>NC_080540.1:125214419-125814419 GCF_028640845.1 Ahaetulla prasina
ATCTAAATTTTTGCCAGAGTTTGTCAATAAATGGAAGATGATAATAATTAATTTCGATAATATTTTTAGGAGGAACTTTCCAATGTGAACCTTTCCAAGTTCCGCAAGATTCAGCATGAGCTGGAAGAAGCTGAGGAACGGGCTGACATTGCTGAGTCCCAGGTGAATAAACTCAGGGTGAAGACCCGAGAAGTCCATAAGAAGGTGGTTATAAGTGAAGAATAAACTCACCTGGAAATGGCAAAGTGACCCAAGAGAAGCGCAAAATGTGAAGCTCTTTGTCACACCCTGTAATTACTGTTTATTTTGCCTCAATTTGTAGAAAATAAAGATTATAGCAATTGGAAAAACCACATTCTGTTATTTATTTTCCTATTATTATTAAGCCTTTTAATACATCTTTTTCATGTCCTCTCTTAATAAAAATGAACTTCCCAACAAATAGAAGGAAAAATGTGCTTTAAGACTATAGACCAGGGGTGTCAAACTCAAGGGTCCTTAGATCTGGCCCGTGGGGCCGCCCTGGAAACAGCAAAGGCCTATGGTGCCTCTGCCAGTGAAAACAGAGCTCGGGAGGGCCATGCACGATCCTCCCAAGCTCTGTTTTCTCTGGTGAAGTGCTCGGGCCAACACAGGTGCCCCCACCATGAGTTATGGCGTGCTGGCCATGCCCACCTTGGCCACGCCCACTCCCCCCCACCCCCCGAGGTCAAACACAACCTTGATGCGACCCTCAATGAAATCAAGTATCCCTGCTATAGGCAGTAAGGAAGATGGCTTTAATAGAGATATGCAGAAACCTTTATCTAGGTAAAAGAGGCTGAAGATTTTTTTTCAACTCCAGAACAATGAAATAACAATTATCCAACTAAGTAATGAAGTGACTCAGGCAGCTTCCCCCTAAATTCATTGTACTGTAAGAAGTAGAAAGGACAGTATAATCAAACTTGCAAGATTCTGTTACAGTCTCAGTAACAGTTTGGGCCTTCCTACAGAAGCCTTCCTGACAAATATCTATATCTATATCTATATCTAATTCTAAGTCTAAGTCTAAGTCTATAAGTTTATTATAGGAGGTAACTACTATAGCTCTTCAAAGCAGAAGTTGCTTCACTATCAGATTAATGGTAAAAAAGCTCTAGATTTGTTTCTTAATATACAAATGTTTCAAGGCAGCTTAAGTTAAGTCTGAAGAGATGCTACCAAATTCCTCCTGGCTTTTGCTTATATGGACTAACACAGGTGTGCTGCAACACTGGAGACCTTGTGGCTTAATCAAGAATGAATTATCTGTGGAATATATACTCAAACAGTTAGATTAAAGATTACATTTAAAAGGCATGAATAGATTTAAGAGCAATCCTAAATTTTAAAATGAAAGCATTACAAGCAATAATGTAATGTAATTAAGAAGCATATGTGGGGAGAAATCTGATGATGGAGAGAAAGATGAAGAGATACAAGACAGAATCTGCATATGCAAGAAATCAAAAGGAGATTCTGGGGGATGTTTGGACCAAAGACTGAGATTATTGTAGAGAAAACAGGCTACTGGGTTATCTTTTGATGGGTCTAGGACAACTTGCCATGGTCAACTCACCATGGCCAATGCTTCATGGGACAACTTGCCACAGCAAATTTACTGCAGGACAACTCATCGCAGGACAACTCAATGTTGTATTAATCATTTCATTCAGTTTATTATTGGTGACCATGTTTTCATCAAAATTATTGTAACTCTTATATTTCTGGATTGACTTTATTTTATTATTATTTGCCATGTTCTGTTGACATTAATTTCACTTTTGTATTTATTGAATTCTCCTGTGGCAAATTGTCCCATTTTGGCCATGGTGAGTTGGCCATGGCAAGTTGTCCTGTTCCATATTTTGATAGCTGTTCTTTTATGTATAAGTTACATTCCCTCAATCATTTTCTAGAAAAAGTACAAGAGAATAGGATTCAAATAAAAAGATGCTTTGCATTTACTGTACTTTTCTCAGATTTATAGAATAGAATTTTATTGGCCAAGTGTGATTGGACACACAAGGAATTTATCTTGGTGCATATGCTCTCAGTGTACATAAAAGAAAAGATACGTTCATCAAGGTACAACATTTACAACACAATTGATGGTCAATATATCAATATAAATCATAAGGATTGCCAGCAACAAGTTATAGTCATACAGTCATAAGTGGAAAGAGATTGGTGATGGGAACTATGAAACGATTAATAGTAGTGCAGATTCAGTAAATAGTCTGACAGTATTGAGGGAATTATTTGTTTAGCAGAGTGATGGCCTTCGGGAAAAAACTGTTCTTGTGTCTAGTTGTTCTGGTGTGCAGTGCTCTATAGCGTCGTTTTGAGGGTAGGAGTTGAAACAGTTTATGTCCAGGATGCGAGGGATCTGCAAATATTTTCATGGCCCTCTTCTTGATTCGTGCAGTATACAGGTCCTCAATGGAAGGCAGGTTGGTAGCAATTATTTTTTCTGCAGTTCTAATTATCCTCTGAAGTCTGTGTTTTTCTTGTTGGGTTGCAGAACCGAACCAGACAGTTATAGAGGTGCAAATGACAGACTCAATAATTCCTCTGTAGAATTGGATCAGCAGCTCCTTGGGCAGTTTGAGCTTACTGAGTTGGCGCAGAAAGAACATTCTTTGTTGTCCTTTTTTGATGATTATTTTGATGTTAGCTGTCCATTTGAGATTTTGCGTTATGATAGAACCCAGAAATTTGAAGGTTTCTACTGTTTCTACTCTGTTGTCAAGTATTGTGAGAGGTGGAAGTATGGAAGGTTTTTTCTAAAGTCTACCACCATTTCTACGGTTTTGAGTGTGTTCAGTTCCAGATTGTTTTGGTTGCACCACAAGGCTAGTCGTTTGACCTCTCGTCTATATGCGGATTTGTCATTGTCTCGAATGAGACCAATCACTGTTGTGTCATCTGCGAACTTCAGTAGCTTAACAGATGGATCATTGGAGATGCAGTCATTGGTATACAGAGAGAGAGAAGTGGGGAGAGCACACAGCCTTGGGGGCCCCTGTGCTAATTGTACAGGTATTTGATGTGATCTTGCTTAGCTTCACCTGCTGCTTCCTGTTTGTTAGGAAGCTTGTGATCCACTTACAAGTCTGTTCCGGTACCTGTAGCTGGTTTAGCTTAGTTAGAAGAATGTCTGGAATGATGGTATTGAATGCTGAACTAAAGTCTACAGAAAGGACCCTTGCATAGGTCTTTGGAGACTCAAGATGTTGTAGGATGTAGTGCAGAGCCATATTAACAGCATCATCTGTTGATCTATTTGCTCGGTATGCAAATTGCAAGGGGTCTAACAGCGGATCCGTGATGGTTTTCAGGTAGGAAAGCACTAGCCTTTCAAAGGTTTTCATGACTACAGATGTTAAAGCAACTGGTCTGTAGTCATTCAGTTCCTTGATGGTGGGCTTCTTCGGCACTGGGATGATGGTAGAGCGTTTGAAGCAAGAAGGAACATAGCACATCTCTAGTGATTTATTGAAAATATGGGTGAAGATGGGGGCCAATTGGTCAGCACAGACTTTTATTTATTTATTTTATTTATTAAACCTATGTAACCATACCATAGAACTTCTCGGTTATATTTTGCAGAGCTCAGTACCCAAAATAAAAGAAGATGCCCTCTCTAAAATTGTATATAAAATCATTGCTAAAGTAACCAACCAGAATGAATTGTAAGTTCAAAAGTCAGATACACGGATAATGATACTTCATCTGAACACATATTTTTATAGATTTAAGTTGTCTTCTAACATGGTTCTATGACTGGAGAAATAATGGTTAGAAGATAAATGTATTACTGTAAATTTTATTTATTTATCTAAGCCACACGTCTCACTTTTACTTGACTCTAGATGGCTTACAAGAACACAAATAAAAATGCAGGAAACATTGTAAAACAAGAATAAAAACACATAACAGCTGGGTACAATCTAATCTTTCATCCATTCAACCAGGCTCTGACCCACATCCAAAGTCCTCAGCTTGTGCACTATGTCAGGTTCTCAAGGTCTTATGAAAGGCCAATAGGGATGGGGCCAATCTAATCTCAGGGGGAATGATGTCTGAAAGGGCGGGTGTCAGGGCAGAAAAGGCTGTTCCACTGGGCTCTGTCAGCTGACACTCCTTAGCTCACAGTATCTTAGCTGTCAGCATCCTGTTCCTGCCAGATTGGACAGATGGGTAGAAACAACTGAGGAGAGACAGCTCTTGTAAGTAACCCAGTCCTAAGTCATGAAGGGTTTTAATGGTGACATCCAGGACCTTGAACTGTACCCAGAAGCATACTGAAAGCCAATGGAGCTTGCAGAGAAATGTTATCATACATACAGCTGGCACCAGTACCTTCCTGCTCTGCTGCATTGATTATTGTACACTGCTTGGAATCACCTCTTCTGAGATGGGCAGCTACATCTGATTAATAAAATAAATAAATTTTATACCAGTTGAAACTTCAGGATATTCTTCAAGGACAGTCCCATGCAAAGTGCATTATACAGTAGTCCAATAAAAACCAGGTTGGACAACACTGCCAATAGTGGGCTTATTCACCATGCCTGTTGCTGTAGCCCAGTTATGGCAAATCTTTTCTGCTTGGTATGAATTCAGAAAAAGCCTAACTTCATTCTAGTGGAAAGACTCTCTCACACGTATTCAAATTTAAGAGAAACAATTCTCATGAATGAAGGCAGACATACATGTAGCAGGGTAATGCTGCAGGATCCAAACTGGTTCGATTCACCAGGACCTGAGATTTATTCTTCAGAGCTTTCAGACTTACGCTGGAGCCCATCCTCAGGGGGCCCTCCAACAATTCTCTACCTGTGGGGGTCCTTGGTGCTCTCTGAGCTTGTTTGTTTTCTTGCAGACATTTCATTATCCAAGAAGGTAATGAATGAAACCTCTTCAAGAATGCAACCCAAGCTCAGAGATCACAAAGGCTCCCTCACTTTAACATTGAGCTACAAATAGAATTCCCTTCTATTAATTCTCTACTCCAGAGATGGGTTTCAGCAGGTTCTGACCAGTTCTGGAGAACCGGTAGCGGAAATTTTGAGTGGTTCAGAGAACCGGTAGTAAAAATTCTGATTGGCCCCGTCCCAATCACTTCTCTGCCTCCCGAGTCCCAGCTGATTGGGAGGAAATGGGGATTTTGCAGTAACTTTCCCCTGGATTGGGGAGGGAATGGAGATTTTACAGTATCCTTCCCATGCCACGTCCACCAAGCCACACCCATAGAACCGGTTGTAAAAAAATTTGAAACCCACCACTGCTCTACCCCCTCCCCGATCTAGGTCGCCATGAATACCCTCTGTTTTAGCTGGATCACTTCCTTACAAACTAAAATTCAATGACTTATTTGCAGAGAGGAGAATACACTACAGACAGTATAACGGTTTCTTTTGTCTAAGAGCTCCTAAAATCTTTCTTTTCCTATTAGTATTTTGAAACAAAGAAAGAACTTCTATGTCTTTTTTGATGCCACATTACAGACGGATAGTTTCTCATCTCTGCCAAGGCCATTCTCCTATGGTGAAATTTTCAAGGATGCCATTTAGCAAAACGTTTTGAGTAATAAATAGTTTAGGATGAAAAGACTATTTTTTCTGAGGAAAATAAAAGGGATACAATTTGTATGGTGCATATACACACACACACACACACATATATACATACATACACATACACACACACACACACACACACACACACACACACACACACACACACACACACAATCAGAAAATCCCTTTGTTATTAATTATAAAGAGATCAGACCTGAAAAGGCCATTAGTGTAATACTGTCCTACACCAACTGAATTTCTGGCTCTCAGCTTTCAGACGCTTGGAATCTTCAAACACTTCTGTCAATTAAGTTTGTGCCAAACATGAAATGCGATTCCACAAATTTCCCCTAAGGTCCCATCAGTCAAAGTCAGAGGCACCCTGCCAAAAGGGGCAGTTACTTTGGATGACAGCTAGAGAGACGTCCTGGACTTCTTTTATCCTTTTGTAATGAAGCCGGGCCAAAAGTAATGCCCCCTATTTAAGAAAATATATTTCTGAAGTCTTTCTAGGACCTAGAATTTGTATGGTTTGCTATGTTTACTGCAGACATGAAGGAAAGCTATTTTCTGAAGATGGGGAATTTTTTTCAAGCAATATATAATCTCAAACATGTACCAGTTTACCGTCTTTAACTTTGAGATTGTAGCCACAGCTGCTCATTGAGAAACATCAGACCTCCATCAAAATCTACTCTCCTCTTTCTACAGAGCATTTTCACTTAGTCTACATTATTTCTTTCTTTTCTCATTCTAACAATAAATTAAACCAAATTATTTTTGTATTACTTCAAGACACTTTTTCTGGTGATCCCTTTATTTTTTTTTCTACATGTTTTTGTAGGCCGATCACACTTACTCTGTTAGGGCTGGTGTTCTTTAATCTTGTCCCTATAACTTTGCTTTAGGGCCGGTCTTTCTTTTACCCTCCTCTTTTATATGTTTACTTCTTGTCCTATTATCATTTTTCTTTTTACCTGTATTGATGACTATGCCCATCTTTTTAATTTTTAATATTTTTGCTAGCCACCTGTTTCCTTTCCAGGAATATACATTTCCAATCCAGTGCTAGAGGTACCTCAATTCAATCTCTTGCCTCTAAATTACACTTTATAAAGATTAGGAATGATTACTTACAGTATTTCAACTGATTAACAGAATCAGAGCACAATAGATAAATTCCCATACACAATCCGTTCCCCTTGACAAATTATTTATAGACTGATCCATGGTGTTGATATGTCTAATTATATCTATTTGCGTCAAATATGTATGAGAATCTTGCTAAGAGTTGCTAAGATTACTGAAACAGTTTTGACCTTAGAAAGAAGAGGAGGGTTCTGTGCATGCAAATCACTTCATATATAAGTAGCCTTGGGACCAGCCTCTTAGGTCCTTGCACCAACAGCTTAAAGGTAAGAGGGTGTAAAAGGAATAGGAACTCACCCTAATTCGTCACATCTCAATTCATTCCTGTTGGTTTTGGCACAACTGAGCAGGGCTGCCTATGTCACTAGGGATTTAAAATCTACTTCATCCATTTAAGCTACATACTGGACGTTTTGTAAAGGATGTATCATTTTTACTTTGCAGTAACTGGCCAGCTCGAGACTGCATTTAAACCCATAGTACCACACAAGGTAAGACCCTGATCGATTACATCGCTGGGGACAGCCAGATTAATGGCAAATAAATACTAGGGACTGATATGCATGCAGTTCAGGGAGGAAAATGCTTCCTTTGGGTTGTGTACTGTGTATAATATGTCATAGATTGCATTGAGACTGCATTCCATTACAAGTCAGCTAAGGTAGTGACCTCAAAGATACTGGTATCAAACTTTCTAAAGGATTGTTTGCATTGCTACAAAGCCATTGATCAAATTCACAAAAGCTCCTCTACGATGGAGGTCTAATTTTTGGATCATGGTAAGATTTAACATGTGAGTGCATGAAATCATTTGAAAAATATGGAATGTACAAAAGGTTTTGACATGAAATTTCCCTTAAGACACAGTTTGTGCTGAAAAATTAACTATGGTGGTAAGCAATAATATCTCAAGAGGAAATACAGAATTATTTTAAAGTGCCTCCTCGTGTTGGCCTAGAGTTGACCCACCAGATGGAAATAATAGTGCAATAATAATAATTGAAATATGTTTCAAATTCTAATAGTTGAGACATTCTACTTTAGCAAAGCAGGCTGCATACCTAAATTTAAGTGAACTTCCAAGGAAAGAAACTTAAGTTTGCTGAATTGGATTTTAATAAATTTCGAAGTCCAATTTTTTATGCATGACACCAATGGAAAAGTAGTAAATAATTTCTTGATAATCTAAATATGGAGAATAATGAGATAAACTAAACTTTTGTAATAATTAGGACATTTCATTTTTTAAAAAAAAAATAATATACTGTCCAAGTGAGCATTGCCAAGATAGGTTATAGTGTCCTTATTTCTTAAATTTAGTATCTCTATTTTAATACATTTCCTGCATTTTTTTTACCCGAATATCTCAAGTGTATATTTGTTTGATTGATTTATATTCTGTCTTTCAATTACCTGGGCAATTCACAATTATAAGCAAAGTTTACATTAAATGTAATTTACATTAAAAGTTTACATTCATCAGGTAATTCATCAGGTAATTCATCAGGGTGTGCATAAGAGCACAAAAGTGCCTACCGTTCCTGTCCTATTGTTCCCTTCATTATATCAAATTAATATAGCTGATGCATATTCTTTACTTTATATATATATATATATATATATATATATATATATATATATATATATATATATATATATATATATATATATATATATATATATTCTTCATGATATGTTTTTTTTATGACAATGTTTGTGTATACTGTTGTGACAAAATGAAATTTAAAAAAATGGTGGATGAATTCTAGCTGCTCTTTCAGTCTCAGTGGTTTACATAATCCAATATCATGAATAATGGAACAGATCTCATGGATATGAAAAGATTTATGACATGAAATTCAATATTTGTATAAGCAGTAAAATCTTCTATTTTCACATAATCAGATGCTTTGGTTCAAATCAAAGAAGACATATAAATTCCAATTTGTGAAAAAAGGCCAAAAGCAAAGTTAATAAGGATTTCCACATTTTCATGAATTGGCTTGTGTGTTTCTTTCCTTTAGTTTTCTTCCTAAACAACATAAACTGCAGCTATGTCTTCAGACGCTGAAATGGCAGCATTTGGAGAAGCTGCCCCTTTTCTTCGAAAGTCAGAAAAGGAAAGAATTGAGGCCCAAAATAAGCCCTTTGATGCCAAGAATTCAGTTTTTGTGGTGGATCCCAAGATCGCTTACGTGAAAGGCACTGTCCAGAGTAGGGAAGGAGGGCAAGTTACTGTCAAGACTGAAAATGAAGAAGTAAGTAAAATATCTACATTTGTTTATTTATTTGACTGATTGTTATAGTTGCCTAACTCTTATAAGCAAAGTTCCATCAACATCCAGAAAGGAAATTATACGGTTCAGTGTTTAGTTCCTTCAAAAACTTCCATTTTTGATGGGTTTTTCTTGAATTCTGGCCCACAACAAAGGGAAAGAACTGGGTTTTCAAGGTCCGAAAGCAAAGCCAGAATCTCAGGGACAATGAAGTTCAATAGGGCAGGCACTGTGACAAAAGGTCCCATGAGGTGACATTGTTCCATAGAAAGGTCCCAAAGCATGTTCATTGTGCAAGATCTCATGGGTTGAGCAGGGACAATAGAGTGCAATTACTACAGTTTTCTTCTTTCTGTTTTCCATTTTCTAAGTTGATACATGCAGGTCTGTTCTTTCTTCCCTAGACTGTAACTGTGAAAGATGACCAAGTCTTTTCCAGGAATCCTCCCAAATATGACAAAATTGAGGACATGGCTATGATGACTCATCTCCATGAACCTGCTGTCCTGTATAATCTCAAAGAGCGTTATGCAGCCTGGATGATCTATGTAAGCATATTCTGTGGTGGAATTTTTCTACCCTTTTTTGAAGTGACTGGTTTTAAGATCTCTTTTAAGAATCCTTTACATCAAATAACTTACGTTAATTTTATGTTAATTCCTGTTTATTTTAATCAATTCATTAGTAACCCTGTTCTTTAAATTCAAAGTAACTACCGTGCTTGTTTCTAAATTATGTCTTCCTTTCCTGATGTTTCAAGGAAACAGATGTTATATATTTATATCAGGGGTGCTATTCAGAAGGTTCTGACAGGTTCTGGAGAACTGGTAGCGGAAATTTTGAGTAGTTCGGAGAACCGGCAAATGCCACCTTTGGCTGGCCCTGGAGTAGGGTGGGAATAGAGATTTTGCAGTATCCTTCCCCTGGAGTGGGGTGGGACTTCCCCTGCCATGCCCACCAAGCCACGCCCACAGAACCAGTAGTAACAAAATTTGAATTCCACTACTGATTTATAAATTTGTTTATGTTATAGTTTTTTAAACAGATATTTGATTAAAGACACTTTTTGAAATAATTTTCAGTGAAAGATAAAGTAGACCAAGCAAATTCTATTTTATTTTTTGCAGACTTACTCAGGTCTCTTCTGTGTCACTGTTAATCCCTACAAGTGGCTTCCAGTGTATAATCCAGAAGTGGTAACTGCCTACAGAGGCAAAAAGCGTCAAGAGGCCCCTCCTCACATCTTCTCCATCTCTGATAATGCATATCAGTCCATGTTAACTGGTGAGTAAATGGTTAATTAAGAAAGAAAGAGAATATTTTTACGAGTCACCTCAGTGGGCTTTCTACACAATATGGCCTTTAGGTCAGATGCTTAATGTGCTTAATTCATGTGTAGTTATAGAAATTAATCATTCACTAATAGTAATAATTTTCCTGCAGTTTAATTGCTTGCTTTATTTTTTAAGAGAAAGAAATATGAAATGTGTCATGGAAAAAAGGAAAAATGATAATCAATATTCCATGTGTATGCCAGTGAAAACAGTATAGGTCAAATTTCTCCTCTGAGACTAAGAGCAAATTCTAAATTTGGATTCCGTTGCCTGCTTTACCACTAGTTTCTGCAACAATTTTTCCCCTTAAGATATGGAACCTCAATTTCTGAAAACCTTAAAGATGAAGCTGAGGCTTGATGTTTCTGCCAGGCCTCTGAACATATGCAGTCTTTATATGTCCAGCTCTTAAATTTTCCCCAGCATGATTGACTAAGTCTGTTAAATACCCTTGGGGTACAGACAGACAAGATACTAATGCTTGATTAATTTAAACAAACTTTTTTTTTCTGTAGCATTCTGTATTATGAAATTACAGTCAATTTTATTAATTTGTGGTTTAGTATATTTTATCATTCCAAAAGATTAATTGATTCAATTATTTGCATATAGGGCTAAATCCTGATTATAATATCTTGTGCACCCGAAATGTAACTGCTCCTGAGTTGCCAGTAAAATTCACATATGATATTCTTTGTACATGTAAGGGGAATTATGTACAAAGAAATGCATGGAACTGCCAATTTATAGAGAATGTTCAATAAAGCCTATAGTCTATAGCTTCATATTCTATTTCTCTATAACTGCAGAGAAATGCTGTTATAGCGAAAAGGAATGCTTTATAGAAATTCCCCAACTTGGCTGATTAGGGGATATTCCATCTGTATGTTAACTTCCTTTATTTTTTTTTTAAAAAAGTTTTTATTAAGCTTTTGACTTTTAAAAACAGAATAAAGAAAAATATGACAGACAAAAACGCATTAAAAACATAACAAACATAAATTACATTATATATTATTTTACAGCTTTCTGTATCAACATAGATATATGTTCTCTATTTTTATACAATTATTCATCTAAGTACTTATATTTACATTGTATCTATCCACACAACCATCACTGTCAGGTTAACACTGTTCTGTAATTTACACTTCCTAATTTTAACCCAATTAATTTAACATTTCAAATTATTGTTTTGATTCCTTTTTTCTAACCATTCATATAGTTTGTTCCACACTCTATAATATTCCGACTCTTCTCTTTCCTTAATTCCCAATTTCATTTTATCCATTTCTGCACATTGTAAAATTTTTCGAATTACTGTTTCCTCTACTGATACGTTATTTTGCTTCCACCCATATGCAATGGTAATCCTTGCTGCTGTTAAAATATGTAGTATTAGTTATTGCAAAGATTTGTCTATTTTGGGGTTAATTATTCCTAATAAAAAGCTCTGGCTTAAATTCCATTTTTTGTAGTGTGATTTCCTCCAACCAATTTTTAATTTTACACCAATTTTTTTTAATCTTGGGGCACATCCACCACATGTGGTAGTATGTGCCTAGTTTGTAACCACATCTCCAATATTTAGGTGATAAATTTGGGAACATTTTGGGCAATCTCGCTGGTGCCAAGTGCCATCAATGGAACATTTTATACAAAAGTTCTTTATAGGCTACTGCCATTGTTAATTTATAATTTCTTTCCCACAATTTGTCCCACTTTTCTAATTCTATATTGTGCTGAAGTTTTTTGCCCAACAGATCATCGTTTCTTTTACCGTTTCGTCTTCCATTTTGTATTTTAATAAGAGAATATAAATTTTTGTAATCATTATTTTTCTGGTCCTAATAGAATTTTGTCTATATCCAGTTGTTCCTTGTGTATGCCGTATTGCTCCTGATCTTTTTTGAATCTAGTTTTTATTTGTAGATACAGCCACCATTCTCAATTTAATCCTTGTTGTTTCAGGTCTTGAATTGATTTTAATTCTCCTTTTTCGTCAGGTAGTTCTGTTATAGTTAACTTTCATTCATGACATGTTCCATTGCATAATATTCACATATTTTATCATCATTACACATTTATAATGTTCTACAAATAAATGTTTGATTTTTCAGGGCTATTTCTTCTTTGAGAGGCATAGTGCTTAAGTGGACAGTTTTAATGTAACTCCCACTCAGTTCATGGAAGTTCACAGGGAACTATATATTTTTTTAAATCTGTGATTTTTTTTTATGTTTCTTTCCAGATCGTGAGAATCAGTCTGTCCTGATCACGTAAGTTCATTTCCTTATTAAGCTCTGTATTTGCTTTATGGCAGATTACTCCAAATTGTTAAATAATAATTTCTTAAGATACTTGTAGACTTCCAGAGCATAGAACTTGATCTTGGTTACCTACTCCTTCAAATATCTTGTTTTATACTTCTACTGTTAGACCAGTATATTTCAATAAGTAAACTTCATAAGTTTCAGAGTGAGTGACCATGTCATATGGGTTTTATATCCTTTTGATGTCCTAGCTTGCTTACTCTTCAGTAATAGGAGCTCACATTTCAGTTGTGGAGGGGATGAACTGCATCTTAACACTTTGTTTACCCCTTTGGTCAACAGTGGAGAATCTGGTGCTGGAAAGACTGTGAACACAAAACGTGTAATTCAGTACTTTGCAACAGTTGCAGCTGCTACTGACAAGAAAAAGGAAGAACCAGCCCAACAAGGCAAAATGCAGGTAGCTTGTCTGCCAGAAAAGAATGACCTGTGATTACATGACATTTTTGAAGGATTGATGATACGGAATCTGACAGGAATATTACTTTTCAGGGCACCCTTGAAGATCAAATCATCAGTGCCAACCCCTTACTGGAGGCTTTTGGAAATGCTAAAACTGTCAGGAATGACAATTCGTCACGTTTTGTAAGTTTCATGATGAAACTTGGCATGATGTAGAAATACACAGAAGATGCAGCCTTGGATTTGTAATAATATTCCTTTTCTTCTTTAAAGGGCAAATTTATTAGAATCCATTTTGGTGCCACAGGCAAGCTGGCTTCTGCTGACATTGAGACATGTAAGAGATTGTGTTTGCATGTAAGGGGTTTACATTGCAAGGGATTTCTTCCATCCAATTCTTTTTTCCTTCTCTCCTCCTTTTTCTTTCTCACATTTTTTATTTGCTTGCTTTTTTGTCCTTTCTTGCCAGATCTGCTGGAGAAGTCCAGAGTTACCTTCCAGCTCAAGGCTGAAAGGAGCTACCACATCTTTTATCAGATCATGTCCAACCAGAAGCCAGAACTGATTGGTAAAAAGCATCTTTTTACTTTTCCCATGACAATATGCTAGCTTTGATCCCATTGTTGCCATAAATGATTTCTGCTTTGAATAAAGCAAGTTTTATTTTTCATTCAGAGATGCTCCTGATCTCCACAAACCCATATGACTTTCAGTTTGTAAGCCAAGGAGAAATCACAGTTGCCAGCATAAATGATCAAGAAGAGCTGATGGCTACAGATGTAAATGATACAAATATCTATAAATATTTAAAATTCTATTACTGTACTCTAGGTTGAAGCGATATGAAGAATAGTTACTTATCTTCATTCCCTTGCCAGAGTGCCATTGACATCCTGGGCTTCAACGCTGATGAAAAGACAGCCATTTACAAGCTGACGGGAGCCGTCATGCACTACGGGAACATGAAGTTCAAGCAGAAGCAGAGAGAGGAACAGGCTGAGCCAGACGGCACGGAAGGTATTTTCACAGTTGGTGATGGAATTACCTGCCCAAACCAAATCAAACCAAATCTCTCTTGAAGTTCAGCTGTTTTAATTCGAACAGCTGAAGTTTAATACATAAGAATGTGTTTCTAAGGCTGTGGAGGAGCTAACTTCCGAGCAGGGTATATTTGTGTGGTTAGTCATTTAAGTGAAACATCCTTTTACATCTCTAATAACTTCATAGGAGATGATCTGATAACTTGAATGAAGATAAATAATCTTCATAGTTGCACTAAAGCCAGGGAATTTCCTCTCTAGACTGCCCCACCCACCATCTTTCTGATATTAAGATGACAGATACATAGTCAATAATGAATTTGTAAATGACAGCTCCCTAATTATGCAGAAAAGACAGAATATGTTAATTGTTATTTTGTGCAGTTTTTATATGTAATACTTATGTTAAGAAATAAACATTGCAGAGACCTGGATATACCTTGTAGGAAATAAATCTGACTTGACTTCAATACTGCAGAGATAAGTTAGGATTTGAAAATAATGCTTTCTTCCATTGTCCTACACACATAAAGTAAATATTGTTTGTTTTTATAACACCCTAATATATACAGGCAATCCTTACTTATTCACCAGAATTGGGACTGACAACTTTGTTACTAAGTGGCGTGGTTATAAAGTGAAAAATCATGTGACTGTGCCTGACTTAACAATGGCAGCTTATCAATTTTGGCTGCTGTTGTTAAGTAAACCACTGCAGATCACTAAGTGTGATGATATGTGACTAGGGCTTGTGACTTCCTGCCAGCGTTCCCATTGACTTTGCTTGTGGGAAGCTGGCTGTGAGGATCATAAATGCTGACCATGTGACTGTGAGATGCTGTGACCATTGTAAATCCATGTTGTTTACAAAGTATCTTCATCATGAACACATGAATTCTCCACTCCTCTGAATACAACAAAATACCTTATGCCACCAGACTTGAAATCTTGGGTTTAGAAAACTTAGAACTCCGCCGCCTTCGACAGGACCTGTGTTTAACTCAGAGAATCATCTATTGCAATGTCCTTCCTGTTAAAGACTACTTTAGCTTCAATCACAACAATACAAGAGCAAACAATAGATTTAAACTTAATATTAACCGCTTCAATCTTGATTGCAGAAAATATGACTTCTTTAAAAGAGTTATTAATACTTGGAACACACTAGCTGACTCTGTGGTCTCTTCTCAAAATCCCAAAAGCTTTAACCCAAAACTGTCTACTATTGACCTCACCCCATTCCTAAGAGGTCTGTAAGGGGCGTGCATAAGAGCACAAACGTGCCTACCGTTCCTGTCCTATTGTTTCCTTTCATTATATCCAATTAATATAGTTATTACATACTTATGCTTATATATATGCTTATATATTATATAGTTATTTTCATGCTTATGCTTATATATACTGTTGTGACAAAATAAATAAATAAATAAAAAATAAAATAAATGAACACAGGGAGGCTGCAATGGCCACAGCTTTGAGGATTGGTCACAAGTTTCCTTATTCAGCACTGTCATAACCTTGAACAAATGGTTAGTAAGCAAGGACTACATGTACTGTAATATCTAATTTGAAATTAAATAACGGATGACCAAATGTCGTCGCTTAGCAAAAGTTTTCATTTAACCTTAGGAAGCTAATTTATATTCAGATAGGTATAACTATTCCTTCCCTTCTGGACACAGAAAAATTCAGCAACATCCTAAGAAAATATGGTCTACTTTTTTTGTATATTTATTTCTTGTAAAGCATGTCATTCATTCATTCATTTATTCATTCATTCATTCACCAAATTTTAAAACTATCCATCTCCTCACAGAGCAGACAGGAGACTGTACAAAAAATATTAAAAATGTAAAAACAGTATATAAAATTTAAAGCATTGTTAAACATTAATTAAAAGGTGGGGAGAGGGATTTTAAGGTGCTAATCAACTCCATGACTGCATGCTCCTCTGCATCCCAATCAAGTCTGCTGAGCCATGTTTTCATGTTTTTCTTGAAGGCCAGGAGACTGGGGGCCTGCCCCATTTCTGAGGGGAGAGTGTTCCACAGGGCAGGAGCAACAGCAGAGAAGGCTCTCTTCCAAGATGCCACTACAGTCAGAATTCTTCAATAGTAGATAGTTCAAGAATATGAACAGTTCATATATATATAGTTCAAGTATGCAAGAGTATACTTGAGGGACACAGTGGCTCAGTGGCTAAAACGCTGAGCTTGTCGATTGAAAGGTCAGTCGTTCAGCGGTTTGAATCCCTAGTGCCGCATAACTGAGTGAGCTCCCATTACTTGTCCCAGCTTCTGCCAACCTAGCAGTTCGAAAGCAGGTAAAAAATGCAAGAAGAAAAATAGGGACCACCTTTGGTGGGAAGGTAACAGCATTCTGTGAGCCTTTGGCTTTTAGTCATGCCGGCCACATGACTGTGGAGACGTCTTCAGACAGTGCTGGCTCTTCAGCTTTGAAATGGAGATGAGCCAGGGGTGAAATGCTTCTGGTTCGGACTGGATCGCCTGATGTGGTAGCGATGGCGGCGGGTGGTTCAGAGAATGGGTAGCAAGAATCACTGCCCCCCCCACCCTGCCAAGCTGAGCTGCGCAATCATTAGAGGGTTTTTTTTTACTATTAAAAGCATTTTTTCTTCAGCCGAAAAAGTGCTTTTAAAAGTAAAAAAAAAGCCTCTGATGATCATGCGGCTCAACTGGGATCATCAGAGCCTTTTAAAAGCATTTTTCAGCCGAAGAGGTTGTAAAAAATGCTTTTAAAAGGCTCTGATGGTCCCAGCTGGGTTGCCTGATCATCAGAGCCTTCGGTAGAAAAAATGCTTTTAAAAGGCTCTGACTATCCCAGCTGAGTTGCCTGATCATCAGAGCCTTTTAAAAGCATTTTTTACAACCTCTTCGGCCGAATAGCTTGTAGAAAAAATGCTTTTAAAAATAAAATAAAAAGTTGGCCACGTCCACCCAGTCACATTACCCCCAAGCCACGCCCACAGAACCGTTAGTAACAAATTTTACATTTCACCAATGAGATGAGCA
Source organism: Ahaetulla prasina (assembly GCF_028640845.1). Lineage (NCBI taxonomy): Eukaryota > Metazoa > Chordata > Lepidosauria > Squamata > Colubridae > Ahaetulla > Ahaetulla prasina. The sequence continues at coordinate 125,231,595 of NC_080540.1, forward strand.
CCATCCCCTAGAGTTGGGAATGACTAGTACATACGTGCAAGGGGAAACTTTACCTTTACCTATACAACAGTATATAAACAATATTTGTTTATACATAGCTTTTCCAATATAGAAAACATACAATTTGCTTGCAAATCTTTCCTCTTATTTTTGTGCTCAGTTGCGGACAAGGCTGCCTATCTCATGAATCTCAACTCAGCAGATTTGCTGAAAGCTCTGTGCTACCCCCGAGTCAAAGTTGGCAATGAATTTGTCACCAAAGGTCAAACTGTTCAGCAGGTAAGAATTAACAAGAAAAGGTTTCATAGAGAGCAGATGATTGGCCCAGTTATATGCTGATATAATCCCTTTCATTCTACACAGGTGTACAATAGTGTTGGTGCTTTGGCTAAGTCTGTTTTTGAGAAGATGTTTCTATGGATGGTTATTCGTATCAACCAGCAGTTGGACACCAAACAATCTAGACAGCACTTCATAGGAGTGTTGGACATTGCTGGATTCGAGATCTTTGATGTAAGGAAATTGGCCCTTGATGGCATAGTGTTAGAGAGTAGAGATGAGATGTTTATATTGTAAAATATTTAAGCAGTTAATGAATGAAGTACAGTTCAACAATGTTCTGAATGCAAAGGCGCTAAAGTAGACAAATAATTTCTGAGTTGTTGACTGAAAGGATGATTTAAATAGAAATATCTGGCACAGAGAAGAGATTGTAGAATATTTTGGCAGGAAGAGTGTGGATCATAAATTCAAGTCAGCTGTGGCAAAGATATAGGCTTTCAAAGTACTGAAGGCAGTGATGACAGAGCATATTGAAAATAATGGTTTAACAGTGAAGAATATTATGAGCAGAACTGATTCAAGAAGGAGCTTAGATATTTGTACATTCACACAAACCTTAAAATATTTAAGAAAGCCTAGAGAAAGGATCACTGGTGAAGATAATTGTTATTTTCAAAATACTTTGCATTGTCTAGTTCAACAGCTTGGAGCAGCTCTGCATCAACTTCACCAATGAGAAACTGCAACAGTTTTTCAACCACCACATGTTTGTCCTGGAGCAAGAAGAGTATAAGAAAGAAGGAATTGACTGGGAGTTCATTGACTTTGGGATGGACTTGGCTGCCTGCATTGAACTCATTGAGAAGGTCTTTTAAAAATAAAGTTTTTAAGCATCCAAAATTATATATGTTTTCTAAACCTGATAATGAATACACATCTGTAATGAATGGAATTAATGAATGGTTAATTCCATCTTGCTACAACCAACAATTCCTAAATGCTGAGTGTGAAAAGTTTCATTTCTGTTAACAGTAAAGAGTGTTTCTTGTAGTGATCCATCTGTCTTGCTTTCTCCAGCCCATGGGCATTTTCTCCATCCTAGAAGAAGAGTGCATGTTCCCTAAGGCGACAGACACCTCTTTCAAGAACAAGCTCTATGATCAACACCTTGGTAAATGCAAGAACTTTGAAAAGCCTAAGCCTGGGAAAGGTAAAGCAGAAGCTCATTTCTCCCTTGTGCACTATGCTGGCACTGTGGACTACAATATTAGCGGCTGGCTGGAAAAGAACAAGGACCCATTGAATGAAAGTGTCATTCAGCTGTACCAGAAATCATCCATGAAGACCTTGGCATTACTCTTCGCTGATCGCCCTGCAGATGTTGGTAAGAACTTACCCAAGAACATATCTTTCAAATCTAAATAAACAAACATGATGTATTTTGTCAACAACATTTTAATTCCGTAATATATATTTATATTTTCTTCTTTAGACGGTGGCGGTGGTGGCAAGAAAGGTGGAAAGAAGAAGGGGTCTTCATTCCAGACTGTATCTGCTCTGTTTAGGGTCAGCGCAATTTTATTATTTGTACAATCTGATAAAAATCTATTTTAAATATTTTTTTTAAACTATTCCTGAGTTCCTTCCTCTGAAAGAATGACTCAGAGATCCATAACTACACATTATAAAAACATGAAAAATGATAGTAAATGTTGCTTGATTTTGTTTCAGATTTTCCCTTTCATTGTTCCCTCAATCACAGAGCCCCATATGATTGTTAAGAAGTTGGACTATGAAAGAACCATGTTCCAGTTCATTGGTGTATTGGAGCTGGTCTCTAGTTTCTCAACCTAATCTACTTCATAGGGATTATTATGGTGATCAAACCTGAGGCAAAACTGCTATGAATGCCATGTTAAGGTGTAGGAGAAAGATGACATAGAAATCTAATTTGTTGTTGTTGTTAGTTGCAAAGTCATGTCCAACCCATCGTGACCCCATGGACAATGTTTCTCCAGACTTTCCTGTCCTCTTCCATCCTCTGGAATCCATTTAAGCTCATGCCTACTGCTTCAGTGACTCTATCCAGCCACCTCATTGAAATCTAATAGATAATTGAAAGTCAGTTCCTTAAAATGTATTGGGAGTTATGAAATTTACTTTAAATGTCACAAATATTTCTGATCCTACAGGAGAATTTAAACAAGCTGATGAGCAATCTGAGGAGCACTCACCCTCACTTTGTGCGGTGCCTCATCCCCAATGAAACTAAAACCCCTGGTAAGAATTATATAGTTTACTTATACATGAAGCAGCATTAGTATATTTGAGTTCAATTCTATACTGCCAATATATTCCAACATTGTTTAAGGTTCCATGGAACATGAGCTTGTCTTGCACCAACTGAGATGTAATGGTGTGTTGGAAGGCATCCGAATTTGCAGAAAGGGATTCCCTAGCAGGATCATTTATGGTGACTTCAAACAGAGGTTGGTCTGCTAAATAGTAGCCCTCTTCAATTTTGTGCCTCCCATATTTGTAACTCTAACTCTCTTAATTCTTGAAGCTAGAATCTTTTAATGTTTTTTAAACATTAAAAGAAGCATAAACTATGCTCTTTCAACAGATATAGAATATTAAATGCAAGTGCTATCCCAGAGGGACAATTCATGGACAGCAAGAAGGCTTCTGAGAAACTTCTTGGATCTATTGATGTGGACCATACACAATATAGGTTTGGTCATACCAAGGTAAAGTTACTATCTGTCCCCAAAAGTTTGAAAATTGGGTTTATTTGAAAAGACCACAAACTTTGCATTTTCTTCCCCCTCAAGGTGTTCTTCAAAGCTGGCCTTCTTGGTCTTCTAGAAGAAATGAGAGATGATAAGTTGGCTATGCTTATTACACGTACCCAAGCTATGTGCCGTGGCTTTCTGATGAGATCAGAGTTCAAGAAAATGATGGAAAGGAGGTAGATATTTTTTTATAATAAAGGCCCATAATGACATAATGAGGCTATGAGTACAACCTGACAATATATCACAAATACATCAGTAGTAAAATCATGGTTAAAATTTTATTTGCCCTCCTTCCAGAGAATCCATCTTCACTATTCAGTACAATGTTCGTTCGTTCATGAACGTGAAACACTGGCCTTGGATGAAATTGTACTTCAAGATCAAGCCCCTGCTGAAGAGCGCAGAGTCAGAGAAGGAAATGGCCAACATGAAGGAAGAGTTTGAGAAAACAAAGGAGGATCTTGCAAAATCAGAAGCCAAGCGGAAGGAATTGGAAGAAAAAATGGTGACGCTCATACAGGAAAAAAATGACTTGCAGCTCCAAGTTCAATCTGTAAGAATTTTGATGACATTAGAACTTTTTGTACCCATAACCTTATTCTGAGGTCTTGGGTACAGATTACGTGTGAGACAAAACCACAGAAAATCTTGCAATGAAATTATTTTAAGCTTATTCATTTATTTTTATACAGCTTTGAGCTAATGGATATTACAAATGGAAACCCAAGAAAAATCACAATTTATTTATTTTTTAAAGAAATCTTTGCCTCACCCTCTTTTGGAGTTTCATTGTTCTATCCATTGCTTCTCAATAATATCTCATGCATCCATGTATATCTCTCTCCCACTCCTCCCCAGCCATACTTCAAGCCTTTTTCCCTCCAGCTTCATCACGTTCTACTTCAGTGATGTGCTAAACTTTTGCTCACCCCCACCATTCTATTTTGTGAATTGTTTTGTTAGTAAGGGTCAAAGCAATTATAATCAGAACATATCTGTGGCCCGTACAAATATCTGTATCTTATTTCTTCCTCTGGTGTTTCCTAGCATCCAGTTATTTGATCACAAAAGATTATATGGGGTACAATCAGAAAACTGCAAAAATACAGAAAACTTAATCTATCCTCTGTTTTAAGTGTCCTAGATTTGTCTAAGATTGTAGCTTGTTTATTATGTTTGTGCAGGAGATGAAAATCTGAACTTTCATCCCACAAAGATTTCGCCAGCTGAATTGATCTCAGAAAGAAAATAGAAATCAGGAAGATAGTTTTTTGATAAGGGATTCCAGGCTATAAGCATTATAAAACCTAAAGGGAGCTGAAAATAGCTCAAGGGTATACTTTGAGATTATTCATTACAAAACTCATAAAAGCACAATGTTTTCTTTTAAAAAAAGAAAAAAATGTGTACAGGTAGTTCTCAACTTATGACCACAACTGAGCACAAAATTTCTGTTGCTAAGGAAAACATTTGTTAAATGAGTCTGCCCCATTGCATGACAGTTCTTGTCACAATTGTTAAGTGAATCATTATAGTTGTTAATTTAGTGACACGGTTATTAAGTGAATATGGCTTCCCCATTGACTTTGCTTGTCAGAAGGCTGCAAAAGGATACTACGTGACCCTGGGACATTGCAACAGTCATAAATATGATTCAGTTCCCAAGCATTTGAATTTTGATAATGAGATTGCAACAGTCATAAGTGTGAAAAATGGTCATAAGTCACTTTTTTCAGTGCTGTTGTAACTTTGAATGGACACTAAATGAACTGCGGTAAGTCAAGAACTACTTGTATTCGCTTATGTAACAATATGCTAGTATTAGGTACAGGGCATATTCCTTGTCAGTAGGAACATATATATCATGATCTAGAACTGATCCTTTGATTATTAAGGAAATAAGGAGATAAAATATTTTTACCAATCCTTTTTCTTTTGGTATTTACAGGAAGCTGATGGCTTGGCAGATGCTGAGGAGAGATGTGACCAGCTAATCAAAACCAAAATCCAACTGGAAGCTAAAATTAAGGAGCTCACTGAGCGAGCTGAAGATGAAGAAGAAATGAATGCTGAATTGACAGCCAAGAAGAGGAAACTGGAGGACGAATGCTCAGAACTGAAGAAAGACATAGATGATCTTGAGCTGACACTGGCCAAGGTTGAAAAGGAGAAGCATGCTACAGAAAACAAGGTACTGGTCAAGAGTATATCAAAATTAAATTACTATCCATTATTGCCATTTCAGAATAGATAAAACATTTTGATTCTATCTATTCAATGTTTAAAGGTGAAAAACCTTACTGAAGAGATGGCGGTCTTGGATGAGACCATTGCCAAACTGACCAAGGAGAAGAAAGCCCTGCAAGAGGCCCATCAACAGACCTTGGATGATCTGCAGGCAGAGGAAGATAAAGTGAACACACTGACCAAAGCAAAGACCAAGCTGGAACAGCAAGTGGATGATGTAAGTACGCTATGATCCCCAGAGAAGAATTGGTCTGAGGTGGAGGCACTGCGATGGTGACAGAATTACTCTGATCTCTTTGTCTTCAGCTTGAAGGGTCTCTGGAACAAGAAAAGAAACTTCGCATGGACCTTGAAAGAGCTAAGAGGAAGCTAGAAGGGGATTTAAAGCTAGCTCAGGAAACTACAATGGATTTGGAAAATGATAAGCAGCAGCTGGATGAAAAGCTGAAGAAGTAAGTAGTAATGTCTGTTATGAGGGACTTTTGTGCTAAATGGACTCTTGTTTACATTTAGCATAATAACCATTATGTTTTGTTATGAAAAGGAAAGACTTTGAAATCAGTCAACTCCAAAGCAAGATTGAAGATGAACAGGCCCTGGGTTCCCAGCTTCAGAAGAAGATCAAGGAGTTGCAGGTCTGTCACTCAGTGGTTCCTTCATGAATGGAGAATTAAGCTCTCTGGAAGCCATTCTCAGGGTTCATGGTTGCCTCTATTTCTCTAGGCTCGTATTGAGGAATTGGAAGAGGAGATTGAGGCAGAACGGGCATCTCGCGCCAAAGCAGAGAAACAGAGGGCTGATCTCTCCAGGGAACTTGAAGAGATCAGTGAGCGCCTGGAGGAAGCTGGTGGAGCAACTGCAGCTCAGATTGAGATGAACAAGAAACGTGAGGCAGAATTTCAGAAAATGCGTAGGGACCTTGAAGAGGCCACCTTGCAGCATGAAGCCACCGGTGCTGCCCTCCGCAAAAAGCATGCAGATAGTGCAGCTGAATATGCAGAGCAAATTGATAACTTACAGCGAGTGAAGCAGAAACTGGAGAAGGAGAAGAGTGAACTGAAGCTGGAGATCGATGATCTTGCAAGCAATATGGAATCTGTTTCTAAAGCTAAGGTATCGATAGTAGTTTTTTTGGATTTTTCCTAGGAATAGATGGATCAGTCTGTTTTGATGATAATGATTAGTTGTGAGTCTGTTCTAATTTATAATTTAGTAACATTATAATTATACTTTCTATACTACAACTTCTAAAGATTCCTGGTGGTTTTCAGAATTACATAAAACCATAGCATCTAAAGCATCTCTCACATTGCTAAACCCCATATAACAATTCCTCCTCAAGTGTAGAAGAAAGATTTGTCTTTAGAACCCTCTGGGAAACAGTCAGGAAGTCCTTCATTCAAATCTCTAGCTGTAGAGTATTCCATAACATAGGGGCATATACCGAGCAGCAGCATGCTCATGCTTCTCCATACTGACTTCATTGATGGGTGTCACTCTTAAAATCATCATTCTGGCTTACTGCCCATTCTATTCTATGCAGAATATGCATTCCTTCAGAAATGTAGATGCCAAGTCATAACAAGCTTTATGGATTACCACTCACACTTCGAATTGTACTTGAAAGCCGATGCACTGTTTGTAAAACAGTTGCTATGTGGTACATGCAGGTCTCACCCGATATGAACTGCTACATTCTATGCCACCAGTATAATGCTGTTCCATGTTACCTTCCACATTTTCCAAGTTTTCATTTAGTAGTTTGCAGGATATTTCAATAATTTTCTATTTGCTGATTTCAGTCAACTCTTGAGAAATTATCCCGATCCTTGGAAGATCAACTGAGTGAGATTAAAGCAAAGGCGGAAGAGCAGCAGCGTACAATTAATGACCTTTCTGCCCAGAAAGCTCGCTTGCAGACAGAAGCAGGTAAGAAGAAATGCTGAAGTATTTTAGGAATGATTTAATCTACATTGCCACTAATAGTATTTGAGTTTGCAGGTAAAGTAAGCTCAGAAGAGCCAAATAGAGCTACTGTTTGGTACCATGTATTTTATTATTTTGGATGTTATTACTTATTATTAATATTACTAATATCTTTTAACACTATTGTAAACAGTGATAATTTTGTCTATTGCTGGTCTGTGACCATAATAAAGTTGTTGTTGTTGATGATGATCAGAAGATGCTAACAACCAAGGAAAACAACATTGGCTAGGGAAATTAAAAATATAAAACAACAGAAGTGTTTGTCACCTGTGATTTGGCTAGGAAATATTTTTAAGTTGCTGCCAGAAAAAAAATTGACTTTACTAAATTAAGTACTGTAGACCACAACATAGTTACTCCTATATGAAAATGATCCTGGCTTTCTTTCTTGCTGCAAGTTATGTTTCACAATTTCATCTTTGATGATGCATACAAATTTTACTAACATCAGAGGTATGACAGAATTTATCTGGGAAATATGAGAGCTTCCCCTCCCCAAATTTGCATTTTAGGTGACAAGTGTCGTTCGGTAAGATATTAAAAACAACCTAAAACATAACTAATATCAAAATGCCATGTATCTATGCTTTAAAATTTTCCAGTTGCTGCTATTCATCAATACTTTCTTCAACAATCAGTTCAGTCATATCAATCCTCCTGTCTTCTGTTTTCTACTTCTCAGGTGAACTTTCCCGCCAAGTGGAAGAAAAAGACTCTCTGATTTCCCAATTCTCAAGAGGCAAACAAGGCTTCACCCAGCAGATTGAAGAATTGAAGAGGCAACTTGAAGAGGAAATAAAGGTATGTATTGGGTGAAGATCTACAGGTGAAAAACATGGCTTACTTGCGTCCTTGAGCAACTTCCAGGTTAAAGGTGCTTAAAGGTGCTTTTCTCTTTCTCTGTTACAAAGCAGAATTGCTAGTAATATGTGCAACTCCCATATTTTAAAAAAGTGAACAATTGAAAGATTTACATTCTAAAGGCCAAAAAGCAAACTGAAAACTGAAAGAAAAAGTAACGCAAGTGGGAGTTGTTAATAACACCAACATTAAATTTGGGGAAAGCATTTAAGACATCTTCATTTTTCTAGGCTAAAAATGCACTGGCTCATGGCTTGCAGTCAGCTCGTCATGATTGTGATTTACTCCGGGAACAATTTGAGGAAGAGCAGGAAGCCAAAGCTGAGCTACAGCGTGCCATGTCCAAAGCCAACAGCGAGGTCGCCCAATGGAGAACCAAATACGAGACTGATGCAATTCAGCGCACTGAAGAGTTAGAGGAGGCCAAGTACGTGGGACTTGGAATAGTTTTGTAGTAAAAAATAAATTATGAAGACAAACGAGGTATAATTACCATAAGAGAAAGTAATTTTAGCCGCATCTCTGAGAGTGGATTACATTGCAGAGCTATCATAAGCTATTTTCTCTCCATGCAGAAGTCTCTACTTGCAGCAAAAAGAAAGCAATAAGAAGTGACAGTCCAGTAGTTTTACAGATATTCTCTTAGCTTAAACTGCACACTTCAAGACAAATAATGGCTAATACTGCAGGATCGTTGTAAACTATCCAAATCTTGCAAAATAACTAATCCAGAATAATGTTTTTTATGGAAAGAAATTATTTGTAGTTTATCTCCTTTCCCATTTTCTTCAAGCATTGCATTTAAATGACAAAAAGTGTATTTGTATAGAGTGAGCAAATCTCTGTAAAACATTTCATGTAATAATTTCATGACCTTTTGTAAATTAAAATAGTAATTCATTGCAACAGCACATATAAATATAATTCACTTTTTGAAAATTTAATAAGTTCAAATCCAAGTTTTATGCTGATTATCCATTTAGAATGAAATGTCTTTAGTTTTAATTTATTCCTATAATTAAAGTTTAAACAGCATATTATTTGGTATTTGAATCTGATGGGGGATTTGTGTGAGGATTCATGAGACATCAAATGAGAACATGGAAGTATAAATGATAATCACAATTATTATCTTATATCACATTAAAACAATACATTTCATGGAAACAGCTCAAATATTTTACAATCATTGGGAATTCAAATGTTGCATATTTGCATGAGATACTTAAGTCTGAAATAATGTTAACAATAAGACAATATAAAAAATAAAAATTTATCTTAATTATTTAAACTATTTTAGAGTTTCACATTCTCCAATAACCATTCTGATTTTAAAAAGTTTTTCAATCTGCCCTGCATGACAAATTAGTGCTTCATGAGATCATTTGCATAATACAGGAATGATTTGCATAGCTCTTAAAAAGCTTGAAAATGAAATAATTTCCATGCCAATAACAGAAAAGTGTGTGTCGTCTTTATGCATATCATATGATTGTGAACTTTTCTTCCTTTCATATTTTCTAAGCAGATTCATTGCTAATAGTTGGTCATTCATTCCTCCAGGAAAAAGCTTGCTCAGCGTCTGCAGGAAGCTGAGGAACATGTAGAAGCTGTGAATTCCAAATGTGCTTCCCTGGAAAAGACCAAGCAGAGGTTGCAGAATGAAGTGGAGGACCTGATGATTGACGTGGAAAGGTCCAATGCAGCTTGTGCAGCTCTGGATAAGAAGCAGAAGAACTTTGACAAGGTATTTTGCTCCTCATGATTAAAAAAGAACGCTTTGTACCAAGACATTGGGCCAATTAAATTTAGTATCTTATTTCTTTATCAACTTTGTATGACACTGATGACTCATTGACCCTTTACAGATTCTGGCAGACTGGAAACAGAAATTTGAGGAAGCTCAATCTGAACTGGAAGCTTCCCAGAAGGAGTCTCGGTCTCTGAGCACAGAGCTCTTCAAGATGAAGAACTCATATGAAGAATCCTTGGATCACCTGGAAACTCTGAAGCGTGAAAACAAGAACCTTCAGCGTAAGTCTATAAGCTTCAGTGCAAGGTTATAAGCTTCTTACTATAAGCTTCCGTTTAGGACACTGAAGATACAAAAGTGAGAAAAATTGATTATGTAATGGTTCTACTACTTTCTATGGAGCAACAAGTAACAAGCATAAGAGGATAATCCCATGTAGGCATTCTCCTCATGATTAGGATATACATTTGTAGAAGGGTTGTTTGCTCATGCAGTATTAACTGATCAGTTTCAAATGGATGAGCTTGGAAAAGCCAAGGAAATATTCTTTTCCCAAACATTCAGCCTAAAACTGTTAGTAAACAGTACCCACCTTCCCCTCTTTATTTTGTGTGAAATCAACAGAGGAGATATCTGACCTAACGGAACAGATTGCTGAGGGAGGAAAAGCCATTCACGAACTGGAAAAAGTGAAGAAACAGATTGAACAGGAGAAATGTGAACTCCAGGCCTCCCTAGAGGAGGCTGAGGTAACTGTGTTATGCTTAAAGAAAACAAACGCTCATTTTTTAAATGCATTTTAAAGCGCTCTAAAATATGTTTTAGAAAACCAGTTAGACAAATATGGACAATACTGTTACTTAGATGACTCTTTAATAACAGCTGATATACTTGATTTTCTTAAGGCTTCTCTGGAACATGAAGAAGGTAAACTCCTGCGTGTCCAAATGGAGCTCAACCAGGTGAAATCTGACATCGACAGAAGAATTGCAGAGAAAGATGAAGAAATTGATCAAATGAAGAGAAATCACGTGAGGGTGGTAGAGTCCATGCAGAGCACATTGGATGCTGAGATTAGGAGCAGAAATGATGCCCTGCGTCTTAAGAAGAAGATGGAGGGAGATCTGAATGAGATGGAGATCCAACTGAGCCATGCCAACCGTCAAGGTGCTGAAGCACTAAAGAATCTCAGGAACACACAAGGACTACTCAAGGTATGTTCTAGGCAAGTTCAAGAGAGCATCAGGAAAGATTTCAAGAGTTATACTTTAAAATAATTTATTTCATAGGACACACAACTGCATTTGGATGATTCTTTGAGAGGCCAAGAAGATTTGAAGGAACAAGTATCCATGGTTGAGCGCAGAGCAAACTTGATGCAGGCTGAGATTGAGGAGCTTCGGGCAGCTCTGGAACAGACAGAGCGGGCCAGAAAAGTGGCTGAACAGGAACTTCTGGATGCCAGTGAGCGTGTGCAACTCCTCCACACACAAGTAAGAATCTAATTATTTGTATCCTCCTGTAACCACTAGTTGAGAATGACAAGTCTATGTAAGCATTTCTTTATTGTAACGGGAAAAAGTGGAATATTTTGAATATTCTTCAGTTATTTTGATATTGTTTGAAGACAATAAAACTATGCTTAAATGATATTTGCAGATCTTTATATAAAGCATTTGTAAACATAGTTGTTCTGTCCCCTCCCGGCCTCAGCCACGCAAGCTGGCTAAACGAGCCAATAATTGAGTACACGGCTGCTATCAGTCCTGGCAGGGAATCTGCAGCTGCCTGCCAAAGTCTCCCTTATCTTGGGGTTGCCGGGTAACCAGGAAGTCAGCAATCCAGGCCGAATGTTCAGCTCAATTCTCCATGAGTCAAAGAGTTCAGCTCACTTCTCCACGAGTCAAAGAGTTCAGCTCAATTTTTGCTCATCACGGAGCAGAAGAGCAGCCAGGGCTGCTTTTATACTCTGTGGGGTGTGGCTCCGTGACTCAGCACTCTCTAGGCTTGCCCCACCCCTTCCTTTGTTGTAGCCGCCTCTCATATCTCCGAAACCTGGATCCAGCCAGGCCTGGTTGCCATCAGCCGGGTATGGAAGCATGGCTGGGGGTGGTGGGAGAGTCAGGGGATGAAGGCCTCGTTATCTACTCCACCTGGCCTGCCTCTGGCTCCTGGAGCTGAGCCAGGGAAGCCGGTGCTCCAGAGGTAAGTCCTGATGGCCCTTCCCCCTCACTTTCCGAGTCACTTTCTGGCAGGGAGCCCAGCACGGGGGGCGCAGAGACAACAATAGTATTGATCCTTTTTCTTTTGTATTAGTTTAGATGCTATGACACTTTTGTCTTTGTTGAAACACTGAGGGAAATATGAAAATAAGACTACATAAACAGATATAAAATAAGGTTGCAGGCATTATTCTTGCAATATAGAATTTTTTTTTTATTAGCCAAGCGTGATTGGACACACAAGGAACTTGTCTTGGTACATATGCTCTCAGTGTACATAAAAGAAAAGATACATTCATCAAGAATCATAAGGTACAACACTTAATGATAGTCATAGGGTACAAATAAGCAATCAGGAAACAGGTTTATACAGGTTTATTTTCTAGAATATTATTTCCTGGTTTTTTAAAAATAAATTAGTCATTTCATGTTTATTAGAAACTAACAGTAATTTTTGCCTAAACAGAACACCAGCCTGATCAACACCAAGAAGAAACTGGAAACAGATATTACCCAAATCCAGGGTGAAATGGAGGACACTATTCAGGAAGCTCGCAATGCTGAAGAGAAAGCCAAAAAATCCATTACTGATGTGAGTTGATTGATGTCCTTTTGAAATCTGATCTTTTGAAATCTATACTTATAGCAGGGTAGTCTCTTGAACATGGTATCTTCATTAACAGGCAGCCATGATGGCAGAAGAACTTAAGAAAGAACAAGACACTAGCGCCCATCTAGAGAGAATGAAGAAGAATCTAGAACAGACTGTAAAAGATCTACAGCACCGTCTTGATGAAGCAGAACAACTGGCAATGCGGGGAGGCAAGAAGCAGCTTCAGAAATTAGAGCAAAGAGTATGTATCCATCTCTGTATATGTTTATAAGCCCTTGTATGTAAGGTGGTATGTAATAGGGCATAGACGATGACTAATTTTCAACCTGTTTTTCCTTAGGTACGTGAACTTGAAGCTGAAGTTGAGAATGAGCAGAAGCGTGGTGTTGAGGCAATTAAGGGTGTACGCAAATATGAGAGACGAGTGAAGGAACTAACTTACCAGGTAAGTGTGATAAGCATGGAGTGAAGTTATTTATCAACCAACCAAACCACTTTTATCAATCAAAAATTATTTATCAACTAAAGAATATTGGGAAAAGAAAACCGGCTTTTTTTCATGAGTTATATTTGCATATGTTTATTTGCGATCTTATCTCTCCAAATTTTAGAAAGCTCTGAATATTTTGACATATATAAGACTTAATTTACCCTTTACCTCTTCCTATCCCCATTTACAATATAATATTAATAGTTCTTGACTTACAACAATGCATTTAGTGACTGTTTGAAGCTACAACGGCACTGAAAAAAGTGACTTATGACTGTCTTTCACTTATGCCTGTTGCACTTATGACGGTTACATGGTCTTGTGATCAAATTTCAGACTCTTGGCAATTGACTCATATTTATGACTGTCACAGTGTTCCAGGGTCATGTGATCATCTTCTGACAAACGAAGTCAATGGGAAAGTCAGAATCATTTAACAACTGTGTTATTAACTTAGCAATTGCAAGGATTCACTTAACTGTGACAGGAAAGATTTCAAAATTCACTTAAGAAATATCTCTCTTGGCAACAAAAATGTTGGGCTCAGCTGTGGCCATATGTCGGGATCCGTAAAGATGCTAAATAGTAACTCCTTGTCCATTATATTCATGTCTACCTGATTGGTAATGTTTTAATCATCACCTTAGGAATTTTTTTTAGGGGGGGGGAGGTACTTTAAAACCATTGTTGACTGCTGGCTACTGCCAGATAAGTCCTTACACTTTTCTTGGCAACATTTGCAGAAATTGTTTGCTATTGTCTGCTTCTTAGGGCTGTGAAATAGTAACTGACCCATATCTAAGGCAGGACTAGAGCTCCGGGTTTCCCAGTTTCCAACTGGGTACCTTAACCATGACACCAAACTCATTTCTATAGGAGAAATATATATATACTTGAAAAATCATTTAAAAGGATTCAAATGATAGAAACTCACTTGTTGTCATAACTTTGTTTAGTCTGAGGAAGACCGGAAGAATATTCTGAGGCTTCAGGATCTGGTGGACAAGCTGCAAATGAAAGTGAAAGCATATAAGAGACAATATGAAGAAGCTGTAAGTAGTTCATTTGCAATGGAGCAATGATTATATTTCAAATGAATTTGAGTGGTTTTGGGTGTTTGGGCCTCTGGATCTGGGATTTTATCATCTTTGGTACTGAATGGAATGTCACTGCCCCAGGCAGACCCAGTACATAATCTTGGAGTCTTTCTAGACTCACAACTTGTGCTGAAGTAAAAGGTGGCAATTGTGGCCTGGAGGCTCTTTTCACAGCTCTGTGTTGTATACCAATTGTGCCCCTTTCCTGGACCATGAAGTTCTACTCTTGCAGTTACCCATGCCCTGGTCATCTCTAGATTACTGTAATGCACTCAACCTGGGGCTATGCTTGAAGAGCATAGCCCCATGTTCTGGGACTGGGACAAATGTAGCTGAACAGACAGCTACATGCACCCCTAGGATGGTACACATTACACCTGTTCCATGAGCTATATTGGTTGTCAGTCTGCTTCCAGATACAATTCAAGGTGCTGGTTCTTCTTTTAAAACCTTACTTGGTATGGGACCAGGTTATTCAGGGACTGTCAGGCCTAAGCCCAAATATGACACAGTGAGATCCAACTGAGTTGAGTGTCAAGGTTCCAAGTAATAAACCCATAGCAAGCAAAACTCTGAGGCAGATGATTTCCTCAAAGAAAAGCTTTATTGGAGATACCATATTGGCCCAGATCTGGTGAAAACCAACTCTGAAGATTCCCACAGTTGTCACCCAATAAAAAGAGAATGTTTTCCCTCAACCCCAAACAATCAGTGTCTTGGTCCAATCAAGACGCTGTCTGGTTGCCTGGTGACCTTACTGCTCCTTCCATGGTCCAGGTGTGAGAATATCCTTGGTTCCCAAGAGAAAATGGTTTATTTTGGCTACAGAACCCCAGCTATCTCTAATCCCCTCTCCCTATCTCTCAGCTCCAGTGTGGCAACACTTAAGCTCCAAGATGGTGCCAGTCAGGTCAGCTTCATTGAGTTCTTTATTTGACTAGAAAGAGTGCAGAGAAGAGCAACAAAGATGATTGAGGGATTTGAGGATGAAACATATGAAGAATGGTTGCTGGAACTGGATATGTCTAGTCTTATGAAAAGAAGGACTAGGGCAGGGGTGGGTTCTACTTACCTTTACTACCGGTTCGCAGCGGGATCATGTGTGTGTGTGTGTGTGTGAGTGAGCGAAGCGTTGCGTGCACTTGCTTCTGGGCATGTGCAGAAGCTTCCTGATGACATCAGGGTCAGTGGGCAGAGCCTCCCTCCAGTTTTACTATCAGTTCACAAGAATTGGTCCGAACCGGAGGCAACCCACCACTGACATGAGAGCACGGTTCCGATATTACTACCGGTAATAGAATTAAACAGAGATGAGATACTAAATGTTTCCAATTTGTGAAAGGCAAGCTGAACTTTTCATTTAGCTAAAATTGCACAACGGAGACTCGATTCTTTCATTGTCACCACAGAAGCTATTATCTTTTTGCATGACATATCTAGCCCATAAGTAGACTTATTTTTTAACCGTATCTTTTTCATTCTCAGGAGGAACAATCCAATCTTAACCTCAGCAAATTCCGCAAAATTCAGCATGAGCTGGAAGAAGCTGAAGAAAGGGCTGATATTGCTGAATCACAAGTGAACAAACTGAGAGTGAAGTCTCGAGAAGTTGGAAAACAGACATCAGGGGAAGAATAAACTTGTCTGCTTCAAGGTGACTGAAGAAATGCACAAAATGTGAATCTCTTAGTCACTTGGATATGTAATTATTGTGTTCTGTCTTCAGTGTCTAGAAAATAAAGATGATAGAAATGTTCGCATACATAAAGAGGATGTGATCTTATTGTGGGTTTTGCTCTTCCATATGAAATCTGAAGCTTCTCCTTAGAGAGAGAACACTATCTGAACATGATAAACATTTATGAATATTGCGCAGGAATCACTTGCCATGTGCCACACTAGGGTTGATGTAAGTTGAAGTTAAAAACATAGAGCAGATACCAGTTTGAATGCTCTGATATGATTTCATTATTATAAAATCATAATTATTTCATAATTTATAATTAATTCATAATTATTTTCAGATAAACTATGAATCCAGCTGAATTGAAATAAAGACTAATGTGGCCAAGTGTCCTTGGTTGTTCAACAAATTACAATATACATTCAAGAAATAGGACATTCAGTAAAAGGTAATGAAATGGTAGTCATTACCTAAAAGATTTTTCCCCTTTTGCCAGCCAATCAGCTAGGCCTCTTGTGATTAATATACCATAACTGAGAAATAAGATTCCACAAGAAAACATGTGATATGGCTTACCTTACAGATGACCCTCATCCTGTTAAAGACCTTGGAGTTTTCATATCAAATGATCTAAGTGCCAAAGCCCACTGCAACTACATCGCCAAAAAGGCTTTAAGAGTTGTAAACCTAATCTTGGGTAGCTTCTTCTCCAGAAACACTATACTACGAACCAGAGCATATAAAACATTTGCTAGACCAATTCTTGAATACAGCTCGCCTGTCTGGAACCCATACCACATTTCAGACATCAATACAATCGAACGTGTCCAGAAATATTTTACAAGAAGAGTTCTCCACTCCTCTGAATACAACAAAATACCTTATGCCACCAGACTTGAAATCCTGGGTTTAGAAAATTTAGAACTCCGCCACCTTCGACATGACCTGAGTTTAACTCATAGAATCATCTATTACAATTTCCTTCCTGTTGAAGACTACTTCAGCTTCAATTGCAACAATACATAAGCACACAATAGATTTAAGCTTAATGTTAACTGCTCCAATCTTGATTGCAGAAAATATGACTTCAGTAACAGAGTTGTTAATACTTGGAATACACTACCTGACTCTGTGGTCTCTTCCCAAAATCTCCAAAGCTTTAACCAAAAACTGTCTACTATTGACCTCACCCCATTCCTAAGAGGTCTGTAAGGGGCGTGCCTAAGCGCACAAGCGTGCCTACCATTCCTGTCCTATTGTTTCCTTTCATTATACCCAATTAATATAGTTATAACATACTTATGCTTATATATATGTTTATATATTATATAGTTATTTCATGCTTATGCTTATACATACTGTGTGACAAAATAAATAAATAAAAATAAAAATAAAACAGTGGTTTTATAGAGATTTCTGCATATTGCTCCTCAGAATGGGAGAGGGAGTACCTATAAACCACAACCAGATGCAATGCCTCTGTTTGTCCAATACTCTTCTTCGCAAGACTCTTGAAGGGTGTAATGAATATAGAAGACAGTCTTGAAGGGCAAAGGTAAGGTCCATGGCCAAGGCAACAGTCAAATAAATGAGGCATGAACCCAGGCCAAGAAAATGGTTTATGAAATAGAATAGAATAGTGTTGTGTCCCACTCCTCTGCTGACGGCCGGGTCAGGGAAATCCGAATCAGGCGTGCCTCTGCAGCTCTGCCAAAGTCCTAGCAAAGTTCTCAAGGCAGGCAAGAGACCAGAAAGTGACTTCAGCAATATAAGGTAGACTTTGCCTGACTCAGAGAATGCCAGAAA
This sequence comes from Ahaetulla prasina, assembly GCF_028640845.1. Classification (NCBI taxonomy): domain Eukaryota; kingdom Metazoa; phylum Chordata; class Lepidosauria; order Squamata; family Colubridae; genus Ahaetulla; species Ahaetulla prasina. Next base: position 125,249,437 of record NC_080540.1, read on the forward strand.
GCAGATCCTTTATATAGGCCATGGGGTGTGGCTCCATGACTCAGCACTTATCCAGGCCTGCCCCTCCCTTCCTTCTGTTGTCGCCACCTATCAATTCTCCTGAAGCGAGGGTCACTCCAGTCTGCAGCTGTTGGTAATTGACCTTCCTCAGGCTCACATGCTGTGGGGAAGGGGGAGGGGTCTAGTTGCTCCGTTTGCCTGGGCATGGAGCCAGGGCTGGGGGCTGGAGGCACTTCTTCTTCTTCGGCCTGTCTGGGCATGGAGCCAGGGCTGGGGCCAGGAGGCATGCTAGGACATTCCTCAGCGTTCGGAAGCAGATAGGACGGGCCTGGCTGCGGGGAAAGCGGATGAGGCACAACAAATAGATTTTTTTATTGTCCAAGTGTGATTGGACACACAAGGAATTTGTCTTGGTGCATATGTTCTCAGTGTACATAAAAGAAAAGATACGTTAATTCAGAATCATAAGGTACAACACTTAATGTTAGTCATAGGGTACAAATAAGCAATCAGGAAACAATCAATATCAATATAAATCTTAAGGATACAAGCAACAAAGTTACAGTCATAATGCCTCATACAGCCTCCCCCTCCATTTCACATGAGGATAAGAAAGGAAGGAAGGGAAGCACATTCAAGCTTGAAAGATTCTGTTCTAATATAAGTAGGTTTAGGTCTATGCCATGTCTGTTTCTTAGCTCTGTCTTTTACGGGTGACATCTTAACAAGTTATATCGTAATATATTTTCTGAATTGTTAGCTGCCCATAATCATTCACTGAGATGGGTGGCCATAGAATATGAACAAACAAACAAATAACAGAGGGATCGTTTCCAACTCCAATATCCAGTTTTCTATAACTCAGAGACAGATGTTTTCATTTTTCAATTTTCAAAGTGCTCTAAGTGAAATCATCCTACAGAGCAGCTTTGTTCTTCATTGAGAACGCCTTACATAAATAGGCATGTGTCTGACATGACTCAGGAGCTCAGGGACTGAAAGAACATGTTCAAAATCAAATAAGAGCTTCCTTTTCTAAATTGTGCACATCTATTTGACAGGTTGTAACGAATACAAAAAGGGTGGCTCAGGGGCTAGGACGTTGAGCTTGTCAATCGAAAGGTCGGCAGCTCGGCGGTTCGAATCCCTAGTGCTGCCATGTAATGGGGTGAGCTCCCATTACTTGTCCCAGCTTCTGCCAACCTAGCAGTTTTGAAAGCACATAAAAATGCAAGTAGAAAAAATAGTGACCACCTTTGGTGGGAAGGTAACAGCGTTCCGTGCGCCTTTGGTGTTGAGCCATGCCAGCCACATGACCACAGAGACATCTTCGGACAGTGCTGGCTCTTCGGCTTTGAAACGGAGATGAGCACTGTCCCCAAGAGTCGGCAACGACTAGCATGAATGTGCGAGGGGAACCTTTACCTTTTTAACGAATACATGGATTAACGTATTTTTCAGGGATATACATCTCAAAAAAAAAGTATTTATATTTTAGTCAATATTTCCTGACCAGCTTTTATCGCTTTTTTCAAAAGTGAGACAATAAGCCACAAAGAGTTGTTTTGTTTGCAGCAGTGGTATAACTAATAACTAAATGAAATAAAGCATTACAGTATGAAGAGTTAATTAATATGTAATCAATGTGGATGGGTTCAGTTACAATGGTGATGAATGCACAGCTAGGAGACTTGAAAGAACAGATTAGGGATATGTTGTCATGGAGAAAATCGTCTTTGTGATTGCTAGGAGTCAGAAATGACTTGATGCCCCATAATCAAGCAATCCAACACATCTGCAGGCCAACTTCATTTCTTTATATTGAGAGAAACACATTCTGAAATCATATGTTGGTTCCTCCTATGATGTGTGAAATATGTACAGTACATATCTTCTGATACACATTGTATAGCAGGAGTAAAGTGCAGGCATTAATAAAGTCTCAAGAGTTATATTTAAGATTAGTAAGGATCCTTCATGTGGCTTTAGTGATAATTTTTGGTGTTATATGCCTTTTTTTTTGTAACCCTCTTGTACTTTCTGAACGCTTAGTTTTTCATACCCAGCTTCTGTAGAAGAAAACTTGAGTTAATGATAAAGTTAATGCTGAAAGTTAAATAATACAATCCTCCATCTGGAAGCATCTGAGTTTAGTTTCTCTAATGCAGTTCTGAAAGAACCAATTTGAGGAGCATTTAAGAAGTACTTTAATTTTGAGCAGTTATCTCACAGCTGAGGAATTTGCCAGTAGAAGCATCTGGCTGCTAATCCAATTGCTATTGTTCAATTACTTTGAAGTTTCTCATTTGGAGTTCACTAAAGTAAAACTGCTAAAAAGTCTGGCAAATACTAAGGCATATTTTTTGGTGTCCTTACCAACCTCAGTGACTTGCTTGCCTTACTTTGATAATTCTGTAAGCACGTGTTCAAAAATAATATAAATCGTTACGCTGTGTTTCCCTTTTTCTGGTCTTTATCAATCTGTTGTGCTTCAGTTGTTTGGATTATAGCTTGCATAATCAGAGTTGCAATTCACTGCATCCAAAGGGCACCAGAGTAGGGAAAGTTGCTGTAAGCCAGGGGTATTAAACTCACATCACGGCATCATCACGTGATGTATCGGGACTTCTCCCCCCCTTTGCTAAAGCATGTGATGCATCCGGCCCATGGGCTGGGAATTTGATAGCCCTGCTGTAAACCAATGAAGTGGTCAATGTGTATTGCATAGGATCTAGGGTGCCTGTATCAGTTTCCAAAGGGATAGCAACGGCAACAAAAAGGAGCTAAGAGGCTGACTTCTCCCATTGAATGTCTACTATGTTCAGAGCACAAGCATTTATTTCACTTCCATTTTTTATGGTATGGATCAGCAGGAGCAACCTGGCAGCCTAAGGGCAGCCTGCAACTCCAATTTCAGGCAAATAATGGTAGTGGTAATTAGGCTGGAGAACCAAGGAGTTACTCAAGGATCCCCAAGACAGGAGAATCCAAAGCGGGTATCAGTGGTGGGCTATAACAAATTGCTGGTGCTCTCTTACTTGTAGAAAGATATTAGGTGCTGCTTCTAGCTCTATAAAAGGGTCACTACATGCTTCCCCCTCCCCCCGCAGATGCACATGTGGATGCAGTGTTGTGTTCTTCTGTTATATCAGCATTTATAGTTTATACGAGATGGCAGAATGGAGTCAAAGCAGCTATCAAGTTGAACTAGAAGTTTCCCAGAAGTCATCCTCTCAGCCAGTGATGGAATTCAGCCAGTTTACACCACTTCGGGAGAACCGGTTGTTAACTTTCTGAGCAGTTTGGCAAACTGGTTGTTGGAAGAAATCCAACCACTGTTCTCAGCCTACTGAAATTTTAAAAGGATTAATATAAAGAGTGGCTTGAGACAGGCAAAAGACCAAAAACATGCTATGTAAATGTCTTTTCCAAAGAATCTTTGATGGATTGATGTAGAGCTCTTGTAAGAGCAAATTCACACAATCACTCTTTCCACTTTGTAGAATTAATATTTGTTTTACAGCTTTAAAACAGAGAAAGATTACCCTATGAAGACATGTTATCAACTAAATGCTGTAGACATCCTTTATTTCATCCATAAACATTCATCACTAGATATCTCTGCATTAAATGGAGATTTGCTTGTATTAATCCAATGAACTTTTAATGAGATGAACTTTTAATGAGATATGATGTCTTATCCCTCCCTCCCCTCAGTTTTCATATCATCAAATTACAAATGTGGGCTTTTATGAGCTGCCTTTTAGCTATAGATCTTAAGAGTAGGCAGAACATGGTCCACCTACAGTGTACGTATTCTGTACACAGAATAACAAAGTTAAAAGGAAACCTAGAGGTCTTCTAGTCCAACTCCCTACTCAAGCAGGAAACCAAATACCATTCCAGACAAATGGATATCAAATCTCTTCTTAGAAGCCTCCAGTGATGGAGTGCCCACCTACTGCAATTTCTAGAGGCAATTGTTCTCACAGTTAGGAAATTTCTTAATTCTAGATTAGATCTCTCCTTGATAAGCTTCCATCTGTTCTTCTTGTCCTGCCTACAGAGAATAGGTTAACCCCTTCTTTACTGTGACAGCCCCTTAAATATTGGAAGACCATGTCACTCCAGTCCTTCTCTTAATTTAATAATAATAATAATAATAATAATAATAATAATAATAATAATAATAATAATAATAATAATAATAATAATAATAATAATAATGTTTTAATTTGTATACCGCCCTTCTCCCGAAGGACTCAGGGCGGTGAACAGGCAGATAAAATACAAACATACACAATAGTTAAAACAACCCTTAAAAAACTGATTTAAATTTGCCCAAAAATTTAAAATAACAATACACCCCATAAAATTACAAAAATTTAAAAACCCATCAAATTCAATTAAAATTTAAAAGTAAAATCAAGCTAGTCCAGCCATACGAAATAAATAGGTTTTAAGTTTGCGGCGAAAGGTCCTAAGGTCAGGTAGTTGTCGAAGCCCGAGGGGAAGATCGTTCCACAGGGTCGGAGCCCCCACAGAGAAGGCCCTCCCCCTGGGGGCCGCCAGTCGACACTGTTTGGCTGACGGCACCCTGAGGAGTCCCTCTCTGTGGGAACGCACCGGATGATGGGAGGTAGAGGCCGGCAGTAGACGGTCCCGTAAGTAGCCCGGTCCTAAGCCATGGAGTGCTTTAAAGGTGGTAACCAATACCTTGAAGCGCACCCGGAAAACAACAGGTAGCCAGTGCAGTTTGCGCAGGATAGGTGTTATGTGGGAGCTCCGAACCGCTCCCTCAATAACCCGCGCAGCCGCATTCTGGACTAGCTGAAGTCTCCGGGTGTTCTTCAAGGGGAGCCCCATGTAGAGAGCATTGCAGTAGTCCAGGTGAGAAGTTACGAGAGCATGAGTGACCGTGCATAAGGCATCCCGGTCCAGGAAGGGACGCAACTGGCGGATCAGGCGAACCTGATAAAATGCTCTCCTGGAGACGGTCGCCAAATGGTCTTCAAAGGACAACCGACCATCCAGGAGCACGCCCAAGTTACGTACCTTCTCCATCGGGGCCAATGATTCACCCCCGACAGACAGCCTCATCTGCAGCTGACTGTACCGAGGTGCCGGCATCCACAGCCACTCCGTCTTGGAGGGATTAAGTTTGAGCCTGTTCCTCTCCATCCAGACCCGTACGACTTCCAAACACCAGGACAGTACTTCGACAGCTTCACTGGGGTGGCCCGGGGTGGAAAAGTACAGCTGAGTATCATCAGCGTACAGTTGGTATCTCACCCCAAAGCCACTGATGATCTCACCCAGCGTCTTCATATATATGTTGAACAGGAGGGGTGAGAGAATCGACCCCTGCAGCACCCCACACATGAGGCACCTTGGAGTCGATCTCTGCCCCCCTGTCAACACCGTCTGCATCCGGTCAGAGAGGTAGGAAGAGACAGTCCAGTTCCTGCAATTGCTCTTCATATATTTTAGGCTCCTGACCTCTAATTATCTTTGTTACTCTTCTCTGCACTTATTCTAGGGTCTCAGTATCTTTTTTTGTGTCCTGGTGACCAAAAATGAATGCAGTATTCCAAGTGTAGTCTCATTAGTGCAGTATAAAGCAGTACTAGCATCTTATGTGATCTTAATATTATCCATCTGTTAAGGCGTTGACCTTTTTTTGGCAGCTACAGCACACTGCTGGGTCATATTTAAGTGATTGTCCACTAGGACTACCAGATCCCTTTCACAGTGACTGCTATTGAGCAAGGTACCTCCTATTCCAGGGGTCTCCAACCTTGGTCCCTTTAAGACTTGTGGACTTCAACTCCTAGAGTTCCAAAGCCAGCTTGGAGACCCCTGTCCTATTCCATACCTGTGCATTTGGTTTTCCTTGCCTAAGTGTAAAATGTTACTTTTCTCACCACTGAATATTGTAGGACACACTACCAATCAGTTGGAGCATTTTTGCTCTAAATGCTCTCAGTGTGATAATAACTTCTGTTGAAGTAATATTTTCTTGGGATATAGTGTAATTATTTTTTAGACTTTTTAAATTTCTAAATTTTAATTTTAAATTTTTAAATCTTCTGTAATTTTAGATGGGGTATTTTAGGTTCGTCAATTTGATGGTTTTAATTCGGCCACCATTGAATAAGTATTTTAAATTGATTTTTAACTTTGTATATTTATTGCTTTTTATCTTGGCTGTACACCGCCCTGAGTCCTTCGGGAGAAGGGCGGTATAAAAGTTTAATAAATAAATAAATAAATAAATAAATAAATAAATAAATAAATAAAATTAATATTTATTTACTATATTTTTAACTCAATTCAACTATCTGGCCGAATCAAAGAAAAAGAATAAAATCCTAAAATATCCAAATTAAAATTATGGTAATTAAATTTCTTTCCAATTAGACATTATTAATTTTTAACATTAGGTGAAAGTTTTATCAATATTACTACTGTCAGGAATTAAAGGAATTGTCATATTGGGATAATTCATTCTTATTAATTTCATTTATTATATTACAAATATTTTTCTTCTCTTTTGAGCCTTTGAATGCTTTTAAATTAAATATGATTCTGGTCAAATTAGAAAAGTTTGATTTTTAACATACTAGATAATAATAAGATATACGCTTATGTTTGAAACAAAAGCCTGTTTTTATTTTCTGGAGAATCTTTTGGTCAAAAATATTTGTAATGCTTGATTTCCAACATACTACATAAAAATAAGATGTATGTTTATATATGAAGCAAAAATCTATTGTTTATTAACTGGAAAAACATTTGGTCAAAAACATTGCATCTGCAGAAATGCATAGTTTGATTACAATCCAGTATTTGAAATCGTATTAATAATTTTATTTTTTAAAACTTGCAAAGGAAACTGAATCTGATCTGACAGAACAGATTGCTGAAGAGACAACTATTAGAGAAAATGTAGAAGCACACTGAACAAGAAATGTGAGGCCTTCCAGATGCCTCAAAAGAAGTTTTGAATATGGATTCTTCCAATATATAGTACTGTTAATTTCAACATGCTATGGATGGACTTATTCTGCCCTCCAGAGGCAGTCCAGTACCAACTACAGAAAAACAATTATTTCCACAGTGCCTTCCCAGAACTATTAAGTACTGCGATAGCATAATCAGTGTCATGGTGAATACTCCATTACTCAGTGAAAGCCACCTCCTGACTACAAATAGGATGTACGGTTACACTGAGAATACCTCACTCCTTCATGAAGTACTCAAGCAGCCAAATCAAATCAGAACCCCCACCATCCAGCTTTGGAATCTGGCTTAACAAGCATCTCAGAAATATTTATTTTGAGTTAAATTTGGTTTTGATGTTGCATTTATGTTTTGAGATTGTAATTGCAGAGTTCAAGACTCCAAAATAAGACATTTCATCACCAAGCCAACCTGGACTGTTTTGAAAAAGCTAAGCCACAGTATAGGCTTTTAAAATATTGAAAATGGAAATATTCAAATATCCATTTCCCCTCTGCATCCACATCTTTATCCCCTAATTTTAAAAAAACACTACTAACACTTTCAGTTTCAGTTTAAATATGTTATGATGTGGTTAGAGGCAACAACAATCTGGAATAGCATTGGTGGTGTTGAATTAGAATTGGATAACCAGGCTCAAAGAGATGCAGGCTGTTCTGGAATAGATAAAAACAAATTATTTCCCAATTGTATGAAGAGTTTATTGAAGATGTAGTTGAAAGTACAACTGTATTCATTTTTAAAAAACAAAATATACTGAATCTCACTCTGAAACACCGAAGTGTCCTTTTATCCTTGTAGCTCTCCTAATCCCAACCTCTGAATGGCATACAGAGCAGGTTCACTACGCCAAAATTCTTACATAGGAAATTCTTAGGGATTATTTGTGATAAGGAGGGGAAAAACCTTACAATCATTGTCCACTGCTCTCTGGAACAATTCCCCATTCCCGTTTTCTAATCCCCATATACTGTAGTTTACACTATGAGTAAAAGCTTTCCAATGAATCATCCCAAGGGAAATATAAAAGGATGTATCTTTCAAAGCCTAGTATCTTTGAAATCTTCACTGTTTCAAAATACAAGCCTTCTGAACACACACACACACACACACACACACACACAATAGAGATGGATCTTGTTCAGTTGCACAGCAAGATTAATGATGCCATCAAGAGCAACATGCTGAAGAAAAAACCAAAAAGGCAATTTTACTTGTATGAATCTGCTTGGGTAGTTGCTTGAAAGCTTATAGTATGTTAGCAGATCCATCTGGCAAGCTATTTCTACAGTCTTCATTATGGGAGCTGAAAGACATAAAGTCTTTTTAATTGCCAAGATACTGCAGGAAGCTACTGTTATTTTTCAGTCAGAAATTAGTGTTTGTACATCATAAAGCTTAATTTACACATGCAAAGAAGGAAGATTGGTCTAAAACTTGGCAACTCCAAATCTCAACCAGCAAATGCTCAGTGTTACATATTAGGAAAAAGAACCCTAACACTAAGTACAAGTTTGATGGACATTACCTTACAGATGACCCCCACCCTGTTAAAGATCTTGGAGTTTTCATATCAAATGATTTAAGTGCCAAAGTCCATTGCAACTGCATAGCAAAAAAGGCTCTAATAGTTGTAAACCTAATTTTACGCAGCTTCTTTTCCAAAAACTCTACACTACTAACCAGAGCACACAAAACATTTGCTAGACCTATTCTTGAATACAGCTCACCTGTCTGGAACCTATACCACATCTCTGACATTAATACAATTGAACGCGTCCAGAAATATTTTACAAGAAGAGTTCTCCGCTCCTCTAAAAATGACAAAATAACTTATACCACTAGACTTGAAATCCTGGGTTTAGAAAACTTAGAACTCCGCCGACCCCGACAAGACCTGTGTTTAACACAGAGAATCATCTATTGCAATGTCCTTCCCGTTAAAGACTAGTTCAGCTTCAATCACAATAATACAAGAGCAAACAATAGATTCAAACTTAATGTTAACTGCTTCAATCTTGATTGCAGAAAATATGACTTCTGTAACAGAGTTGTTAACGCTTAGAACGCACTACCTGACTCTGTGGTCTCTTCTCAAAATCCCAAAAACTTCAACCAAAAACTGTCTACTATTGACCTCACCCCACTCCTAAGAGGACTATAAGGGGCATGCATAAGAGCACAAAAGTGCCTACCGTTCCTGCCCTATTGTTCCCTTTCATTATATCAAATTAATATAGTTGTTGCATACTTTTGCTTATATTTATTTATTTTATTTATTTATTTTGTCACAACAATATATGTAGGTATCATACAAAAAGATTATATAATATATAAACACATATATGTGTAAATATAAGGAGGTATAAGCAGGGGTGAAATGCTACAGGATCGGAGGGGATCGCGCGATCCGGTAGCAATAGTGGCTGCTGGTTCGGAGGACCGGTAGCAAAAATCCCTGGCCCTGCCCCCACCCTGCCTCTGCCGAGCCGCACCATCTGCAGAGGTTTGTTTTTTTTACTTTTAAAAGCTGGTTTTGCTTCAGCAGAAACAGGCCTTTAAAAGTAAAAAACAGCAGAACTTACTTGTACTCTTACTTGTAGAAAACATGTTTTCTACAAGTAAAAGTAGAGATTTTAAGGCACTTACCTGATTACTGAAGAACGCATGGCGCTCTTTCCAGCCCAAAAGCTCTAGTTTCAGTTTCAGCCCAGACAGAATCAATCTATTCTGCTAATCTATTTCCTCTGTGATCAACTGGCTGGCTTTGCTGAGGAACTCTGGGATTTGAAGTCCACAATAAAATAAAATAAAATAAAATAAAATAAAATATTTGTGCAGCTTTCTGAGATTTGGTGTGTTTCTGTAGTGTTTCACTCTAACTACACAAACACACAAAATCTCAGAAAGCTGTATGTTGTTAGTTGTGTGTGTGTGTGTGTTAGTTGTGTGTGTGTGAAGTGTGAAAGTTGGTTTTTGAGCTTTTTGTGGCTATGTGAAGTGTGAAGTGCAGCTGCTTTTACACTGTGTGTGAGTCAGTTGTGTTGTGTTGTGTTGTGTGTGTGTAAAGTGTGAAAGTTGGTTTTTGAGCTTTTTGTGGCTATGTGAAGTGTGAAGTGCAGCTGCTTTTACACTGTGTGTGAGTCAGTTGTGGTGTGTGTGTGTAAAGTGTGAAAGTTGGTTTTTGGTACCTCTTATTGTTTTTTATACTTTGTTTATTATTTTTATTATTTATTGTTATTGGCCACGCCCACCAAGCCATCTGACCACCAAGCCATGCCCACCAATTAAGCCACGCCCACAGAACCGGTAGGGAAAAATTTTAGATTTCACCCCTGGGTATAAGCATATATATATATATAGGAAGAAGAAAAGAAAAACAATAGGACAGGAATGGTAGGCACGTTTGTGCTCTTATGCACGCCCCTTATAGTCCTTTTAGGAATGGGGTGAGGTCAATAGTAGAAAGTTTTTGGTTAAAGCTTTTAGGATTATGGGAAGAGACCACAGAGTCAAGTAAAGTATTCCAAGCACTGATGATTCTGTTACAGAAGTCATATTTTGCAATCTAGATTAAAGCGGTTGACATTAAGTTTAAATCTATTGGTTGCTCTAATATTATTGTAATTAAAGCTGAAGTAGTCTTTAACAGGAAGGACATTACAATAGATGATTCTGTGAGTTAAACTTAGGTCTTGTCGAAGGCAACGGAGTTCCAAGTTTTCTAAGCCTAGGATTTCAAGTCTGGTGGGGTAAGGTATTTTGTTGTTTTCAGAGGAATGGAGAACTCGTCTTGTAAAATATTTCTGGACACGTTCAATTGTATTGATGTCAGAGATGTGGTGAGGGTTCCAAACAGGCGAGCTGTATTCAAGAATTGGTCTAGCAAATGTTTTATATGCTCTGGTTAGTAGTGTGGTGTTTTTGGAAAAGAATATGATGTGTTGTTGTTTTATGTTGATATTTGTGTATACTGTTGTGACAAAATAAAAAAAAAAAAAAAGATGCCTCATAGTTTTATCACCAGAAAGATATTCTTGATTGATTTTTTCAGTATTTGAAAAGAATTTAACGAAGTTTAATTAAGTTTTCATTATCCAATTATATCTACCTAATTACTTTTCTTGCTTGAGTTTAGGTTCTGCTTTGCTGTTGTTGTTAGTTGCGAAGTCGTGTCCAACCCATCACAACCCCATGGACAAAATTGTTCCAGGCCTTCCTCACCATTGTTCAAAGGGTTCAATTCTTTGGTGCTGTCTTTCTTATGGTCCAACTTTCACAGCCATACATTGCAACTGGGAAAACAATAGCCTTGACTATACGTACTTTTGTTGGCAGGGTGTTGTCTCTGCTTTTTGGTATGTTATCTAGATTTGCCATAGCTTTCCTCCCCAGGAACAAGCATCTTAATTTCTTGGCTGCAGTCCCCATCTGCAGTAATCTTGGAGCCCAGGAAAATGAAATCTGTCACTACCTCCATTTCTTCTCCATCTATTTGCTAGGAATTGAGAGGGCCGGATGCCATGATCTTAGTTTTCTTAATGTTGAGTTTCAAGCCAACTTTTGCATTCTCCTTCTTCACCAGCATCAAGAAGCTCTTTAGTTTCTCTTCACTTTCTGCCATTAGAGTGGTATCATCTGCATATCTGAGGTTGTTGATATTTCTCTAGACAATCTTAATTCCAACTTTCTAGTTGGAATCAATTCCAACTAATTCCATTCTGCTTTGGGCTCTGCTTTAGTAAACTTCCCCCCTCCTAAACACAGCCTCTGACATTGTTGCTTCCTATTAATTTTCAAGTGGTTTCTTATAGGTGATATTCCCCAAGGAATATAGGTAAAAGAAAAAAGAATTATGGTATCATTTCGCAATAGCACTTTGGTAGGTATTTTTCACAAAAACCTTTCATTATCTGTGATAATTAACAGAGCAATGAATGCTTTAATCACAGTTTAAATTGAAATTTTGTTTTCCACCTTATATTTGTGCATGAAAGGCCTGCATACCTTTAAACTGGTCTGGTTTCAAAGAATGAGTACCTTATAAGAATTTTGTATTTTTGTATTGTACAATAGTGCAAATAGCAAAAGAGTACAGATATCTTGTAGGGGTTTCTAGTGTACATATATAGTATTTGATGGATAGAAATATGTAATAGAACAGACTTGTATTTTTAATATCACATCAAAAATCGCAAATCTGTGAAAACATTAAAAAAATTGGTGGAAAGTTGTTTGAGAATATGAGCAACAAATTTAATACAGAAATCATAACTTTCCCCAGCCATTATAAAGCATTAAACACCCAATTCAAAAATCAAGGTAAACAAAGGAAAAGAAAAAAAAAGAAATTCTAAAAGAACTAACGAATGGAATTCTGAAAACTGCTAAAAGTTTATTGAATAGGAAGGATATATAATACTAGTATAGACTGAACATTTATTTTAAAATGTTTATAATGCTTCCTGCTATCAAATTACAAGGGAAGGTTAAATACAGAGGTCTCTAGGGTTTTTTACTTAGACATTTAACTAATTAAGCTAGTAAATCAGGCTAGCTATCCTGCATTCCATCCCTAAATTGTTGTATTTAAACTTAGCAGCTCATTGACGATTAATTACTAGATAAATAGATGTGTGCATTTGGGAACATTTATATTTTATTTGCAGGTTTAAGTTTTTTAAAGTATGGTTTGTATCCTTGTTTTTGTTCATTGTAATCATGATCTTCAGAGCTTGAATGATCTCAGTGACAAGTCAAATAAAAATTTGATTTATTTATCAAATTTATTTGTCATCCATCTCGTGGTTCAGTTAGCACTCCACTAAATAAAAGTGACTAGGCAATGATCACTGAGAAAGAGGGAAGTTGGAAGCATTAAAGAGAGGAGTTAGTTGAAGGAGAAAAGCTAAAGGAATGGTCTGCATATTAACAGCTTCTATCAAGGAACTAAAAGTGAACATAACAGCTGTTATGGATACTAATGATGTGTTCAAGTCCTAGATCAGTATCTAAGATGATCTGCTAGGCAGGATTTCTTACTCATCCATTACCAAATGCAAATATTGAAGGATTAAAGTTTTTATGACAGTATTGATTCTTCATTTCTTGGGTTTAAGGAATTAGGGTCCCATTTTTTTTGTACCATTTTACAAACATGGCATTTTATATTTAATTGTAGAGATTTTTACTCATAGGTCATGCTTAGAGAATAGCAGCTTTATATACAGATGGCTGTTGAACAGATACACCATTCAGAGAAAAATACTGAAATGCTTATGTCATATAGATACAAGTACATTTCTGTACATCTAGACCACAGAAATCTGACACACATATTTTTGCATAAATAAAAAAAAAATCTCCTTATAAAAATTCCAATATACAACAAGCAGCTAGTATGGTATTCTTTGTAGTATTACATGTAAGGAATTTCAGTTTTAGTGTTTTTAAAAAGTAGTCTTAGTCCTTACATGTGCATCAGAGCACCCCAAAATAAACCAAAACTTCCTGCAAGATAATGGTTTAAGACATCTATCAGAGGGTAATTTGAACATGTGTTTAAAAACTAATTTGTAAATGTGTTGAGATCTGTGATTGCTCTGATCTATGTCCTGCCACAGATTTATGATGCTTCACAGTGTTTTGTTATCAGTACTTCAAAATCACAGGTGGGAGTTTTGATAAAAATAATGGTCTTGTAGGCTACTGGGGAGAATACTTGCATTATTTTCCTGAACAAAATCACCCTACCTTGAAGAGAGTGTTTAACTATCCGTGTGGGAAAATCCAGACTTCCTCAGTGGAGGAAGTAATAGCCAAAATAAAAATTTGAATTTGAAAGGGGGCACAGGTAGTTGGAAACTCACTCTTACACAATCTGATGTCCTCCAGTAGTACTATTCTTGTGGTGGCTGAGGATGATGAAGATTGTAGTTCAACATATCTGATGGTCATCTGGTTGGGGAAGCTTGTTTCAAAATATGAGGATAATTGTGTTTACTGATATATATATCAGTATTATATATATTTAATATATAATATATTAAAAAACAACTGTTTTGAACACTGAACGAATGCAGATAGCAATGGAAGACTGGATGTAGGCAAAACTTAATCCAGATAAAATGAGGGGGAAACTCTTATTTGGAGATAGTGAGTCTGGATGCAATTAACTGAATTATCTCAACCTTAAACAAGGTGTGCCCACCAACAAAACCAAGACTTAATTATAACTGGATTGCTTGGGATGTTATTACACTATTCAAATCCAGCTGATTTCAATAAGGGTCAGATGAAATATGAGCAGTGTCATTACGATGCAAGAGGCAAGAAGGGTGAGGTCTCCACTATGCATTATAATGGTGCATTTAGAAAGAGATTCCCTTTCTAATCTGCCAGGCATTCCTCCGTTATCAGTTAAGAAAACAGCCTCTTCATCAGTTCTTAAACATGCCATGAGTAACTGACTGAAAAAGTTTCCACCTTAGAAATCTGGATGGAAAAATTGAATTCTAAAGGAAGGGAACATTCCAACTGCTGAGATTTCTGTACTCATAGCCTAATCTCTTTTAATGCATCTTAATCAAAAAGCTCTGGAGGGCTCTTCCTTTCTGTGAAATAGGGTGCCCAAAGCCTTAAAATTACTCTGTAGCAACCATTAAAATGCATCTCATAGATGAAATTTGTACTTTGGATTTATTTATTTATTTATATTTATTTATTTTGTCATAACAATATATATAAGCATCATACAAAATGATTATATAGTATATAAACATATATATGAGGAAATATAAGGAAGTATAAGCATATATATATAAGAAAAAAGACAATAGGACAGGAACAATAGGCATGTTTGTGCTCTTATGCATGCCCCTTATAGTCCTCTTAGGAATGGGGTGAGGTCAATAGTAGAAAGTTTTTGGTTAAAGCTTTTGGGATTATGAGAAGAGACCACAGAGTAAGGTAATGTGTTCCAAGCACTGATAATTCTGTTACAGAAGTCATATTTTCTGCAATCTAGATTGAAGCAGTTAACATTAAGTTTAAATCTATTGGTTGCTCTTGTATTATTGCAATTAAAGCTGAAGTAGTCTTTACCCAGAAGGACATTACAATAGATGATTCTATGAATTAAACTTAGGTCCTTTTCTAAACCTAGGATTTCAAGTCTGGTGGGATAAGGTATTTTGTTGTTTTCAGAGGAGTGGAGAACTTCTTGTAAAATATTTCTAGACACGTTCAATTGTACTGATGTCAGAAATGTGGTATGGGTTCCAGACAGGCGAGCTGTATTCTAGAATTGGTCTAGCAAATGTTTTATATGCTCTGGTTAGTAGCGTAGTGTTTTTGGAAAAGAAGCTATGAAAGATTAGGTTTACAACTCTTAGAGCCTTTTTTGCTATGTAGTTGCAGTGGGCTTTGGTACTTAGTTCATTTGATATGAAAACTCAAAGGTCTTTAACAGGGTGGAGGTCATCTGTAAGGTAATGTCCATCAAGCTTGTACTTATTGTTTAGGGTTTTTTTCCAATATGTAAGACTGAGCATTTGATTTAAAATAGACTCCAATGGTATTGCCTGACATTTGGACAGACTCATAGAATCACAGGGCTGGAAGAGACCTTGGAGGTCTTTTAGTCCAAAAGTCTTTATTCTACCCCAAGGCAGAAGTCCTTATTCCACCAAAGACAAATGGTTGTCCAATCTTTTCTTGAAAAGCTCCCGCAACGGAGCATAATTGCTTTCTTTAATTGCTCTCGTTGTCAGGATAAATGGGGAATTTTTATTTTCTCCACTAGCTGCCTTTTGTTTCTCAGGATGATTTATGTTAGTTCTTTCCTTTGAATACCCTGAGATATCTCTATCTCTATCTCTATCTCTATCTCTATCTCTATCTCTATCTCTATCTCTATCTCTATCTCTATCTCTATCTCTCTATCTCTATCTCTATCTCTATATATATTCGTAGGTTTTCAAGGATATAGGTATGTAGGTCTTGGCGTATTCAAGTCTTTTCCCATGTAAGGTTGAAAGTATCTAGGCAAAGTTTCAGCGAGGTCCCACTCGTCATCTTCAGGCTGGTGCTTTCGGCTTCGTGCTTGTGCAAGCTTTGCATGAAGCCGAAAGCACCAGCCTGAAGATGACGAGTGGGACCTCCTTGAAACATCGTCTAGATACCTTCAACCTTACATGGGAAAAGACACGAATACGCCAAGATCTACACACACACGCACACACACACACACACACAAAACCTACGATTTGTGAATTTAAAACACCTTCATTTAATAACTTCTTTCTACGCATTGACACCCTTTCATGGATTACTGCCTTGTCGAAGGGGCTTGCGTAGTTCAATGAAGCTATGAGCTATGCCGTGCAGGGACACCCAAGATGGACAGGTCATAGCAGAGAGTTCTGACAAAACGTAATCCACTGGAGAAGGAAATGGCAACCCACTCCAGTATCTTTGCCATGAAAACCCCATGGACAGTACAAAAAGGAAAAAAGATATGACGCCGGAAGATGAGCCCCTCATCTTCCGGAAGGTGTCCAATATGCTACTGGGGTAGAGCGGAGGGCTAGTACTAGTAGCGCCAGAAAGAATGAAGCGACTGGGCCAAAGCCGAAAGGACGCTCAGCTGTGGATGTATCTGGTGGTGAAAGGAAAGTCCGATGCTGTAAAGATTTTTTCTCCATAGGAACCTGGAATGTAAGATCCATGAATCAAGGCAAGCTGGATGTGGTCAAACAAGAGATGACAAGACTGAACATCGACATCTTAGGAATCAGCGAACTAAAGTGGACAGGAATGGGCGAATTTAATTCAGATGACTATCAGGTATACTACTGTGGGCAAGAATCCCTCAGAAGAAATGGAGTGGCCTTCATAATCAAGAAAAAAGTAGGAAAAGCAATACTGGGATACAATCCCCACAATGACAGAATGATCTCAGTCCGAATCCAAGGCAAACCATTCAATATCACAGTAGTTCAAGTCTAGGCCCCAACCACTGGTGCTGAAGAAGATGAAATTGACCAGTTCTATGAAGCCCTACAGCACCTGATAGAATTAACACCAAAAATGATGTCCTTATCATCATGGGAGATTGGAATGCTAAAGTAGGAAGCCAAAAGATAACCAGAATAACAGGCAAGTATGGCCTTGGAGTACAAACTAAAGCAGGGCACAGGCTGATAGAATTCTGTCAAGACAATACGATGGTCATAGCAAACACTCTTTTCCAACAACCTAAGAGACGACTCTACACATGGACATCACCAGATGGTCAACACAGAAATCAGATTGACTATATGCTTTGCAGCCAAAGATGGAGAAGCTCTATACAGTCAGTAAAAACAAGACCAGGAGCTGACTGTGGCTCAGATCATGAGCTTCTTCTTGCAAAATTTAGGCTTAAACTAAAGAAAGTAGGGAAAAGCACCAGGCCACTCAGGTATGAACTAAATCATATCCCTGATGAATATATAGTAGAGGTGACAAACAGATTTAAAGAATTAGATCTGATAGACAGAGTGCCTGATGAACTATGGATGGAGGTTCGCAACATTATACAAGAGGTAGCAACTAAAACCATTCCAAAGAAAAAGAAATGCAAGAAAGCAAAATGGCTGTCTGAGGAAGCTCTGCAAATAGCTGAGGAAAGAAGGGAAGCAAAGGCAAGCGAGAAAGAGAAAGATACACCCAGTTGAATGCAGAATTCCAGAGAACAGCTAGAAGAGATAAGAATGCATTCTTAAATGAACAGTGCAAAGAAATAGAAGAAAACAATAGAATAGGGAGGACCAGAGATCTCTTCAAGAAATTTGGAGATATGAAGGAAACGTTTCATGCAAAGATGGGCATGATAAAGGACCAAAATGGCAGGGACCTAACAGAGGCAGAAGAGATTAAGAGGAGGTGGCAAAATTACACAGAAGAACTATGCAAGAATGAGCTTAACATCCCTGATAACCACGATGGGGTGGTCACTAACCTTGAGCCAGACATCCTAAAATGTGAAGTCAAATGGGCCTTAGGAAATCTGAGCAACAACAAAGCTAGTGGAGGAGACAGTATTCCAGCTGAGCTATTCAAAATCTTAAAAGACGACGCAGTAAAAATGCTACACCCAATTTGCCAGCAAATTTGGAAAACTCAACAATGGCCACAGGATTGGAAAAGGTCAGTTTACATTCCAATTCCAAAGAAAGGCAATGCCAAAGAATGTTCAAACTATCGCACCATTGCACTCATTTCACATGCTAGTAAGGTTATGCTTAAAATCCTAGAAGCTAGGCTCCAGCAATATGTGGATCAAGAACTACCAGAAGTACAGGCAGGATTTTGTAGAGGCAGAGGAACTAGAGATCAAATTGCCAACATACGCTGGATTGTGGAGAAAGCTAGGGAGTTCCAGAAAAACATCTACTTCTGTTTCATTGACTATGCTAAAGCCTTTGATTGTGTGGATCACAACAAATTGTGGCAAGCTCTTAAAGAGATGGGAGTATCAGACCATCTTATTTGTCTCTTGAGAAACCTGTATGCGGGTCAAGAAGCCACAATGAGAAAGATACACCCAGTTGAATGCAGAATTCCAGAGAATAGCTAGAAGAGATAAGAATGCATTCTTAAATGAACAGTGCAAAGAAATAGACGAAAACAATAGAATAGGGAGGACCAGCGATCTATTCAAGAAAATTGGAGATATGAAGGGAACGTTTCATGCAAAAATGGGCATGATAAAGGACCAAAATGGCAGGGACCTAACAGAGGCAGAAGAGATTAAGAAGAGGTGGCAAAATTACACAGAAGAACTATATAAGAATGAGCTTAACATCCCTGATAACCACGATGGGGTGGTCACTAACCTTGAGCCAGATATCCTAGAATGTGAAGTCAAATGGGCCTTAGGAAATCTGAGCAACAACAAAGCTAGTGGAGGTGACAGTATTCCAGCTGAGCTATTCAAAATCTTAAAAGACGACGCATCCAATTTGCCAGAAAATTTGGAAAACTCAACAATGGCCACAGGATTGGAAAAGGTCAGTTTACATTCCAATTCCAAAGAAAGGCAATGCCAAAGAATGTTCAAACTATCGCACCATTGCACTCATTTCACATGCTAGTAAGGTTATGCTTAAAATCCTACAAGCTAGGCTCCAGCAATATGTGGATCAAGAACTACCAGAAGTACAGGCAGGATTTTGTAGAGGCAGAGGAACTAGAGATCAAATTGCCAACATACGCTGGATTGTGGAGAAAGCTAGGGAGTTCCAGAAAAACATCTACTTCTGTTTCATTGACTATGCTAAAGCCTTTGATTGTGTGGATCACAACAAATTGTGGCAAGCTCTTAAAGAGATGGGAGTATCAGACCATCTTATTTGTCTCTTGAGAAACCTGTATGCGGGTCAAGAAGCCACAATGAGAACTGGACACTGAACCACTGATTGGTTCAAAATTGGGAAAGGAGTCCGCCAAGGCTATATACTATCACCCTGCCTATTTAACTTATATGCAGAACACATCATGAGAAAGGCGGAGCTAGATGAATCAAAAATTGGAATTAAGATTGCCAGAAGAAATATCAACAACCTCAGATATGCAGATGATACCACTCTAATGGCAGAAAGCGAAGAGGAACTAAAGAGTCTCTTGATGTGGGTGAAGGAGGAGAGTGCAAAAGTTGGCTTGAAATTCAACATTAAGAAAACTAAAATCATGGCCTCCGTCCCTTTCAATTCCTGGCAGATAGATGGTGAAGAAATGGAGGTAGTGACAGATTTTATTTTCCTGGGCTCCAAGATCACTGCAGATGGGGACTGCAGCCAAGAAATTAAAAGACGCTTGCTCCTGGGGAGGAAAGCTATAGCAAATCTAGAAAGCATACTAAAAAGCAGAGACATCACCCTGCCAACAAAAGTGCGTATAGTCAAAGCTATGGTTTTCCCAGTTGCAATGTATGGCTGTGAAGGTTGGACCATAAGAAAGGCTGAGCGCCAAAGAATTGAGGCCTTTGAACTCTGGTGCTGGAGAAGACTCCTGCGAGTCCCTTGGACTGCAAGGCGAACAAACAAATCAGTTCTAGAGGAGATCAACCCTGACTGCTCTTTAGAAGGTCAGATCCTGAAGATGAAACTGAAATACTTTGGCCACCTAATGAGAAAGAAGGACTCACTGGAGAAGAGCCTAATGCTGGGAAAGATTGAGGGCAAAAGAAGAAAGGGACGAGAGAGAACGAGGTGGCTGGATGGAGTCACTGAAGCAATAGGCATGAGTTTAAATGGACTCCAGAGGATGGTAGAGGACAGGAAGGCCTGGAGGAATGTTGTCCATGGGTCGCGATGGGTCGGACACGACTTTGCAACTAACAACAACAACAATGCATTGACATGTGTTCTGTTTATGTTCTTCTAGTTTCAGGAATTAGAATAATACAAGATACAATGCCTTTACAGTTGTATCATCGGGGTGAAATTCAGCAGGTTCTGACAGCTTCTGGAGAACCTGTTAGAACCTCTGAACTACTCAAAATTTCCGCTACTGGTAGGTTCTGGAGAACTGGTAGAGGAAATTTTGAGTAGTTCAGAGAACCGGCAAATACCACGTCTGGCTGGCCCCAGAGTGGGATGGGAATGGAGATTTTGCAATATACTTCCCCCAGGAATGGGGAGGGAATGGAATTTTGCACTATCCTTCTCCTGCCATGCCCACCAAGCCATGCCCACAGAACCGGTAATAAAAAAATTTGAATTCCACCACTGTGTATGTCATTGTAAAATAACTTCCCCACTATTTCTCTTTCTTTTATTAACAACGTCATACTAAGAACATTCAAAGGTCCTTGGAAAAAACTGATGGTCCTCTATGTATTCTGCTGTGCTTCATTCTGGACTTTTTTTTTCTTGGATAAATGTTTAACTCATAGATATACCAGTTTAGATTGTTATGTCTTTAATTGCTGTTGGTTTTGCTTATTTTAGACCTTTCTCATCCTTGTCAAAGTTCTAGGTAACTTACTACTTCATTTAATAGTAATAATAATTTCATGTTATTTATGTTCCCACATTTGGCAATCAAACTTGTTGTTTTCAATGTAATGTTTTATAGTTTATTCTCATTGGAACTATTGAATCTGAATATGTTAATCCTTTGAATAAAGCAGGAAGAGCAGTAATCACTCGCCATGTATTATGGAAAATGATTCCCTGAGTGAATTATAGAAGGCTTCCTTTTCCTTGAAGATAATTCTAAATGGAATGCAATCCTAAAGTTACCCTTTTTCATTTTCATTTACTGTATTCCCATCCCAGCAGATGGAGCTGGATACAAACTCATGCAAGGAGCCATTTCAACTTCTACCTCACTACATGTTCTGCTGAAGTGTTGTTACTGCCAGAAACCTCTTCATCTCACTAGTGGCCTATGTCTTTGTGCCACAAATTAGTGAGTCCAAGATATCAAGCCTGATAAGAAGCTGAGGTATATATATATAGACTGGTTTGTTGAATAAGGCATCAAAGCTTCATGCAATTAGGCCTGGTGCACTGTGGGAATCTAGTCATTTGAAAACATCAATCATCATAAGAAATTTAACATTTAGAAAAAAAAGAAAGATAGCTATTTTTCCTCGGTAGTTTGAAGAAAGGAAAAACAAGTGTAATAAACTTGTACATAGCTTATAAATATTGAGAAGACATAGCAGTCACAACCACAAAATAAGATAATGAAGAATTCCACAAAATTATCTCCAGAAGTGGGGAATATATATTATAATACTCATAATAAATAATAAAGTACAAAACACGTTGATGCAAAAAAACTCATTCATATACATAAACAAAGATACTGTATATATAATCTGAGCTGATGGCAACTCCCTAAAGAGGGAAGGAAGTTAGATCCATGCTACAAAGCAAAGCATTCCATAAGCACCCTTCACCAATGTTGTTTATTGTTAGCTTGTTTGGCAATTTCTTAATTGGGGCATTATTTGCTTCTTGATCATTGTTCTGATGTTAATCTTGGTGTCAATCTCTGCTCATCTGGGTATTGATGAGCAGAGATTAAACATAAACAGACGTAAACATCCAAATACTATTCAACAGAGAAAATAAAAAAGCTAACATGGAAATAGAAACACTTCCTCACCAGCAATCAACACTCAGCTAGGCAGAGATTAACACCAATAATCAAGAAGCAAACGATATCCCAATCAAGGAATTGCCAAACAAGTGAACAATAAAAAATAAGCCGAATCAAGGAACCACTAAGACTGCTCCTATCAACTGACAAGAGTATGCCACTAAAATATAAAATGAAAGCAAACTCCATTTGCACTGATGATGTTACCTTGTTTGCTAATGAAACATCTGAAAGAAAACAACCAAGCTCAGGGACCTCACATTTCAACTCCGAGATACAAATACTGTCTTGTATCAGGATTATCAGTAGAAATAATTGTACTGTAGTCATATAGTTGCATAAATCCATGGTGCAATCATGCATATGATAATGTGTACAATTCTACAAGTAACAACACTCCAAAGAGAATATGGTAGATCTGGGGAAAACACTGAAAATGATACCCAAAATTATCAAGGGCACAGGCAAGGAGGCATTTGATTGTATTTAGAAAAAAATGAGAAATGGGGGAAGTGATAGAAGGGTATAAATTGCGCATGGATTATAAACAGTTGATAAGTCTTTTTTTTTAATATATTACTTTTTTCATTCAAATGACTTTTCTTCACTCACTAAATCACAGCTAATTTCTCAAATTCTCTACACAAGAGACAATATTGGTCACCAAACTCAAAAGCGATTAAGCAAATTATTCAAGGATAAGTCTATCAATTGTTAGTATTCATGTCCACTATATCTTATTTCCATTATCAACAGACAACAAGCATCTTCATACCAGTTGACTCAGGAACAGATAAAAAGAGCACTGCTTTCATATTTTCTTGTGAAATTTTCATTACCATCTCATTGGCAGCAGAATGTTTAACTAGATTGGCCTAGCAAACTGACATAATATTCAGTGCAACACTCCTTATGTTCCAGACTCAAGAGTCAAGCTTGGCCAAACAGAAGTCAGAGTATTCAGAGAAAAATTATGATTGATTGAATAGGTGAAAGTCACTGGCAAATGGCAGGACATTTTGATGGAGACTGAAGTCATAATATAGGTGGAGTCAATATGTAAAATAACTTCAAGGAGCAAAAAGAAAAACTTGCAGCAGCAAAAATACTAATAAACATATTAAGGCATACTGTAGCCTTCTGTAGTTTTTGTTATTTAGTTGACCGCTTGATGATGACAATGTTAGGTGTAACACAGAAGTTCTTACACAAGTTTAATACAGAGGTTCTTGCACAGTATTGCATGTACCTATTTCTGAACATTTATATCCAACCTAGCTCTGCAGGCATATATCATATTGCTGATCAGACAGAGATTTTAATGTGATTTGGAAGCTGACCACATTTTTACCCATCACAAAATCTCAGCATCAACCAAAGGAAAATATGCTGCAAAATTCTACAAAATACAGATCTTTGACACTGTGCTATAACTAGGTCTTTCATGTTTCCACAGCTTGCCCCAGATACAGAACAAAGTAAGTTATCCTGTATTATGAACATGTACTATACTACATGCCACATCTTCCAGTTCTATTCCAGCTGCGGGGGAAAATACTTGGAGCTTTTGAATAAAATTGTAGTGGGGAAGACGGAGAGGCTTGCTGGATGTCTGGAACACTGCCATGATATAAAAGTGAAAATAAGCTTTTTCTCCTTTTTCTGCATATTCACACACTGGTAGAAGTTTGGCATTGGAGAAAAGTTAATAGCCCACAGCTAATTAGGATTAGCCACTCTAACTCTGGACCATAACCTCCCTGCAATGTCTCTTCCAGAAATGATGAGGTCAACCTGTGGAAAAAGCATATAGAAATTAAAGTGCTTTCAGAATACTTTGCATATGAATCAGGAACTGGTTTGGAAGATTTCACTAGTAAGGATGACTGCTAGGAGCATCCTGTACCACTTCTTAATCTCAAATAATTGGGACATGCAGACTCCCAACAGAACCCATGAAAATGAGGTATGGGAAATTCGACATGTGGACACTATACCTGTTGCTGTCTTGAAAGCTCTTTGGCTATAGAAGGGGAGTGGGGAAAGTCAAAATGCAGGCATTCATACTCAGAAGTCAACCCAGCTCTGTGTCAGAAGGAAATTGAGTAAGAGACCCCAGCATTTGACATTTAGTAATAGCAATAGCGCTTAGACTTATATACCACTTCACAGTGCTTTACAGCCCTCTCTAAGCAATTTACAGAGTCGGCATATTGTCCCCAACAATCGGGGTGATCATTTTACTGACCTCAGAAGGATGGAAGGCTGAGTCAACCTTGAGCCTGGTGAGACTCGAACTGCCAAACTGCAGGCAGCTAGCAGTCAGCAGAAGTAGCTGCAGTACTGCTTTCTAACCACTGTACCACATGGCTCTTAATCATGGTTTAATGGTCAAAATAAGATCCAGTCTATTGTGGTTAGATGCTGTTCCAGAACTGGGGAGATCAAGTTTTGCATCCATTCTTAACCTTGAAATCTTGGTTATTAATTTACTGATTTGGGGTTGGTCTCTTTCTTGCAGCTTAGGAAAAAATAGATTTCTGGATTTTAATAAACGATCATCCCAAGAGAACAGTTATACAAGTAATCTCACATGCCAAAGACACAAGAACATTTTTTTTCAGATCTTTGGCAAATGCAATTATGAAGAGTAGATAGAAGAAATGTAACTTGAAGAAGAAATAAAGAGAATGGAGAAGCTGGTAAAGATGAGAACTGAAGATGAGAAGGTCAAACGAAGAGAGCTAAAAATAATTGCAAGGCAAAAGTAGATCACAAGGCAAAAGTAGGAGCAACAAGACACAGAAAGGATTGGAATGATAAAGAGTGGAAAGAAGGAACAGAAAGAGGGCAGCAGAAGTGGTTCCATGATATTCATCCTGAGAAAAAGCAAGGCCAACCTTAAGACAGTGGCCTCAATCATCAGATGCTAAAGGGACATGGTATAGATATGAATGGAGAGAAGAACTGAGATGGTCAAGGACAGATTTGCAGAATTGCATTGCTAAAAGTTTTCAGCTACTAGCCTGCTGCTCTGAGCTGCACTGAAGGACTGTGTTTCAATATTCATTTTTTTATCTAGTCAAGTTTTTATAAATGGAGCAAAATGAGGAGATGCTTTTCTCAGTACAGAGCAGAATCTTTGGGGGCAAAGTGTAACAGTGCCTGATATCCCAGATCCAACTTCCTTACCTAGAATTCCTTAGCAGTGGGAGTAGATGGAATTGTGAAAAGAAGGAATATTAATATAGGGGGAAATACTAATGGAGGGTATAGAACCATGATGGTGAACCTATGCCATGTGTGCCACAGGTGGCACATGTAGCCGTATCAGTGGGCACGCGAGCTCAGCTCTGGTGCGCATGCCAGCCAGCTGATTTTCAGGCCTTCTGGGCCCACCAGAAGTAGGGAAGCAGGCTGTTTCCTGCCTCCGGAGGGCCTGGGGGGTGGTGGGAAAAGCCCATTTTTCTCTCTCACCTGGCTCCAGAGCCTCTCTATGAGCCTGGGGAGGGCAAAAACAGCCTTTCCCACTCCCCCAGTCCCTCCGAAGGCCAGAAACGGCCTGTTTCCCAACTTCCGATTGGACAGGAAGTGACTTTTTTGCTGTCCCCAGCCTTAAGAGCCTCTCTAGGAGTCTCTGGAGGCTGGGGACTGCAAAAAAAGTCACTTCCTGTCCAACCTGAAGTTGGGAAATGGGCCATTTTTGGCTTCCGGATGACCTCCCAGGGGGGTGGGAAGGCCGTTTTCACCCTCCCCAGACTCATTGAAAGGTTCTGGAGCCAGGTGAGAAAGAAAAACAGGCCTACCAGGCCATCGCGTGACAGGAGCGGGGGTGGGGGAGCAGGGGGTCACGTATGTATGTCTGGGGGTGGGGCGCATAGAATTATGGGTGTGGGCATGCATGCGCACAACCCCCCACCCCCTTTTCCTGGCACGCAATGGCAAAAAGGTTAGCTATCACTGGTATAGAATGTAAGTTCTACCTGATCCTTTCTGAAATAGCATATTATGACAAGAATTGCCTGTTGCTTTTTTTTTTACTAGTACTATAGAACACATACAAGATTTGAAACTTTATCAGTAATATACTATTTTAAGCCTGTCCTTCATATCAAATTGGAATGTAACCATTGATTTAGTTAAAAAAAAATGCCAGAAAATTATAGGCTAGTTTGTTTACTTCCTCCAGGTAAATTAGTGGTAATGTTAATATATTGAATTGTAGAATAATGAGATGTGTGAAAGAAGAATCAGTGCTGTTTAACTTTTTGCATGAATGGCCTAGAGTTAGGGTGTATAATGAAATAGCAGAGCTTGCAGGTGACACCAAATTATTAAAGAGTTAAAACCCAAGCAGGCTGTGAATAATTCCAAAGGAATGTCTACCAACTGGCTGACTGTGTAACAAAATGACAAATGAAAGTCAATAGATATATCTGCAGAAAAATTCACAAGGAAGCAAAGAACCCACCTTCCCAAATATACAGAATGGAGCTCAGTTGGCAATGATTAACAAGGGGCTGTATTTTGTGGCCAGTTCAGTGAAAACACTGTGGGACAACTCTGAATCTATAGCTCATTAGAGCTGAAAATAGACCTGCCAATATCATAACATTATAAAACAAATTGGAATTGAGTTTACACTTGCAATTCTGCAGCAATACAAATAATCTGCTTTCAAGAAGGGTATCACAGAACTGGAAAAGGTGCAGGGGAAAAAAAAGCTAGAGTGGGCTTCTTTGATGAACTTAGAAAGTTACGGCAGGAAACAGGTTGATGGACCGGAAGAACCTTTGACCTTATTCAGCAGGGCTTCCTTGCTTATATCATTAGGAACATGGACTTTTCTGCAAACACCCATTTTTCCTAATGGTCCTGAATAATCCGTCTGAGACAACCAGCAGTTACTTTCAATCAACTGAAATTAAAGGGAAGTTGTTCCTTAAATCTATTCAGGAAGCTCAGTTTAAATAATTGTGTGCGGCAGTACTTTGGTAAATTACTACCAAAACTATCAATACAACAGAAAATGCCCACAATAGTAACAATTGCTACAAATACATTAATTAGAGAAGAAACGGATTACTTCTGGATTGCTCTTATACAAGTAGTCCTCAATTTACGATCATAAGTGAGCCCCAAATTTCTGTTGTTAAGTGAGACATTTGTTAAGTGAGTTTTGCCACATTTTACAATTATTAAGTGAATCATTGCAGTTGATAAGTTAGTAACCCGGTTGTTAAGCGAATATGGCTTCCCCATTGACTTTGCTTGTCAGAAAGTCGCAAAAGTTGATCACATAACTTTGGGACACAGCAAAGGTCATAAATATGAACCAGTTGCCCAAGTGTCTGAATCTGGATCACATGATCATGGAGATAAGTCACCATTTTCAGTGCCGTTGCAACTTGAATGGTCTCTTACCAGTAAATGTTGTAAGTCGAGACTACCTGTCTTTCCTGCTCTCTTGTAATGTAGGTTTTGGTTTAGCAGTTTATGACGTCCATATTCTCTGTCTTTTGGCGAAAGTATGCATGTTTAGTTGAAATTGATCTCTGTCTAATGTGAGTCCTTTGGCCTCTATTGGAATGAGATGTGCAAGATACTGATTTTTAAAACCACAGACAGTAAAATTTATCAGACATGAAATTAAACATCCATGGCCCAAATTAAACAAAAGTCCTCTTTTGTCTAAAGGCTTCACACTTTACTGTCATTCTGAGGCATCTTAAGCTTTTTAACATGTTACAGGATAACGACAACTGGTAAATTATGATTCATGTCTTGAAGGTCTGCAATAACAATGCAAAATTTAAAAACCCAATAACAAATATAGATTTCCCATCTCCTTATAAGTTAGCTATCAGTTTCATCAGTTCAAGCTACCTAATTCAGAGTGATATAAGCCTATCATTACGAAAATGCTTCAAAGCAAGAGCACACCAATATTTTCATTTCAAGCTTATGAATAGTCACTTTATTCTTATAGGGCTAATTCCAGCAGCTCATTGATAGCGGGGTGGTGATGGTGGTAGGTGAAGGTATACTTTACCTAATAGAAAACTTGATTAAGGAAATAAAAGTGTGCCTTATAAAAGAAATGTTCTGACCTGCCCCATTTATCTCTCTTATTCACTGATGTAAAATATTTGCCTTGGCATATCTGCCTACGATGCTTTCATAATATTACAGCAACATTGGCATAATGTCATATTCTGTAATGTGTTGCTTTAGTAATAGTGTTGGAATAATACATGTATAGGTCTTGCACAAAGGATTTTGGTGCCTGGTTTTTGTTGTTTTTAGTTTTAATCAGTTGAGTTTTATAGTTTTCAATGATTTTATATGTCTCTTAATTTTTATTGTTTTTATTGAGTTATAAAATATTGTCTTTTAATTTTTGATTAGGAATCGCCCAGTTAGTTGAAAGATGGACAAGTATACAAATGTTTTAAATAAACAAATAAATAAATTTTAGCATGATTTGGAACAGGGATTTTCAAACTTTACAGTACCATGACTTTTCTAAAATTATCAATTCATTTGTAATCCCCATGATAAAACTAGTAATTACATTGGGATTTGAGATGAGCATGTTTAACATTTACTAAATGATATGTATATTCCATCGTACTTTCTTGATTTACATTTATTTTGACTGTGCTGTGCCATTGCCTATATTTAGCTTTTTACATACTATTTTTCCCATTTAAAAGGATGAACAATTTAACAACCATCACTAAAACATATACATACATTCTATAGAGGCACAGACGTTCTACCGTA
The DNA here is from genome assembly GCF_028640845.1 of Ahaetulla prasina. Classification (NCBI taxonomy): domain Eukaryota; kingdom Metazoa; phylum Chordata; class Lepidosauria; order Squamata; family Colubridae; genus Ahaetulla; species Ahaetulla prasina. The sequence goes on from NC_080540.1 coordinate 125,278,402, forward strand.
TGCCATGCTGGAAGTCACCAGCCAATCAAAGTTCATCTGTCAGTTACAGTATTGTTGTGATTGGTGGAATTTTGACAGATGGCTTAGACCTTTGGGTTTAGCTATTTCTCAAAACTCACCCTAGGCTTTATTTCTGGCTTCCCCAAGCAAAGCAAGACAGGATTGAAAGGATTCTCACTTTGTTTATAGTAACGCAACTCACATCACACTTTGCCCCTCAGTGTGGGGCTACCAATGAGTTTGGGTCTCCTTGAACTTCTAACTCCTAACTACCAGACTGCAAGAACACAAGCGAGTCGTCAGTTTGGACAGTGCTCCAACTTTGCCTGGTCAAACCTGATCTGCTTAAAAAAAAAGTAATCTCCCTCTCAAAGCATGCAATTTACAATTTGTGAACATTTAATTTAAAACATTCTTCGCTCTGAGAGCCCCAAAGCTTGCCTGTTGATAGCCAAGATCCCATTAAACTCCAGGCTTAATTTCTAGATTGAATGTAACCATTGATAATATGGATGGCTTGCTTACCATCAGGGTGAATGCCACTCCCTGCACGCACACCGAGCACTCCGCACTCATTAAACACTGAGTTATGTATACTTAGGCAAATTAGTAAAGTTCAGGGGTTATAGGTCAGAAGCTCCCAACCTTTTGGGCATCAGGAACCAGTTCCATGGAGAGAGATTTTTCCACGGACCAGAGGGAGCATGGTTTGCATGCTGCCTGCATCCCATGGATGGGGTTTCACTAGTTTGTATGGCCCAGTTTCTGGCATGCGGGTCCCGGTGCCAGTCCATGGGCCGGTGTTGGGAACCCGTTATAGGTGATCTCACTATTTCATCAGTGCTGGCTCCCCATTTTTTTTTAAAAAGTGTATATATACACATACAACTGAGCTCCAATAAAGAATACCAACTGGGGTTCCAGAAACTCTACATAAGTTAACTTTTCATTCTAATCACTTTTCATTGAGTTAAAGATCTTCTAGTCCCACCATTGCTTTTTTTAAAAAAAATCCCTTGCAATCACGTGGGAGGACATCTGGAAACAAATAGAGTTAAAGGTAAAGGTAAAGCTTCCTCTCGCACATATGTGCTAATCGTTCCTGACTCTAGGGGGCAGTGCTCATCTCCGTTTCAAAGCCGAAGAGACGTCCAAAGATGCCTCTGTGGTCATGTGGTTGGCATGACTAAACACCAGAGGCGCATGGAACATTTTTCTACTTGCATTTTTTATGTGTTTTTGAATTGCTAGGTTGGCAGAAGCTGGGACAAGTAACGGCAGCTCACGGCACTAGGGATTCGAACTGCTGAGCTGCCGACCTTTTGATCGACAAGCTTAGCATCTTAGCCGCTGAGCCACTCACCTTCCTTATCTATGTTGACTTTTATCATGGACGGGTTACTGTCAAATATAGTTGCTCCAAAAAAACTCATAAAACTTTATTAAAATTCTATCAGTCAACAATTTATCATCGTTAGCTGTCATTGTAGATACAGGCCAAGTGTATTGTGAATATAATCACTATATTTGTAACAATAAGATGTAGAATTATACTTTGCATTTCAGTGTTAATTATCTAATTTTGTTTGCCATGGGCCAATAAGTGCCACATACAGAATCTGTAGTGCGAGCCAATGACAACTGTCACTATTGTGAGATGGTAAAGATAAAGGTAAAGGTTCCCCTCGCACATATCGACAAGCTCAGCGTCTTAGGCACTGAGGCACCACGTCCCTATTTATTTGTGAGATGGACAGCCATATAAATTAGTGAAATATACTTGCCATCAAGTCAAAATGGACTCTCAGCAACCGCAGAGACAGATTTTTCTCCCTGATCTCTCCCTTACTAAAATAAATGACTTGTCCCTAAATAAACACTTTATCCATCATATAACCTACAATTTCCATTTGTGGTGGTGGTGGTGGTGATTTATCTAGCATTTCTTAAACCACTGGTAGGCTAGGATGACATCTTTCTATGTTTTGTTGATATTTTAGGTTTTTCTCCTCTGGTAGAATAGAACAATTTATACAGGCGTCTTGCTGCTGAATGAGGGTTACACCAATGGGTTTATCCACTTGCTTGTTTCAACCGAACACTTTGAAGGGAGGGACGGAATTTTTTTTATTTATTTTTTTGCTATTTCGCCTACACATATGGCTGACAGTAAAACTGAATTGATGGGCATCAGGCTTTGCCTGCCTCTCTCGCGCGCACCTGTACCAAACACGCGTTGGCTGAATGAAAGCCCCACGGATGCATTGATTGCCTCCTACTGTAGAGCGTTTCACGGCGAGTCCGACGCCAGGTTCCTTTCGGCGAAATGTAAGCGTCTCCGTTTCGGGGGCGGGGAAGCCAAACTTGCGGGGGTGAGAAGGCGCTCCTGATCCGCCGCACCTCGCCCCGTCCTCCTTTTGCCTCTCGCCCACGCCCCCCCACCCCAGTTTAAGATTGCAATCTCAGCCGAACGTAAAGGGGAGGGCCCGCTTTGGTTAGTGTGTGTATGTATGAGAGAGAGGGGGAGGGAGGGAGGGAGAGGGTGTGTATGTGTGTGAAAAGAGAGGGGGAGGGAGAGGGGGAGTGTGTGTGTGTGAAAAGAGAGAGAGAGAGAAAAGAGAGGGAGGAGAGGTGTGTGTGTGTGAGGGAGAGAGAGAGGAGGAGAGAGGGGAGTGTGTGTGTGTGAAAAGAGAGAGGGAGGGAGGGAGGAGAGGGTGTGTGTGTGAGAGAGGGGAGGAAGGAAGGAGGGGTGAGTGTGTGAAAAGAGAGGTGGGAGAATTGGAGTGTGTGTGTGTGAAGAGAGAGAGAGGAGGAGAGGGAGTGTGTGTATGTGTTTGAAAAGAGAGAGGGAGGGAGAGAGGGAGACGGGGAGTGTGTATGTGTGTGAAAAGAAAGAGAGAGAGGGAGGGAGAGGGGGAGTGTGTGTGTGTGTGTGAAAAGAGAGAGAGAGAGAGAGAGAGGGCGGGCGCGGAGCCGCGGTCCGCCTGTCCCAGGGGGCGGCGCGGGGAAACGACGCGGCCAATCCGCCAGTTGGGCTGACTGGGGAGCGTCGAGAGGGAAGCAGGCGGACTCCCGGCAGCCAGAGGCGGATCAGCTCGGCACCTGTGGCGGCTAGAGCCGAGTTTCTTGAGCAAGTCCCCAGGGCTGCTGTGTGATGCCACCGCCCGGGCAGGAGCGGGTGGTGCCTGTGCTGGGGGCGCGTTGCAGAACCCTCTACCCCTTCTCCGGAGAGCGACATCGGCATGGACTGCGCTTCGCTGCGGGCGAGCTACTCACCGTCCTCCAGGCGGGGCCCGACGGCGGTTGGTGGGAAGGGGAGACGGCCGAAGGGCTGAGAGGCTGGTTCCCGGCCAGCTACGTCCAGCTCATTGAGGTGAGAGGCGGGGTGGAGGGGGAAAAGAACGAAGGGGAGAGGTCAGTCATTGGTGGGCTTATCTTTGGCTTGACCTCGGGGGAGCGCCCAGAGTGGGTGTTGGATATTGCTCCAGAACCTCCTTCAGGAGAAGCCTGTCGCGGGGGCATCGGGGGAACGGGGTGTCATTAACCACCCCCCCCGTGGTTCGGCTGCCCGGCTGCACATTGAAGTCCGGGGAAGTTTGCTCCCCGCCTTTGATCTGGGGTGCAGTTGCCAGGTCGGTGCGAGGCTCTTCTTGGTCGTTTGCAAGCGCTGGTTGGGAAACCCTCGGGGTGGTTATGTTGGGCTGCAGCAGAGCAGGCGTCCCTTTGGGGAGTGAGGTTTTTGTGGGCGCGCATCTTGGCCCCGGACTCGGAAGCCGCTACAAGATTTGCGGCGGTGTGTGTGTGTGTTGGAGGGAGGTGGGGTGTGGGCTGAAGCCTGTTCTGTGGGACTCGCTGTTGAGCGTGAGGGGCGGGACGGGATTCCTTCGTAGCCTGGGTGGGTGGAAAGATCACCCGGTGAGGAGGAGAGCTGGCGCGTGGGCTGCTCCCCAGTGCGAAGCGGGTGTGGGGGGGAGAGCTGTGGTGGTGGGCGGCTGTACAAAAGGCATGCTGGGAGCTACTTCAGGTTAAAAAAAAAACACTCGTTTTTAAGGACTGTTGGCTTCTTTTCCCAAGGATGACAAGCTGAGGTTGTGCAAACCCCACAGATGTCTTATGGAGATTCTCAGTCGCCCAGGTCGTGGTTGTCCCAAAAGTGCTTTTTTTCTTTCTTTCAAGAGGCAACTGGACTTTCTGGTTTTTCTTTGAAGACCTTTTGCTTCGCATCCAAGAAGCTTTATCGGCTCTGACTGGGTGGTGGGGAATGGAAGATTTATACTCCTTGCGGACAAGCTGGTCATTTGCATTCTTTTAGCAAGTCGTTGAGGCCACTTGGAGGTTTATCTGCCTTGTACACAGATGTTCTCCAGCTTGTCCAAGGACTCTGCCATCTCCCCTTCCACTTTATGGTGGAGCCTTGTTTCCTCCTTACACAGCGAGTTCCAAAGGTGCACCAAGGGTTCCCTTCTTCCCCATCCCCCCCTCCTCATGTTAAAGCTTTTGGTATGAAACTGCTAAAGCTCATTTCAGCTCATGACAGTGAGTAACTTCCCCTCCTGCGCAGGAAGATAGACTGCCTTATCCTGAGTCAGACTGTTGCTCCATCCAGCTTCAGATGTTTGGCTCAACTACACCCCCGCCTTCCCCCAGATTTCCAAGCCATTGCTTCCATTGGCTAGGAAGGAGTTTAAGGAAAGGGTCTATTCAGTGCTGGCATCTCCAGGTTAAGTCCAAGAAAGACTTTTATTTGAAACCTTGGAAATCTCTTCCCATTTAGCTTAGCAGACAATTGATCTGTTTTTTTATAAGGCAGCTGTTTGTATTCCTATGAAAATGGGCTTTGGTGTGCAAAGGTGCAATCAGAGAATTGGTTTGCCCTGTAATCAGTTATCACATATTCATGTAGTATAAATATGGTGCTGGGCAGCCAGCTGCTTCTTTTTTTAATGGGTACTTCTTCCTAGGTTGCACATCTTGCCTTCTTGTGGTTATGATCATCAATATGATCACTATAAATATGTTCAAACAGGCACATACAGATAGTAATACACATAGGTTTACTCTTTCCAAATTTCTTTGGGAAAACTGCAATATTTATGTACGGTTAGGTTCTTACAGAGCACTACTGGGCTAAAAGAGAATGACAAGATCTCCTGTTTAAACTTCAGCATTAAAATACATATATTTTTACTTTGGTTAGATGTATGTCTTAAATAATCAGTATCAGCACTGCTCTGCTCACACAATCTTATTCTAGAAAGTGTACAATTTTGCAAATATAATTGAGTGGTGTCAGTATAATATGGTCCTATAACACCACTAAGCCAATTCCATCAGCTGCATTGTTGTATATAATATTTTCACAGGTTGCTTAGAAAGCTTGTTGGCAATGCTTTTACCTTGTCAGATTGTCTAATGTAACAAGCGCTGCTGTGTAAAGTAGGGTTCTCTTTCCACAGAGGCCAAACAATGTCTGTCAGTACTAAAAAGCAGGGTAGGAGTACCACAGCATTCTCTAATTCATGTTCCCTAGCAATTGATACTGTATGATATACAGGTTGCTAACTCTGGATTCTAGTTGGGAGATTTGCCAAAAGTTGTACTGTACCTGTATGTAGATTTCTTTTAAAATAGTTTCTGGCTGATGTAATCCTACTTTAAAATATAGTGTTCAAACTACAAAGACATCTAACAAAACCAGAATCACTGATTTCACATCTAAGTTTTAGTGGGGAACTATGCACATATCATAAAAATGCAACATGCTGCTAAGAAGTGATAGGTTTCCATGATGAATTAGACAAGCCAACAGTAATGGCATAATATTAGTTTTTCTGACTGCAATATGGGTCTTAGTTGACCATCATTCCAATTTTGGAATGTTTTCTAGCGAAGGAAGTTAATGTTAGTATGCAGTTGTAAATAATGGGGCATATTTATGAAATGTAGATGGGAATGATTCTTCAAGTAATGTGTTTGTGGTTTTGGATAGCAATCTAAATCATGCTTAGTGTGGCTTAAAACATACTTATGTGACCACAGTAATAGCCATCTGGTTGAGTAGAATAGTTCAGGGAACCAGTCAGGAAATCTTTTGTGACTTGATTTTCACACTGTTCAAAGATACATAGTTGGCTGAATTTGTTGCAACGCAATAACCATGAACAATTATTTTCATACCATACTGGTTAGATTTACACTAAACCAAAATCCAATATATCATAATATATATTTAGTGGTTTTTGGAAATACAGCTTGTATGAACTTTATTTGGGAGATAAACACATTATATCAGGGGTGAAATCCACTTACCTTTGCTACCAGTTCGCAAATGGGAGCATGAGCACGCTCACTTTACTCACGTGCAACACCTCTACACATGCACAGGACCTTCTGCCCATGCGTATAGCGTCAAAAATGGGGCGTGATGACATCCAGGCAGGAGGGCAGAGTCTCCTGCTGCCGGTGCTACTTGTTCGCCCGAGCCAGATAGAACTGGCTGCATTTCACCACTGCATTATATCAATAATTACTACTGTAGTGTGCCTTGTAGGCCATATCAAATAAACATCTTCTGCTTCCATACTCCACAGTTGCTTTAATGGGTGTGGTTTATTTTGTTTACTTTTCCTTCATAGTGATATGAAATTCTAGGCTGTGAAGTTCATTTGAACTTTGTATTCAACCTTTTAAATTTGTCCATAAATTCCAAACAAAATAGAGATGTGTATGAATAGGTGCTCATTGTGGAGGTCCACAGTGGGGACAGTATAAGAGGGAACAAGTGATATTGTATGTACCACAAATTATGTACTCAAATAATTTTGCATAGTTATGTGACCATATAATTCACATTATTAGCATGATGATGTTATCATACATGTGTCATTTTGATGTCAGCATGGCATAATTGTTTTGGACACTTTTACTTCCCCTGTAATATTAGCAATGAGCTAGATCAGGCTCTGCCTTTTAATATAATGCTGTACATCATGCCTTCCAATTGTGCCATATATGATAAGCTAATGAAATCGCTGAATTGGTTGGCCAGTCGCTGTGTTGGGGAAAAAAACTATGTACATTTCTATGCATGAATTTGCTAAAATGCTGCTTTCTTTTTGTGAAGGTAATTTTGCCTCCCAATTAGTTAGATGTTGTTTCTGTTGAAAATTGTCCTGCCTACTACTATTGTTTACAGGATTATTATGCAGTGATTGTTAATATTGTTGCTTGCTCCTTGCAACAAGTAAGGGAAACCCTAGAAATTGTGTTTTATAAGTGAATAAAATTCTATGTAATTACAGTCTTAGAAGCTTTAGCAATTGACAGTTTGCAAAGTTATGCACAATTTTCCGTGAGCACCATTTAAGTTAACACTAAAACAGTTGTAGCTTTATATTTATGCTTGTATGTTTAAATAAAATAACCAAAACCTGTGAGCCAGGTTGTAAAAGACACTTGAGAAAGGATTCATGTACATTCGCATATGGAACGTAATTTGATGTAGCCTGACAGTTCACTCCCTTTCCTGTTTTGGAAGCTTAAAACCCTTTGGCTGCTGCACTAACATCTAATCTCCTCATTGGTGTTCTTTTCACCATGCTTCTGAACTGCTTCTTATTAGAGGCTGTTTGTTTCACCATAAAAATATAATTGCCTTCAATGGGTTTGTTCCTGTTAAGCCTGTTTAAGGGTAATGCCTACAACCCTATTTATGCTGTAAGGCATATAAATTCATACAATATTGTTGAGACTAATTATAAGCCAGGCGATTACACAAAAAGAAGAGGATATGGCAAAACATCTGTGGGGTTGGGAAATTATAACTTTGCTTTGACCATATGCTTTTAATCATGTATGTTTTCACTGCTTTCTTTTACAACTAGTCTGATGAAACAATCCCTATTTTCAAGTGATGGAATAGTGTTCTGGTCTGGAAGTGGGTTAGTCTCAATGTCGTCTTGGGATTTCTTCCAGCTCTTATTTATAAAGTTGGGATCTAAACGGTAGAGAGGTTAATGGAACCAAAATGAATAGGAACCTTTTCTTTTCTTTATTAAGAGGTGGCTTCTTAGTTGTGTAGCTCTCAGAGAAGGAAGGCAGCCAAACAGCCTACCAACCAGCCAGCCATTCATTTGGAAGTCAGGTTCTACAAAGTGGGCTCAAAGCCAGACATTAGGAATCAAGGTTTTTAAAAATAAGGATGTGAACAGCTTCCATGAATGAATCTGAAATGTAAAAAAAACAAACCTGGATGGCTTGAAGAACACATTATGATGGTAGATTTTTAAAATGCATGAAGACAAAGCAATAACTAGAAATTAAAAATATCCTGGTGTGGACATAATGCATGCTCTTCCATACCCACCAACATATCACAAATGAGAGTTGGTGCGTGCTGTAAAAGTTGGGCTATCATATCCAGGCTGTAAAAATCTGGATGACCATGATAGCAAAAATTGTCAGCTGTCAATATGTTTGCAGCCCAGATAATATAATAGTAATTTCCTTAGATTTATATAATACTTCATAGTAGTTTATAGCAGGGGTCTCCAACCTTGGCAACTTTAAGACTTGTGGAGTTCAACTCCTAGAATTCCTCAACCAGCTTTGCTGGCTGAGGGATTCTGGGAGTTGAAGTCCACAAGTCTTAAAGATGCCAAGGTTGGAGACCCCTGGTTTAGCACTCTCTGAGTGGCTTACAAATGTTAGCATATTGTCCCCAACAATCTGGGTCCTCATTTTATCAACCTCGGAAGGATGGAGGGCTGAGTCAAACTTGAACTGGTCAGGATCAAACTCCAGGGAGTGGGCAGTGGGCTTGCAATACTGTATTCTAACCACTGCACCACCGCGGCTCATAAGCTTAATTTAATACAAGAGCCCAGTTCTTCTATTATTGTAGAGGGCTGCAGATAGCATTTGTTTGAAAAAGATTTATTCAGAAAAAATAATTTTTCTGCTAGGGCTGCAGTCAGTGTCAACATTATACCATGGTTTATTGTTATGAGAAGATATCTCTATGCAAATATTGTACTAAGGCATAATATGGGTTGTTTAGTTTTAGTGATATATTGTGTGAACCCAGCCAATTGTGATTAATTCAACAATCCATATTTAATGAATGGGTTACCGTACTGAGTAAATCAGGTTACCCATGGTAAATATTAAGTTTGAACCTCCCCCATTTCTCTTTCTCTTTCATCTGGGAATTTTTTTTTTTTTGGTGTGAAACTAACTTCAATATTAAGAAGACTTGATACTTCAAACTGTGCTCAAGCCTTCTTCATTCAGAAATAAAATATTTAGAAATAGATTAGGGGGGCGGCTGAATTCCAGAGTTTCAGTAATTGATATTAACAAATAAATGATCAAATTAATGAATTTTAAGATACCCAATTCAAGATGTTATAGTCCTCTTAAATAGAATATATTTTTACAATTTGGAGCAGAAACCTAGAACAGAAAAAGTGGGTCATGTACCCGAAGGCACATATTCCATGCACATTTTTCATATGGAATATCCTCCTTCAGTAAACGATTTTCATTTCATTTTTAAGAAATTAACCAATCTGTTTCCTGGTGTCTCATTTGGATGCAAGGTATGAGTTACATGCTTTTAAATGGGCAAGAAATCTTGCCAGCATGCATCCTGAATCCCAGCTTTTTCTTTTAGGTAATAAATTAAGAAGTGAACTGACGGGAAAAATACAGTGTTGTGTATGCTGTAGCCTTCTCTCTCTCTCTCTCTCTCTCTCTCTGTGTGTGTGTGTATGTATGTATATGTATATGTATATCTAAAGTGAAAACTTAATGTCTGAACTGCTTTATTTACTGTAAGGTTGGGCAGTTCAATTCTATGCATAGTTGTTCGGATTCTATGTTCAATTCTATGCATAGTTTTCAGTACTTAGTAGGATTTATCCCAAATAAATAGTCACAGTTCATAGGATGGCAGTTTAAATTGTTCCAATACACTCACCCATCCATCCACCCACCCACCAACCCACATGTATATATAAAACAAAATTAGTATATGACTCCTTCACCAGAGTCCAGGTGGTTTATTACAACAATATACCATTAAAAACAACCCAGACTCCTACATAAAAAAAGGTCAAAATATTAAAAACTCTGAAAAGTTTAGTGAAAGTCAGCCAATGCTCCTTAGTTCTCAAATGCCTGGAACAAGATAATTTTTTTTAAATTTTATTTTGTCACAACAGTATACAATCATCAACATAAACAATAATCCATCATGAGACGACTTCCGGTATCCGGTGGCAACGGACGTCTGGAAGGCTTCTCCTGCCTCCAGTGTCCGAATCCGGCCGCCGCCGAGGCCCTTAGGGGCCAGGTGTTCCGAAAAGGACACCTGCCGTACGGACGGCTCGCCAGGGGTCTCCCAGCCGATATACAGGACTGGGGGGACCGATGCTGGCGCGTCCTAGGCTCGGCGGGGTGCGGAGGCCACAGGCCGCGGCCATTACTTTGGTCGTCGCCTGGGCGCTGTGCCAGTGACACGGGGCTTTGGATTTATAATTGCAGCAGCCTGGTGGTGAACAGGAGCGGAGAAGAATTGAGGAATGAAGAAGGAAGGAATATCGGCAAACGTGAGTGGAGTACTCCGGAGTGCGGGGGGGTTTTTTTTTTCTCCCCTGCGACTGGAAAGAGTACGAATCACTTTGGAGAGAGGAGAACTTAAAATAACAAGATTACCGGTTTTGTGGAGCTCTGGAGAGAAGAGGAGATGGAGAAATTTAGGAGGGAGGGTTTGAGGCCCCCCCTCCCTCTGGGGAACAATGGTGGCGTCCAGCTTCCGCCTTCACTATGAGAATTTTGATGACATCACTTCCCTTCGGCTTCCTGGTTGATTAACTATACTCTGGACTCGTTGCTCCTGTGAGTGCCCCCTGGTGGATCCGGAGGAAATTATAAGGATACTGTGCCTGCCTGAGGATTTTGAAATTTTTAAATGGCAAAAGGTCAGAGACCAACTGCTGGAGAAATGGAGAGAATTCTGGAAAAGTTATCTAATATGGACAAGAAACTGGATGAAATAAGAGCAGAAATTGTGACTATCCAAAAGGATTTAAAGGATACTCAACAAGTCTCAGCAGAAAATAAGCAGAAAGTGGAAGGTCTGGAGGGTGAGATGCGGGCGGTGCAGAAAGAGGAGGCGACAAGCAATGCTGTGCCTGGACTACAGGTGGATAAAATGTCTTATTTCCTTAGGTTTCAAAATTTGGAAGAAGTGGACCAAGAAGACTTGAGAGATGTTGTGACTAAACTGTTGGGAGAATTTCTTGGGAGAGGTGTTGATTTTATGAATTGGGATGTGGATCGAGTTTATAGAGTTAATTCACAATATGCAAGCACGTATGCAGTTCCTAGAGAGGTTCATGTCAAATTTGTGAAAAGAGGCGAGAGATGAAATTCTTAGAAAACATAGGAGTGGGGCACTGACTTATAGGGGCAGGAGATAGCCATTCTGAGGCAGATTCCCAGACAGGTACGTGAAATGAGAAAGAAATATTACTTTTATCAAGCAAATTGTACCAGAAGGAGTGGGCTTCAGATGGCTGATGCCAGAGGGATTGATGATTTTCCGGGAGGGCATTACGAAAAAATTAGTACAATTGCGGAGGCTGCGGCCTCGTGGAGGAACACAAAGCCCTCCTGGATTTAGATGACCCAGGAATTGAAGAAGGGAGGTTATAGACCATGGGGCGGAGGCGGCTGCCGCTGTTGCGGCCCTGGGGTTGGGTCAGGCTGAACCCAGAGTTCTGAGATCCAAAACTAGGAAGTGATAAAGATATTTGGTATTGTGTTGGTTTTTCTTATTCTCTTTCGTATGATATTCTGATTATTCTTGACCCTTCCTCATTGTGTATGTAAGATTGAAACTTAGCTACTTCGTTTCACCTGCTTGCCATATGGCTGTTGTATGTGTTTAAAATTCTGAGTAAAATTCTTATCATGTATAAGAAAAATGAAAATTTACCATACCTGATATGTATTTGCATAAATCTTTATTGACCAATAAAAACTTTTTATATAAAAAAAAAAAAAAAACAATAATCCATCATGAGAGAAAAAGTATATATAAGTAAAAGTATAAGTAAAAGTATGCATATAATACTATAATGAAGGGAACAATAGGACAGGAACGGTAGGCACTTTTGTGCTCTTATGCACGCCCCTTATTAATTGCTTTTTTGAAACAATGTTCTGAAGGTAAGTGATACTACAGTAACGGGAAGACTGCATGAAAGCTCTGCTCTCATTACCCCCATCTGTCTCACAAGCTAAAAATCTAAAGTATGTTCTTAATGCAAAGGATGGGCAGGTTCATTTCAGAGGAGAAAGAAAAAAGGGAACTAGCCTTACAGTCTTGATGATGAACCTATGGCAGCCGTGCCAGAGGTGGCACGCCGAGTCCTCTCTGTGGGCACGTGCGCCGTCGCCAGCTGCTCTTCTGGTTTCCGCCATGCATCGTTGTGCATGCCGGAGCCCCAAAAACCTGAAGATCAGCTGGCTGGTGTGCATGCGCATGCTGGCCACCTAGTCTTCGGGTTTCCAGTGCTTCGGCACACGGGAAGACCAGCTGGCATGCACGCATACACGCACCGGAAACCCAAAGACCAGGTGGCTGGGGTGCGCATGTGCACCGGCCAGCTGGTCTTCAAGTTTCTGAGGCTCTGGTGGCTGCATGAATGAACGCACCCATGTACGCACATTCCGGTTTGGGCACTTGGTGCCAAAAAGGTTTGCCATCGCTGCCTTGTAGGGTTGGGTGGTCAGCACCAGTATGTATATTACTATATCAGCTAATAGTTCTCTGCTTACTAAACCTAGGCCTACCCAATGAATTGCTTCATGGAATTTACTGTTTTTAGTAAATGCAGCTGATCTTGGAATGGTGACATTTGCATCTGTTCATTTCAGAGAAGATTATTTTGTTATATGTATCAAATCTACTCCTTCTCATTCTCCTTCATGGATGTGAAGGACTCAGGGCGGTGTACAGCCAGGATAAAAAAGAACAATATACAGTTAAAATACAATTAAAAAACTTATTATACAGTATGGCCGAAATAATTAAGAATTAAAAATCTAAAAACCCCAATTAAAACCAGAGAGAAAATTTAAAATTAAACAATTTAAGAAAGCCCCGCACGAACAAACAAATATGTTTTCAGTTCGCGGCGAAAAGTCCGAAGGTCAGGAATTTGACGTAAACCAGGGGGGAGTTCGTTCCAAAGAGTAGCCCCACAGAGAAGGATCTTCCTCTGGGGGCCGCCAGCCGACATTGTCTGGCGGACGGCACCCTGAGAAGGCCCTCTCTGTGCGAGCGTACGGGTCGGTGGGAGGCATGAGGTAACAGAAGGCGGTCCCGTAAGTACCCAGGTCCCAAGAATGGTGACATTTGCATCTGTTCATTTCAGAGAAGATTATTTTGTTATATGTATCAAATCTACTCCTTCTCATTCTCCTTCATGGATGTGAAGAAGCAGCTGGCAGGATAGATTTTGCACGACTGTAGGCTATTAGCGCTTTTTATAGCTGCTGTGTCCTCTTGTGGTTGGACAGCTCTTTTATGAAGAATAATGTATAACTCCAGGAATGACGAGAGAGCTTTGCAACTGGATGATCTGCTTGCCCCTATTTGCTGAGCTGTCCTTATCTGTAGTGGGTTGTCTAAAGAAGAAAGACAAGTTTGTCAGGGATTTTATTCTATGGATAGATAAGAACAGAATCTTAGCTGAATGCCTTTCTTCCCTCTTCACAGCTAACTATGGACAGACATTATTCTTATGGGTTCTAATTTATTTTTAATTAGATTCTCACGGCCCAACAGTTGGTAGTAAATGCAGCTGATCTTGGAATGGTGACATTTGCATCTGTTCATTTCAGAGAAGATTATTTTGTTATATGTATCAAATCTACTCCTTCTCATTCTCCTTCATGGATGTGAAGAAGCAGCTGGCAGGATAGATTTTGCACGACTGTAGGCTATTAGCGCTTTTTATAGCTGCTGTGTCCTCTTGTGGTTGGACAGCTCTTTTATGAAGAATAATGTATAACTCCAGGAATGACGAGAGAGCTTTGCAACTGGATGATCTGCTTGCCCCTATTTGCTGAGCTGTCCTTATCTATAGTGGGTTGTCTAAAGAAGAAAGACAAGTTTGTCAGGGATTTTATTCTATGGATAGATAAGAACAGAATCTTAGCTGAATGCCTTTCTTCCCTCTTCACAGCTAACTATGGACAGACATTATTCTTATGGGTTCTAATTTATTTTTAATTAGATTCTCACGGCCCAACAGTTGGTAGTAAATGCAGCTGATCTTGGAATGGTGACATTTGCATCTGTTCATTTCAGAGAAGATTATTTTGTTATATGTATCAAATCTACTCCTTCTCATTCTCCTTCATGGATGTGAAGAAGCAGCTGGCAGGATAGATTTTGCACGACTGTAGGCTATTAGCGCTTTTTATAGCTGCTGTGTCCTCTTGTGGTTGGACAGCTCTTTTATGAAGAATAATGTATAACTCCAGGAATGACGAGAGAGCTTTGCAACTGGATGATCTGCTTGCCCCTATTTGCTGAGCTGTCCTTATCTGTAGTGGGTTGTCTAAAGAAGAAAGACAAGTTTGTCAGGGATTTTATTCTATGGATAGATAAGAACAGAATCTTAGCTGAATGCCTTTCTTCCCTCTTCACAGCTAACTATGGACAGACATTATTCTTATGGGTTCTAATTTATTTTTAATTAGATTCTCACGGCCCAACAGTTGGTAGTAAATGCAAATATTGGTTTTGGAAAACAAGTATAAAATTATGAGGCACCAGGCATATGCTTAACCCAGGAATATGTGTTCGGAACAAGGATGGAACTTTGAAAGCATACAAACATACATATGTCTCCACAGAAATATATATATATCTCCACAGCCATGCACATATATGTGCCTCTGCTGAGATTAGAATCCCTTGTTAATCTTTTGCAAATCTTCTAGAGCAGGGATGTTGAACTTGTGGCCCACGGGCCAGATGTGTCATATGCTGGCCACCCCCACCCCCGTTTTAGTGAAGGGAAAAAGAGTCATGATACGTCATGTGATGAGAACGTGATGCCGTAAGTGTGACACCCCTGTTCTAGAGAATGACCAGTCAATTCAAGTTTAAATTTTACACAGCAATTGATATGGGAGCAATTCGCTCAATAAAGAGATATGAGAATATGGCTCTTTTCGATCTGGTTTCTTTTGCTGCTTAACCAGGAAAGTCTTTTAAAATGTCAAATCAAATGTAGGAGTTAGGGGAAAGAGCATTACTTTGCTCAACACAAACTATGGTATCTCTTAGAAATAGCTGCCAATTAGAACACTATGGCTTTTGAACATGGTAAAAACCTACAAACCTGATTCTGGTTAAAACTAATAAAAGTGGATTAAATAATTCTGAGACTACTGAGAAGATCCTGCTGTAAAGCTACAGATTTAATTAATGGGGATGGGATTTGAATATTTACTGCAATGAAGTTCTCGCTGAAAGTACTATGTACCCTTTAATTCTCACTATTTAAAGCAGGGTATAATAAATAAATAGAAGTGGAAGGTCAATTTCATCTTTTTAAGTATATTTTACTTCTCTAATCAGTAAACCTTATATTGTCAAGCACTACCACCATCACTGTTTGGCTTTGAAAGGCCACTTTCTTGTGACTTACTACATAAAAATCAATATGCAGTACTATATCTTCCAGTACTATCTATTGGAAAGTCCTTTACCCAAGTTTTTCTATACAAGTAATCCTCAATATAGGACCAATTTTGGTGGGATTCTACTGGTTTAGACCGGTTCGGTAGAACTGTTTGCTCTGACTTTCAGCTGTGAGCAAACTGTTCTCTCTTTCTTTGAAGTGGGCCTCCCCACCCACCCCTGTGTTATACTTACCTGTATTTCTGCTTCCGAAGCCAGCTGATTGGGGTGGCAGAGTGGATTGCCGCTCCTCAGCTGTTTTTTTTGCTCTCAGCAATGCAGAAGTTCAATTTTCTTTAAAGTGTACATGCGCACGCTCAGCAAACCGGTAGGATCTTATCACTGCTTACGACCACTATTGGCCCAAAATTTCTGTTGTTAAGAAAGACAGTTGTGAAATGTCTTGTGTTCCATTTTATGAACTTTTTGCCATTGTTGTTCAATGAATCACTACAGTTGTTAAGTAAATAATGTGGTTATAAAGCAAATCTGCCTTTCACCATTGATTTTGCTTCTCAGAAGCCTTCCAAGAAGGTTGTAAATGACAATCCCAGGACACTGGGATGCTGCAACCATCGTGAATGCATGTTGGTTGGCAAACACCCAAAGTTTGATCACGTGACTGTGAGGATGCTGCAGTGGTCATAAGTGTGAGAACTGGTCATAAGTAATTTTGAAAGGTTATTAAACAAATTGTAAGTCGATGACTATCTGTATGGCTTTATTTTAGTTTTTGAGTATGGTGCCTTGGAATCCGGCTCTTGTCTAATATCTCATGTTTTTCTGGCAAATGCATATTGTGAGATCAAATCATATATATGTATGAATATATGCATTCATTTCTAGCTCTTTTTAAGTCCTCTTATTTTCAAGTTGTCTTCTGCCTTTCCTGTTTTATTTGGTATTTTGTTTTATTGATTTTTAATACTATCCTGAAGGGTAGTGTAAAGATTTTATAAATAAACCACAAATACTGCCAGACTTGTCCAAGTTTATTTCCTGTGGGTCTGCTATTAAGCAGGTTCATTCCTTTGGATTCTTTCCAAGTTACACCACCTTGTCCAATATAAAAGCCTGAATTCAGCAAGCTGAATTCTTTTTTAAACTTAAGCAGTTCCAGACTAATTTTGTTTCAGGAAATGTTCTGAAGCCAAACTTTGAATATAAAAAAAATATATATAAAATTCCTTTCCCACCTTTTCCCACCCTCTTTGCTTGTCATATGATATGTTAGGGTTCTCTGTTGTACTGGTGGTCTCATAGGAAGTAAAAAAATAAGAACATGAGAGATCTTATTATTGGTTGTTATTATATGCTATTAATTTATATCTTAAAAATAAGATATAAATGTAAGAATATTAAATTTTATATCTCATGGTTGAGTCACATAACGTTTTCTCAGTTGTATGACCTCATGGTGTAAATTGGCTTTGATTTGAAGGGCCTTTGGCAATGAACTAAAGTAGAAAATCACAAGGCACACCAGATGTCCAGCACCACTCATGTTGAAAAAGTTTCATTGTTTTAGTAATCTGTGTGGATTTCTCTTAAACCCATCTGTAAGGCTAGAACAGCCTAGTGCTTGAATTGGAATGCTGGTGATTAAAAGTATTTTAAAAAGCAATAACTTTTAACTGTGACGAAGAGTTACCACTGCTGCATGGAGAGTTGTCACTTGTTCCTGGAGTGCTAATGGCACAAATAACATTTATGCAGTGGTTGTATTCCACAGCGTGTTCACAGTTGCAAGAAAAGCCATTTGGAGAAAAATGGCTATTTTCTAATAGAAGATGTTAGAATATGAGTGTTGGAAAATGTATCCTGCTGATACAACAATCTTTCGACTTTATCTGAACAACAGGTGTACTAGTTTCAGGGAGAGCATTTGGGGTGTGGAGAGACTAATGGCTATGGTATTTTTATGCTAAAATCAAATGGCTGGAAAGGCGTTAGGACTGTCTACTTTGAGACAGATGAATAGATATAATATTGTTTGCTTAAATAAAATACTGCAGCTCCAAACAGGCTAATTACTATGCATCTGTCTTCACATGCCTTGTAAATCTAGAATAATCCAGGAAATAATAACTATGAGAATTGGACTCTGGGATAGGAGACACTTTTAATGAATCTCCCTGGTAATTGTTTATATCTCAATATCCTAAATTAGCCCACCCAGTATTTTATAAATCTGTAACATACACCAGTGTTAAAATGTGTCTCATTTAATCTGCCTGGTCCCCTTTGTGAACAAATAGCAGAAAAGAAAACGAATGGAAAATGCTGATGCGAACAAAAGCAAAACAGGCCTCCTACTGTATCACCCCCAATGGCAATCATATTTAGCAGATTATATAAGAACCAAGCTCAGGTTTTCTATAGAATGAACACTGAACAGGGAACTACGTGAGTCTGGAAAAAGAACAAGCTGTTTTACCCAGCCCAGTCTCTTCTAAATAACAACAGTTCTCCTGTGGCTCAGACAAAGTGTTTTTTGCTCTTTGATGTTTCACAACAGGAGATGACTATCTCAGCCCCAGTAAACTAATAGGCTCCATTGCAAATGCTTGTCCAGATCCCCTGGTGCACAATTTCTGTCTGAACAACTGTTTCAGGCTCTTGTCAAGCATCTTTTATGGCCAGCACTGCCTAGAACTGCACAGGATACTGTGCTGATTTTTTGTATGTCCCAATTTAATTCAGTAGCATTGTCTTAGGAAAGAACTAATTTATTACAAAGACTTCTCTCCAACTTGGAGCTGGCTTGCAAAATACCATGAATACCTATTATCTAAAGCAGGGGTCACCAACCTTTCAGACCTCAGGGACCACTAAATTCATAATTTTAAATCCTGCGGACCACAAATATGATTTTTTAAAAAATATAAATAGTATTTAATGCAATATAAAAATGCAAATAATTTTTCTGTGGACCACCAAAATTTTCTCATGGACCACCAATGGTCCATGGACCACTGGTTGGTAACCACTGATCTAAAGAGGTTTATTTTTGTATTTAAACTTATTATTTTTTTGTTTTCTATGAAATAAATTCAGGCCTTTTCATTAATGCAGGAGTCCCCAACCCCTGGGCCGTGAACCGGTTGGGAACTGTGTTGGGCAAGCGACGGACAAGTACACCAAGCTTCATTTTGCTCATGCACAGGAGCTAGGCTGCACGTGCAAAACCATCCCCTCCTCACCACCATTGCTGCTGCCACCTGTCTGTGTTCTAAATATCCAAGATGAGCAGTGTGGAAATAGAAGAAATATTGATTCATGGGATAAAGTTGTTTGGTGAAATGGAAAATATTTGCTTCTTGGTATCTTATACGTTTTTGGAAAACTATGGTACAAATTCAGTATATAAGCCCATTTGGACTGTCTAGTTCAGCTATACTAGAAGAGATGGTGGAACTTTTCTTTGTGTCTGTATGTTTCAAATACAAGTGCTCAGTGCAGTGCTCAGACAGACTGGAGAGAAAGGTTAAGATTTCTTTACATGTATTCTCATCTGACGGGCCAGACCCTTGAGGTAGATGAACGATAGCTCAGTTTATGGGATAGATTTAACCCAGTTACACATGCCCAACTTGTGGCTGTTTCAGTTTGAAAGCAAGCAAAACATAGGAAATTAGGGTCCAATTGCAAAATGTCTTAATTTCTCATTTAGTTTGACTGCAAGATGATAGTTTTAATATGGTTCTTCTTTTCTTTTCTCTTTTGCCAAACAATTTGGTTATTGTTTTGCAATATTTTCCTAAGTTTCTTGCATCATTTACTCATCAAGCATTAGGTTTAGCTCACTTCTTCAGTCCTATCACTATAAGTTGTTTATTTTGGTCTTTTAGAAAACTGAACACATTTCTTTTGTTTTCACTATGCCAACTTGTGTGCTAAAAACATTTTTTAAAGAATTCTTTTCAAATTTGCTTCCTTAGGGATGGTTCATCAAATGCGATTTACTCATCATTAGTTTCAAAATCAAAAGAGGTTTGAATAGGGGTGACCAATAGGAATATATATACTTCCAACTCATTCCCATTGTAAACCTTCTCATTTGTTAACCTCAGCAGTGTCTGGTGCTAGCCTTAATGTTTAATAAGAATGTTCTGCAGAGCAAACCCTATTCTACACTTTCCAGAATGATATGGCCTCCAGAATGTACAGAAATCATATTATCATTACAGACGATATGCACAGACATATTGTCATTAGATATAACCTTTCGTTGAACTCTATAACAGGCAAAAAAGTGTGTGTGGGGTGGGAAGCAGGACTTCTCACTGGAGTATTTTCCCTGATTTTGTCATCTGGCCCCACTTCCCCATCTAGGGTTCAGCATATTTAGGGTTTGCTCATGAAATTGGTAAGGTGAAGGAATGGGACATGGAACCGAGAAGCATAAGAAAGGCAACATGTAGTCAATGTCCAGATCTAACTGTGTTTCTGAGTACATCAGAGATGAGGAAATTGGATTTCAGCCACGCTCTCCAGCATTAGTCATTCTGATTGATGTTGCTGGGAGTTGTTATTTAGCTACAGCTGGAGATCTGCAAGCTTCCCATTCCTAGACTAGACAGTGTGAATAATACCTAACAGAAGTTGGTTTATATAAACCAATCCTTCTCCAACTGATCACGTACTAAATGCTATAGATGTTAAAGGAGTGTGTTTCATCCCCTGGAAAAAAAAGAAGTCGTCTCTGCTCATTTATTCAAGTTTATTGAGCAATCACTCACATAATTAATTTGAATTCCCAAAGTTATGATGAACTTAGTTTGCCCCAAAGCACGTTCATTTTATTGGTGTCAGCATAATTTTCTAGAACTGAACATTTTTATATGCAATAACCAGTGATTTGCTTTTATAAGGATGCAGTTTTTTGGCTTATACCATCTGAATTGGCTGCATGATTATAATTGCAGGTATTTTATTTGGGCTTGCCTTTTTATTTTTGCTTATAAATATGCATCACAACAGCGTAGGATTATAGCTTCCTTTGATTGGCAGCTGTGGGCTTTTGCAATTCTTTTCACTAGAACAAAACTAGGCTTCTAACTCATGAAAATGAACCTCTCTTGTGCAATAGAGAGATAGCTGTACATATTTCTTTATATCCTACAAAAGCTTGCTTAATAAAAAAGCCTGTAGCGGCTAAAATAACAAATGCTGAAATTATTCAGGTTCATTAATTTACTTTTTCCTGATTATCCTTTTCTTACAATCACTGTATTGTCTGAATGACTTTCCAAATAGGTTGTAGAGCAACAAATTAATGGTGCTTCATCTGGAAATTAGAATGAGCTTTCATTTTAAGAAGATGGCACCATAGGCTCTGTTTATATGACATAGAAGCTGATGGTTTTTATGGGTAACTAAACTTGGATTACTTATTATTTATACTTACGTTTTTATATTGCTGTCAGCATAGTTAATTTGATAAGATATTTCATAAAGACATGTGTGCAGGAGTTCTAAGAAAATAGGTATCAGGTGAGTAAGTCTGTGGATGGTCTAGTTTTCATAGAATGGGTGCTTCACCCTAACTGAAGAGTGATATATAGGAAGAAAAAGGTATCTTGATTTTAAATATACGTGAACCTTAAACCTTAATACTGAACAAAAGTTTATAGATACCATAATTATTCTCCAGACAGGTGGGAAAACGGCAGTCAGGCATGGGTTAACTCTTGTGTCAAGCTTGTAGGACCGAGTCTTTAATTTGTTTCAAGCCCCGCCTTATCCTGTTGTCTCTCCAGTTTTTTACTCGGTCCCAAGCTGGACCAACGTGTCTTCCTGAGCTCCTAAGTTAGCTCTAGCTTTAGTTTTATTTTGTGCTTTTATTTAATCAAGTTTTCAGCGTTATTACAATATTTACAAAGGATTCAGATTTCAATCGGCAAAAGGAGAGCAGCAGAAGCTATTATCTTGCCGGCTGGCAGATTCATTCCTCAGCAACCTCCCGGGGCTCAGAGAGGTTTGCTTAGCTTCCCAACTCTGCAAAGGGGGCGGAGTTTTTCTGCAAGCTGCGTTTCACAGCCTTTGCTGAGCAGCTAAAACGGCGCACCGAGAGATCTATTACAGCCCTTATCTTTCCGATCTCAGCTGCAGCTGCGGAGAACAGTTTGGCTGACGCTACAGAACCCTCCTCACGCAAGTATACCACCGGCTGGTGAAATCGTGGGGGAAGTAGAGTGGGGCCTCTTACTTGAGCTTTGCCTCTGAGGCCACAAGGGGCAGTTTATATTGGCGCGATCTCTCGGAACGGCTAATTTTGGCGCGACTCCGGGCGCCATTTTGGAGGCAATTAAAGTTCTTTAGCTGGTCGCCATATTGGGAAGCGATTCTTACTAAGCTTTTGCCTGCTTATTCCTGAGGATTATTAAAAAATGAGCAAAAAGACCAATAAAGAAAGAAATATCACCTCCCGGGTTCCTGAGGATGTCCCAGGGGAGGGAACATCAGCCCCTACAGGCAGATCTTCCAAAAGTAAGGGATCTGAACTCAAACCCAAACCCACGGTGGAGGAAAGGAGGAGACATAAGGCATTAGAAAAGGCAGTCTCCAAGGCCCAGCACCAGGCCTCTCTCACTTCCAGACCTCAGTCCACTGTGAGTACTACTCCTTCACGGGAGGAGGAACAGTCCCCCCACAGGGCAGCATCAGTTACCTCTTTACCTCCTAATTGGTCACCAGATCAACCAACTACAGGATCTACTCCAGTCCCTATAGATGGGGCCCCTTTGTTTCAGGCTATGCCAAGAAATGATATAAGACCAAACCAACATTCTAATACCAGGAGCCCATTCAAACAGCGCCCATTCCAATCCTATCCAGGGCCAGGGGCTTACAGCTTCCTCCGAGTTTGGGATTCTCATTGCTGATGCAATTCGATCCAGCTTCAGGCAATGTTATCAGCAGGAGTCTAGGCCTCAAGCTCCTCCAGCCAGATCTCATCAGGAACATCTAGGTTCTGAAGACATCATGTCAGAACACGGTCAGACGGTATCTCCTGACCATTCAGATCAAGAATATTTGTCAGAGGGAGAGATCCCTAGGGATGAGGCCCTTTCAGAAGATGAAGGCTTAGATCTTGAACAACCAGCCTTCATTGGATTATTTAATCCTCAAGTCTTTAAATCACTATTACATAAGGCCCAAATGACCACCCGATTGGGAGAAGTGGCCACAACTAGAATTAGTAGGGAGAAAGGGGATGATCCCTCTACTACTTTATTTTCTGAACCAGCAATAACAGCAGACGCTGTACCGTCCCCCAAACTATTTACAGATGTGGTTCAACGACAATGGGGTGTCCCAGGTTCTGGACCTTTTCCAAACAGCCTAGACAAACGCTTATATAATATGACTTCTGAAATGTCCAACCTCCTACAGGTACCGACAGTAGACAATCCTATAGTCTCTCTTTCTGCCACCTCCCACATAACGGGACCCCCAGAGGAATATCTTCGTCCTGAAGATAAAAGGGCTGAAAAGGTTCTAATAAAAGGGCATCAGGTGGCAGCTTGGTCAGTGAAGGCGGCTGCTTCAGCATCCTTTTTCAACAGAGCAACCATCATTTGGTTGAAGCAATTACAAGCAAGGACAAACCCAGCTGATACAAGATCCCACCAGGACCTTAACAAGATCATTGCAGCACTGGAATACTCGGCAGATGCCACACTCAATGCCGCTCGTTTCGCATCCAAGGCCATAGGGTCTTCTATCACTTCACGCAGGCTCCTTTGGCTTCGTAATTGGCAGGCAGATGTCAAAAACAAATGGAGACTAGCCTCATCACCCTTTTCAGGAGAAAAATTGTTTGGGGAGTCACTTGAACCCCCCTTGATTGGAACAAAAGATAAGCGGAAGATTCTCCCATCATTGTCCAGGCGCTCTGACGTTCGCTCAACTCCTTATTCTCGTCATCAGTCCTTTCGGGGTTCCGATTCCAGCTTCTACCAGCCACGGCAACACAGACCGTTTCAACCCAGAGGCTCCTTTCAGCAGGACAATCAGGTCAGAACACCTTACAAGATTTCTTCCCGAAAGCCCTTCCGTGGGGGTAGGGAAGGGCTCCCGTAGATCTAAGTAATTCACTCTCTTCCCTCCCATTGGCGGACGCCTGTCCCTTTTCTCCGCCCACTGGGAATCTACTATTTCGGATGCTTGGGTTCTACAGACTATTAGGGAAGGTCTCTTTTTAGAATTCACCTCTATTCCCCCTAGGTTTTTTATTCCTTGTCCCATTTCTCACGACAGTCATAACCGTGCTATCATGGAAGAGGCCATTACTCATCTCTCCAATATCAAAGCTATTCAACAGGTTCCACAGTCTCATCAGGGCAAGGGGTTTTACTCTAGACTTTTTGTAGTAGCTAAACCCTCGGGGGGATGGAGGGCAATTCTGGACCTTAAATCCTTAAATAAATTCATTGCTTATCGAAAATTTAAGATGCAGTCCTTACATTCTATTTTAGAAGCCATTCACCCAGAGGATTTCATGGCTTCAATAGACCTAACAGAAGCTTATCTTCATGTTCTTATTGCCCCGGGACATAGAAAATACCTCCGTTTCTGTTACAATGGCCAACATTTTCAATATAGGGCCCTTCCGTTTGGTTTATCTTCAGCCCCTAGAGTGTTCTCCAAAGTCATGGGAGCCTTAATTGGTCACATTCGCACTCATCCCATCCGTATCCAATTCTACCTGGATGATATTATCATCATGTCCCGATCTGAGCCCTTGGCTCATCGGGACCTAAATACCACTATTCATATACTACAGGAACATGGCTTTTCCATAAATTGGGCCAAAAGCCACCTCTCACCTTCCAACATTATCTTACACCTGGGAGCTATCATAGATTCCAAACAGTCATTAGTATTCCTCTCCAGGATCGCCAGAATAGTCTCAAGGATCTGGTCAGACAGATCATTTATTCCCGATCCAGTTCCTTGAAATCTCTTTCCCAACTATTGGGGAAGATGGTTTCCACTTTTGGAATTGTACCCTGGTCTCGCTTACACAGCAGGGAACTACAATGGACCTTGCTCCCGTATCAACGAAGAGGCCAGTCCACATCACTAACAAGAATTCGTCTTCTACCAAAGACACTGACATCACTCCAGTGGTGGCTATCAGACGCTCTGTCCAAGGGCAGTCGATTCAGAGAACCCAACAGAATTGACCTATCGACAGATGCCAGTCTCACAGGATGGGGAGCCCACCTGGGTCCAAATATGGCTCAAGGCTTATGGTCAGCACAGGAACGCAAACTCAATATAAACCTTCTAGAACTAAGAGCAATCCACAAGGCCCTTCTCCACTTCCACGACTTAGTGAAGGGTCAGGACATTCTTGTGCTCACAGACAACACAACAGCAAAAGCCCATATAAACAGATGGGGAGGCACACATTCAAGAACCCTCATGACAGAGACACTGACCCTCGGCCACTGGGCCGAATTCAACCTTCTCTCGCTTCGAGCTTCCCATATTTCAGGCACAGCAAATGTTCGGGCGGATGCCCTCAGTCGCCAGCAAATAGATCAAGCGGAGTGGAAACTAGATCCAGCTCTCTTTCAAAAGATTTCCCTTCGATTTGGTCTTCCCAAGGTGGATCTATTTGCAACTCCCTCAAATCATCAACTACCCAGATTCTTCGCCAGGTTCCCGTCCCCAGGAGCGGAAGCGGTCGATGCGCTAAGATCACCATGGCCACCGGAACTGCTTTATGCGTTCCCTCCGCTTCCATTAATTCCCAAAGTAATCAGAAAACTCCTGGAAGAGAAGGCCGAACTAATCCTAGTGGCTCCTCATTGGCCTCGGAGACCTTGGTTTGCGGACCTCAAAGCTCTTTCAGTGACAACACCTTGGCGCATACCAGACAACCAGATTGCTCTCAGTCAGGGCGCTCTCACCCATCCAGAACCTCAGTGGTTACAACTCACCGTCTGGCGATTGAGCGGGACATCTTAGCGGGTCTCAACAATCCCCCAGACGCAGTACCGACAATTCAGGCAGCACGACGGCCATCCACGAAGCGCATATACCAATTCACTTGGAAAGCTTTCGATGTGGTGCTCAAAGAGGTCCATTTCACCTAGGAATCCTGACCTATCTCACATCATTGGTTTCCTACAAGAGGGCCTGACGTCAGGTCTCTCTCCTAACACCCTCCGACGCCAAGTCGCAGCTCTTTCCTCGGTGCTTACCTTCAGCTCATCAGAGTCCCTGGCAAAGGATCCAGTCATCAGATTGTTTTTGAGGGGAGCCTCTAACCTGCATCCTCCTACTATTCACAGGTACCCATCCTGGAACCTTAATAAAGTTCTTAATACATTAATGAGAGCGCCATTTGAACCACTCCGAGAGGCTTCTTTACGACTCTTGACTTTCAAGGTGACTTTCCTTATTGCCATAACTTCAGCTCGCCGCATTTCAGAATTGGCAGCGCTCTCAACACGCAAAGACCTTTGCATTTTTCACCTCGATAGGGTAGTTCTGCGTCTCGACCCAACCTTTGTTCCAAAAGTTAATTCACTATTTCATCGTTCTCAGGAACTGATTCTCCCAAATTTCTGTCCCGTACCCAGACATCAAAAGGAACATGAATGGCATACGTTGGATGTCCGAAGAGCCTTAAAGATATACTTACATCGTACTTCTCCATTTCGTAAAACGGAAGCTCTCCTTGTTTCCTTCCAACCTTCTTCGTTAGGCTCCAAAGTTTCAGGACCTACCATTGGCAGATGGATACGGGCCACCATAGCCATGACATACGATTTGCAATCTCTTCCTCGGCCAAAGAACATCACAGCACACTCCACGAGGAGTGCCTCCACTTCGGCAGCTTGGGCGACCCAGGCGCCCTTAGAGGAAGTATGCAGGGCGGCAACTTGGTCTTCACCGTCGCCTTTCATCAGACACTATAAACTCGATACCTATGCATCGGCAGAAGCCTCCTTCGGTAGACGAGTTTTGCAAAGTGTACACGACAACCCATGACTCATCGGCCTATCTTCACCCTCCCGGACAATCACCTAGCTTTGGTATGTCCCATGCCTGACTGCCGTTTTCCCACCTGTCTGGAGAATGGACGTTGGTCTTACCTGAGACGTCCTTTCTCAGCAAGGAGGAAAACGGCAGTCAGCCCCACCCTTCTGGGGCCGATGTTTATCCATGGGGGGGGGGGCGTACATTAATTGTTTGTCATTTCAGGAAGACACGTAGAGTCTGAGCAGCTTCCTCGCCAAAAACTGGAGAGACAACAGGATAAGGCGGGGCTTGAAACAAATTAAAGACTCGGTCCTACAAGCTTGACACAAGAGTTAACCCATGCCTGACTGCCGTTTTCCTCCTTGCTGAGAAAGGACGTCTCAGGTAAGACCAACGTCCATTTCCTTTATTATGAAATCTTAAATACTACTGTTTTTTTAATTTGTCTCCAAGTGTACACTATAGTAACTTAATAGCAACTAAGGTATTAGAAGTTAGCAGTTGTGAATATTCTTGAAGTAACTGTAAAAAACAAGGATTGATATTTTAGCTATTGTATAGAATGAAACATAGGACCCTTGCTATATTATACAAAATACCGCTGAATGATTTTTCTTGGTAAGGAACCTACTAAGCTAAGTGTCATTTTGGGAGATAAATGTGTGGTTTCTGCTTGTTAACATAAATTTACTGGGTAGGTTTTGAAGACTTACAGACTAGAGGATTACTGAAAGAAATTATTTTATCCTTTCCTCTCTTCCCATTTTTGAGTCACTGTAGCATATTTTCATTGTGATGTATCTCTGCTATGTTCTTTCTATTGTGCAATTTTTATAAGAATGCGTACAATAGCAGAACAAGTGAGTTTATTGTTAATTGAAACATCATGACCCAAAATGTATAGCAGAAAAATACCAAAAATCTAAGCTGCATGACAGAGCTAAAATATTCTGGCTTGTGTGGATTCTTCTAACCTAGCATATCATTTGACAGTGTTTCACAAAGGAGTCTTCAACAGTTCGTAGAATTGTGCACCAAGCAATACTTTTCAGTTAATTCCAAACATTTGATAGATTAGGTACTGAAATCATGTTCCCTCAGTCTTTTTTTCTCTAAATTGGCCATACCTGCTTCTTCATATGTTTTTGTCTCCAGGCCTTTAATAATCTTAGTTTTCTTTCCACTTTTTCCAAAGTCTCAACATTTTTTCATAATGTGATAATCAAAACTGGACTCAGTATTCCAGATGTGGCCTTACTAAGGCTTTATAAGTGGTACTAACACTTCACATGATTTTGAGTCTATGCCTCTGTTTATACAACCAAGGATTGTATTAGTTTTTTTGGCTGCTGCTGCACACTGCTGGCTTATATTTAAGTGATCATCCATTAGGACTCCAAGGTTCCTCTCACAGTTACTGTTTTTAAGACAGGTTCCACCTAATCTGTGCTTGTACCTTTGGTTTTTCCTGCCTAAGTGTAAAACCTTGCTTTTCTCCACATTAAATTTCATGTTGTTAGATAGGGCCCATTGTTCAAGTCTGTCAAGATCTTTTTGGATCCTGAGCTGATCTTCTGGGATGTTAGATATTCCTGCCAGCTTAGTATTATTTGCAAATTTGATGAGTTCCCCTTCTATTCCTTCATCTAAATCATTTATGAAGATATGGAAGAGAACTGGGCCTAAGTTACAACCTTGTGGTACCCCATTGCTTATTTCCCTCCAGGTAGATGTAGGTAGATTAAGGACAACTCATTGAGTACAATTTGTCAGCCAGTTACAAATTCATCTAATGATGATGTTTTTAAATTAAGTTATGATTCTATGAATATTGTTTGTTTCATTACATACACCAGACATTTCCATGAAAATTTAACCTTCGTTGCTATTTCTGATAACAGTAGTTTTTAAACTTGGTTTGAAATTTCTTGTAACAGGAATCTCTAAACACTTTTATACAGTAAATGGACATATGTAATTTTAGTACATAGAACTTTGTGCAAGTTGAACAAATCTGATCTACCAAACTGTATTCATCCATGAATACACATTGAATTGTTGATAGAGTTAATGATTGCTGTAAATTTCTACCATGGGATGTTTTTCCTTTTAGCAGTAGAGCAGTACTAATGTGGAAGTTAGTGGAATAGTGACTTAGATAAACAGGCAGATGGCATGACACAAGCATTGACTTAGGAAGTGGTAGAATCAAATTTAGAGAAGTCATATTTTTATTTTTTGTTTGCTCTGCGGTATTCATAGAAACATATCACATAAGGCTAAGGGTTAGGATCTTGCCAGCTGTAACTAGGAACTGCAATTCACAACAGGAGGGAGCTTTCTACAAGCCAAAGTTGTCACCAGCCTCCCAACTTCTTATCCAGTACCACCTGCTTAAGAATAAGGATATCTTTTAAACCGAACCCCTATGAAGGATGAATGAATATTTACTTTTTCTATATGATTAGTCTGGTTAATTATTACATCAGATGAAGTGTATATTTGTTTTGTGTTGAGTTCAAAACTACTCTTGCTTCTATATAGGACTTCTAGAGGACAACCTTGAATTTATTTCCTATTCATTGCTGCTGGAAGATTTTTTCAGCAGTCTATTACCACTTAATTTTAGTTTATCCCTTACTGGCCTTACATTGTTTTTTTGTTAAACATGTGTTTCTAAAGATATTTAAAGTTATGTTAAATATATGCACTCCTAAATGCCAATAATTTACATGCATTATGCAAAAATAATGGGGTTAGTTACTTTCACATGAAAAAAGATGAAAGCACTAAAGCACTAATTGAGAGAGACTGTATGATGAAGCATGAACTATACAATCCAATTTTGGTATTAGCAGGTACAGATTGTGGGAAAATGAGATTGCTGAGTGAAACCAATTGTACATCAAAGTCAGTGCAGCAGTGCATATGAAGCAAGTGTTCGTAATGATTAACTTATGCCCAGTTTATACACTTAATTTTGACTTGTTTCTAGTACTGTATATCTGTTGGTGAATTGTGCTACAGTTTTCCAGTTGTTTTGGAAAATCCAATTCTATCCAAAAGATCCAATCTTTTCCTTTTTCTTCCTTAATTTTTTCTCAAATGTCCAGTATTCTGAAAAGAATTAAAAAGGAGAGTTTGGTGCTGGCTGCCAGGTCTGATTCTGGCTGAACTGTTCACCTAACGTGTGTTGGGAAATTGTATGTGCTGCAGAAAATGATTCAGCATGGGCTTATTTTGTCTTCCTCAACAATGGCTGCTTGCCTAGAACAGATGAGTTCTGAACATTTGGCTCATGTCATAATTCCACTATAAATAATGTAGGGGTGATTTTATTGATTGAAAACTAATTAGATGATAGCCAGTGCCATGGATACTACAGGTTTGAGTGGGCTCTGAACTTTACCCTCATTGCCCCTTGTAGGTGTGCATTTTCTTTCTTTTTTTTCTCCCCCTCCCCCCCGCGCCATTCCACTCTTGTTGACAAGCTTCATCACAGGAATCTTTTCTTTTTTCTCTCTGTTTTTAGCTGGATGCCTTCAGTATCTTTGTCTTTCCAGAGGTTTTTTAAGTATGTATGCTGGGGTAAAGGGTGCGATAAGATGAGCATAATTAAAACCCTGATTCTTTAAAAAGTCTCTGGCACTGAATTGGAAGCTGTCTGGGCTGTAGACATATGAACCTTTAGTGGCCTAGGTCTAAGACTGCCTAAGGCTTTTGCTTCAGTGGTTTTATACCTGAAACAAAGCACTATCCACTGTCCAAGTGCAGAATATAGAATGAAGACGGTTCTGCTTAGTTGATAAAAAATACAGTGCAACACTGCTTCATTTTACCTTTATCTTAAAATACTTCTCAGTTTTCATGTCTAATAAACATATAGAAATGTGGATTATAAGGATTTTTGTATACAGCTGAGTTTATGTGAATAATCCTAAATGCTGTCTCCGCTAATTTTGTGTGCTACTAAATATTCTTTCCATTAAAGTAGTTTGCAAATTTCTGTAAAACAAAAGCAGTAAAAATATTCAAATTTCCCAAGAGCCTTCATTTTGTTTTCGAATACAGATAATCTTTGTTTGTCAACCACAACTGGGTCTGGCAATTTGGTCATTAAGTGGAGTGGATATTTAAGTGAAATCATGACTGTGCTTATAATATTACTTCAGCTTTTCTTTGCTTTACAGACCTGCAAAAGTTGTAAATGTGGGCATTGATCGTAAAGTTACTTTTTCATTACTGTTGTAACTGTACATTGTTGTTCTCTGAGGCAGTTGCTAAGCAAGGTCTACCTGTACAATTGCAAAATCATGAAATATTTTATTGTTGTTTTACTGGACTCTGTAAATTCTAATCCAGTGGTCTCCAACCTTGGCAATTTTAAGCCTGGCGGACTTCAACTCCCAATTGAAGAATTCTGGGAGTTGATGTCTGCCAGGCTTAAAATTGCCAAGGTTGGAGACCTCTGTTAATAGAATAGAATAGAATAGAATAGAATAGAATAGAATAGAATAGAATTTTTTATTGGCCAAGTGTGATTGGACACATAAGGAATTTGTCTTGGTGCATATGCTCTCATTGTACATAAAAGAAAAGATACGTTCATCAAGGTACAACATTTACAACACAATTGATGGTCAGTATATCAATATAAATCATAAGGATTGCCAGCAACAAGTTTCAGTCATACTAATTCTAATTCTAATCCATCTTTGCCACATCTTTGATTATACTTTAATTATACCGTGGTGGCTCAGGCTGTAAGATAGCCTGTTATTAAAACACAGCTGCTTGCAATTACTGCAGGCTTGAGTCCCACCAGGCCCAAGGTTGACTCAGCCTTCCATCCTTTATAAGGTAGGTAAAATGAGGACCCAGATTGTTGGGGGGGCAATAAGTTGACTTTGTAAATATACAAATAGAATGAGACTATTGCCTTACACACTGTAAGCCGCCCTGAGTCTTCGGAGAAGGGCGGGATATAAATGTAAATAAAAAAAAAATACTGTTTTGCTTGAAAAGAAAAATATCCTAGTATGTACATGTAGATCAGGGGTGTCAAACCTGCGGTCTGCGGGCTGCGTGCATCACACGCTGACCACACCCATCCCCAGTTTAGCAAAGGGGGAAAAAGTAGTCATATGTCATGTGACGACAGTGTGACTCCGTGAGTTTGACACCCCTGATATAGATAGATCTAGCAATTATACTATTCTATTTGAGGCGAAATGAAGAAAAAGAGTAAGAAGTATTGAGCAATAGAAAGAATTGAAGGTAAGAAAGACTTCTGTGGAAAAGTTGGCAATCTGTAAGCAGTTCTTCTAAAAGTGGAACTTGATTACAGCAGAATGAAGAGCTGGAAGGTAGACCAGCTCTTTGATCATTCCTCTCCAGAAAAGGAGAGGACTTGAGATTGCCCTGAAGTGCTCTAGACAGAAGACCAGAAGGCAGTGGTCTCCAGCAGATTTAGAGCTCTGGGAGATGAGAGCAAGTTATCTTCCACAGTTGAGACATTTAAGAACACTATGCTTCCATACTTCCTTTTCTAATGACTTTTGGAAATGAGTTGTTAACTGTTTTTCAACCCTTAGGAATCTTTGGATCAATAGGTTTTACAGCACCAGTTGAATTTCCTTCAACCTTTAGGAAAAGAACATTTAAATACAAGTTACAGACTTTTTTTTTTTGGTAGTGGTAGGGAATAAAAGCAAATAGGTGATTAGAATGTTGATTTTGGAAAGTTACCAATGAACTAAGAGTCCAGATGCATTTGAAATAAAACTTTGGAATTAATGATAATATTCCTTCCTGTGAGAAAATATTTTTGTTTTGAGTCCTTAAAAAAATAGGACTGGACTTTAAAGGTTGGACACTAGAGGGAACCAGAAAGAACTGAATATTACTATTATTGTAAAGGTGAAGAATATTTAAATTTGCTCCATTCTATTAATAGAGAATGGAGTAAAATACTTTAACATTGGACATAGTGAAGATATTTGTGAACAGTAGACCCAGAAGTTAATTTTAAATGTGTCTGCCATTACAGGTAGAAAGTCAAGATAGATCTTTAAAGTGGTTTTAAAAATGACAGGTTACAAGAATGGTGCTACGCTTGATATACGAACAAAGCTGGCTGATGCCTTAATAATTACTTTTCCATTTTTTTTCTTTTCATTGATTTATTTTTAGTTCATATTAGCTTTTATCTTATTCAACTGCAATGTTTAACAAAATTACTATAAAAAAGAAATTGGTGACAGGAGATCATCATCATATTTTTCTGTCCTTGAAAATTATTGTTTCTTTTTATATGCCAATTCATTTATTGCCTCTTGTTCTTTATTTAGGTTTTAGTAAGCTTTTAACAAATGTGGTCATAATATTTCATATGATATGCTTGTCCTCATAGCTTGATGCCTATTTCTCATGCCTAGTTTCCCATTGGATTCTGATTTTTCAATGAGAAAAGTCCACACTTATTTCCAGTGTGTAGTTGAGAATCCTTTACTGTTAATGGGAGAGAAAGGAGCTATTGTATGAAATTTATTATATTGTCTGAATATGAGATTCATTATACTATTGTTTTTCAATAGTCTCCTGTCACCAATTCTATTCACTTTAGGCATCACAAATGAGGTTTAAACTGGTGATAAAAATGTAAATTTTCCTTTGTCTTTTAGGCAAGAGTTCACTTGTATATTGATTTATTTTCCATTATTGTCGGAGTATTCCCTGATGATGGAATCACTGTTTAAATGATAACTGAGTGCTAGTGATAGTTTGGTTTATTTTGTATTGCATAAAGATATTTTATCATGATTGTGTATTGTAGTAGCACTGAGCTTACAAGTTTATGGAGATGTGTGATAATGCTAATTATTACTAATTTCATAATAAGATCTCAGTTGCATAAATACAGCATAGTTAATAAGAAAAGCTTTGTTCATACAAACATATTAAACTGAGATGGCCCAAGGTTTTTGCCCAACCATGCAACTTCTCTGAATGGCTCATAACATAGAATTATAGCACAATAACAGTTTAGATGTCATTTTTACGACCTTTTTCTTCGTTATGTACTTTTTAAAGATGCATATTAGAAATAAGCTAATTGTTTAGCTGCATTTGGAATGCAACAGAAAATGCTCTTTACCAAAGGGCTGAGTTGGTACAGGTATGTTCGAAGTTAGTTTAAAATTTCTTGGTTAGCTTTGTTGACATAGCAGATAGAATTATTATTATTATTATTATTATTATTATTATTATTATTATTATTATTATTATTATTATTATTATTATTATTAATTAAATTTTTATACCGCCCTTCTCCCGAAGGACTCAGGACGGTGTACAGCCAAAGTCATATCATAAGCCAAAGTGAGAACTGGAAGATCTGAGCACAGAAAGACACTTGGTCTACATGTTTCTATATCGTTACATGGGAAAATAATTCCACCCATCTGTTGGAATTTATTTTCTAGAAAATAAGATTTAAAGGTATTCTACTGAAATTGGCTTGGTGGGAATCAAAGTACAAGCAAAAGAAGAGATCATTACACGTATCAGAGCATGTAGATTTGATAAACTGTGATAACTATCTATTGACTCCAGACAGAAATAGTCAGAAAATAGGACTTGATAAGAGACATGATGATGATGTGTTAAACAATAAACATTTCTTGGAGTAGGTACCTTCTTTCCATAATGGTAGAGCGGGTATGAGTTTTTGATGAGGTTGCCATGTTAAATGATTTGTAATGATTCTATAAGAAGAGAAAGAAATGTGAAGATGAGATATAAGATATATGTGGGAGATAGTGTCATAACATATGGATTATTATCATGTCCCTTATGTTTCCTTTGTTCCTTTTTGCAAGACATTAGCTGCTGTTAACTGACTCAAAAAAAAAAAAGATAATACAAGATAGAAGATAAGATAGTTTTACTCGCTGGCTTCCTTCAAGCTTTGTCCCTAATTTTTGACTATTATTTTTTATCTCAGGCTACTGCACAATAGAGTAGCATCTTGAAGATATCTTGATTCTTTTGTGTTGATCCTTCAGGAAAACACTTTTCAAGCCAAGAATGTGGTGAAAAAAAAGGCTTTATAGCCAAGCCTGACTTCCTATTATATATTATAATATTTATGTTTTCTTTTTATTTTACTACTTTATGTATGCAAGACTATTCTTTTAAAGAAAGCAATTGCTTACTTTTATATAATTTATTATAAATCTATATGCTTTAAACTCCCCCCCCCCAAAAAAAAATTCTTTAGAGAACAATATTAGCTATGTTGCTATGGTGCAATGTGGGGGTGGCTAATTAGACACAGATATATACACAGTCATCTGGTGTCCATGGCAACTATCAGGCAGAAGAAGAAAAACATTACAGAAACTTGATTTTTCCTTTTCTGAATAGTATAGCTGTTATGTGTGTTTTGCTTATGAAATTTTGCAGTGATGTTATAGAAAAAATAATTTCAGTAATTTCACCCTTTAAGAGATGGGAAAGATTGAGCCCGCATGTACGTGCCACCTCCATCCAAAAATTATAAAGAGACCTCTAGATTACAATGGAAAGCTCCATTTATAATAGAAAGCTTTATTATAGTTTCTCTTTGTAGCATGCAGACAAAAAAGGGAAGCCAAATGTTGGCCTCAGATAAGGCCAATTCATGTGACTTGAGTGTTTAATGGCTTTTGTACCCCTGTGCTTTTGACAAAACACCTGTTGTATCTTTAGTGGTGATCAGCTGAAAACACTAGTGTCAGGAATTGATTTCTCTGTTGTATGCTTTAACGAAACCCCTAGAAGTACCAACTCTATTGAGCCTGAATTACAACATATCTGTACACCCCAGAGTAATTAAATAATACTAGGTCACAGGTATGTGTAATCAGCCAGTGATAACAATAAACCTATATACTTTGCCCCTCCCAATGAAGTTATAGAGTCTATCATACTTACAAGTCTAGACATTGTGGTAGCTTCTCTGCGAATAGAATAACATTTGTCACAACTAAATAGGAACATCGAAATGATATGTCTAATGGTACTGGTGCAATCACCCATTACATTAATACTCTAGGCCCCTAGAGTCTAGGGTAGCTGTTACTGATGGCAATTCATTAATTGCAGTTGTCCCTTCAATTATGTCAGGTATAACTTCTTTCTGTATTCATTACCTGGTTCGTATATAGTCTCCGAATATTATCAGGAGCAATCTCTATAGTAAATGAAAGAGGTGCTATTCATTGCATGATCTTTCAAGTTATGTATTTGCACTATAGTCCATTGCGCTTGTCCAATGTTTCAGCATCATGGTATTAATCAACTTGTTTTGGCTATTTGTCCTAAATGCTTCTTTTTAAATTAAGTTTCAGGAGTTCCAATCTTGAAAATAAGCATTGACCTAACAATAACATAGTTGGTGTCTGATTTGCTCTTCCGGGTGCTGCTTTGCAATAAACAAACATGATATTTGCAGGTTTTGATTCAGTGTGATGTTTTCTCCGGACACAGTTCAAAAAGTGATCTTGAGACTTTGAACAAAACCTTTAGCCAGATGTTTGTAGCTAGATGATATGGGAAGTGACCTTAGATATATCTAATGAATATTTATACCATACTTTTTAAGTATGATTGTTAGATTCAGAAAAGAATCTTTTGAACAGAGATTGAACTATAATTTAAAGAAATGTTACAGAGTGATTCCTGAATAGGCAATATGAAAATGTGATTACGGAAAAGATAATTTAAAATTCTCAAGTGAATAAAAGTAAATCAATAAAACAATCAAAGTGGCATCATGAATACCTAAATTGCATTTATGAACTACCTTAGAATATATTTTACCATGATTAAAAAAAATTCTCTGCTTATTGCTTCTGGTTAAAGTATTATGTAAACAATTTATGAATGATATTGAACAATTAATATCCAGGTAGGACAGAAATAAAGAAACTAAGCTCTTTGCAGCCTGAGTAAGCAGAATTCAGAGCCAGACATAGGCAGGTCTTAAAAATCATTTCACGGATTCCTAACATCAGCTGAAGCTGAGTAGTAATATGTATGTTATGTCAAGGCAGATGGAGTAGGCAACTGTATTCTTTTGAGGAGAGTGTTAGATGAAATGCTTGACAGCATGACTTGATCTTGCCAGATCCTAATTTTTCTAATAATATGCCTGTTCTCACTACCTCAGTGGAAGATCTGCAAGTTTTAGGCAGGGCGGATCAGAAAGTAAACAATGCACTACAATAGCTACAGGTATATAGAAAAGACAGTCTTGGAAGGAAACTTCAACCTATTTCAGAAGCTGTAGAACAGGGGTGTCAAACTTGAGGGCGGCATAAGGGTTGTGTTTGACCTTGGGGGGCTGGGGTGAGTGTGGCCAGGGTAACTGTGGCCAGCTCGATGTCACTATGTCAGGGGTGCCTGTGATGGCCCGAGCATTCTGCCAGTGAAAATGGGCTCCCTCATGCGGCCCTCTCGAGCCGAGGGTTGCAGGAGGCAGTGGCAATTGAAAATGGAGCTCGGGAGCCCATTTTCTCTAGCAGAAGCACCATGGGCTGGGCCTTTGCTGTTTCCATGGTAGCCCCGCGGGCCAGATCTAAGTGTCCCATGGGCCGGATCCGACCCCCAGGCCTTGAGTTTGACACTGCACTGTAGAATAACCACAAGCCAGAATGTGGAATAAGAGGCATTAGGAATAACAAACATTAGGAAAGGAAAATGTGTGTAAGAGGATGGTGGATACTTTTCTGTTTTGATGGTTTGATAGTTAAATTCTGTACATAGTGTTTTATGCTGCAAACATGTGTCTGTGCCAGCTTCCTAAGCGATCTGTCAAAGACAAGGAGAATCAACATGCTCACAAGATATCTGAGGTCATAGTTTTATGAATTCCTTGAATAATATAGTACAGTTTTCATTTGGGGTCAGGCTAAGGACCATTTGTTGTAAGTATAGTTATAAATAAATTTTTCTTCTCCAAGTGGCTTATGAACTGCATTTTGTGATATTAAACCTTTGTACTGATACAAAATTTGGATGTGTTCCTAGCTCTTGTTTCCCTCTCCAGTCTCTTAAAGCAGAACTCTCTTAACTAGTCTATCCGATGTTTCAAAGAATAGTAGGAAGAAATAGAGCTTTAAAACAATGGCAAGTAAATTTAACACCGCTCTGATTTCATCTAATTGTGCTGATTGTGCAGAATTTTACAGGAGATCCTTAACATGTCTTTTTTGGTGATCATACAAAGAAAGGAGCTTCCTCCACATTTTAGTTCCTCAATCTCTTTCTCACATGTTTGTTTCAAGTTTTCAAAATTTGGCAAACAGTGTGCTGCAGGTGGAGACCCAAAGTAATAGAATGCTACTTTTGCTGGGTGAGTCAGGTAAATAGCCAACTGTGTCAGGCATGAAAGACCAAGTCCAATTAAACTGATTTACTACTAAAAAGCCTGTGCACAGGAATCTTTCAACTAACATTTATCACCTGCTTGGAGTTAAATAAGGGTCAATAAACCTTAGGGAAGGCTGGACTTTGTCTGTTTGTGTCTATGTATGGATTCTAGGCTGATCTCTGTTTTGATTCCACCCCCAGGTTCTGCGTGCGTGCTCTCACATTTTTGGTTCTGGGCGAACCAGTTGATAGAAGGGTAGTACCCCTGAATACAAGTACCCCTGAATACAAAGTAATAGTACAGGCAAAATTAGGGAGAAGGAATCAAAGAGAGGAGGGAGGGAGGGAGGGAGGAAGGAAGGAAGGGTCAGATCTGGAAGCCCTATTTCTATCTTTGTGCCTTCAGGCTTCAGGCCTGCCACAAATCCTACTGTGGGAAATTGGGAGGGGGGATTGCATAGAGAGAAGATACGTAGTCACAATAAAATTCTTTATAAAAAGTAAAGGGCATGGGGCCCTGCAGCTGTGTGGAGAAGAAGGAGGAGGTATTGTCTGTTCTGGACAGCAATTGATTGGATGTGTGGTGGACATGTGGGAGAGGGGCAAGGTCTTGAAGTTTCTTTTGGGTGTGGAAAACCCCAAAGCTCTCAGATTCAGGTTTTCCCAGATGTGCCAATATGACATCTCTAATAAAAGTTAGCTTTGAAAGCCTCAGAGTTTGAGTTGGGTGTGTTACTTGGAACCCTGACAGGAAGGAAGGAAGGAAGGAAGGAAGGAAGGAAGGAAGGAAGGAAGGAAGGAAGGAAGGGTGTTTCTAACAGGCAGCAGGAATATAATAGACAGAAATGGAAGAGTCTGCAATTACAGGAAGATTTTGATTGGATAAATTCAAAAGTGTATCAGGTAAGTTAATAAAATTTTGTGAAGGGGGTTATTTGTTTATTGCCAACATTGGCTTAAGGCACCATAAATGTAAATTTTGCCTGTGGAACTCCCTGACTGGACAATATTAGAATCAAACAGATTTTATTACAGAGGATGAAGAAGTGGGATCCAGCTTCCGGGTGGCTCCACCTCTTCGCTGAGCCCTAATTAAAGGGGCTCCGCACTGAACATCGTAAAAGCCAGGAAAAGCCGGCTTTAATCTTTTTCTCTGGATGAAAGAGGAAAGATAAGAGCGCAGGAATGTTGGTAGACCTCCCCAGAGGCTTTGTTTTAATTAAGCAGAGCTTCGAAGGGTCGATGGGTCCCATAAATATTTCTGCCATCTCCGACTTCAGTGCGTGTCTGCAAAAGCAGGAAAAGAAGAAGGTGTCCATCTCTGCTAATTGTCTTATCTTTATGGATCTCTTTAAGCAGACGGAATGAGTGCAAGCGGACGATTATTGGATTGCAAGTATTTTTGATTTCCTGACTTCTACTTTCTAAAAAAGAGAATTTTTTTTTTCCTTTGTTCTAATTGACTCTAAGATGGCGCCTGAACGGGAGTGAAAATGACGAATGGAATTTTAAACAGTCTGTGCAACTAAGAAGATAAGAAATGTTATGTGTGGATTTTAATGAAGTGAACTGAGCTCTCCTATACTTAAAGGGAAAGAGAAGTTTCTAGACTTATATTTTGTGAATTTTAAAACTGAAATGGCTACTAAACCACCTAAGACTGGGGGCAGAAGGGTTCTGAACCAGCTTTAGAAGATCTGATTAAAGAGCAAGGAAAGTGTCTGAAGAAAGGTTTAAGGAGATTATGGATAATAATGAGAAAATAAGAGAAGAAATAAAAGAGAATAATAAAAAATAAGAGAAGATATCTTGATGGCTTTTCAAGGTTTGGCAAAAGACTGGAGGTGGTGGAGGAGGAGGTGCAAGAAATTGTTCAGTCAAATCAACAAATAGAAAATAGAATGGGGAATGCAAATCAAATTGGATAAAATGAAGATCAAGTGGTGGTGATGCAGTATAGAATGATGGAAGGAGCTCTGAGAATTAGAGGTTTGAATGAAGACAAAGGGGAAGATTTAAAAAAAATTTTATCAGAAGCTCTGGCTGAATTTATTGAACTTGATCCACAAGAGGTTGCTTATCAAATTGACAAAATTTATAGAGTTAATTCTTGGATTGCTAGGCAAAAGAAACTTCCTAGAGACATTGTGGTTTATTTTTTGAAAAGAACAGTGAGGAATCAAATTTTGCAAGTTGCTTTTCAGAAAAACTTGAAAATAGGGGAACAGGAGTTGAAGGTTTTGAAAGAGATCCCTCCCAAGATGTTAAGGGATAGAAAAGACTTTACATTTTTTACACAAGAACTTAAGAAATACCAGATTCAATTTAGATGGGAGGTTCCAGTTGGCTTGACAGTGTATTATCAGGGAAGAAGATATCGTATTGACACAGTGCTTAAGGCCAAAGATTTTCTTTCTACAGTGCTGAAATTTGAAATAGAAATAATAGAAAAAAGAATTCAAGAGACTCAAATGGGTGTGGAAGCTGAGGTGATTCCAGTGATGTTACCATCAGAGGAACAACCACAAGAACAAAGACTGACGAGGGGAGCCCTTAAGCGTAAAGAAAAGGAGCAACAAACTCAAAGTAAAGTTCAGGACTCTGCTACAGAAGCGGTGGGAGGAGCACGGCCGAAGATACGGGAGGACGATCTTCAGTTGATTGCCCAAAGGCTTCAGCAGCCCAGTAATGGCAAATAAAATCTTGACTTGGAATGTCAATGGTTTGAACTCAGCTCAGAAGAGAAGAAAAATATTTCATTATTTGAAACAATTTAAAAATGTTATTTGCTTACAAGAAACGCATATTAAATTATCAGATCAAAAGTACCTAATAAACTCAAAGTTAGGTAAACATTTTGTTGCTTCAGCTTTGGAGAAAAAACATGGCATAGTGGTTTATTTGAGAAAAGATATACCAGCCAAGTTAATAGAGGCAGATATTTATGGAAGATATATTGCTATTGAACTTACAATAGAAACAAAAGGACTCTCTTGCTTGGTATATATGCACCCAACCAGCAACAAGAAAAATTTTATAGAATGTTATATGATAAGTTGATCTATGGGATTATAAATCGTGTATTATATTGGGAGATTGGAATGGAGTAATAGATACACGAAAGGACAAGAGAATTTCTTCCAAGAAGATACCTGCACATGCAAAGCTGCCTAAATCCTTTTTTGATATGATAGAAGATTTTGAGTTAAGAGATGTATGGAGACTGCGGAATTTGGAGGAAAGAGACTATACTTTTTCTCTGATAGGCATCAATCCTTCTCACGTATTGATTTTATTTTAATTTCTAATGATTTGCTTTTTAGGGTGAAGAAAACTAAGATATTTCCAAGATGTTTGTCTGATCATAGTCCTGTTTGGATGGAATTGCAATATGGAAAAGAGGGTAGAAGAACTTGGAGATTAAATGAAAATTTGTTTAGATATCAGGATAATGTAAATCAATGTAAAAAGCAGATGAAAGAATTTTTTGATTATAATTTGAATAATGAAACATCGATAGAAATGGTTTGGGACTGCAGTAAAGCTTTTATGAGAGGTGTATTAATATATCTTAATAATAGACAGAGAAATAAGCAACAAAGACAGCGAGGTATTTAGAAGAGGAAATTTATAAGAAACAACAATTATTAATACATAACCCACATGATCAAAAACTTAAAGATGCAATAAAGTTACTACAGAATCAATTTAATATGATAATGGCTGATCAGGTGGCAACAAATATACAATATGCCAAACATAATACTTTTGTAACGCAAATAGACCTGGTAGGTGGTTAGCATACACTTTAAGGAAAAGACAAAACAACGTACTATAGAAAAAATAGAATACAAAGGTAAAGAGAGATATCAACAGGATAAAATTAAAAAAGCTTTTTTAGAATATTATACAAATTTATATCTTAAAGATAATATATTGAATAGGGATATTGATAAATATTTGAAGGAATATAAGGTTAAAAATTTAACTTTAGAACAAACGGATGAATTGAATCGGCCTATAACCTCGGAAGAAATTATTTTGGTAATTAAACAATTAAATTGGGGAAAACTCCTGGTACGGATGGGCTTACAGTTAGTTATTATAGGAATTTACAGGATGAGATGTTAGGTCCACTTAAGGAATTATTTAATCAGATACAACTAGGAGGGGGAATTCCCCCCTCATGGAGAACCTCTTTTATTTCATTGATACCAAAAGAGGAACAGGATTGTTCTAAACCTGGGAATTATAGGCCAATCTCACTTTTAAATAATGATTATAAGATTTTTGTTAAAATAATAGCTAATAGATTAATGTTGATTCTGCAGCGAAGAATTCATAATGATCAATCTGGATTTATAAAAGGGAGACAGATGAGGAATAATGTTAGGCAGATTGTTAATTTACTGGAGTACTTAGAAAAGAAAAATTTTATTCCAGCAGCATTTATTTTTCTCGATGCAGAGAAAGCTTTTGATCGATTGCATTGGGATTTTTTATTTAAATTAATAGAAAAGATGCAATTTGGAGATGGTTTTTTAAGAATAATTAGGGCAATTTATGGAGAGCAAACAGCACAGATTATAATCAATGGTAGCTTAACAGAACCTTTTAAGATTGCGAAAGGAACAAGACAGGGATGTCCTTTATCACCATTATTGTTTATTTTAACTCTAGAACCATTATTGGATAAAATACGAGAAGTAAAGGAGATAGAGGAATTAGAGTTAGACAGTATGAATATAAGTTAAGAGCTTTTGCAGATGATTTGGTGATTACTTTAACAAACCCTATAAATTCTAGTAAATCTTTGTTGGAAATAATTGATCAATATGGGAATGTCTCAGGGTTTAAGGTAAATCAGAAAAGACAAAAGTGAAAATAAAAAATATGGCCAGACAACAGAAAGAAAAACTAGAGGAAGTAACAGGATTTGAAATTGTAAAGAAGGTTAAGTATTTAGGGGTTTATATTACGTCATCAAATGTGAAATTGTATAAGAATAACTATGAGGTTTTATGGCAAAAAGTTCAGAAGGAGTTGATTGTTTGGAAAAATTGCAATTATCTTTGCTGGGAGAATTGCTGCTATTAAAATGAATGTTTTACCTAGATTTTTATTCCTCTTTCAGATGATACCAATAATTAAGAAAGATAAGAATCTTGAGGAATGGCAGAAGGGAATTAACAAATTTATATGGGAAGGTAAAAAAGCTAGGGTTAAAATGAAAATAATTCAAGATTCTCGGAAAGGGAGGTTTAAAATGCCTAATTTTAAATTATATTATGAAGCAGCTGCTCTCTGCAATAAGTGATTGGTTTAATTTAACAGAGGACAGAATTTTGAATATAGAAGGTTATGATTTGTTATATGGATGGCATGCATATTTAATTTATGACAAAAAGTGGATAAGGCCTTTAAAAATCATGTGCTAAGAAATGCCCTTCATGTGTTTGGAAAAATACTCTTATAAACTAAATTATAAGGTTCCTATATGGGCATGTCCTAGACATACAGTAGAAAATATAAACATAGAACAGAAGCAGGAAATGATTACATATAAAGATCTTTTGTATACTGAAAGAGGTAATTTGCAGTTAAAATCTCTGCAAGTATTAAGAGAGGAAGGGAAAAATTATACTTGGTTTCAATATGAGCAATTACATGCTAGATGGAAGGGAGATCAAAAAATTGGTATAGAGCAGAACGAGGGAAATTTGGTAAAGCAAATTAGAAATCAGTCTCAGGAGCATATAAAGAGATTGTATAATGTGTTACTTGAAATAGATTCTGAAAGGGACTTGGTAAAGGACTGTATGATAAAGTGGGCACAAAATTTTCAGGAGCCAATATTATTGGAAACGTGGGAAAGAATTTGGGTTAGAAATGTTAAATTCACGCAGGCACAGAATCTGATGGAAAATTTTTATAAAATGTTTTATAGATGGCATCTAGATCCTAAAAAATTATCGTGTATGTATCCAGAAATGCAAGCAAAATGTTGGAGATGTAATTGTGATGACGCTACATATTTTCACATTTGGT
The DNA here is from genome assembly GCF_028640845.1 of Ahaetulla prasina. Taxonomy (NCBI): domain Eukaryota; kingdom Metazoa; phylum Chordata; class Lepidosauria; order Squamata; family Colubridae; genus Ahaetulla; species Ahaetulla prasina. The sequence goes on from NC_080540.1 coordinate 125,322,635, forward strand.
GGACTTGTAAGGACATAAAGGCCTTTTGGATAAAAATTTGGTGGATTTTACAAAATGTTCTGAAAAAGAATATAAAGTTCCTGCCGCAATTTTTCTTGTTGGGAATTATTACGGATTGTACAGTAATTGAGACTAAATTGATTTTAAATCTAATAACTGCAGCAAGATTACTAATAGGACAATATTGGAAGAAAAAAGAAGTACCAACAATACAAGAATGGATATTGAAAGTTGCCAATTTGGCTGAGATGGCGAAGATATCAGCCTTTTTGAAAGACAATACGCAAGAAAAGATACTTAAAGGAATGGAAAAATGGATTGACTATATTCAACGTAGATATCAGACTAAGAGTTATCAGACTGTTTTGAATGATTATGATGTATTATTTTGATTGCTTTTGGGGAAGTTAGGAATTGATGATTGTAGGGTATAATTAAGTTGGGACGAAAACTTTTAGCATATGTTTGTTTTACTTTTAACTATACCTTGTGCTCGTTCCGGGAAGTCGGGGAGGGGTTGCGAAGGGAGGGGGGAGGAGGGGGGGAAAGGGGAAAAAAATTTTTTTGTAAAACTTTTTGAATAAAAAAAAAAAAAAAGAAGAAGAAGTGGGATCCATCAACCAAGACACTACCAGACAAATAGAACTTCTGTTGAACAGAACATAAATTAAGCTAAAATAAAATCAAAGAGTAGATGTGCTAGCAAGATATGATCTGAAGAACATACTGGCAAAATATAAGAACAGGGCAAGAAAAGATCAGTACAAAGGACAAGTCTGGAACACAACTCATATGAAAGACAGCTTGAGAAGCTACACAAAGAGGTAAGAGATATGTGAAAACCAAAGCAGAAAAAACATTCCTCAAATCTCAAAGTGAAAAAAAAACTGACTTTCACTTCAAACTGTTATGATACCCAGGGAAAAATGGAGGATGAAAAGCTTGATCGAGAAGGATGTACAGCAATTAAATGCATGTTTTTAATACGTCAACCCAAAAATTTAGTTGAGAATGTTATGCTGAAAAATGTAACAAAGGGACAAAAATGTCTTTAAAAACATCAAAAACATTTAAAGCTGTAGTAGAAATACTCAAGAATAACCCCATAAGGGATCTGATAGAGGAAAATGAAAATGAAGAAATAGATAGTTTGGTACTTTTATAAACAAGTTTATAGAATAATAGAAACATCTGTAGAATGTAAATGTAGCCAGACATCCGTTCTATTGGAAAATGATAGAAAACAGATTGACTGTCAAATAAGAAGCACAAGAGTCAAATGATATATCCAATGAATTGTTTAAAGCTGAAAAGGCAATTACAGTGCTAACAGCTCTATGTATGGAATCCAAGGTTCCATAGAAATCCTGGAATTTGAAAAATATTAGTGTGGATGTATACCATGATTGCAGCCATTCCTAACTTACTGTTTTTTACTTAAGTTTTTCTTAAGGATACAAAGGATAATAAAGTGATACACACACTCAGAGGGAGAGGGAGAAAGGGAAAGGGAAAGGGAGAGAGAGAGACAGAGAGAGAGACAAAGAGAGATGTGAGATGTGAGATGCATAGGCAGCTGTCATACGAGTCAGAGGGAAATGAGCTAGCCAACCTAAGGTAGATAATGAAGAGAACAATGAAACAGAAGAAGGAAATTTACCTTTTTTCATTGATGACATCAAGGCTTTCAATTATGTAGAATTGTATATTATGCCCAAATGTGAAATTTATTAAAAACTAATTGGTATACAAGAGTGGTGGGCTTCTACCGGTTCGTCACAGTTCCCGTGAACTGGTAGTGGCGGCAGGAGGCTCCGCCCACCCACCCCGGACGTCATCACGGACAGTCTGCACATACACATAAGGTTCTACACATGCACAGAAGCACTGTGCACGCACAAAGCGCGCATGCAGTCACAGTTGAGAATCGGTAGCAAAGGTAAGTGGAACCCACCATTGGTATACAAGGATGTCTAATTATTCTTCTGAAGAAGAGTCACAATTAACAAGTAATTGCTTTAACAAATGAATTTGGAGAGGGAGAATGGTTCAGAATAGAAAAGAAAGTAAACAATATCTACTGTCCAAATATCTGTTTAATTTATAAAAACAAGTATAATATTAGAGTGGCAGACTGAAAGAGATGGCAGCTGGAATAAAAATTGGAGGTATAAGCATTAGGAATTGGAGATATTTTAGTTTGATTTTAATGTACACTGTCCAGAGTCAATTTGGAGTTGGGTAGTGGCTAAACTGAATAAATTAAATTAAGATGCACATAACAGCATGTTGTAAAAGAAAATTTAAAAAAAATGCTGTGAAAGTAAAAATGGAATGTGAAAAATCCAAGTTAATTAAATGTTAAGAAAGTAAAGATATTCTCAGTATAGAATTCACATGGTAAGAAGTGAAAGTGGTAGTTCCCCCATTTTTTGGGGTGGGTGGGTGAACAACTCAAGAACAGATAATGGATGTTAAGAGAAATAAAGATGATGTTAGTTTTAGGGAAGAAAATAAGAATACTTTTATATTAACAAAGATCAAAACTTTGGTGTGGCTGTGAAAACTGATACGGAGAGAAAAATGAAAGAAAAAGACCTTTGTATTGGAGACATTTGCAAGTGGATGATGGACTAGGAAACAAAGGTCATGCTTGGTAAAATTGGGGGATGTAGAAAGAAAAGCCATCTAATAAGGTGGATGAACATGATCAAAGGGATTACTGGAGCGTCTTCAGAAGATTTATATAGTAGTCCTATACTAAAGTCAGGTCAAGGTGATGAGCTTATATTCATTCAGAAGCTGAACCTGAGTTGATTAAAACCAACTAATTAACCTTGTAACATTCCAGTCTCTGAGGAAGCTAATATGCCTTCTATAAATAAATAGAGCATATCTTCTTCACTTACTATGTTGTGCTGAATGTCACTTCTAATTTTTATTGTAGCACATATCATCGGATATGTACATTGACTTTTCTCCACAGTTCATGGTATAATGCTCCATAAGATGTTTTAGTAATGAAGGTGTGCCTTTCTGAGACTTTTTATCCCATTAGATACCTCTGAGAATAATAATGCCAGAGTGCTTCAAGTATTTGCACTAAACTTTTCTTACGAAAGTAGCCACTGCAGACTTACCAAAATAATACTCTAAATGTTTTGTGCCTATCTTTCTGAAAGTCAGAAGTAAGTTGTAAAAGATGAATGCATACTAGTGAATCTCAGTTTTGTTTTTCTGGCTTTGTGTTACCCAAATTCGAGGTAGATGTTAACTTACACAATTCAAGATACTGCTTGCTACCTACAAAGCCCTACATGGCACAAGGTCTGAAGGACGATCATTCTTCCATAATATCTGCTTGGCCAGTTCAGTCTTGCAGACTTGACACACTCCAATTTTCATTCATTAAACAATGCCACCAATCGGGACCCCAGAAACATGCCTTCTCAGTAGCAGTGCCTGACCTCTGGAATGAGGCTCCTCCCAATATTCAAATAGCCGCCACCCTCAAATGACACTGAAGATGAGTCTCTTCACCTGGGCCTTTGGTGCGGATGACTGATGCTCATTTCTTCCTTTTCCTTCTTCCCGTCTGATTAGTTTTCTTTGTGCTCTTTTTATATTTTTGTATTGTTACCGCTTTTAAATGTTTTTTTAACAATTGTAAACTGCCCAAAGTTACTGGCAGTTGAACAGTACTTAAGCAATTATTATTAGGTTTAAATATAACACAGCTGATTGAGTTACCTGTGTATGAGACACAGTAACTGAAATCAAAGTGTATTTGTGAAGGGAAGAAAGTTTCTTATGTAAGGCTATTTTTAAAAGGAGGGTCAATGTTCTGCTTGACTATTAGGAATTTAAAACAGACTCTCATTATCTAGTATCATGTAACTGAACTGAAACCACGTTTATTCCTCCTCCTGTTTTTTAAACTTTGTACACTCTTTGACAACCTTGAATTGAGCTAATAAAAAATTTAGTTTGAAACTTGTTTGTTTTTCTCATGGTCAGCATGGCTGTTTTTACTTTTTATAAGACTTCCTGCAGTTTATTGGAAGCATTTCATTCAGTATGCTGCCTCACATATGGTAGAGGACAATCCATGCAAACATTTGGCTGAGCTAAAACAGATAAGTATCTTGATCTGAAATATTATTTTATTAGTTGCTCATTGTAGTTCATACTCCTGAAATTCTCACCTCTGGAGAATGAAATCATAATACATAACACTCACTATGAAGGTCTGCCTCATTTCTTACAAATAAACTTTGCAGTTGAGATCTATATTTAACGGCTAATTTCATTGTTATAATCTTAAAATCTTTTAGAAAAGTGTTTTTGAACATGTCATTACCCAAATCTGGTGACAGTATCATCTTCTGAGATAATGGAACCACAAATTTTCATCGCTGCCCGAAGTTTCAACATACAGTATAGAAGAATGTTTAAATGATCAATCCCATGAATTTTTAATCTGTTCATACGCTTTTGAATTACAACATTTTCTAATTGTGCTCAGTTTGCACTTCTGTAAACCTTTTAGCTAACTGTTATTCTTTTTTCCTGTACAAAGTGAAGATTACTTAAAGGAATTATTTAGGCATTGCCAAAGCTAGTGTGTTTTGATTTGTCTAGCTCAGCAGATTTGGAGCCAAATCCAGGTTGCTTCCACATATATAGTATAATAGTCCTCAGTAGGAGGGGGCAGTTTGGCAGGATAAGCAGCAGACTGAAGAGGCATGGTTAATCCTTTGTTTACCACTCACTTAATTTGTAAACACTACAGTATAAATTCTGCAATCTGTATTTGAATTAGAGCAATAAATTCACATCCCTTTTTAAATAATATGCAGGATTAAATCATATGTATGATATGTGCTGATTTCTACTTGACGGTAATATGTTTGTATGCATGTTTGTATGCATGTCAGCTCTTCCATATGAGAAAGTAGATCTGAGTTAAAAATAAAACTGGTAATACTCAATTGTAGACCACTTTTTACAAGAAAGGAAACAATCTCTGAGTGTGTGCATGTGCATGTGTGATTATTTAAATACATAAAGTTCAGAAATTTCATCTGAAAGGATAACTGTGCATATTTGTATTCAAAAGAAACCTTTTGGAGAATCTTCTACTTTAGTTTCCTGCCCCGTGAGAAGAATATTAAATTGCAGGATCCAATCTGGGTCGGTCTAGAGCAGTGATGACCTTTTTGCTTTCATATGCCAAAAGCAAGGGGAGCGCGGGGGGATCGCTCATGTGTGTGCCCACACCGGGGGTGAAATCTAAAAATTTTCACTATCGATTCTGTGGGCATGGCTTAATTGGTGGATGTGGCTTGGCCAGGTGACCCAGTGGGTGTGGCTTGGTGGTCAGGTGACTGAATGGACATGGCCAATAATAATAAATAATAAAAATAATAAACAAAGTATACAAAACATGGGAGCACAACAGTCTACCTTCTTTAAAAATAGAGGCACTGGTCTACTAATTGCCTTTTTTGGGGAATGCACCGGTCTACCTTCTTTAAAAATAGAGGCACCGGTCTACTAATTGCCTTTTTTGGGGAATGCACCGGTCTACCTTCTTTAAAAATAGAGGCACTGGTCTACTAGCTGCCTACAGTGCTGATCAGCTGTAGTGGGACCCTTTGAAGCGCCGCGGCAGTCATTTAAGGCCGTTTGCAGCTATATCACCACCGAGCACTTCAGGGACAGAGAAGAGGAACAGCAAGGCATGGGTGGTGGAGGGGGCAGGGATTTTTGCTACTGGTTCTCCGAACTACCCACCCCCATCGCTACTGGATCACGCAATCCGGTCCAAACCGGGAGCATTTTATCCCTGGCCCACACCCATAATTCAATGCGCCGTGCCTTTCATGCATTTACGGGCGACCGGCCCGTTCTCCCCCCCCCCCCGCTTTTGGCACATGACAGCATTGTGGGTAGACCTGTTTTTCGCCTTTCCAAGGCTCCAGAGCCTTTCTAGGAGCCTGGGGAGGGCGAAAATGGCTTTCCCCACCCCCCTGGAGGCCCTCCAGAGGCCAGAAAAGGCTTGTTTCCTGACCTCCAGTGGGCCTGGAAGGACTGAAAATCAGCTAGCCGGCACGTGTATGCGTGCTGGAGCTGAGCTAGGGCAACACTTGCGTGTTCACAGATATGTTCTGCGTGCCATAGGTTTGCCATCGGGTCTAGAGAGAAGTTCCCTGAAGATGGACTCCAGCATGAATCTGAAAGCTCTGAAAACTAAACCTCTGGTCCCAGTGACTGACCCAGATTGGATCCTGCAACATTATCCTGGGACATGTACATTCATCTTCATTCATGAGAATATTAAATTGTTTATTTCTAAATAGAGTATTATTTCACTTTATTTTCCTTTTTGAATTCAGAAAATAAAATGAGTCCCTTGGGAAAAGGGCAGTATAAAAATTTAATAAATAAAAATAAATAAAATCTTACACAAAGTTAATTGTGTTAACTTCAGATTTTGATTAGAAGCTTGTTTCTATAAATTGTCTTTACTATATAGTAGTGTGATTATATATTCTCACTTATTGTACAGTATTTTGGTAGAGTAACACATGCTTCCCAGCTGCAGGGAAGGAGGGAGGGATTATACTTGCTAGAATTTTTTTTTCTCCCAAGACCTTCCTTCTGCTGAATAATTCTGTTTAGCTAATGTTTCCCTTAGCTATATTTTTCCAACTGAATCTCATTTTATTACTTCCTGTCCATAATTCTGACCTCTTTAGTTTTCCATTATGATTTGCTTCTTGTTCATAGTGAAATTCTGTATTTACAGCATCCAACATCATTTTTATAGAGTTGGTTGCTTTTCCTTTTGTTATCAACAACATTTTGCCATATTCTGTAAGTTCCCCTTGTTTTGTAGGATTTTTAGTCACCTGAATTTTGTGCTGTAAATTGCTATGAACAGCTACATTGTGAAGGCTGCAGGGTTATTATTCATGTTAGAAGGAATAAATCTCAGATCAACAAACATGGTTAAGAAGATGCCTTAAATGCCAGGAATGCCACGTTTGATGCTTGAAATAATCCTTGAATATTTAAGTACCGTTATCAGTCAAATCACTTACATGCTTGAGGTCTTGGAGCAGAATCAGTTTAAGATTAGGTTATATAAACATTGCAAAAAGTAAGAATCACCCATTATAGACAAAGCACTACGGCACTATATACAAAAAATAATGGACATATTGGGGCAGTAGAGAAGTGTATTCTATGAAAGAATTAAATTCTTAATTCAAAATATATTTTTAAATTCAAAATATAACATATTTTATGTTATATCCTTTATTAAGGACTGGCCTTTCTGTTTTAATATAAAATCATTTTGTTTGTTATGTCTTTGCAACATTTATTATTTTCGGCTAGAAGCCTACATGGTTATAAATAAAAATACAGAGGAAATCCTTAAAAGCAAAATAATTCAATATTACATTTAAACCATGAAGACTATATTAAAAGATATAGCATAGCAACAAAATACAAGAAAATTAAAAGACATCAAAGAATTAAAGAGCCAGTTTGGTTTAGAGGTTGTGGCACATGTCTAGAAATTGGGACATACTTTAGGCACAAAACCTGCTGGGTAAGTTTGAACCATCACTGCCTCTCAGCTCTAGGAAGGAGGCAATGGGAAACCAGACACACATACATACATAACTATACTCTAAAACTGGGAGATAATAAAAAATGCCACTCGTAAATTACTAAGCTAGTCACATACCACTCACAGATTTTAGTATGATGGGCTATGTTGATAACAGTGTGGAATAGACAGATATGGGAAGAAGCTATAATTTGTCAAAGAGTTATATAGGATAACAGTAACATTTTGAACTAGATCAAGAAAAATACTTTTTTAAAGATATCACTGAGCTAGTAAGATAGGATGTTTAAGCTGGTGGGAGGATTTTTGATGAGAATGTTTTTACAAAATGACTTCTGAAGGATAAGAAAGAGGATTGGGTGGACTAGAGGATGGTTTGAGGATTGAGAGGTTGTTGAAAGGGTAATGGAAAGTTGGAAAAGGGAACATATGAAGGATATGAAGTGAGAGCTGATTTTGAGGCCTTTTAGAAAGATAAAGTAAAATGGAATCATGACCAGATGGTGGCAGAAATGGGGGTCATTTCCACACTAACAATAATGATGTCTAGAGTCATCTGTCTCAAATAACTTTATTCTTCCAAATAACAGTAATGGAACCATGCTTTGTAACACCTCAGTGATGAGTGAGTGATGCTATGAAGACACTGTAAGTCTCTAAAGCAGAAATGACCAAGGAGTTTTTGACGCTTGAAAGGAGGATACTATGTAGACAAGGAGAAACAATGCAGAAAATTCAGCTTGGAAAACAGATCCTACACAGTGACATGCAATCCAGCAAAGACTATTCAGAATAGTAGAAGCTAGAACAGGCATTCAAGACAGTGAAGAAAGCCAGAACTAGAGGCTGGAACAGGTTGGAGCAGCAACCAGAGCAACAGAAATTTAGAAGCAGCCTTGATATTAGCTTCCTAAGTGTAATCTGCATCGGCTGTAGGTTGCAGAGGGAGAGAAATACCAGGTAGCTCAGGAATCCAGCAACAACAGCCAACTGTGAAGTACTGATTTTAGTATCAAATTCAAGGATATGCAAGATACGTAACTAAGTATACATATATAACTACTGGTACTTGTAACTAAGAAGAGTGACGTTTTCGGCGCCTCTAAAATGCTTGGGTGGCTGAGTTAACATATGGGGGGATTATGGGCCCTCTGGAAAGATTTAGACTTGGAATGTGCAGGGAAGGTTGAGAGAAGAGTTATGGTTGATTGTTCCAAATTAGAATAGTGGATGGGCACTAGGGTGAAGTGGGACATCTTGAGAATATTGCATGGCTTGCTAAACATTGCAGTCTGTACTAAATGAGATGCTTTGATAGCTGCTGCTGAGTGGAATCATATAGGCCAATGGAGAGGTTAAGCAAGAATACAAGGATGGGTAAAGTAGAAGGAGCCTACACAAACAGTTTTGGCCCTGTTTTCTATTCCAGTGGATCCTTCTGGACTCATGGCTTCTGCTGAACAAGAGGAAACCATAGTTGGGACCTTTAACTGATTTAGACTCGTGTATCAGATATGACTCTATTGGGTTCAGGAAATCCTGAAGACGGTAACTTAAGCTGTAACATATTCTATATAAAGCTTCTTCTTAAGATGAACTAGAAGCCCCAGTTGATTTCAAATGCAACAGTCGGGTATCTTACTATTGCAAAGTTATACCTAACTTGCAGTCCCTGCACTAGTTATCAGTAGGTTTCTGAACCCAATTCAATGTCCTGATTATTAACTGTAAAGCTGAAAATGGTGATATACACAGGGATTGGTGTTCTAAACATGATCCCTTGGGGTTTTATTATTTATATGTCTATTTTAAATATTCGGCCTATTTAATAAGTTTTTTAGACTAATGTTTTACTTTGTATATTTATGTTGTTTTTAGATGGCTGTACACCGCCCTGAGTCCCTAGGGAGATAGGGAGGTATAAAAATATGAATAAATAAATAAAATAAGTAAATCCACATGCTGCCTCTAGAGGTAAGGCTGCAACTTTTCACATTTTGTAATTCACTGAAAATTTGTTTTGGTGAGTGGCCATTTAATTAAACTATGACTATGACTACTTGGAATTTTTAATAATTTGCCGTCCAGAGGGTTTTTTTAAAGATTTGAATTATATATAAATGCTATTAAGTAAGTAAATAAATAAATTTTGAGCTGTACAAATAATGGTATTCTGACTTAATAAGATCATAATAGCCTGTTTTCCAGAGAGTACTCGAACCATCATTTATTGAGCTAAGTAATGTTTCTGGGTTGCTTCAAGGATAAACTTGAAAATATTACAGCATTCATTATATTACATTCTATTACACACACACAAACACATATATATTCAAATTTGTATACATGGTAATATAAGCAGAAAGAGGAAGCAAAGCTATCAGTGTCTCTGTCCATATCAAGTTGCAACTGGCTGGATGTGATGAAAGAGAAATTCTGTGGCATGATGCAGACTGATGACACCATACTTTATATCTCCATTCACTCATCCTGATGGAACCCAAAACAAAACTACAGTGAAATCAACCAGAAACTCAACCCATTATCTTCTGGCCATCCAGATAAACTTGGAAATATCCTAAGACCTGCATCCAAATTAGAAAGCTTCCGAAAAGTAGCATAGTTGGAGAACTGAAAGCCACAAGGACCCCAGAAGAATCAATAAGGTCTTGTTCTTCTATTTCTTGCTTATATTTGCTTTTTTTTTTTAAGAAAAAGAAAATCAGAAATATTGAGCGTGACTAGTTGAATCAAGATTATTGACAGCACAGTTTTTTTGTCTAGTGTGGTAACTTTTGAAAATGATCCAGTGTGTTAATTTTCTGCCCATCCCCAAAGGCTTATAACAGTTTATAAGGTAACCAGGTCTTGGTTTATCCTCAAAGTCTGAAAAGTAGTTTACATTGTGACAGAGGGTGACTTGTCTAAGGCCACCCAGGAGCCCTATTATTTCCACATCGAACCTCTGCCCACGTTGTATATAGGAAGATTAGTATGTGTCTGTATATGAGGGGAAGAATGTCAATTTTATGGTTATAGAAGACGGAGCCTCTCTGTTTCCCACCAAACAAAGGAAATTCATAAGAGCAACTAAGCCATACTATGCCACTGCTATTGCTTTTTATGTAGATAAAGTTTATTAGCAATCACTCAATAGCAGCATGTCCTCCTGGATTGTTTCTGTGTTTGAAATAGTCTTTATTTAATCTTTAGGGAGATGAAAGTAAAATAGAAACTAGTAGCTGATTGCTGAATCAGAGAAGGAGATTGAGCAAGTATGGAAACGGGAAAGCAGACTGAGATCTAGGTGTACTCAAGATTAAATTGGCAAGAAAAAGTGTGTGTGTGTGTGTGTGTGTGTGTGAGAGAGAGAGAGAGAGAGAGAGAGAAACATGTATAGACATATTCTGCAATGATGTAAACAAAATTTAGATTTTTAAAAATGTATGTACAGATATATTAAACTACTTTATAAAGGCTCATCTTCCGTTATTAAACTGAAACAAAACAAAACAAAAACAACCCCTATTAGATCAGCATTGCTGGACATAAAAGAATCTTGCTTGATTTGTATGTACCAAGAAGGGAGGGAAGATGCCTCTAGTTGAGATGGGTAACTCACAAATCAAATCAAATCAAATCAAATCAAATCAAATCAATAAATGGCAATGATAGTCCTCCATAAGCCTGCATGGAAATTTTTGATAGCATATGACTCTTAGTTTAGGGTTTCAGTATAACCGTGTACTAAAAGATATTCCATTTTTGTCTTGCAATTCTGATCTGAGACTGGAATAGTCCCAGATGTGGAAGACTTACACATTTCCTTATTTGAAGGCTTTTCTTGCAAATTCTGTACCTGCCAGTTATTTTCAAATTTCATTTTTGCCCAGTTCACTCAGTTCATTTTTGTCTTGATTCGAGGCTGGAAAATACAGAAGTGTGGCTTTGAGGTCAAAGTATATCTATTGTTACCTGCAAATGCAGTATCCCCAGCCATTTCTAAGTATTGTTTTTGCCAAGTTTGTTTCTGATGTTGGAAGTTCACTCAGCTGGAGTGGCGGGGGGGAGGGGGGGGAAGAATAGTGTTGGGAAGTTCACTGTATGTGGGCATGACCCTGACATATATCAGTAGCCTGCCAATTCTTGCTCTGTATCAGTCTTCCCCAGTACAATGCCCTTTGCTCTTCCAATGATGTGAGGCTGCCGTTCCCAAAATTTTTGCCAGCATAGCAAAAGTCTGTGCTGCTGAGAATTTGGAGCATTTCATTCAGAGTGCCCTTGGAGGACATCAGGTTTAGGTCTATCAATTGATGTTTAGATTGATCCTGTCAGATGTCTTATTTTCTACCCCACTCTTTCTAGCCATGTAGGCCTTGCACAGTTTAAATGATGGTTCTATTTCAAAACTTGCTCCGTGAAATAGTGTGTTGGAGAATGTTGTGGGAGATAATCATCAGATTCATGAAAAACGCATGGTTGCTGCCCACTGTTTTGTAGCATTACTTCTCTAGCATTCTGTCATGTGCAGGAACATTTTGAACAGCAGCCTAAACAAATAAAGAGGGCTTTTGCAGGATTTATATATTCATAGGATTATAGTACCCCAAATAGGGTTGCCACTTTCCTAATGTTCTTCGGAATGTAAAAATTACATATGTATTTATTCAAGCACTAGTATTTTACATAGATTACATGTTAGAAATGACTAAATGCTCACCTAGTTTTAACAAGTCGGGGAAGGCTGGGTCTTTGGCAAATCCTTGTGATAAAGGCAGTCCTTCAGTACTTAACTCAGAGTAGGAGACAAGTTGAAATTCAAGAAAATATTAAATTGTTATGGGTAAATAAAACCCAAACTTCACAAAGGACTTTTTATAATCTGAAGTGCGTGTTTCAACTTGAATGAACAACAAAGCTTATGTAATGAGTCACTTCTGCACACTGCATCAAAATTTCAGACAATATGCATTACCCCATCAGTCTTGTTTATCCTTTGGTACTGTACATTGGTCACATACCAAACCTCCAGAAATAAAACCCACACAGAACAGTTCACATTCAGCCAGAGTTGAAGAAACGATGCATTGTGCATCAGGTGACCCAATTAGTCCAAGAACTTTAGGGACTCCCATTTTCCTCACCCATAGTCGCTAAGGATTTTGTTATCTCTGTCTTCATCCTGTTTGGAATATGATTAGCAAGACCCTGAACAAAAGCCAGAAACAAATCCAGGATTTTCTTGCCAAAATTGCCAATCAGAAATCTTTGGCAAATAAGCTCCTCAGCATACTGCTTCTGAAGGTTTACTTTTTACCATTCAGTCATGCCTAATTCTTGGAGATTGGCTGGACAAGCCCCTGCAATTTTCTTGGCAAGGTTTTTCAGAAGAGGTTTGCCACTGTCTCCTTCCTAGGACTGAGAGAAAGTGAGTGGCCCAAGGTCACCCAGCTGCCATTTTACCTAAGATGGGACTAGAAGTCACAATCTCTTCGTTCCTAGTCCAGTCCCTTAATTAGTATACGAAACTGGCTCTTCTAAACCAATATCAAATAACCATAATTATTAATCCTATTAAATTTGGCTATCCCCCTTTTAAGTAGCAACACAGACACCAAGCACTTCAGCTTTCTCATTCAATAGGAGGAATTGTTCCATTCCTCTGAACCATTTGTTTTTCTGTAATGTCTTTTTCAATGTCAGCAATCACCCTGCCAACAGATAAAGTTTGCAGTATGAGAATCTTCAATATTCAAAATCATAATTCTTTCTGCAAACTATAGTATATACATTATTAGGTTTTTTTATCACAACAGATGAGGACCAGATGCAAATACTCAGAATAATAAGAGATTTGTAGTTAACATGAATCTACTGATAAGGGGTGGATTTACCCTGTGAGTCCCATGCGTTTATACTATTTAGTAATTTGCATTTTATTTTCTTAGTTTTTTTCTTACTCAAGCTCAGAAATCTTATTTATACATATTGTGAGTATAACAATGCAATGGCCAGACAAGCAGAAAGTGTTAAGAATAAGGTAGAGCTCCTGACAGCACGGAGTCCTACAGCTTTATTAATTATAAGAGTTGTGCAGAACTTTGGCATTGAAGGGAAATAAATTCTCCAGGGTGTGTGAGTGTGCGGATATACATGTATACAAGGGGAGAAACATTTGTGCAGCCTTGTCAGCAACTCCTGATAATCACTATGTTTTTTCAAGAGTTCTTGTGGTCCTTAGCAGCAGCATAATCCTGAAAAATGATGCAGCTGCTGTAAGAAATTACCGTCAGCTGCTTATGCATATGTTGTTGGGTGCTCCAGAGTATTTATTCCTATTAAAATCTAGAGCACTTCACAACTTTAATAATGCATACTATTTCAAGAGCTGAAAACTATGTCAACATGCAAATAAATCAAATTGTGTTGGTATGAGCATATTCTGCTATCCTAAGAATAGACTTTATATGAGGCATTTTGCCAAAAGTACTACCAAATAATGTATATTTTGAATTTCTGTTTCTATGTGTGTGCTGATACCATTAATTTTGGCAATACTTCACTGTTAGTATTGATCTAGGAATAAGTATAGACTATTCCAGCACCGTCTTTTGCTAAAATGTTCCTATTATTAGAGATGGGGTTGACAGAAAGAAAGGTTGTTAATTAAGTCAAATACTCTTATGAATCAGATCATATATTTTTAGATTGTTTCTCATAGGCAAACTGCATTGGAATCCAAGGGGTTATGTTGAAAATGTTTAGAAGCCCCATTGAGTTTGGTGGCATTTATTCTCACATGAGAATAAGATTACAGTTTTTAAGCATTGTAAATAACACACTGTCAGAACAATCCTATGCATGTCTAATGGAGGAATAAGGTGTATCAAATTGGTGGCAGTTATTTCCAGATAAATGTATTTCAACCTTTGACTGCTATTATTGCTAAGGCTGCTTGTACCAGGGACTAGGATGTCATTATTGACATGAAGATAATGGGAAATTCACTGAAAGGTAGCAGCTTAATCTATAAATTTTATGGAATTGTATGTCCTTTTGTGGAAAGTCACAATTATATTCATTTACAAATTATAAATACTTGCGATTTAATATTATGAACTGCTCTTATAAAATGGATAGATCTGAAGAAACACCTTCACAATACTAAGCTGAACCCTAGAACCAGGTTTTCCATCCCATGAGACATTTTACTCACCTTATTTCTTAATACTTTCTGCTTGTCTGGCTGTTGCATTGTTATAACATGTACAAATAATATTTCTTCTAGAAACTACTGGACTCAGATGAATCATGAGTAGGTTATAGTGTTTTTGGAAACTGTACTTGATTGACAATATTGTCAGCCTTCTTCACATGTGCAAGGGTCACGATCTATCCAGAAATTCTGTTTAGATACCATTCTTAACCTCCTTTCCACAAGAGAAATGTCCATTAGTGTGCCACCGTATTTTATTATGGGTCAATAGCTGCAATTTATAGTAAGTGTATTGTGCAACCTGGAACATGACCTGTATTCCTACCCATATTTATTAGAAGACCCAGGTAAGTAAAGCAGTGACTGGAAACCACTTTGCAATTATTTACTAAATGACTTTTAATAGTGCTGTCCACTTCAAATCTTGTTTTAATGGGGTTTGTTTATGAAATATACTGTACATCATGTCTATTCTCTAGGAGCTCAAGGCAAGTATCTCTGTTCATGTTAGCCTCAGTGCTCCGCTGCTGTACACACACACACACACACACACACACACACACACACACACACACACACACATATATATATGCAACCATATGAAAGAAATGGAGAAAAAATCCAAAGTCATTCAGTGAGCTTTTAACCATTGTACTATACTACCCTAAAAATGGGAATGATTTGTGCCAGAAACCATGCATACTAATTAGACAGTTCATATTCATGATATATCACAGCTACGATTCCCATGATGCCCAGTAAATTTATTAAATCAATTTGTATAGATGCCTAAACCTGCTACAGTCATGCTTAGACTGGGATGCTGGCTAGAAACTTATGCTGGGAACTTTGGGTCCTGATCAATGCTGTTGATTTTCCAGGGCACACTCAGAGTCCTAAAACAATTCTTGATTGTTGAATGGGGAGAGACAGGAAGGGGTGATTTCAAAGAAAATTAATAGTTAATTGATTTGGCTATAAAGCATGCAAATATATACAAATGTGTCCTCAGCTTTAGACTGCAAAAATATGGACCACCAGTAAGTGCAACAAAGTGATAAAATGTTATTCATCCTTCTAGTGGTCATCCATTGTTTTACACCCTAGATCTGATAGTTTATATAAGAAAAAATGAATTTGCCCATTAGCTACAACAGAAATGTGTTGCTAACCGTTTTTTAAAAAGACATATCTATATGATATTGCCATCATCTTATCCTGAGCTTACCAAAGAAGCATCTTAATTAAGTAATCTTTAGCTGTTATAGTTTTAAAATACTGTTTTCCTTCTTGCAACACAAGCCTTGCCCTATACAGCATCACATTGATAACGCTGGGATTTGTCCAGCTCCCTTTGGCCAGTTCAGGCTTATCTCCTCTTTGATCCTGAGCCATTTTGTCTTGGGCAACAGAAGAAGCTTAGCTTTTACAAAGCCATCTTCCCCCTGTAATGTTTGAATGGTGCTTTCCAGAGCATTACTCGGAGTTAGGCAGGTTACTTATAAACTATTCTTTTGAAAAGTTTACAGTTATTTTGAAAAAATAAAAAACATTAGACCTGTTCCTTAAAAATTGGGTTGACCTGGGATGTATGCATACATGTGGGACTTTGATGCAGTAGTGCATCAGGTCAGATTATCACAAGTTACTTAGTAATGCATCAGGTCAAATTTTCATAGGTTGGACGATACAGTGTGGAAAAAAGTGAGATGGGATGCCATATCCTTTATTCCTCAAATTTAGGGCAGCCAAAATATCTGCGCAGTCTCATTTTACGCATAGTTTTTCAAAATTAAGGCTTGGTTTATTTTAGGGAATGCAGAGAATCTTACTCCCACTAGTGCTTCTTCTTTGTAACCATAAACTGTAGAAATTACAACCTATGTCTGAGTCATTGGGTTGTTTGTTTGTTTGTTTGTTTGTTTGTTTACATTTATACCCCGCCCTTCTCCGAAGACTCAGGGCGGCTTACAGTGTATAAGGCAATAGTTGTTGTCTGGCAGGACCCAAATTCCTATCTATGGTGGGTATGTTCATACACTTTGACTCTCTTGATCTTGCAGGCTGGTGAATGTTCACTTTAGGAATTTAGCACAATGGCTACTCTATTTTCTAACTGATTTGTACTTCAGCTGCAAATCCTATGGTCTGGAGAAGAGGTGGAAGTGGGCGGAAGGGAAGGAATTGAGGTGGGTAGCTGTGCATATCTGTATGAATGTATGCAAGACAGGAGAAGGGGAAAGAATTGTGCTAAAGAGTCCCACCCATTCATTTGATATAGCTAGATGTAGATATAGATGTAGAAAAAATAAGCAAAGTGAATGCCCTTTTAAATGATCATCCTGCACACATGTATGTAAGAGAAAATGTGTGCATATGTAATATAGCTAGTGTGATTCTCCATAGTGGCATAGGGAAAACTAGGTTTAGCACTTCATATTCAAGGCAAGACTATTCCTAGAATGGTCTGCAATTTGCAGATGAGTCTCTTCTAAAGATTTCCCTTGGAAGGAACTACTGCTCAGT
This sequence comes from Ahaetulla prasina, assembly GCF_028640845.1. Lineage (NCBI taxonomy): Eukaryota > Metazoa > Chordata > Lepidosauria > Squamata > Colubridae > Ahaetulla > Ahaetulla prasina. The sequence continues at coordinate 125,340,019 of NC_080540.1, forward strand.
TTAAGAGCCGTGGACAAAAATCTCATTCCTCTGCCTCAAGTTTTAGCAAAACAGTTACATGTCAGGATGGAAATAAGAAAGAAACAAGTAGATTTTGAAAAAGGACATTGCAACCAAATCTGTTTGTTGACTGTATAAGTGTCTATAGTTTTCATTGATCACAGATCAGAAATAATCCAAATTTTCAAATAAAGTTTTATTTAAATCAAATGTGATCTTCTGGTTTAATTTTTTTGAATTTCACTAGACAAACTCTCTCCGTCTAATGATCCACTGGTTAAATTAATATACATATTTTTGAAAATCAGAGCAAGAATTGGTTATGGCTAACTATCAGTTTAACCTTCTAGACTGTTTTCTTTCTCATCTCTAATCCCAGTCCCAGATCACATTTGGGAGACTAATTGGTAAATAATATTCCTGCTAATAGATAATGCTATATGGGAAGGAAAGTAAAATTGAAGGAATCTCCCAGTTGTTGCTCTTAAATTGTCCAACATGAAAGTTTTAAAGAGATCACCACTCAGCAAAACCAAATAAGGGCAATTTATGCTGGCACTGCCCAAAAGAAGTATCGGAAAGACATAATAGGGCTGTGAAGAAAAACTCAGTGAAAGAAGATTCACATGTCTGAATCATCATTAAATTATTTAAACCCATTTAAACCCCCTATCAGTAATTTAGAAGTTTATTCAGTGGGAACTTAATCTCAAGAAAATGTGAATCATAGATCTGAATTGTTTCCACCTGAAGCTCAGTAGGCCAGATGATGTAATGGGATAAAGCTTCTCCCTTATGCATTGTTACTAACAGCCTTGCTGCTTCAAAAGATTAAGAGTCGGTAGCACCCTTAAATCCATGCAGGTTTGTAATTAATTGCAGGATCTATTCTAAGAATTAGGCTGGGTATTTGAAGGGTAATTACATTACCTTTTTTCAACTAGGAACTAAAAATACTCCCTGCAGTTTCTGAACTTTTGCTGACTTCTTAAATTTTCTGCCACTGTTTTGCAAATGTAATCACTTCATTTATGGAACCTTGAAACAAAGCCAAGAAGCACTAAAAATGACAATACTTTCATTTCAACTTACCTACCAGGCATATTGGTAACATCATTTGTTTGTTTCATGATCAATCGTCTCCCAGGAATAATATAAAAATGAATTTTATATTACAGTTTTGCCTATACAAAACTGAAAGATGCTCACAGCTTCTAAAAAAAAGTCTTGCTTATTTGTCAGAGCAAGTTAATCATATTACACTAGTGATGCTAATTGTGATAACATAAGCATGGAATTGTATTTTACAGAGGCCCATTGTAGGCAGCAAAACAATATTCCTAGATAATATCTGACTCTTTATTAAATCACATTATAGTCTGTCTATCTGTCTGCTGATTTATTTATTCAGCCAATTTAGGCAGTCACCTAATTGACCTGTAACTCAGGGCAGCATACACAAATAAAGCCACACACAATGAAACAACAATAGGAACAAACATTCAAAAGTAATAAAACAAGGCAATTTATCTAAAAATCATTTTAAAAACTATAATGGAAGGCTCCAAAACTCTGGATGCAGTGACTGGTGGAAAAGCCATGTCATAAGAGCCCTTTCAAAAGGCAGGTAGCATCAGGGCTAACCTGAATTTCAGGTGTAACTTCTAGATCTTGCCAGATGACACTGCTTAAGTAATAGCACCTGGAGCATGTCCACTCTGTCAAATTTTATCTGATGGACAGAAGTAATTGCAGACAAGTGATCCCACAGATAAGCAGGTCCTGTGCCATAAAAAGGCTTTATGAGTCACAACTAGCTCTTGGAAATCTACGGACAACCATACAGCTTGGAAAGCAGCACTGTTACATGGTCGCTCTGAGGTATGCTTATAACCCCTTGTGCCACTACATTGTCCATTTCCAAGTTATAATCATCCAGATCAACAGTCACTAAGACACAAGTGATTCTGGGAAGGGTCTCCCATTCCAGGAAATTGTAATTTTCAGCTGTAAGTAGTGATGGTTGCAAAGCAGGTCATCATATGTCTGTACCAGATTTTATGACTGTTAAGGAAGTTGTTAAGTAAATGTGGCAGTCTTTCAGCACACATGGTGCTCATAAAGGGAACATTAAACGAACTACTAGGGGGCAGTTTCTGCTGGAAATTAGAAGTAAAAGCCAATGGCAAAAACATCATAAATGGCAGTCGTGACTGTGGGGTGCTGCAGATGACATAAATGTGGCCCAGTTACCAAGTACCCAAAATGTTGTCACATGACCATGGGGGGGGGCGGTGTGAACATTAGAACTTTGAATCTGGATCACAAGTCCCTTTTTCGGGGTCTATCATAACAGTTGCTAAAAGTTGAGAACTACCTGTATCCCAGATGCTAAAAAAAAAGACCCAGACTGTTTTATACCTCCTAGATTAGTTACTTCTTTTGAATACAAATATAGATCCCTCTCCCAAGTTTTTTTTCTTCAATTTTAAATACTAAATGTAACTTAAGTAGTGCTACCATGGGCTGTTTTTCTCTGATGTTTGAGAGAAGTGGATGGCTGAAGATGTTCTTCAAAGGAAATAAGGTAAAGGTAAAGGTTCCCCTCGCACATATGTGCTAGTCATTCCCGATTCTAGAGGGCGGTGCTCATCTCCGTTTCAAAAGCAGAAAAGCCAGCGCTGTCTGAAGACATCTCCGTAGTCATGTGGCTGGCATAATTAAATGCCAAAGGCACACGGAGCACTGTTACCTTCCCACCAAAGGTGGTCCCTATTTGTCTAATTGCATTTTTTACTTGCTTGCAAACTGTTAGGTTGGCAGAAGCTGGGACAAGTAACGGGTGCTCACCCCTTTACATGACACTAGGGATTCGAACCGCTGGACTGTCCACCTTTCGATCGACAAGCTTAGCATCTTAGCCACTGAGCCACCACATCACTCAAAGGAAATAGTTTCATTCATTTTCCAACTCCTCTGATATCTACCAAAATCAAGTAATACTATGTTAAGAAATGTCCATTGAAATGTTTTTACAGGTTTGTTTGCTTTTTTTGGAAATAAATCATGTCAAGTTGCTAGGACAGCAAAGAGATTGAGAATAGAGGTGGATGGGAGAAAATTGGAAAAGAAATCATGATGGGCTTCACACTTGTACTGCAAACTTTGGTCTGAGACTCTGCCCAGAAGAATTTTAAGACCAAATTCTTTGCACATGTTCAGAGGTGATTTTATACTTGCATTTTAGGATGTGCACCCAGTACTGAAAATTGATTTATAATCTGAGGCCTGATGTATTTTGGTGTGAATTCACAAAGGCAAGAAATTAAAGAGGGGAGATGGCTTGTTTATAATTAGAAAGGGAAGGGGAAAGGGAAGGTTCTGAAATGGAATTTTTTCTGTGTGTGAAGAGTTCTTGAAAGGAATGTAAGGAATGGGTTGTTTTGTGGAATGGAACAAAGCGGATGTTTTGGTTTTTTTCCTGACAACACACATGAAGATTAAAACCTCTTTTCTAGGCCCAGAAGTTCTGGATTTTAAGTTAATGTAATATACTATCCTTTGTGGACCTGGTTCTTCATACCCTGACAGACCCACATAATGTAGGCTTTAATGTTAAATTGTGTACTTAGGAGTCCTTGGTGGTCCCTAAGCTTGGTTGTTTTCTTGCAGATGTTTTATTACCCAACAAGGTAACAACATCAGTGCTTGCTGACTGTGTACTGCTGTTTATTTGACATTATCCTTTTCACAAAGGTATTTTTTGTATCTTTGTTATAGAAAAGCATACCATGTTCCTTCAGTGTTTTATCTGCCACTTCTAACTTTACATGTGGAAAAACTGAAGTGAAAGAGAGCCAGACTCCCATCAGAAAGATACTCCACCCAAGTTCTTATTCTAATAGCTAGAGGCAGAAGTAGCATGTCCATCTCTGACTATTTTCTGGTACAAAGACTATGGGTAGAAATTGAACATCTCCCTTTCTTGTTTTGTTGTTCCAAAGCAAACAAAGCACATAGTGGTGATAAGTGCTAGTCTGTGCCTTGGCAGTGCAGCTGGGGAACAATTCTTGATATTCTTCCCAATTTTGAAGCTGAGAAAAGAGAGGGGATCACCTTGCCATTTGCTGGATGATCTGTATTCATCTCTGAAGCTTCAGACTTCGTTGCTTTTAATAGTAGAGCTTATTAACTTTGCCAGCGAGTAGCATTTTGGCAGATGTGAAGAGTGGATTTTCCCCCCTCAAAGTTTGGCTCTTTTTATTTTTTATTTAATTTCTTTGGTGTTATGTATTCTCTAAATATATATTTATGTGCACATGAATTAGTTTAAATCTGTTTAGTTGAGGGCATAATATTCTTCTGAAACATACTTCCAAAAGCTCTGCTATATATTTTTGTAGGAAAAGTGCCCTTGGCCTTGCTTCATTGGGTTTTAAATACTTTTATGATCCTCTGCTTGATCTCTTATTACTTTTCCATTATATATGTGTGTGGGGAGGGAAAGAAAGGAGTTTATTAGAAGAAAAACCTCTACATGAAGCACCTTTTCATTATCATCTACTTTTTCAGGTTATAGATTTTCTGCCATGGGTTCACTGACTTCTTTGCTGGGTCAGTAATTCCAAAGGTATAATGTGAGCCAATAAATGATGTAAATGCTATGTAGTACTTGAGTATACTTGACTTGCTTATCCTTTGCCTAATGTTCTTTTATTTGGAGTGATCTGCAATGCATGACTTCAGATTGCATTTCAGACAATACATTGGCCTTGCAATCGTCCAGTAGACTTACTAGAGGGAGTTCATTCACTCTTGCATAGAAATGTCACCGTTGTCAATTGGGAAACTTTGGAAGGCATGTAGATACTGCTGTAACATGGCAAATTTGCTGCATCACATTGCGGTTACGTGATGTTTCACGAAATTTTTCCTGTTTGTGGAGCTGGGGTGGGGCAAGGCCTGCGCGTGATGCATCCAGCCCACTGGCCACCAGTTTGACACCCCTGTGCTATAATGTCTGTTTTATCCTGATGTGTAGTTCTTCTCTATGTTTTTTTCTTTTCTATTTCCAAGTTTATGTTTGCTTGCTAGCCTGTAAGGTAACCAAGCAGAGAGAAACTAGGCTGTTTTTGTTTTAATTCCTCTTACCCAGGAGCACAGCCGGAGGACTCAAACTTACAGTTAACCTAAGCAAGGAATGAAAGAATAATGAAAATAATCCCCTTTCGCTGCAAGCTATTGCTGAGTGATTGAAAGCAGTATCATGACACTTTTCACCTGGCTAATGAAAGCAGAGGAACATACTCTTTGCAGCCATGTAGCCTCTTCTTCCTCCTTCTCTTAGTTTTGACTAGCATCATGCCTTATTAGCTATTGCATTGAAGCCAAAGTTGATGTTACACTAAGAGCAAGTTCTCGTTAAGACAACATGAAAGTGTTGCCTAAATTAATGGTAGTGAATAATGATTAAGGTGTAAAATCCAGTTCAACTGAAGGTCAAATCCACTCTCAACTATGGAAACACTTAGGACCAAACACACATTCTCTTAGCCCAAGTTTACAAGGATGAGTCACTTTCTTGTGAGATGGATGGCTATACCAATATGATAGACAGACAGACATTTAATTTCTTCCTACAGTACAGCATGAAACAGTATTACTGCAAGAAATATACTATGTGGAATTTTAAGATTTATTTATATAGTTGTAGTTTTGTACAAAGGGACGCGGTGGCTCAGGGGCTAGGACGTTGAGCTTGTCGATCGAAAGGTTGGCAGCTCAGTGGGTCAAAATCCCTAGTGCTGTCGTGTAACAGGGTGAGCTCCCGTTACTTGTCCCAGCTTCTGCCAACCTAGCAGTTTCGAAAGCACGTAAAAATGCAAGTAGAAAAAATAGGGACCACCTTTGGTGGGAAGGTAACAGCGTTCCGTGTGCCTTTGGCATTGAGTCATGCCAGCCACACGACCACGAAGATGTCTTCGGACAGCGCTGGCTCTTCGGCTTTGAAATGGAGATGAGTACCACCCTCTAGAGTCGGCAACGACTAGCTCATATGTGCGAGGGGAAACTTTCCCTTTCCCTTAAGTTTTGTACAATTGGAAGATCCTCATTGAGATTTTATTTTGTTTTAGATATCTTCCATTTTTTCTTTTTCTTTTTTGAGCTGGGGCAATGTTTTTACTTCAAAGGAACTATATATTCCTAATAAATCTTGTGTCCTTTCTAGTTCTTGTGGCTGGTTTATATAAATTGAAAGCTGAATCTTATACTCTATGGCTTTTCCTGCCAGGGTTTCTATTTCTGTTAAAATATACAGGATTTTAATGTATATTTTAAGAAGAAAAATCTGAAACTCAAAGGGATGGTTAATAAGTTAAGTTTTTTTCATGCTTATATCTACCTCAGTTTCTGATGTCTAAGGATTCTTTTGATCATCAGCTCTAATCCAGATAAGAAAGGGGAAAAATGCACCATTGATCCTTCTTTATGAAATTGATTTTGCCTATTTCCTTTTATATCAGCCATTAAAGACTGTGTAATTTAGCAATATTCCCATGCATTTTTTTTCCAGCATGAAGACTGTGCAGCTATTTGCCATGTTTCAACTCCCTGAAGAGCTTTGTACTTGGTAAAATTAAGGAAACAGGTTGTCACACAGCTTCATGAACATTGAGCAATGGGCTCTCCTACACTTGTTTAAATAGGAAACACTTATAGAAAATAGATGTAGTTATGAGTGCACAAGAACTTTGCACTATTTGTCAATGGCAGAGCAAATTACTAAGAAATAGAACAAGACGTTATGTATTAGATGAAGCAAAAAGCTTCAGATGGCTTCATAAAGGCTGATAATGATTATTGAATCAGTAGAATTTGGACATCAATGTCTGAAATGTTTAGCAAGTCATTTTAAAGTATTATCTTGCAGTAGGCCCATCTGCTTCAGTGTATAAAATGACTTGAGCCAAAACTGGCAAGAGATAAACATACATTACTTTTGCATATGGAGATGTACTCTCTCACACACACATGATTATTTGGAAAGATGTATAACTAAAGGAAACTGTAAATATATTAAATCTCTAATTGGTTAGGGCGTGGGAAGTCTGGATAAAAGCATAAAGGAAAGTCTTTAAATCTTTGGATTAAGGAGGTGACTTAATAGACATTTAATTCCCATCCTGATGTTGAAGAAGTCACAAATTATTATTTTCTAGACATGCCCTGAGTAGAATATCTCTGGTTTATTAAGTCTGGGACATATTCCTTGTTAAGTTGCATTGTTTTCTCTCTGAAAGAGTGATGCAAGCCATAGATAAAGCTTTTGTTTTGCAGCTGGCCTGGTTGTTGTCTTGTGACTCCCTTCAAGGATTACTAAAAACAACAACAGACTTATTTTATACAATTGAGAAGGGCAACAAAGCCCTTTATTGAGCTATCTTGCCAATATCATAAGAGTGTATCCGTAGGAAGAATGGTATACTATTGGCACAGAACCATTCAGCTGGCTGAATAATTCCAGAAAGGTCATCAGGGGCCATGTGGCACCATAATATCATCAAATTCATGACATACCCTAGTACAACTGTTGAATGACATCCAGTCATAGCTGTTGTAACATTGCTTCAGGCTCTGTTGATTGCTTTAAGGAATAAAAGGAAGCTTGGGTTTATTTCCTGATAATGTAAAATTTCTGAGGTGGGCGGTCTTTGTTCAGCAAGGAATTCTATCAACAGGGGGAAAAAAATCTCAGTTTGATAGGTAGAAGTTGTTGGTTACTATAACAACAGTAGCATATCTATTTGGGTGCTCACATGTTCCTTGTTCCAGTTTCTAAATATAATCTTAATCTCACATGGTATATCTGGTGCCATGGAAACCAAATGTTCTATAAAGTTGCAAGAAACAACTAAAATTTCAGCTACATGAGAACTAAGGGTGCTGAGGAATGATGTGGACATTACCACAGTGATAAAATTATTCTTTACTTCCCATATGAGACCCCAAACTATTGGTTATTTTGGGGGGAGGAGGGAGAGCGAGAAAGATTTCTTGGGTCATGTGACTTTTCCTATATTGTTTTTTTATTGGATTTGGTTAACAAGCAACACATTTACATAGTTGTCCATGTATTGTTTGTAATGTGTTGTATTACAACATGAGACAAATGCCACACTATGTCATAGATATGCTCTAAGTATTGATCATTTCTGTTATCTGAGTAATAAGAAGCTGATTTATATTGAATTGGACTATCAGTTTTCATAGGCCAGATTTCACAATACTTGATTGGTTTTTCTTTTTCATTCTTGCCCCTGTAGTAATTTTCTACTTGAAGGTGCAGAAGGTTGAACTTTCTGCAAAGCATAGATGTAATTTTGGTCAGCTCATTTTCAGTACCTGAAATTTTGAGATGGAAAAGATTTAGGTCAATTTGAATTAAATAATATTTTCAGCATCACTGAAAGAACAACCAGAAATCATCTGCATTACACACTGTGCTACAAACAAGGAATTGAAAAAGTTAGGTTTTTTTTTCATGCCAGAATTCTTTGGAAGACAGTAATTTCTGCACTTCATGTAATAAAATATATTAATATGCTTTATGCAGCCAATAAGCACCAACCACTTAGACCTAAAGTGTATTTAATCCAATCATCTATTCCTAGATCCCTATGGGAAGCGCACAAGACATGAGTATAATAGCATCTCCTTGCCTATGATCCCTAGTAAGTGGTATTTAGAGATATTACTGACACTGAATGTGAATATAATTTATTTTCAGTGTGCCTGGTAGTTATTGATAGCTATATATTTCATAAAACACTGAGAGCATATGCACCAAGACAAATTCCTTATGTGTCCAATCACATTTGGTCAATAAAATTCTATTCTATTCTTTAAAAAAATTGTTTAATCTCCCTTTAAAGCTGGCAGTCATTGTATTTTTGACAATGAAGACTCACAGTTTAGACTAGACAACCCATGGCCCAATGATTCGTGGTTTCACAGATATTCCTTTACCTTAACAGAGAAAGAGAATGACCACAGGTGAACAAAAAAAGCAGTGGGAGCAGGAGCAACTTCCACCTTCCTGCTGTTTTTCTCTACTGAAGGACCTAAGGAATAACAATTCTTTGTTTTATTGAATTGAAAGATAGATTCAATTTAGATAGATACAGTGGATGTGAAGTACACACACACACACACACACACACACACACACACACACACACACACAGAGCCCACGTTAAAATGTCAAATGTTTGAGATATAAAAAAACCAGACCAAGATAAATCACTTCAGAATTTTTTCCACCTCTAATATAACCTACAAGTTGTATGATTCAATTAAAAGACAATTTTTTTTTTTAGGGTGGAAAATTAAAAACAAAACTTATAGTAACATGCTTGCACACCCTTAAACTAATACTTTGTGAAGCACCTTTTGATTTCAGTTTGTTTTTCAATTGAAAAAGGCTTACAGGTTATATGAAAGAAGAAAAGCAGTCCAGGTGGAAAAAAAATTCTAAAGTGATTTATCTTGGTTTCATTTTTTTTTTTCCAGTCTAATGGCTAATGACTTTATTACGTTGGCTAAAGTATAAGGTCTTTAGACAACCTTCACCACCAAAATTAAGATAATTGTTACATATTGTTTGAAAGCTTTAGTTATAGTGAACCATATAATCTGGTATATAAAGGGCTGGGAGATATCTGTATTGTGTTTTGGTTTGTGTTTGTAGCTTTTTAAACAATTGAACATGATGCTTCAGATTTCAGTGGTCAGCCTGGCATAGTATGTGTCATATTTGTTCTTTTTCTACAGATTAGTAACATGTCTATGTATATGCTTTCCATGTACATCTGTATACCAAGGTGAATCTCAAAATTAAGCCATACAATAAGGTCAAACAGTGCTTTCCCCTTCCTGATTTTCAGAATTGTTATCATAAAAATAAAGCAGAAATTGTTGTAATGGTACCATTTTAGTAAAATAAGTCCAGTGATATGAAGCACTTTCCTCTTTTGTATTAGTCAATATAACATGTGGGAGCTTCTGTTCTCTTTTCCTGTGTGTATGTTTTTCATTTTTATATCTTCTTTGTAAATAAAGTTAAAATGACTTGAAATATTTAACCATTTAAAGTTTACTCTTCCATAATGTACCTCTTCTTTTTTAAGGATTTCTATTGAAAATAAGATTGTGAGGAATAGGTAATCTTTTTCATTACTTCACTTCAAATATGAGATATAATTGAGACTAGCATGAAATATTTAGATATAAATACCAGTGGTGGGTTGCTCCCGGTTCTGTCCAGTTCTATAGAACCGGTAGTAAAACTGGTGGGAGGCTCAGCCGACGTCATCAAGGGGCTTCTGCGCATGCACACCTGTGCTCCCGTTGCAAACCGGTAGTAAAGGTAAGTAGAACCCACCCCTGATAAATATCTTATATCTATAAGATGATGCCTATTTAGTTAAGAAGCGTTTTGCTCATTATATGTAGAAGCAACACTGAATTGGCATTTAGTGGATACTTAGAAGAGAACAGCATACAAATGATTCTAGTGTTTCCAAATATTTGTTGTATTCATAATTAAATGTTTAAGTAAAAAGGGAGTCCCTGCGGATTTTACTCTGCTAATCATTGCTGACTGTAGGGGTCAGTGCTCATCTCCATTTCAAAGCCATTGAGCCAGTGCTGTCCAAATACATATTTCCACAGTCATGTGACCATGACTGTGGAAATGACAACATAGAACACAGCATGACAACACAGAACACTGTAACCTTCCCGCCAAAGTGATACCTATTTATCAATTGCTTTGAACTGCAGTTGGCAGGAGGTAGGGCGAGGCTGGTAGCCCACCCCATCATGTGGAACTGAGATTTTGAATCTGGGCTGCCAGCTTTCCAGCCGACTAGCCCAGCATCTTAACCACTTAGTCACCATGGCGCCCCTAAATGCTTAAGTATAGTATGTAAATTATTATAGTATATAAATTATTAAACATTTAACTGCTATGGCTATTAAAAAGCTTTGCTTTGTGCTAGCAATATTTCACAGTTCCAGAGTATTGTATTGCCTATACATCTCTTTATATCTAGAGTTATTTGCAAAATTGGCCTTGGATACTAGTGAACTCTTAGGATTAGCCATCTCAGAGTGCAAAATACATTCCCATTATGAATACACAGATGTTTCCTCTTTAGGATCCCTGTGTTCTACGAGGGGTTTCCTGTAAATGAGAAGTATTTTTTTCTGTTGAGCAAGTGTTGAACTTTCACTGTGAAGGGTATCCTTTTCAAGATGAATCAGGAAATCATGTGAAGCCATTTCCGTGGCAGATTCATCTGAGGAATCACCATATGCAGCACTAGTCATTGTCATGACTAGTTCATTTTATAGAACAAAATTTTATAAAATGTATCAATCAGCTACTGACCAAGCAGAATACTAATGGGCATATGCGATAAAATCATTATTAAATTAAAATATGATACAACCACTGAGAATATAGACTTCAGGGAGTTTTTTTGTTCTTGTTTTTAATGTGGATGAATACAAATAAAAGGGAGAATATAAAAAGCACCAGAATATTAAAAGAAGCACCAAAAGTGTCCCTTTTTGGACAGGATATTTCAAATAGTTGGTGGAATGACCAATGACCATTTCTCTTCCCAAATTAATGATTAACACTAGGATGTATAAGATAGCTTTGGGGGCTTTTTATCTCTCTCTCCCTCCCTCCCTCTCCCTCTCTCTCTCTCTCTCTCTCTCTCTCTCTCTCTTTCTCTCTCCTCTTTTTGTCGTAGAAAGTTACAGTACTTTTGATTTTGAGCTGCCAGTCTTGAATAACATTTAAATAAATTGATGCTAAAGTATCCTCTCTATGGGGAAACACATCAAATGGGATCTTATGTTACATTTGAAATTTCAATTAAAAAGATAAGTTGATTGGTTGATTGATTAGATTTGAGTTGTTTCTCCTTCCTAAATTTATGTTTTTGATTTCAAAATGGTCATGTAAAAGTCTTTTAAAAAAGCAAAGCAAAATAAATCTCAATTGGAAAATACACTATCAATATGATAAAGCTGGCAGAGAGATAAATATTTTCAAGAGGTTTAAAACAGAAGTTTACATTTGTCAGGAAAAGAAAATAGCAGTTTCTGACACAATTCATACTGAAATGTGGAAACTGTAACCAGCATATTCACTAAGTGCAGTACTATTACTATTACTATTAATCTTCTCATTGTTCCCATCACCCATCTCCTCCCACTTATGACTGTATGACTGTAACTTGTTGCTGTATCCTTACGATTTATACTGATTGTTTCCTAGCATGATTTGATTGCTTATTTGTACCCTATGACTATCATTAAGTGCTGTACCTTATGATTCTTGATGAATGTATCTTGTCTTTATATGTACACTGAGACAAATTCCTTGTGTGTTCAATCACACTTGGCCAATAAAAAATGAATTAATTCATCCATCCATCCATCTATCTATCTATCTATCTATCTATCTATCTATCTATCTATCTATCTATCTATCAATCAATCTATCTTATCTTTCTATCTATCATAAGATGATATACATCTTGTGCATATTGAATCAAAACCTGAAGTTATGGAAATTTTGACTGTTAGATTGGTAGCATCCTTTGAGACCTTTGTCTTCAGCTCTTTTGTGTCTTAAGAACACTTCTGTTAATTAAAAAGTTGCCAATATCTTGCTGATAGTACAGTTTATAACAGTTCAGACTTTCAGTATCACTGTAATATAATACATTGTGGAATTGGACAGTCATTTTTCCACAAAAATTAATGCTATGCCAAAAGATCTACAAACATTTTTTTCAGGAAGTGTGGAATTCAAGCTTGTGCTGTAATATATCCTTACATTCTGTCATATCACTTTAATTCAAGGCCATTGTCAACAGCTACTGTTTTTCTAAAAGATTCTAAGCAGGAGTATACCTATACTATGTTATAACACTGGTTATGTATTGACGTTAAAAAGTTAATTCACGATGAAGGCAGAAAGCAGGATGTTCTCTTTCTCTTGTATAAAAAGGCAATGCTTGCACCTTTCCTCTTTTGGAAAATAGTAGAGATAAGGGCCCACTTCAGGACTGCATAAACAAACATAATTCATCCTATATTTCCTAGGTCTTGCATTCTTTCAGTGCCCACTGAATCATGTGATGGGGTTTAATTTTACAACACTGTTTGAAAGTTGAGTTATTCTGAGTACAAAGACTTGGTTTTATATGAAGTCAGGGGAAAAGATTGTAGGGAGACAGACAGGCTATACAAAAGGCCAAGGAAGCTGGGACCGGACCAAGGAAAGCTGGACAAAGCCTTTCTGTATATAGGGAGCACTAGGTCAGTGATACAGACCCTTGCTTTGTGCTCTACATCACCTACACAGACATTTGAAAATTGGCAAGACTTCCACTAGCTTTCCCATCTGGAAAGCCTCTAGAATGCACCCTTTTGATTTCCAAAGAAAGAGTGAAGTGCTGAAATGTGTTGACACATAAAAAGAGATCCCTTTAAGTAGTTGCTCTTCCTCTGAGTTTTCACATAAGGCATTGGCTGTTTAATTGTGCCTGGACAGCAAAACAGGCAGTGGGTAATTTCCGTCCTCATCTTGCAAACAGAAGGGAAGGTTTCAGTCATTTCTGCTTGGATCATAGATTCTACAAGAGGTTTGGCAAAAGCTCCCATTGGTAAGATGGCATTCTGTAGGGGTAAATTTGATACATTGAGAAATGCTTGATTTGATATGTCTGTAGAAGATGATTCAACTTGAAATTTAGTCATACCTATACTTTTGGACACAGTTTTTAATCTGAGTTTTTTGGCTCTGCATGGATTTGGGAATTGCAAAAGACCTAGATCGAATTCTGAGAGTCACCACTGTAAGATATTTAGTGGTTCTGATTAAAACAGCCCACACTGTATGAAGGGTCAGGATGTATCTAATTTTACTACTTGTTAGAAAAAGCACGTTTAAAGGGGCATCTTTAATGCAGGCTTAGTGCAGTGTCCATTAAACGGTTATAAAGAGCTGTGTAAGCATTGCTGAAAGAAGTAGACATAGGCTTTGTAAACAAGCTAAAGATCTTGCTAAATAATGACGATGAAAAAAATGTTGGGATTGTGTGGGAGAGTAAATTCTTTGTGTTTGGGAACATATAACAAATTGGGGCAAATTTGTGGGTTGGCAGGAAGCTGCTGAGTATGATTAAAGCAAAATATGTCCTTGGACTCCTAGAGCGAAATCCTGACGGTTGAGATTGATGGTGGGAGGGCAATATTCTGTATCTTTTTTAAACAGATTGTGTCAGAAGAAGCTAACTGACTTTTAAAATATGCGATAGCGGCATTGTTCATGCAAAACACCCATATCATATCCACGAGCTCCCTAACCCCCTCCTGCCCCAGAATTCTACTAATATGCAAAGAACAGAGGAAACACTGTTAGACCTCCACACAGAAAACTGCAAAAAAAAAAAATGACTGTGTTACAAACAACAGAAGAATCTCATTTTCTGTTCTACATAGTAGATTCACAATACATTTCTTCATGAAGTATGCACTATGTGCAGGAATAGGCATTATTAGACTGCATTTACAATAGCCAGTTCATCTTCTGGAACTCACTGTGAGGATCTCAGTGTTTATATATCCAATTGTTATAAACAATATTTTTGGCACACGTCATTCTCTCATTTTATTCTAAACATTATTGCTTAATGGACAAATACCTCGCTGCCTCTTTGATGTACAATTCAAGGGCTATTTTGAGGGAGAGGTGACAAGGGAATTCTCCTGATATTCAACTCTTAGGCATTCAACTTCAAGAACTATTGGAGAAGCTCTCTGTGAGAGTTGCACCGAATTGCTCTGTGAGGAAGATGGGTGGCTTCCAAATGTGATAAACAAACAAACAAACAAACAACTTAGCAGTTATATGTGAACATACCACAGTAGAATTGTAATCAATTCCTGTAGAATGTGCTATTCCCAGTTTTTGCCTCTAATTTGAAAGATTCTTTCTCGGTGCATATTAAATGAAAGCACTGATGTATGTAAGGGAGATAAATGAATCGTTATATCCTCCAAAGTTGTTTTTACATTCAGGATAAAAAGTCTCAATGTTTTAATCTTGGAACACTTTTTCAGAAGTAATTTAAACATATACGTACATTTCCAGTACTTCACCAATACTGCTGGATAACCTCAAATAGGATCTACATAGTGAGTAGTAAATAAATCTTGTAGATAAGATTAATTCCCAGGCTCATTTGAATCCAGAAACATCTCGGCTACATTTTTAGGATTGACTGATTATGTTCATTGAAGAATAACTTTTTAAAGAGAAACCATATAAGCAACAGCCCTATATTTTCCCCCTATAGTTATAATTTAAAAAAAATAATGTATAACATGCTGTTGTTGTATTGATGATTGTTCTTCTCTTCATCTTGTGAGATGATATCTTCTTGCACACTTGAATAGAAGAAAGAGACATGCAGTAACAGTCTGTTTTTGTCAACAGCTGAGCATCTTCTAAAAGTCACAGACTCTATTCAACAGTACATGTGTTGTGTATTTGCCTGGATTCTGCTTGAAACAGAAACCTTTCATAAGTTTGTTTTTTAAAGTTCTACACTGCTGCTTCTATAGCCCTCCTTGGAACACCAATTATTTTCTTCAAGCTGGCTGATGTATACTTTAATTTCTTGGCGAAAAGTAGCAACCCCACATGATGCTGTTATGGAAAGCAGCATATGCACAGATTGGCTATGTGTAGAAATGAGTCTTTCTACAGAAAGCTAAATTGTTCACTTTTTGTATGGACAGATGTACACAGATGGGTGCTAAGAGAGGGTGCAAAATTGCAATTACTGAATAAGTAGACAGATTTATTTTCATGATTCTAACTGTACAGTGTAGTAGCTTTTTTAGACTTGATTATACAGTTATAGATTGTCATGCAGCTGTGACTGCTTAAATACCCTGCTGGGATTCTAGAATATGGATGGAATGATGACCTTATCACAAGAGGTTCCAAACTCAGCATTATTATTGTTTGTTTTCCTCCCACTGGCCACTGGAAGAGGACTTCAGGGTCTTCTATTAAGTGTCCTGTACTATCCCACCTGCTTGGTTTCAGGAAAGAAAGCCTAATTCTTCCAGTTGTCCATAAATCCCAGAGATTTAACTATGGACTTTAGGAAATGGGGGGTGGACTCTTCTTATCAACTCAAAGAGTTTTTGCTTAATGTCAGATTGTTATAGTACCATAAACCTGAATATTCCTCTGCAATCCTCATCCCGTCCAGTATATATTTATTTGATTTATATCTTTGGTTCTTTATATAATTGATGGGGGCATACATAATGTACCCCCCCCCCAAACAATAATCCTGTGCGGTGAGTTGGCTGAGGGAACATGGCCCAACGTCATCCAGGTTTCTGTGCCAGAAAGAGGACTGGAATTCATTGTCTCTCTGTTTCTAGTTCAACATTTTAACAACTAAAGTAAACTGTCTCTCATTTTGAGGAACATTTCTATGTGAATATTTATTACAGATATTTTAATACGAGAGTTCTGTCACAATAGACCATCATTTAAAAATTAATAGTACAATAACAACCAAAACAGTAACTATAGTCACAAATCTTTATAATAATCCTTGAAAGCTGAGAAGCAGTATAAAATATAGTGAAGCATTAGCCTAAAATTAGTCAGATAATATTCCAAAATAGATCAAGAACATTAATTAAGCCAAAAATAAGTCTTTAGAGAATCATCTTTAGGTATTAATGATAGTAACAACAACAGCAACAACAACAATGCTAAATACATTTCTTGAGGGAGAAGTCTGTACATGAAAAGCTTCTCCTTGTGTAATGCGTATATAAGGACTACAGGCAAGTTTCCAAACAGTTCCTGAAAGTACACGTATTCCATCAAGTAACTCAGTGCCAAATTGCTACAGAAGTTAAAACCAGTTGAAAATATGTGGAAAACAAGAGGCAGCTAGAGCACTCACATAACATTGGCGTGACATCTTCCAAGATGTGCATAAGAGCACAAAAATGCCTATCGTTCCTGTCCTATTGTTTCTTTTCATTATATCCAATTAATATAGTTATTACATACTTATGCATATATATGCTTATATATTATATAGCTATTTCATTTCATGTTAATGCCTATATATACTGATATGACAAAATAAATAAATAAATAAATAAAATAAAAATAAAGAATCTTGCTTATCAACATAAAGTCTCTCCAATGACTAGTAACCATTTGAATGAATGGAATACTCAAAAGTCTTGCTTTTGGTTTATCAAATGTCCATACATTCAGAGTTTCCCTGTAAAAATGGCAATGAGGTAGAATCACAAATTCATTTTTTAATATATACTCTCTTCCCTCTTTGCCTATCCTCCACTCTACCCATGCATTTTCTTCCCTTTACTTTGGAAGGAAAAATACTGACCAACAGTCAATATTTCCTTTCTGTTGCTATTTGGCTGGGGAAAGATAAAACAAATTCTGCCTTTCAAAACAATGTTGTGTGTTTTGTGTGCATGAAAGAGTGTCCAGCAGCCACACTGAAGTTAAAACTGGAGAGTTTGTTATGGAATTTCCATACGGGTCTTCTGTGACAGGTTGCAGGCTACCCTGGACCTGTATATTTCCACAATACCAGCAATGTTGGAATGCGACTGACCTGATTTGCAGCATTTTTGACTCAGCCTTGTATAGTTGAAACCACCATGAAACTGGGCGGGGTTGTTTCTTTGAGGTAGAGTGGCTTCATTTGAAAGGAACATTTTAAATGAAGGAATTCTTTCTCACCCTTCTTCCCAGCCCCCAAGTTTTGGGTCCTTAAAGGAAAAGGTAGCTTGAGAGCTCTGCAAGTCCCCTTCAGTAGCTCAGGCAAAATAAGCAGATAATTATTTTGTCAAATTCCCCTTGTTTTCATTACTTCTTGCCTGCGTGCTCTTTCCACTGAAGTCTGATCCCCTTCAAAATGTTTCTGAGATTTGGAGAAATTAAAATGGTAATAATGTCAAAGTGACCTTAGCATAGAATGTAAGGTATGTATCCAGTATATCCTGGGGGAGCAATTGCTAGTCAATGTACTCCATGCAGTGCTGAACCGGATGGATCAAATATTTTACCTGTGAAGTTTCTTATGTGTTAGAGCTAGTTTGAAGAGGCAGTCTGTTAGCTTATTAAGTAAGACCAATCCAAAACGAAAACAGAAGCTAGTGAACTTCATTAAAATCTAAATTTTAATCTCTCTTTCTCTCTATACTCACTGGTGGAAAGTCTTGAAATTCTTCATTGTGGCTCAATCTTCAAGAACACCCCATATACCTGTTCTATCTGCTTCAGTTCTGCCAATCTGTTTATGAAAGGAGCATGAACCTATAGCATTAGCACATTACAGTTGAAGTAAAGAAACCAAATCATTGCCAGGAGTTCAGATTCCAAAGGTGGATTCTGCTTATGGGAAAGAAGAGATCCTACTTTCCACCAGGAAAGCCCTAAGACAGTGGAATATATCCGTGGTCGTGGTGACCTAGTGGAATCTTTCATGAATGCCTGACTTATATGGAGTCTTGAACACCTGGTAATGAACAGCAGTATTGTGCATAAGAGCAGAACTGAGTCATGTGCAGCACATACCATTGTAATGAGTAATACTGTTAGGCTACTGTGATAATGAGACTTAAGGGCCTTAGTATTATGCTTGTCTTTCCCTGCAGCCTACTTTTGGAGCTGGAGTAGTACTGTAGCTGGTCAGAGAAGAGCTGGCCCCCAAGTCTCCCAGCTGTAATGGACATAGCCAAAAGCTATTAATGCACAGCTGCTTGTAATCAACTTGGAGCAATGCCCAGCCATGTTTCTGCTTTGCAACTTGTTGTTTCTTCCACTGCAGTTGCATAGGGATGTTGTAAGATGATGAGCTGGAAGTCTAATTGGTTTGTTTTCTCCACCCATTCCACGCAGCCTGGTAAAAGAATCCATAGGCTGCTTTGTTTTGCATGGCACTTTGTTCCCTTGTTACCGGGTGCGGTATGTACTTGTATTGTATAATTGCGGTAATGGGAAGTATGATTGTGGATTTGAAAAAAGGCTGTATTTCTTCTTTTGTCACACAGATGATGATTTTCGCAGTGCTTTGGTACTGCTACTATACGTGACATTAGCTTGAGTAGAAGTCTACTTCTGGCATGAGAGTTGTCCTTGCTATCTTCTCTAATGCAGTATACTGTGTACTTTTCTGACCTGGATAATCCCACTGTTCCCACCTCTGACTGCAGAGCAGATTTGGTTGTTCAGGAAGCTGCAGGAAGGAATGTAACGATGCATGAACTACAACAATTTTTCTGTTGACTGAATATATACTGCTCAAAAAAATAAAGGGAACACCTACCACAACACACTGTATTTAATAAAAATATTTCATTCCTTCAGATCTAGGATGTCTTACAGTATAAAAAATAAATAAAATAACAAATAAAGGGAACACAAAAATACTGTAAGACATCCTACATCTGAAGGAGTGAAATGTTCTTATTAAATACAGTACATTGTGTTGGGAGGTGTTCCATTTATTTTTTGAGCAGTGTAATTGAATATATTCTTATAGGTTCAAGTGCTTTGCTATCCCCACAGATTCTCTTGCTTCTGATGCAACTGGGTTCACATCCACTTCTTCCATCATTTCCTGCCTCTTCCTTTCTCAAATCTGCCATCTATATCTCAATGTTTGCATATTTCAGTGACCATAGCAGAAGTCTCTTTTGGACAATATATGATGAATTATGTCTTGAGAATGTAGCAATATGCTGTGAGGAGGTTGAGTATTTTCCTGATCCTAAAGTGTTAGGTGGATAGAAGCAAAGTGACAGTCTTGAGCTTCACTTGCTTTAAATTGTGAATCCGCAAGATGGTACTTGTGTTGTTGTTTTAAGAATGCTTGAACAATGGTTTTGGTTGATTTGGAAAGACGTGAGCCAGTTTCCTTGTATCTAACCTAACAAACAGTTTATGATGAATGTCACCAGCAAAATATTTATACAGCTGTTGGTCCCTAAGTTCTGCAGAATGGTTTTATAGGGGCAGCATTTGGTTGCTAAAACTCATCCAGTTGGTGGATTTTACTAACATTGTTGATGCACACGGATAGTATAAACATAGACAATGTATGAATTTGCCTTTCAGGCAGGGCATGAAGTATGTTTCTTTTCCAACCACCATAAGAATATTGTTGAATTGCTACAGTACAGGTTCCACAACATTCCATTATCTTCCCTCTTCCCTCGTAATGTTTCTTTTATGAAAGGCCTGAATAGATTTCCCAAACTGCAGATGGTAAGATAATTGGGATGTTTGGAATCTGAAAAGTATTGAGTGTTCAAACTACTATATTCTGTTCCCAGGAAGTTTTAAGGGTGTGTTTGAATTTCATTCTATAACCTCTTCTGTAAACTCTTTTGAAGATTCTCTGAAAAACCTTGCTTTTTCTGTCATTCTTTCAACAGAAACCTAGGAAGGTCATTCCTCAAGTTGGAGAAGATTCTCAAAATGGTCATCTTCCACCTGGCTGGCAAAGTTATATGTCTCCTCAGGGGCGAAGATATTATGTGAACACCTTCACCAATGGTAAGCTTCATTTACACACTAGTTTTATTTGTTTAGAAAACCCTCCTCCTTTCCTTTAACATAAAAGGTAGGAAACATAACTTAACAGCATGAAGAGTAGCCAAACACCTTCTTATACAATCCATAAACTAACTGTGCTTCTTGGCTGGTCATTGTAGAGAACCTGATTATCTGCCTTTCTCTAGATTTCCAATCTCTTCTCATATTATTCCCAGAATAAAACTTTCATTTTTTTGCCAAAGAAAGTGATATCCTCTGTTCTCTTACCAGACATTCTCTGTACAATTTTGGGACAGAATGTTTTGAAAATGTTCTATTTTCCATCTTGATTTGTGCTAAACTTCTCCTGGACCATGCCATTCTAGGAGTAAGCCAGAAGTAAGCCAGAAATTGTTTGAGCTGCCCTTGGGTATCTGACTAGGAAACAAGTCTGCTTCTTGTCAAAACTCTAGGTATGGGACATGCTGAACCTCTTCTGATTCAGAGGATTTACTTCTGGAAATTTTTAAAAACTGCCTGCCGGAGTGGTACATACCAGAAGAGACTCAGTACAGTCTGCAGTTCTGCAAAATATTCTATTCTCAAAGTGGTGAATTTTGTATGTCTTACTTCGTTTCCTCCCAAAACTGAAGGGTTTTTACTGGGATTAGGAATTGAATGTAGACAGTAAGAACGAAGGAGCAAAGCAACCATACTGAAAGCCATTTTGAACAGAGCTGACTCCAATGGAGCAGCCTACCTGCGGAGGGCCGTGGTGTGGCTCAGGCTGTAAGAAGCCTGTTATTAAAACACAGCTGCCTGCAATTACTGCAGGTTCTAGTCCCACCAGGTCCAAGGTTGACTCAGCCTTCCATCCTTTATAAGGTAGGTAAAATGAGGACCCAGATTTTTGGGGGGGCAATAAGTTGACTTTGTAAATATACAAATAGAATGAGACTATTGCCTTACACACTGTAAGCCGCCCTGAGTCTTCGGAGAAGGGCAGGATATAAATGTAAATAAATATAAATGTAAATAAATAAATAAATACCCCAAAGAGGCTCATATTGTGAATTTTTAAATTTCTTTAAAAATTCAATTTTAAATTTCTCACTCATCCTTGAAAGGCCAAATATATTAATTGCACAGCAAATGATAATAAAATGTATGCACTTATAGTTGTTAACATTTTTAACCAGTTAATTCAACAAGAAAATGAATCATATTTGGATGAGTTACTTACAGGTAGTCTTTAACCTTCTACCACAATTGGCGTCAGAATTTCTGCTGCTAAGTGAGGTGGTTGTTAAGTGAATCGCCCCCATTTTACAACCATTTTTGCAAATTGCTGCAGTTTTTAAGTGAATCATGTGGTTGTTAAGTGAATCCTGCTTCCCCCCATTAACTTTGCTCGTCGGACATTCGCTGGGAAGGTCTCAAATGGTAATCACATAACCCCCTCCCCCAATGCTGCAATTATCATAAGTTACCAAGTGCCTGAATTTTGATCACATGACTGTAAGGATGCTGCGAAAATAATCGCCCAATCACTTTTATCAGTCTAGCTCTAACTTTGAACAATCACTAAATAAATGGTTGTAAGTTGATGACTACCTGCATTCTGCATCATAGCAGGCGGTAACTTCTAGCCAACTTTGATTGAAAAGCTAAGCAGGAGCAGATCCCTTTAGAACATAAATGCAAGGCTGTAAAGAAGTCCAAGCTGAGAAATCAAAAAAGGATTCCAGAAGAAGGCAGTGGCAAACAACTTCCATATAGTTTCTAAGAGCCTCAGTGGCGCAGTGGTTAAAATGCAGTACTGCAGGCTACTTCTGCTGACTGCCGGCTGCCTACAATTTGGCAGTTCAAATCCCACCAGACTCAAGGTTGACTCACCCTTCCATCCTTCCAAGGTGGGTAAAATGAGTTGTTGGGGGCAATAGGCTGACTCTGTAAACTGTTTAGAGAAGGCTGTAAAGGGTATATATAAGTCTAAGTGCTATTGCTAAGAAAACTGACTGGCTGTATCCATACAACCATCGGGAATCAAACTCAATTCAAGGAAGACTTAATTTGTTTTGTATCTTGCATTTGGATGTCTAAGAATTGAATGTTAACATTTTCTGGGTTGCTATGCATGTAAATATGCAAGTAGTTATAAATTATGAAAATATTCAACATAAATCAAGCTTAGCTCAATCTTCTGCACCTAAAACAGCCATAATAATTATGTGACATTTTACTGATTTCCTGTTTAGAGTCAGACCTAGAAATATTTAGTGCTTAAATTTTATGTATTTCCTTTTCAGTTCTCAAGTGACCAAATAATTTGGATGCTCTTAAAAAAATATAAATCATTTTTGAGAGGATAACTCCTGGGGAGAACAAACTTATAGTTCAGAAGTTCTAAGCAAATGAAAAAGAGCTTGAAATAACTGGTTAAAAAGAATTGAGGAATGTTTTCATAGAGTTTTACACCATAATGGACATAGCTTAAAAACTTCAGAATCCTTGAATTCCTTTCTTTCCTTTCTCCTTGGGCTCACAGTTTAACTGTAATCATCTCTCTTAGCTTTTTGCAGGCACAGAGGCAGTTTTTGTTTTTCCCTGGAAAGTTAAAAGATTTCACCACTTCCCCATTACAAAAAATGGGGAAACAGAAGTTCTGTTTGCTGCAAGGCAGGTAAATTAATGAAGGGATTAGCATATCAAAGTGATGGAAGAAGTTGCAGGTAGGATCATGTAAAACCTTTCAGCAAATTTGTTTATACATGAGGGAGTACATACGAAGCAGTACTTGTGAATCATTAAAGCATATGCTTCTTTTCCTAGATTTCAGCATAGCAAAGTGGTGTGCATGCTTATGGGGAGACTTATTTCCAAAACAGCAACATGGATTTGGAAAAATATATGGTTGCTATACAGAGCTTTGTATGTGCTCCCTCAGGTTTGAAGCACACTGCTTCAAAGGTTTGCGCTGTATGTACAGTATACAAGTAGCCATTCATTCAGAAACTATTTGAAATTATGATGGCACTGAATGAAGGGCCTTATGAACTGGACCAAAGTTACAGCTGTTGCATTGCTCCCATTTTTTTTTTTTTTTTTTTTTTTTTACATTTATACCCCGCCCTTCTCCGAAGACTCAGGGCGGCTTACAGTGTATAAGGCAATAGTCTCATTCTATTTGTATATTTTTACAAAGTCAACTTATTGCCCCCCCAACAATCTGGGTCCTCATTTTACCTACCTTATAAAGGATGGAAGGCTGAGTCAACCTTGGGCCGGGCTCGAACCTGCAATAATTGCAGGCTTCGGTGTTCTTAATAACAAGCTATTACCAGCTTGAGCTATCCGGCCCATGGTCACGTGATCACATTTTGGGTGCTTGGCAATCCACCTACCCTTACAATTGACCACAGGGACACTGCCCCCACTTGCCTATCGTTCTTCCATCTCACATCATTGAATCCTTTGGGCTTACTTCTCATCTGGCTGGGTCCCCATAGTCCTTGGACCCACTTCTTACTTTGCTGAGTCTCACACAGTTGGGCCTCCCCTGCCCTATCACGCCTCCCCCATGATAAATACATCTCTAATGACAGTACATGGATCTTATATTTTTCAACATTGGAAATATCTCAGTTTTGAAGATTTATAGCTCTCTTGAAAAACCATGTGATCATACAGTGTCTTACAGTCCAAGAAACACTGCAGAAAAGGCACATCTGCATATCTCTTCACACTGCTATTAATATGTGGGACAGTTTTGGTGTTAAATAAAATGGCAAAGTAGACAGCCAGTTTGGTGTAGCCTTTAAAACACCAGATTAGAAACCATGAGTTCTAGCCCTCCACCCTCCCTTAGGTACAAAGCCATCTGGATGACTTAGTCCAATCACTTTGTCTCAGCCCTATGAATGAGGCAGTGTCAAACCATTTCTGAAAATTCTTGCCAAGAAAACTGCAGGGACTTGCCCAGGCAGTGCCTGAGAACTAGGCACAACTGAACAGAAGTAAAAAAAAAAGTGGGCGATATCTATTCTGCAAAATAGATCATGTAACATCTATGGGTCTGATCCTTATCCATCTTCATATTATACACAAATGTCATAATGCAATATATTCGTTTTTATTTTCCTTCTCTCATTGAAAATGGGTGTGGATTGAACTAATACTTCTATTTCAACTAGTAATACTACTATTAATACTTCTATTTTTTCCCCTCCTCCCCCCTCTTCTTCCTGAGGCATCTAGAAAAAGCTAAGCAGGTCAGAGCTGATCAGTACATGAATGAGACCCCACTAGGAAAACTGAGGACTATAGACTAGATTAGAAAAAAATGAAATAAAACCATGGGAAATCACTTCCATATTATTGCAAAGAAAACTACATCCATGCTATCAGGAAGTGAAAAAAATAATAATAAAGAAGAACAATAGGAAAATAAAATCAAAATATGGGAGTTATTCTAGTTTAATGTCATCCATGACAAAGAAACTTCTTAAACATGGCTTCATAGAAAATAAGTGCACAAGTCAGTAGAATAGTTTGAGGGTAAATTATCATTAGACATTAAAGACTACAAGTTAAAATCAAACCAGGTACTGAGGTTTCTACTTAAAAGGGGAACAGTTCCTTATTTGACCTGAAATAAGGAAAGTGGTATTGAAATGTTTTGCAACTATAGTTGTATTGTTGAAATATCATCTATCCCATAGAAAGAAGGATATTTAGTAATTACAAGTTCCTTTTGCATCAGTGCAGGCAAAAATTTAACACATCCTTTTTTGGGTTTTCCCTCTTTACGAAGTATTCTTGTTGTGTACCTTAATCAGATTCCATTCTGAAAAATTGTCATATTCAAGCAAGATTTTTTTTAACATGAAACAAATCCCTAATCCTCATTTTATGTGGAAATTCTGCTTTGTGGACTATCTTTAGCTGTATTTAGGAAAGTCTCCGGGATTTCTTCTCAATCTTTTAACCACCAGATTAATTTGTCTCGAATTTTAGGAAAGCCTGTTATAAATTATTGCTATATAAATATTTAGATGTTCCTTTTCATAGGAATGGAATCATAAGAAATGTTACTTTTATACACCTAACACTTCCTATTCTAAGCAAATATAAACTTCACTTCAAAGGTGAAGGAAAAATGTTTTCATTAGTTTTGATTAATGATTAGTTTCTACTTCCTTCTGTAGGGTCCAAATGGGATACTAAACTAAATAAAATAAATATGCTTTTCAATATAGATATAGAAAATTAGGTATCTCTTAGCATAAGCCATTCTAAACATTAAGTTTGTACAATCATTATTATACAATTCTCATAGATGGAACCAACATTTGTGCATGGAGTCATGGGATATAACCTTCCTAAAACATTTTTCTAGTCATCCAAATCAGTGAAATGTTATAATGAAATATAGCAAGGCTGGCATTAATAAGCAACATACTTGCCCTGAGCAGGACCATCACCCGGGATAAAAATGAAGAGCAAAGATTATATACTGTGATCTTGGCAATAAATTCAAAGTATCATTACATTATTTTCATGTGGAATAATAATAGGATGTAGGGATATGAAAAAAAGTTGTGGACCAAAGAAAATGGATGTGTGATAGCTTTTCATTAGTCCACCTAAACACAGACAATTGCTCAGCTTTTATCCAAGGAGGAGAAAATTTGGGCCACCTGATTCCATACATCAGCCAACACAATATACACGACCTTTCTGGGTGTATATACTGTGAGGAAAAAGAGCTATCTGAATGTGCAAGATCCAATCTGGGTCGGTCACCAAGACCAGAGGTTTTGTCTTCCAAGCTTTCGGACTCATGTTGGAGCCCATCGTCAGGGAACTTTTTTGTAGCTGGAGAGAAGTTCCCTGAACTTGGGGCTCCTGCACGAGTCTGAAATCTCGGAAGACAAAATCTCTGGTCCAGCAGCCGACCCAGATTGGATCCTGCAACATTATCCCAGGACACATATATTCGTCTTCATTCGTGTCTGAATTTGGTTCAAATAGAAGTATAATTTTGCCTTTACTGAGAACAATTCATTTAATGATGATTTGGAATTACAATGGCACTGATCTGATCTTGAAATGATCTGACCTTGAAGTTGCAACTCAACCACTCCACTGCCATGTGATCATGTTTACGACCAACTGCAGCATTTTGTGGCTACATGATGACTATTTGCTACTTTCCCAGCCAACTTCCAATAAGCAAAGTCACCAGGGTAAGCCTGTTTTGCTTAACAATGTGGTAAAAATGGTCGTAAAATTGGATCTGGTCACAAGATGAGTTCCTTGATTTTCACTTTGCTTAATGCTCAGTAGAATTCTTTATTGGCCAAGTGTGATTGGACGCACAAGGAATTTGTCTTTGGTGCATATGCTCTCAGTGTACAATATATATTCATCAAGAATCATAAGGTACAACACTTAATGATAGTCAAAGGAAACAAAATAAGCAATCAAATCATATTAGGAAACAGTCAATATAAATCGTAAGGATACCAGCAACATTTATTTCCCAGTTTTTGTCATAAGTCGAAGACTCCTGTAGATAAAGTGAACCATAGGCTCCTTTCTATATTCTGTATTCCTAAAATGCAGTCACTTTCACGGGGGTGGGTTTATCTCTTGAAGGAAACCTTAAGAGGATAAAAAATTTGACTGCAACATGAGCATATACAGAGGGGAGCTTATTCCCCCTCCCACCCCAAATTCTTGTTAAGATTAGACCATTTTTCAGATTTTCTTGGATTATCAACTACGGTTAGGGATAGCATGTCGGCTATAAATTAACTTTGACTTTCTAGTCAGGAACAAAGAAGATCAAAATTGCAAAGTGAAATATATATTTCATCAGATTTTATGTAGCTTTACTTTCAAAGAGGTTTGAACTTTAAAATTAATAAATGTCCAATGAATTTTACCCCAGAAAAAGTGCCCTGTGACTCTGAGGGGAAAAAAGGTGCTATAGACTTAAAAAAAATTATAGTACTGCATTACAAACAATAGGTTGAATTCGGGCCAAGTGATGCTTAAAGTTAGAGCCAATGAAACCAGTGGGACTTTAGTGATGATTAACTTTTCCCATGGACTTAAATCAATACACACTAAGCATGACTTTGTCTGGAGTCAGCCTGGAATGTATTTGCTCTAGGGGGTTATTCCTAGCCAGAGCCTGGCATTCAATATGCTAGACTGGTTAAAAGTTGCATTGACTGGTTGAAACATAAATACAGAGGCTGGGGAAAGGGAAGAAAAGACAAATTATATATAAATGAGAACTTGTTTTTTTTCTTTAAGGTTTTAAAAGAGAAAAAGGAAGTTGGTTTTCCTAGCTGGTACAAATATAGATCTTTTCTTCTTTGGGGAGTATTACTTTGTTCCCGTTATGAACTGCTGTAAGTGAAATCTATAAATCGCTGTAAATTAAAGCTGGATAACAACAAACATAAATTGGAAAAGTAGTAATTCTTACTGCATCAAAATCTTTTGGCCTCATGTTTAATGAGATCTAGCAATTGCGGGTGAAATAATATTAGATAAAATTATCACCCATTTAACATGAGCAGTGTAGTAACGTTTTGGAGATTTCATCTTAAGTGTATGCACATTGAAAATTAATTTAGAGTTCACATTGACCTATCATTAAAATATTACCTTCCTTTCTGGATTTTTTAACAGTAATCACATTTTTCTTTTATTGCAAATGGCTGAAAGTATAGAAGTTTAGGCCAGGGTTCTATGAAGCAACAATGTTTAGGGCACCTTCTTTTTACTATGGAGGTGAGCAGTGCAGTCCTAAAGAGGGCTGCTCAGTCACTCAGGTAGACGCCGAATCCAGCTGTTGCTTTGGTCAGCCAGAAGACGACCATTAAACCTGAGTCACCTGTGTGCAGGTCCGTGGCTACAGCTCCCAGTGTATCCACACCTGCTGCTTCGTCACTTGCCCATCGCCACAGGACTTTAAAGGTCCATAGGAATTGGGAGATGTCAATGCATGTGAGAGGTGCTACCCCACCCTGAATACTCCATACACCCTGTTTAATAACATAGGTAGTCCTTGATTTAAACCATAATTGAATTATGTTTGTAAGGCATGCCAGCAGAGTTAAGCAGGTCACCACAGGAGTGCACCTAATTTTATAACCTTTTTTGCAACCTTTGTTGTTAAGCAAACATCATGGTCATTAAGCAAATCCATTGTCCGCAGAAGGCTTTGGGGAGGAGTCAGAAACTGGAAATAAACATCGATTTCCAGTTAAAAAAAGAAAAGAAAAGAAATTGTGGCCACCTAATTGTTGGACGCTGGAATCATCTGTAAATTGCTGAGCATTTAATCACTTGACAGGTGGTGCAGGTGGCAACTTGGAAAGTTGCTAAGCAACCGGTCATAAATCAAGGACTACCTGTGCATCTCAGGTAGATTTACTAAGATGACAGATTTACTAAGTTATTGATAGAACTAAACTAAAAGCTAGTAATAGAAGGATGATATCAAAACAGTAATTTTTCTAATAGCCAAAATTGATGCAATAGAAAATACAGGGGACCACTCAGCTCAATAATTAGCATTGCCATATGATTAGAATAAGCAGCTGTAGATAGAAATTAAAAGTGGGATTCTCTGCACTATTTTGGGGGCAGTGACAAGTGAATTGTTTTGGTTCTGCTATGGTCTAAAGCTTATTTGCCGTCTACTGAGAGCTGCTTCTACAGGAGAATCTCAGAGTATGGTGTTAATTCCAGGTTTTCATAAAAGTCCTATCATCACTCTCAGTTGAGCTGGGGAAAGACTTAATCTTAGAATATCACTGCTTGCAAAGGTACAGAATGTTCTCAAGAATGAATCCTTATTAAAAACCAGGTTGTTACTTTTGGGAGAAGATGAAGTTTGTGAATAACCCTTGAAAGACAGTTTCATGTTCAGCACATTCAACCAAGGCCGTACCATAATATCTGTCTCCGTGGTGAAATACTACATGGATGTTGCTGCACTGGAGCACGTCCCACTTTTCAAACAAAGTCACACAGGAAGAGTTTCAAAGACTTTCAATTTTTTTCAAACAGTTGGTTCCTTGCATCGCCCAATCACAAAATATACTCTGCTGCTGGTGGGAATTGGATTCATGTTCCTGGTCTACTGCTGTTGTGGGCTGTTTTCAGTGACTTCTGGTTCTTTGCTAAGGCACTGAAAGGAAAAAAAATACTTTTTTGGGCCTAGGGCTAGAATGCTAGAGCTGTTTCTCACAGCATGCCATGGGTATTTAAAGGATTGAAAAAGGAAATAATCTAATGTTCTTTTTCTGTTCCTTCTTAATCCAAGGTTATTTCAAGCTTGGCAGTGAGGTCTAAACTGGAGTCTCTCTCTTTGACATATGATATAAATCTAAAGGGATGGAGTGTATTGAAATATTCCTCTAACATGTTTCCAAACAACAGCTATTTCCCTTCCACATTCTCTTATATTACAAATGCATTGAAAATACTACCAGCATGTTTTTGTTTCTAAAACAGGTAATCCTTAAATTATAACTGTATTTGGAAACGGAATTTCAGTTGTAAGTTGAGGCGTTCATAAATTGAGGCATCCATATAATTGGACCTGATTTTGTGACTGTTTTTACCCTGGTTGCTAAGTGAATCAGGCAGTTTGTAAGTACAAGTCACATGGTTAAGGGAATCATGGTTAAGGGAATTATTAAATAAATTCATTCTCCCGAGTGGGCATTTTTTTGCTAGAAATTGGCCAAAAAAACCCGTAAACCAGCAAAAAAATCTCACAAATCACAGACATGTGACTGTGGGACACACAACTGTTTGTAAATATGAGCCAGTTGCCAAGCACTCAAATACAGTCATGTGACTGTCTGGGGGAAGGGGAGCAGTGGGACATTTTATGATAGCCAGAAGTGCTTTATTGGCGAAAAAGCATGAGGTTACTCCAAATATTTGTTAAACGATCAGTTATAATTGAGAACTACTTCTATATAATTCTGATATTGAGGAACCTAATAGTACATGATATAAACACAATTGCCTCTGGTGTGTCAGACCCTCTCATGGAAATCTGTTCACTTTGTACCCAAGAAAGAGAAAATACACTCCTTTCACAGAGTGTGGGAATTTCATGTTCAGTTCTGGCTTACTGCTTGTGTCTTTGGTTGTTTGGAAAATGAAGAGTTCTCGATCTTATGTTGTTACCCTTGGGAAAAAAAGTAATGTGGCTTTTAGAAAAAATTACAACTTTTTGCAGTTTTCGAAAGAATGGCAGACTCTGTTTTAAAAAGAAAGCTAGTGCCCTCCTGTCAACTACTGTTCCTAATACAAGTAAACCTGATGCTTTCCTATTTCTGTTTTGACAATTGTTTCCTAGCTACTGTATGTTTTGGTACATACAGTATCACTTTTTAGATGGCCAAACAGCCATTTCTCCTACAAGAAAATAGGGTGCTTTATGTCTTTTGAAAGGAAGAAAAAATGTCTTACAGTTGCCCCTGATTTATGCCACGCCACAGTGAGCTTTGTGAGAATAGCAGGAAGCGGTATGGAGAAATGTACGGTGATCACAATATTAGCTTTAATGTGACCCTTCTGAAACTAAAATAGGCAACCTCTTTAAGAATTTCATGCCTGCAGAATTGGCTCACCTCTGTTCAGGAACAAGCTGCTATGGAATTCTGATGGGTAACTTATGCAGGAAGGCGGTTCCAGTTTTAAGAAAAATTACTTCAGAAAATGCAGAATTTGGTTGTACAGAGTAAGCAACGGGAGAAGCTGGGACACCTATTTCTGAGGATTCAAAACCATTTATCCCATAATTGTATTATTGAGTATCAGGAAGTTTCTCTTTGGAAACCCTACATACATATACCTACGTTTATATTTGTGGATAATATTTTCTGCTCTCCGTCTCACACTTCTTAGATTGTCTTAAACAGGGAGGCGAAAGATAATATGAAATTTCTTTTTTTCTTTTTGACAAAAGCATCTCCGCCAGACGTGGGTTTCAGCAGGTTCTGAGCAGTTCTGGAGAACCGGTAGCAGAAATTTTGAGTAGTTTGGAGAACTGGTAGTAAAAATTCTGACTGGCCCCACTCCCATCTATTCTCTGCTTCCTGAGTCCCAGCTGATCGGGAGGAAATGGGGATTTTGCAATAACCTTCTCCTGGATTTTTTTTTTTTTTGTTTACATTTATACCCCGCCCTTCTCCGAAGACTCAGGGCGGCTTACAATGTATAAGGCAATAGTCTCATTCTATTTGTATATTTTTTTTACAAAGTCAACTTATTGCCCCCCCAACAATCTGGGTCCTCATTTTACCTACCTTATAAAGGGTGGAAGGCTGAGTCAACCTTGGGCCGGACTCGAACCTGCAGTAATTGCAGGCTCTGTGTTCTAAAAACAGGATTGGGGAGGGAATGGAGATTTTGCAGTATCCTTCCCCCGGAGTGGGGTGGGAATGGAGATTTTAGAGTATCCTTCCTCTGCCACACCCACCAAGCCACACCCACCAAGCCATGCCACGCCCCCAAGCCATGCCATGCCCACCAAGCCACATCCACAGAACCTGTAGTAAAAAATTTTGAAACACTGATCTCCATATGCCTGTAACATAATTTCAAAAGTATTATTGCCCTTAGCTTTTGCTATAATAGGTTCTCCAAGTTCACTGTGATATATATCCTATAGTTCCCAAAGCACTTGTTTTCAGTATGACCCCCACACCCCATTGCCTGTATTATTTCTGTCTGGAGATCATTTGGGACCACATAGATATTGTGTTGTCTTTAAGTAACTCCTCAGCCATTATCAGTGGGTCCCTTTTTTTTTAGGTGAATCAAGCC
Organism: Ahaetulla prasina; assembly: GCF_028640845.1. Taxonomy (NCBI): domain Eukaryota; kingdom Metazoa; phylum Chordata; class Lepidosauria; order Squamata; family Colubridae; genus Ahaetulla; species Ahaetulla prasina. The sequence continues at coordinate 125,372,591 of NC_080540.1, forward strand.
ACGTCTGTGTTGTGCCAATTTATGTCAATTTAGAGATTCTACTTTGCTAGAATTTCAGGAATTATATAACTCTGGGCTTGGTCAGATTGCGAAAATTGTCCTTTTGTGAGCAAATCAAGATTGACAGAGCACATACGTAATTCAGTGGCAGGAATGAATATAGAGATAGTTTCCCTGTTTGAGACAGAAGTTAAATACCCCATGTTCATGGCTGATGTCTGAGATTAAAATCTGATTATTTCAACTTAAATCATTTTTTGAAGAGAGAAACAAGGTAAGTTCAAGCAGAGAAAGACCCTTCTTGAGCTATATGCTTTTTCTTTCCTTTTCATTATGTTTTAAGATGTACACTAAAGTGGAAAGTTAATGGACAAAAATCAATGTGTCCTAGCGCAGTTCCAAATATCCAAGTATTCTTGGTGACTTAGAATCTTGAGACACATCAGCATAAGCTGGAGATAAATTGGAGATAAATGTTAACTGTTGGTACTAATAAAGTTAATTATGTGTTGCATGGCAAATATTTATCCATTTTTAGTAGAAAACCTTTTGTTCCGCATCAGGGCAAAATCTCAGTTCATTTCATGAAGAGGAAAAAAACTACCTTTTGGCTTAAGGCAATTACTGAAAACTGCAGCAAGTGGTAGGCATGCTTGTGTAAAAAAGATACTGATTGCAAGGTGGACCTAGACTATATATTCCATTTATGGCAACAGAAATGGCTAGTGATTGCCTATCTCCATAAGTGAGGAAGACTGAAGCTTACAGGTGCTTCTTCTCAGTGGGAATGCATTAGCCCTCAGGAGCCGAGATTGCCATCTGTAGTTTTCCATAAACGTTTAAAAACTCAAAATGTTTCAGAGAGCCATTTTCAGAGGAAAATGAAGTGATGCAATCTACTTTTATCATCGCTTCACTTTTATGACACTGTTTTATTATTTTTACAGTTTGGACCTACCATAGTATGTATGTATTGTATTGGTTTTGTTAACTGCCAAGATTCTACTTATATAAATAAGACATTTTTGGACTAGAGCTTTCAACATCATAGAGCATGAAGCATGCCATCTCTGGCTAATGGAAATGGGATCCTGGAAAACAGTTTAAAGGTAGTAACCTTTCTCAGTATAGCACTTTGCAAATGTGTTTTGTCAAGTATCTGTTGACTGATTTCATAGGACTCAGACTCTAAATATCAAATTGTCTTTTTATGGCTGAGTAGTAGTTCAGGCCTTCCCCACCCCACTTTCACTTATTTCACAGGTGGAAAAAAAGGACAAATAATTGAACATGTTTTCAGCACTGGATGAAGCTGTCTATCTAGACCTGCTCCAGTCCGCTTCCGGTCCGTCACAGCACGGAGACAGCTTTGGTCGCGTGGATGACCTCTGGAGGGCCAGGGACAGGGGTGTTCCTCTGCCTTGGTCCTATTAGATCTCTCAGCGGCCGATACCATCGATCATGGTATCCTGCTGCGCCGGTTGGAGGGATTGGGAGTGGAGGCACCGCCATCGGTGGTTCTCCTCCCATCTCTCCGACCGTCGCAGACGGTGTTGACAGGGGGCAGAGGTCGACCGCGAGGCGCCTCACTTGTGGGTGCCTCAGGGTCGATTCTATCGCCTCCTGTTCAACATCTATATGAAGCCGCTGGGCGAGGTCATCAGTGGTTTTGGGGTGAGTTATCATCTGTACGCTGACGATACGCAGCTGTTTTTCCACCCCGGACCACCCCAACGGCTGTCAAGTGCTGTCCCGTGTTTGGAAGCCGACGGGTCTGATGGGGAGAAACAGACTCAAGCTCAATCCTCCAAGACGGAGTGGCTGTGGATGCCGGCACTGTTCAGTCAGCTGCAGCTGCAGCTGGCTGTGGGGGCGAGTTATTGGCCCCAACGGAGAGGGTGCGCAACTTGGGAGTCCTCTTGATGGGCGGCTGTCGCTTGATTTATCATTTGGCGGCCGCTCCAAGAGGGCCTTCCACTGTTCGCTTGGTGCGCCAGTTGCGCCTTCCTTGACCGGGATGCCTTATGCACGGTCACCATGCCTCGTAACTTCCCGCCTGGATTATTGCAATGCTCTCTACATGGGCTGCCTTGAAGTGCACCCGGAGGCTGCAGTTAGTCCAGAATGCAGCTGCGGGTAATAGTGGGAGCAACTCGTTGCTCCCATGTAACACCACTCCCGCGCAGTCTGCACTGGCTTCCTGTGGTCTTCCGGTGCGCTTTAAGATTTTGGTCACCACCTTTAAAGCGCCCATGGCTTAGGACCCGGTACTTACGGGACCGCCTGCTGTTACCGCTTGCCTCCCACCGACCAGACGCTCACAGAGAGGGCCTTCTCAGGTGCCGCCCGCCAAACAATGTCGGCTGGCGGCCCCAGGAGTAGGGCCTTCTCTGTGGGAGCTCCCACGCCTGGAATGAGCTTCCCTGGTTTACGCCAAGTACCTGATCTTCGGACCTTTCGCCGTGAGCTGAAAACGCACTTATTTATTCAAGCGGGACTGGCTTAAAATTTTATTGGGTTAAAATTTTATTGGGTTATTTATATTTTAATATTTTAATTTGTTTTAAATTTGGCCATTTTATAATATGCTTGTTTTAATTTCTTTTAATATTGATATTGTGATTTTTTTACTTGGCTGTACACCGCCCTGAGTCCTTCGGGAGAAGGGCGGTATAGAAATTGAATAAAATAAAAATAAATAAATAAATAAATAAAGGCAACTATTTCTGCAAGAGTTGACTTGCTTGTTTCCCTTTTTGAGATTCCCGTAGTCCAGTCATCCACTGAGAGCTGTTTGAATTCATGAAATTTCAGATTAAAGCCAAGGTGGATTAATAATTCATTGTTTGTATATTTGGAAATGATAATCTCTGATGTCGCCTCCAGATAGCCTATGCCTTTGTATGACTACTACACTTTGTTAAGGAAGTTAATACAGTAGTTAATTAAAGTACAACAAACAATTGTCTGATTCAAGGTTGAGTTGATTTAGTTCTCAGACTTGCTAAAACTATATTTGATTCCTCTTCCTTCTTTCATGGTCTACTAGTAAAAGAATGGAAGTGGTTAAAGTGTTCTTATTATGTTAGGAAGCAGGCCACAGTTTTTTATAGTGTGGGTGGTGTATTCATCTAGAAGGTATTTTTCTGCATTGGAGGACTTTCCTATAGTTGTTACTGATGTAATTCAGCTGTGATCCTTGCGCTATACAGTTGAGGGATAAATCCTTCAGAGAACACATTCATTCTGTCTCTAGACAAAAAAATAGTTGTGTTTTTGCCATTCCCAAGAGTGCTTTATTTTGCTATTCTGAGATACGGTTTATTGAATGCCTTCTTTTTGTTCATCTCAAACAACTGGGGTGGCACATAGTTTTCATGCTGTTTATTAAGCATCTATTATTCTTAAAGAGTTGATATGCTATGTATGTGACTTGAAGAAGTAATTGATTCCATGCTCAATCTGTTGAATCAAAAATGATTGGATGGTTTCCCTTAACCGTCTTCTGAATACTACAACCAAGTTCTTCTACTTCCACAAAGTACTGTAGACTTTTATTTTAGTTGCTAAATTTTCATCTCCATACCCTTTACATTTTCTGGCAATAAATATCATTTTCTTATGCAGTGTGGCTGTATAGAGCTTTTTCCTTAGGAAAGGTGTAGTGGTGTCCCCCTTAAAAATTCTGGAGACCATGGTGTTCTCAGCCTGCCCCATAGTCCAGTAGAAAGGCAAACTGTACCTGCAGCAAAACGTTTGCTGCCAAACTGGTGTTGTGCAGTCTTATCTGTTCTGCCCTATTTCAAAATAAATAGTGTGGCTATTCCAATTGGCCAGGCCTGGTCACTGCCTCCATAGCCATTTGTTCTGAGTTGCTCAGTCAGTAAAATTGTGGACCTTCCTTTCATGGTCCACTAGTAAATTGGTGGAATGGTAGATCTTTCTTTGTTTTCATTTGTTGTTTTAACAAGGACTATGGTGAAATAGTGGGCCTTTTTCTTCTTGCTTCATTGCTTTTAATGACGTAAAAGAAGGAAACAATGGAGGGACAAAAGGCTTGGTAGCTGATAGAGAAGAAGGAAAGGCTGCAAGGAGAGGAAAGGGTAGGGGAAGAAGAATATTCTGTGTGTATATGTGGGCAAGTACAGCAAGGAAGCAAGCAAACCCCAAACCTCTTCCTAATAATTGTGAAGAAGAAGAAGAAATCCCTAACAGTAATAAAGCTTTTGTTGAACCTCTCCAAATGAGTCTTACAAAGTTAAATGTTGGGAAAGTGTATTTACGGAATGAGCTCAAGTTGCAGGGTGACATTGACAAGACTTTGGCTCCTTACTCAATGGACAGCAAGAATATCTGTTCCCCACTGGTCCATTGTTGCCATGGTGAACAAGCAATTCTTACTCTAAGCAGAGACTGACCCTTACATTTAACAGAACAAAATAACAGAGTTGGAAGGGACCTTATAGTTCTTCTAGTCTAACCTCTGGCTCAAGCAGGAGACTCTATATCATTTCAGACAAATGGTTGTCCAGTCTTTTTTTAAAAGCCTCCAATGATGGAGCACCCACAACTTCCAAAGGCAAACCATTCCACTAGTTTATTGTTCTCACTGTGAGGAAATTTATCCTTAGTTCTAGGTTGCATCTCTCTTGGGTTAATTTCCAACCATTGTATATTGTCTTGCCTTCTGATGCTTTGGAAAATACGTTGACCTCCTCTTCTTTGTGGCAGCCCCTCAAATATAATTCTATAATTCTATGAACTCTGGATTTTCATTTGCAAACAGAAATGGAAATGACATATCCTCAAAAACCCACCCACAGGAAGGGAAGCAATTGGCACTTGTTTTCTCAGCACAATGGTAAAGAAGCAGGGGAAAGCGAACCCATTGCAGATCATGGTAACTGCCATCTGGACAGAATGCTTAGTCTGAGTGGTTGCTGAAGCTTGAAAACTGGAGAGCAATTTCTTAAGCCAGTTAAATTTGCAGATAGTTTCAGAACATGAAAGAAGCAGGTTGAAGATGTCATGTGGAATTGTGCTTAGACTAAATAATATTTAAAAGGAACTGCCATGATTACTATATAATGAAATACCAAGATAGTCGTATTAACTGAAATTACCACTTTTTTCCTACCTCTTTGCCTTGCTCCCTGCACTTACATATTTGTTTACACCCACTTTTATCTTTTGTAGCCATGACAATATCTTTCTGTTTTTGTTACCTGTAGAACCAACTGGCTAAGGTGGGACTAGAACTCACAGTTTCCTGGTTTCCAGTCTGGTGCCTTAAACTGGCTTTCAATGGGATTGAGATTATGGTAACAGGAATGTGAGCTTTTCTGCTCTTCACCGTACTGTTCTGCCTTCGAGTTTATGAAACTTAATAAGCAAGATGAACTTCTAAATCTATGAAACCTTAATATTAACTTCACTAAATCAAATAATACTTATCCCTAGCAAGGGAAACCCTAACCCTAACCCATCCCATCCCACCCACATCTATCATCTCACAGTCTGAGATGCATAAGTGCACCTGCGTGCCTACCGTCCCTGTCCTAATATTCCTTTTTACTTACTCTTTTCATTTATCCAAATCATGTTTATACCTTTACCAGTTATCTTATATATGATTGACAAAATAAATAAATAAAAATAAAACTACTTGGGATCATTGGAAATGTAAATCACAAGTTCTTAAGAAATGGTATTGTATACATTAATGATTAGTAGGATGCTTTAGTTCAGTTTATTGGGTCTAGAAGTAAAGTAGCTACCGAGTACCTGTTAGTTTTTCTTTGGTTTTTTTTTTTTTGGGGGGGGGACATTGTATTTGTCTAGGCTTTCAAGATTTTCTCTGTTTTTGCTTTCTTTTCTTTTCTTTTTTACTTTACAGCAAATACCACCCAGAGTCATCTAGAAATTGGCAGCCTTTAACTTTAAATAAATAAATAAATAAATAAGTATTTCTCTTCCAGTTCTGTGGAACTCAAGATAGAACACACACACACACAATATTAAAACTCCAGTTAAAAATAAAAAGATAGAAGTTAAAAGAGCCATAAATTTTGCCAGCTAATTTTGAGGCAAGAAGGCAAGTTATTTTTTTTTTATTGAAGCAACTCAAATCTCATGGTTAACTATTCTCATAAGATACAATTCTCAGCCTTAATGAGAGTTTTGAAATTTCATTTTGCACTAATTGGGATACTACCACAAAGCTTATCTCTGTGAGACCAGGATGTCACATTACATAAAAAGACTAATGAAATCTTCCCTATAAGCAATTCCTATGGGTTGGGATGTTTTCTGGCTCCCAAACCTGGCATGAAGAATAAAAGTATATCAGTACTACTTCTCTGAGTTGTCTAGATACTTTTATCATTATTCTCCCCCCCCCACCCCAATCTGCTCATATAGACATAATTGGTACAGTTGTTTTTCTGGAGGACTGTAGGCTAGCCAGGATTTTCCTGTTGACTGTTTGCTATGTGTATTAAACAGTTCTAGGGAGTGTCTTCTAGGTCTGTATTTGGCTCTGGTTCAGTCTAAAGAATTATATTGCAAGAGGTTTTGCTAGACAGTACAAATACAACGGGGTGTTTCTCTTACTAATGCTATTGCATAAACGTTTGGTGTTCCAAATGTTGCAACCAGCCAGCTACTCCAGCATATATTGCTAAAATGTTCGTTCCTCAAATCCATTGCCAGTAATATTTAGAAGAAATTTTTTTTCTTAAAAAAAGAAAAAAAAGAAGCGATTTTGCTGAAAATCAAATAAAGTCAGATTAAAGTCATATAGTGGCTTCCTTGTTTTATTTCACCATGACATTGATTCAGAGCTCAAATCAATAAGTTTTCAAAATGTCAGTCCCGCATCTTGGGGAAGGTAAAGCCAATGGATGGACTTCCTTGGATAATAGATAATATTAACATTGTCAAGGTTGGCTATGCTTGGTGTAAAGATCCTGCTGAGGGCACCATGTGCATAGTAATATTTTGCACACATAATGCTATGTGCACTTATCAAAGTATGTGCATCTGTCCTATCTCCTTTACCCTCCTTTTTTTTTTGACCTGTTGAAGTTTTACATGGTTATCTGATTATCATAAGCTTCAGCATAGCAACTATATCTTTTTTAGTCTCAGTTTAAGGCAATTTAAGTTACATTAAATGAAATAATTGCTTTTGCATTTTCTCCAGATTTGCTTAACTTAGAGAAATTGGATTGTCTTTTTCATCATTCACTTTCTTTCAAAACAGTTAGTTTAGCAAAATGATGCTTGCTTGAAACTCTCTTCAGATTCTGAATTATCAAGATTTCATTTGTTTGTTTGTTTATAACCCACCTTTATTATTATTGCAAAGAATTCAAAGTGCAAACATATCCAACACACTTTCTTCCCTTATTTTTCCCCACAAGAACAACTCTGTGAGGTGACTTGGGCTGAGAGAGTGACTGGCCCAAGGTCACACAGTTGGTTTACATGGATAAGGAGGACTAGAACTCGCAGGCTTCTGCTTTCTAATCTGGTGCCTTCACCATTAGACTAAACTGGCTCTTATTGCCAGAACGATATTCTTTTTCTCTTCACATTATTTGGTTCAACCAGTATTTTCTTGCTAGTTCAGTTTCTATTTCTACAAATTCTAACCAAAGAACTGTAGATGATGTTTTAATCAACTGCAGGTAGAGGCTTCTGATTGTATGAAATTGAATTAGATCCATGACTGGTTGGAGCAAAATATTTTCCAACAAATACAGCTGCTGTGTCTTGATGCTAGCATACTAATCAGTGGATGACATTGCTATTAAATTATTATTTAATTATTTAATATTATTTAATATAAATTATTAAAAAACTAGTACAGGTAATCCTCAACTTACAATAGTTCATTTAACGACCATTCAAAGTTACACTACCACTGAAAAAAGTGACTTATGACTGATTTTCATAATTATAACCGCTGCTGTGTCCCAGGGTCATATGATCACCTTTTGTGACCTTCTGACAAGCAAAGTCAATGGGGAAGCCAGATTCACTTAACAACTGTGTTACTCACTTAACAACTACAGTGATTCACTTAATGTGGCAAGAAAAGTTGTAAAATGAGGCAAAATTATCTTAATAACAGTTAGTAAGCATGGCTATGTGCAATTTGCATTTACATTTTTGGTTTATTTTTATATTTGTTGCTTGCATTGCCTTACTCAAGTGATCTGCCTATTTGGAAGTGCACTTCTTTGGTGAGCATATTATCAAATAACAGAAGTGTTCTTCAAAACCTTCCTTCTATATTCTGGCTTTTCAAGATGTTACAAGATGTTGCTGAGTTGCAGAAGCAGAACAAAGCCGTTGCTCTGGCATTTGATAAATGAAAGGCTAAGGTAGCACTTGTTGCCAAGTTATGGTGAAGATTCATTAGAAGCAGACCCATATTGAGATGATAAAAAGCAGGGTTTTTCTCAAATAAATACAAGGAACTAATGACTCATTAGGAAAGAGGATAGATACTCCTTTTTTTTTTTGTACAAGAAAAACATGCACATTTTCAAATCTAATACCTGAAAACACCTCATTTACTTGGGGAATAATATGTTTCTGAAAGTATTTTCTTCTTGTGTCAATGAGACCTGTAAAATTTTAAACAGTTTTTTGTGGCTTGTGACCTTTTTTATGCCACTTATTTTTCTCTTGAGTTACGAATCCTGTTGCATGAAAAAGTGCAAATAATATACAATCATGCACAGATCTTGTCAACCGCAATTCTTGGGACCATAATGACAGAAAAAAATGTTGCTGATAGTATTAGGATTAGTGCCAATTATATTTCCTATCTGCCATTTTACTGATAAACAGGATCAATCCTGTATAGGAGTTGGCAATACCTGGCAACACTTAGCCAATCTTAGTTGTCTGAAAGAAATGAACTAGGTGGGAAATGCAGGGCTAAAGGCTACCCTGGAAAGTTTTTTAAAAATCCAGAAAAATGTAGTAAACAACTTCTGAACTACTGCTAAGCAAGCAATATGGATGTAGTTATATAGTCTTCAGGAGCAAAGCTTAGCTCAAGGTAAAGTTTACTTGGTCGGGATTCTTAGTATTAAACTAGTTGAAGATTTATTTAGACTCAGAATTGATGAATCAGTAGATGGTGATCTAAATCTGTCTTAGTAGATTTCCTGGTACTGAAACTGCATATGTTGGTGACAGTTGATTGAGGGCCAAATGGATAACTTCTATTATTTATCTTATTCCTCTTATCTTGGCAGGACATCTTCAAAATGTTTTACTGTTATTTTGCAGAGTTGTCATAAATATTCCCAAAACTATACAGTTCTGACTCTAGGTAAAAGGCAATACATAAAATAATAGTTACAGTTAATCATGCAAAGGCCTTTTATTTGGGACTCAAGACACTATGCTAATATGTACACCACTTTCAGCAATAAATTGCAATGAAAATATTTTGATTGTGTTCAAATGTTACGATTCAGAGCGAAGTGTCTCTTCTTTATCTCCATCCATTGGTGAAGTAGTTGATGGAATTTGTGCTCTGAAGGTAAACAGTTCCAAAAATGAGATGAGACAATACAAGGGAATGGGACTATGCTGCAGTAAACATCAGAGCTCACACTTCAATTGCAAACCATTTTAAAGCAGTGCCTGCTGATGCCTCAGGGACAAAAATAAATTATGTAATTTTAAGATAAATACTGAGCTTGGCAATCTTCTGATAGAATATAGAGCTCAAGGTCCAACTGTGATGTATTAGGTACTCTCTGAACTTGGTTGTTTGCTTGCAGAGGTTTTATTACCCAACTAGACAATACCATCAGAGCTGGTGAGTATGGGTTTTGCTCGCTGTTTATATGGAGTAGCTTGCCTTGTCAAGGGTGTGGTTTTCTCCTTGGTAGATCCTTGATTAGGATACTTCTTGATTGTTGATTGTTTAATAAAAACCATGCCTGAATGACAACTATCATGACTGTTAAAGAGAACAGGTACAATGTTTCAATAGAAGAGAATATATGTAGCTTAAGGTTGAACTGTGAAGTTTTTGGAGCTCCTATGGAGTTTTCTGAGCTTGGTTGTTCACTCAGAGCACTAACGATATTACCTAGTGGTGTCATAAAATGTCTGCAAGCAAACAACCAAGCCCAGAAAGCACCAAGGACTTCAGAGTACAATGCTATAACGGGTAATTCTTGATAAAGAACTCATTCTACAAGAATGCACTTGGAGAATAAAAAATATTCTTTCAATGATTCTGCTTCTTTCTCTTGAAGTGCTTGTAAATAGATAATTGAGTATTTAGCTCAGAGAAGGGAATTCCTGGTGGAGGCTTTCAAATTATGCTTTCCTATGGTTTTATTTCAACAGCAACTGAGAATGATTTTTAATTGAAAAATGTCTAAACCATCAAATTTACTTCCACTGCAATTTTTGGTGGAGTTGCCCAATTCTTTCTTTCTTTCTTTTTTGTAATTGCTAGAGAAGGATTTTTCCCCTTTTGATAGCAGTGACATGTTTTATATTGCTCTATCTATTCCAATATAGGCAACTATAAGAAAGAGAGGGGGGGGAAAAGAGAAACTAACCATGGATGGCCAGAAGACCAGAAAGAAATATGTAAAAGAAGTCAGATTAAATCTCAAGAAAAAAAAAATCTAACTACCAGGACACTTTATTTCCAGCAGGGTATAGACAAGGTTGTAGAGTTATTTAAAAAACATGAAAGAGCAAGTGCAGTAAACAGTTGAAGAAGAAAAAAGGACATTGGAAGAATATCTGAAGGATAGTGAAGAGGATACACCGAAGTTAGTATAGCCAGGATGGCTTATTGATTACTGAAGAGATCAAACTGTGAATATGTGATGAACAACAAACAATGAAATGACTGCACCATTTTGCTATTTCAGCATATTACCCAAGTTTAAGTTGTCAATCAGATATTGTGAAAATTGTATCTTTTTTCTGTTTACCGTGTTTCCCTGAAAATAAGACCCTGTCTTATATTTTTTTGAATCCTGAAATAAGCGCTTGGCCTTATTGCCAAGCTCTCAAAAACCCTATTGGGCTTATTATCAGGGGATGTCTTATTTCGGTGGAAACAGGGTATTGGGCAAAATTCAGTCTTGTATTTTACTTGAGAAAATAATAATATGCCACCTAGTGGAGTATGAGATGTGACTTTTTTAAAAAATCTTGCATATCTTTAGATAACCTTGCAATTTATGATTACTTTTTAAATCCTAAACACAAATAAAATTTAAAAAAATGTATCCTACAATGATAATATAGCTTTTTGTATTTCTGATATAATATTTGCAAACCAAAATCAGAATTAGTATCAAGTGATAGTTAAGGAAATGGAATAAGGGAATCCTAAGGGAATCCACACTCAATATGGATCTCCGTGGATGACTTTGTCACCTTCTCTCAGACAACTCTCATCTTCAAGACAATCATTCCCTTACTTCAAGAAAGGATTGTTCAGGGGAAAACAGAGGGCGGGGATGCTTTTGATATCATCTTGAGCTCCTGAAAGCATTTATTTAATTAATTAGTTTCTGGCCCATAGTAAAATATATGGGAAAATCCCATTGCCAATGAAAATAAAATTAGGGTTAGGGTTAGGTCTCCTTGGAGTCAGAGCTGAAAAATGATTTCAGGGATAAATTCTTAGAGGTTCTCTAAGGAAAGTGACAGTGACAGCATTTCATTCGGACTTGTTTTTGGACCAAAGTAAAATTCATGGGAAAATTCCACTGCCATTGAAAATTAAACTATCACCACAGTTATGGTTATGGTTTGACTTTGATCCCCTTGGAGTTGGGGTCTAAAACCGATTTCAGGAACAGATACATAGTGCTTCTCTAAGAAAAGTGATGGTGACAGCATTTCAATCGGACTTGTTTGTGGACCACAGTAAAATATATGGGAAAATACCATTGCCAATGAATATGAAATGAGCCTTAAATTAGGGTTAGGTTATGGTTAGAACTCCTTGGAGTCAAAGGAAAAAAATTATTTAAGGCATAAATTGTTAGTGGATCTCTAAGAAAAGTGATGAATTTCATTCTGACTTGCTGTTGAGCACAGTAAAATTCATGGGAAAATCCCATTGCCAATGAATATTAAACTAACTAGCCTTAGAGTTAGAGTTAGGGTGTCCTTGGAGTCAGGGCCAAAACTGATTTCTGGGATAGATTCTTAAATGTTCTCTAACAGCTGTAACAGTTACAGCTTTTTGTTCAGACTTGTTTATGGACCACATTAAAATACTTGTAAAAATCCCATGTTAGGGTTGATTCTCTTTGATGTGATAGCCAAAAACCCAGCTGGGATCATTCTAATGTCTGAAGGAAGAATATTCCATAAGTCAGGGGCTACGACAGAAAAAACCAGTCTTCTAGTTTCTACCAGTTGATACTCTTTGGCTGGTGGGAATTTGCAGGATGGTCAATCTGTTGCATTGGATTAGACTGATAGAAATTCTTGGGAAAAGATGGTCCCTCAGCTAACCTGGTCCCAAGCCATGGATGTCTTTAAAGATAGCAAACTGACAACCAATGTATCTCTTATAACAGTGATGTCATATATGCACCTGATGGGCCTCCATAATTGTCATGCCACTGTATTCTGTATCAGTTGTAGCTTCGAACACTTAAGGGTAGCCCCATATAGAGGGTGTTGCAGCAATCCAATTGCAGGAATGACTGCACGAAGAGACTTGTGATCCAGAAAAGGATGCAACATTGTTCTCTAGATCCTGCCCAACTCCTTTCTTGGTGAATTGCTGTAGGTCAGATACTATTCATAACCTGGTTATTTGTCTACTAACCTGCTAGAGTTATATGCTGGTCACTAGTTTGTCATCTGCCTCTGGACTCCTTGAGAGTAAAAGCCCTAATAAAAATATGAATTCAATTATCAAGTGAGATGAAAATGTAGTATCTTATAGTATCTTCTGGAACTGCCCACATTGATCATTAGAGTTGAGATAATTCTTTTTTTTTTTGGTACTTTCTAACTAAAAGCACAAAGCCTAGAAAAGGAAGATTGATAGAAAGATGTCAGTCTGTTGATGATCTCTTCAGCACAGGACACATTCATTGTTATGAAATGGAGCTGGGAGGCTGCCTCCATACAAAGAAGTATCAGTTGTCTATTCTAACAATGGTGTAGGATTTCGGTATGCGTAGAAGCTTTCTCAACTGTGAGGAATGTGGTCTGGAGTACAAACAATTTCCACTTTTACCAACAACAGGTTGCTCTCCTGATTTGCTGTACTTCCTCCTGGGAAACAGACAGTTCTTTGACAGTCAGCTTGCTTTATTTCGGATAGTTATGCAAGTATGGTCTAGGTTCAGTCTTCTTGCATTAAAAATCATTCATAAAACGCCCATAAAACAGTTTGATTCTATTCTTGTTGCTCCTTAGATATGTTTCTAGTGCAATTAACAAAAAATGTACTTTTGAAAATTCCGCATCACAGTCCAGATTCACCCTTTATTACTTTGAATAAGATTTCACATGATTTACAATTCAGACCACCATGAAGCATTCCTTCATTTTCATTAATTAGCCTTCTCTATATTTTCATGAACAAGACTAGACTCATTACACTAAATAGGTCTGTAACTGGCTTATTAAGTATATAAAACTGCCACTGACTTTCTATGTTCTGCACTCTTCTGGGTTCTCTGAAAATTCCACACTTAAAAGTTTTAAATTAAAATTTACTAGTGATATAGCACGCCATAATTCATTTCTTGATATGTCCCATGTAACCCAGGGATCATAAGTTCATATGCTTTATCCGTGAGTAGCTCCTGGCTCATTGAGATGCTTGTGGCGGTGGAACAGTAGGAATAGTAGTTTGAGAAACGTTGGAGGAAGAAACCAGACATTCACTAACACATACCTTTTAAGTTTAAGGCTATTTCAGAAGATAGACTTTGTAGCTTCCCTCATTTGTCATGACCCATAATTTTCAGTAGTCCTAGCTAAGCATAGGAATGGTGATGGATGATAACAATTTCTTCTCTTGTTTAATTATACATAAACCTACAACAAGTAGTTTCTGTTATCTGGAAACAAAATCTTGAGTACTGAGACCCATGACTACTATGATTCTTGTGCTGTGTCCATGCAGCCAATCTCGTGGAAGAGCTCTGATTAGTTCAACCATATTGGAAGTACATTATTTTCTAAGATGGAAAATAATTCTTGTAGCTTTCAAGAAGGCTGTGAAGGGACCATTTTTTTAAAAGAAGGAAAAAGGAAAAGAAAAGAAGAAACCAATTCTTCTACTCTCAACCTGCTGAGCCAATAATTTTAGACTAATGTCTAACCTTCCTTATTTAGGTTTTAGAAAGTTTTGAGCATTCAGTGATACTACAGTGATATCAATCATTTTGATTTTTGTCAGTCTTGTGTTTAAGTCTGTTAGGCATTTGGTGCCCCCTTAGTTCAACTTATATTTGCTGACATATGAGTATGTGGCTCTTTTTGTTGAAACTATCTTAATTTAAAAAATATTTTAATAAACTTTTTCAGCACAATAAAATAAAAAAATAAAAAAGAGAAAAAATAATTAAAAAATGAAAAAAGAATTGTGACTTTCTCCCTTCTTCAGGTGAGTAATTACCTCTCAGTTTTCCCTGCCTCTTTTAACTCTTTTTAATCCCAAAACCCCAGATTCATTCTTTTTTTAAAAATGCCCATTTAAGGCTTTCACTCTTTTAAGTTTTTATTCTTTTTTCCCCTGACCAAACTGGTAAGCTTTGCAATTTTTGCAAACTCTGTAATTTTATAATTCAATCTACTAATGTTTCATTATTCTTCCATTTTTATGCATTGAATAATGCCACAGTTACTATTCACAGTATTAGTTTGTTATATTTCTTTTTCTAGTACAGTGTCCATAAAACCCAGTAGAAATAATTCCACTTTCATTGCCTTATTAGTCTGTAATACCTTTTGCATCTTTGGATGAATTTGCACCCAGAATTTCTTTGCTTTTTTACAAGTCCACAATGGATGATAAAAAGTCCCCTCTTTCTTTTTATACTTTCCACACCGACTTGATGTTGCTTTGTAGATTTTTGATAGTTTAGCATATGTCGTATGATCTTTTTGTTGATACTTTTAATCATGATCTTCCTGTGGAGAGTCTTGCTATAATCAGAAACTATGTATATGTTTGGGTATATGTATATACAAATATCTGCAATATTTCCTGTCTTTTGAGAAGTGTAAAAAGGATTTAAGACTTTTTTAAAAGAAAAATCTGCTGTCCATTGAAATCATCTTCTGAGTTTTTCGTACAAGTTCCCCAGCAATTGCTTGGAACTTTTCTGACTTGATTATCTTCACAGTGGCATTGATATATGGTTACACTATCCTAGAAGAAGTTTATTCTACTCTCCATCCTCCCCTCCTGATCTTTGAATGCCAAACTTTTAAGAAATACTTTTGAGAGTTTCCAAATTTGACATTTTCGTGGTTTGTTGTACCCGCTGTTTGTTTCCTGCTGCTGAATTTAATTAGTTATCAGTTTCCTGTTGTGCTCAAGCTATTTACTTTGTGTGGTTTTGATGATTTACTTTTGCAATATGGATTTTAAATTTTTGCACGCAGCATTTTAACCAAAGTATGGAGTAGGAATGTTTTTGTAAATAAAAATATTTGTTATAGCAAAAAGGCCATAGTCAGTTTGGTATTCTTTAGTAAACTATAATCTCTGAATTTTAAAAGCTACCCAAACTTTTTAAAAATCATAATGCAAACTACAAATCTATAGTATAGCTGCATTATAAAAGCAAAAAGGAGGCTCAATATAGATTTCTTTTTAAACTGATGGATATTTTTAAAAATTCAGCATTTGATAACCATTCATCTTTATTTAATTTAGAGAACCACATCCTTGAAAATGTTAACTTTATGAAAGATATAAGGCATGCAGGCGTGTTTTCTCTTTTCATTCTATAGTAGTAATAATTCCAATCCAATATATGGTTGATTATTCCAAAAGGAACCAATTAAATTTTTATAAAGCACCTTAATATAAAAAGTTTGCTGTTCTATTGGGGAAACCTGAATAAATATCGAAGTGTTGCAAGTCCTTTCACTCATAGCTGAGCCAATAGGTCAAGGGAATGAAGCTAGCCGCAGACATTGTTGCTGGCCCTTTTTTGCATTCAGTGCAAAATGTGCATAGAGTATTTACAATGTATGATTGATTGCTCCTTTTCCATCAGGCCATTGCTGACTCTTAGCAACCTCATAAAACAGGGATAATTATCACATATATATGCACAAACTTGAAAAAAAGAAGAATCATGCTGTAAGCAAGAATAAGTTACAGATTTCACTATAAAATGTATTGCCCTCTTATTCATCAACTTTTAAAAAATATATTTCAATCAGAATAGAGCTGGAGGGGACCTTGGAGGTCTTCTAGTCCAATCCCCTCCTCAAGCAGGAGACCCTGTACCATTTCAGATAGGTGGCTTTCCAGTCTGTTCTTAAAAACATCCAGTGATGAAGCACCTACAACTTCTGAAGGCAAGCTCTTTCTAATTGCCCTCACTGTTAGGAGGTTTCTCTTTAATTCCAGGTTGCTTCTCTCCTTGAGTAGGTTCCATCCATTGTTTCTTGTCTTGCCTTCTGGTGCTTTGGAAAATAAATTGACCCCCTCTTCTTTGTGGCAGTCCCTCAGATACTGAATATTGCTGTCATATCACCTCTAGTCTTTCTTTTCTGTGGACTGGCCATACCCAATTCCATTCTTCATATGTTTTTTGTTTCCAGGCCCTTAATCATCTTAGTTGTTCTTCTTTGCACTTTTAGTCTCAAAATCTTTTTTGTAATGTGGTGACCAAAACTGGTTGTAGTGTTCCAGGTGTGATCTTATTAAGGATTTATAAAGCGGTACTAATTCTTCACATGATTTTGAGTCTATGCCTCTGTTTATACAACCAAGGATTGCATTAGCTTTTTTGGCTGCTGCTACTCTGCTGGCTCATGTTCATCCATTAGGACTCCATGAGCCCTTTCACAGTTTTTGAGCCACATTCTATCTAATCTGTACTTGTACCTTTGGTTTTTCCTGCCTAGGTGTAAAACCTTACTTTTCTCCACATTAAATTTCATGTTGTTGGATAGGACCCATTGTTCAAGTCTGTCAAGATCTTTTTGGATCCTGAGCTTGTCTTCTCACGTATTGGCTGTTCCTACCAGTTTAGTGTCATCTGTAAATTTGATGAGTTCCCCTTCTATTTCCCCATCTAAGTCCCCATCTTTATAGTGTGATTTGTTGTAAATCACACACACACACCCTTTTTTTTAGTATTTCATAGCAATATGAAATCCTAATGGATGGAGTGAAAGAAAGGTAAATGAAATCCTGATAACCCAATCAAATGAGATTTTTTTATAGAAAGTTTTTTTTAAAAAACATACAAACTTAAAAGCGTATTCCATTCAAATTTCAAATACAATGTGCCGGTGTGTGTGTATAACATTTTTGTGCATACAACAATTACCTATCGTTAATTTGTTTAATCATCCATTTTATCATCCAATTATAATGAAATATTTTGGTTAATCAATCTCTAATGTTCCTTCTGGAACAATATTTTATCTTATTACCCTATTTTGTCCATCATTTTGAGACAATTATATCCTTCAATGATTTTTAACCTATTAAAAACTGTGCCTTTCTTTATCATAGTTTCCCTTCTAACCATTGGTAAAATAAGTCCCATACTTTATAAAATGGCTTGTCTTCCTGTTCTCTAATTTCAAACATAAATTTACTCATTTCTGCACAGTCCATAATTTTCTTTATAATTTCATCCTGCAATGGCAATTTCTCATTTTTCCAATTCCTTGCAAATACAATTCTAGCTGCTGTTATTACATTCACAATCAGATACCTCAGTTCTCTACTATAGGTTTCAGGTATAATTCCCAATGAACAGACTTCTGGTTTAAAATCTATATGTTCCTTTATCATCTTCTCCAACCATGTATTTATTTTAGTCCAATATCTTTTAGCTTCCATGCAAGTCCACCACATGTGATAGTAGGTTCCAGGTATCTGTTGACATTTCCAACATTTTCTGGATTTATTCTTGAACATCCTGGCTATTCTTTTTTTTTTTTATTCAAAATGTTTTACAAAAAAAAATTTTTTCCCTTTCCCCCCCAACCCCCTCCTTCACTAATCCCTCCCCCCTCCCCCCTGACTTCCCAGATGAAGCACAAGGTATAGATAAAAATAAAGCAAACATATGCTAAGAAGATTTTCCCCCAAAACTATTATACCAATTTTCCCTCTCTAGCTCTGACTTCCTCCTAACACAACCAAAATCCTTCAAGAAAAAAAAATAAAAAATAAAAGAATTAACAATTAAGAATAACAAAATATGTAAATCAATAAAACAAATTAATCCTAAAGTATTTAAAACCAACTAAAACATAAAAATCCAATCCAATTCAAAGAATATCTCCCTTATAGCTTCTATAACCATATAATTTTTCCCCCAGGTCTTTCTTACATAAACTCTTTCAAAATTATTCTATTCAAAATACAATACAACTCATTATAAAATTTCAATATCAAAAATTACAGTAGCTATTCAAATTTAGTCCATCCTCGTCAAAATCCAGTATAAATCCAAATACCTAGTCTTTTGTAATAGATATAAAACATATAATCAACCCATTTCTTCCAGATCTTCCTCACTTGTCTTTCAGGGACAGTAATATTTTTGTCTGTTAATAATTCAAAGGATAGTACTTTTGTCTCTTGCCATTTTTTTTGATGCATTAATCTCTGTCTTTCCTTCATTTCTCCTTTTGAAAAGTCAGTCACAATATTGCCTAATAAATCCTTATGTTCAAAAATCCACAAATTACTACCATATATTCCATCAATCCAAAGAAAGAATTCTTGAAAAGCATTAAGCCTGTAAATTTTTTCAGTTCGGGAGACAGCCTCCTGTAGCACAAATTCTGACATTTCATCCAAACTATTTAAAGGAAACTTCTTTACATCAACTTGTTTATTCAGGATCATATCTTCATATTTATCCATTTTTATTTGTATCTCATCCATTGCATTTAAGTCCTGTTTGAGTTCGTATTTTTGAATAATTAAATACATTCTTTCTGTGTAATCCTGTATAAAGTCACGAATCCATTCTTCTGAAAAAACCTTCATGGCAAAGTTCTTACTGAAAATCCCCTTATGAAATACTTAAACAACGTAATATAATCCAACAATCCAGAATCCAACACAATATGATGAAGTCTCCATTCAGTTTCGATTTTGCAGCAAGGCTGATCTATTTGCAGAGTCTAAAACGCCATTTTAAGAGAAGGAAAAAATAATAATTTTTCTCTCTTTAAAAAAGGAGGAAGTCAGGAAATCAACAATACTTGCAAACCAATAATTGTTCACTCATGCTCCTTCTGCCTACTTATAGAAATCCACAAAAAGAAATCAATTGTTAGCAGAACTTGGACACCTTCCTCTTTTCCTGCTGTTGCAAGAGACGCGCTGGATAATGGAGTGCAGAAGGAATTCAAAGGGATTCGACCCGTTCGGGACTTTGAATAACAAAAACAAAGCCCCTAGGCTACCTCTCTCCCCCCTTGCTCTTTCCCCTGCTCTCTCAACCAGAGAGGGAAAATTAAGTCAGGAACAACTGTTCGAAGCTATTTACACTGGCTTTTACAATATCCAGCGCGGAGTGCCATAAATTAGCACCCAGCGAGAAAGGTGGCGCCAAGCGGAATCCCATCCTGGCTATTCTTGCCGGAGGTAGGTGCCACCTGTAAAACATCTTATACAAATTTTCTTTATATGCACTAGACATTGTCATCTTATAATTTTGTGTCCACAATTTCTGCCATATTTCTAAGTCAATACCATGCCCAAAGTTTTCCCCCCAAGCAATCATAGTCTCTTTCACTTGTTCTTCTTCTAACTTAATCTCTAATAAATAAATATATAGCTTTCTAATTAAATTATCATCTGTATCTGTTAAAATTTTATCTAGTTGGTCAAGTTATTATAGAAACCTTCTGTTTTAGCATCTTTATCATGTCTAGAACATATTTGCAAATATGAAGACCAATTCAACTTTATACCTTGTATTTCTAGATCCTGAATTGTTTTTAATTCACCCTTTTCATTTAACAGTTCATTATATCTAACAATTTGTTCCTTTCTAAATATTAATGAATATGAGAATGCCTCAATTGTCTTTCTTGATTCTTTCCCAATTTAGTAATAAAGCCTCTCTTAAAAAGTGTCTTCTGAAGTACCCTTGTATTTTCGCTTCTCCATACCACAAAAATGCATGCCAACCCAGTAATAAATCATGACCTTCCCAATCAAGTGAGATTTTTATCAAAGAGATTGGCAAACTTCATTTTATTTTTGTCTCTTAGCAGGACTTTTGGCTGGCTGAAAGCTAAATGAGAAAAGAAGCCCTATTACATCTGGGTTAAAGATAAGGGAGCAAGCCAGGGAATAATGAAGGCTAGATGCAGATTACGACTGGATTTTATTTTATGAATTACGATTTGGGTTGTAAGAAAGAACAGCAATTGAAATTAACCTCTGCAGACATCACTGTTCATTTCTTCTTCTTTCTTCTTCTCTTTTGGTGCCTTTTCAACATTCTTTTGTTATTTAACTCTGACAGACACCATAAAGATATGGCCTTAACAAATCAGTAACATTTATTCTGGGGAAAGACTTTAAGCCACACACCCACCCTACATAAATTATGATGGAAGAAACCATTTGTCTTCTCTCTGGATACAGAAGGGTTTCTCTGGAGAAAATTGACTGGTGGAAACATGACTGACACAGTTGTGGGAAGGGGGAAGCAGGATTGCTTCTACATGTTTTAGAGCCTCCCTTAAAGATTCCAAGGAGACACATCCTGTCATATCTCAACCAACCACTTGAAAAAACGGTATTGTTTTGTATATAACTGTATCCTTCCTTCCTTCCTTCCTTCCTTCCTTCCTTCCTTCCTTCCTTCCTTCCTTCCTTCCTTCCTTCCTTCCTTCTTTTTACAGTGTAACTCATTTCATCGTATTTGACGCTGGGGAGAGTACATCAAAGTTAGCTAATTGCAATTTTTTAAAAAAAAAAAAATAGTAGTATAAAAGTTCAAAGTAAACAGTTAAGCAACATGATTGAAAGTCTGGAGTTGTATTTTAAATAATAAGAGCAACACACTAAACCAATCTAGATAGGGAGATTTTCCTTTTTATAATGATTTATTTGCATTTAATAAATATTTAGAGGAGGCCGTTGCTGTGCATAAGTATATTTAATGCAACATCATGTAATTAATTAGTTTCAATATCTTGCTAAAAAGAAGAAGGAATAAAACGGTGATTTTTTAAAAAAATGTGGGGGATAGGGAGTTGAAGGTTTGTTTGACTTGTTATTATATTAAGTAATTTAAGGTGAACAATGTAACTACTAAATTTCAGCCAATCAATTATTCTGTCAGTTTTATCACTGTCAGGAGACAATTTATGGATTATACTTAACAGTATTCATAATTGTGCATATGTTTTGGTATTTATTGAATGTAGCATGTAGCACCTTACTGGAGTACTAATATTATTTATTACTGATACTTATCACATATGTCAAGTTTATCTAATTAGGGTTTTTTCCCTAAAATAAATTCTGGTGAATTGAGGTGAGTCATGTTACATTCACTGAGAAGAAAAGAAGCCATGAATGGGTGAAATTTTTAAATAACTGCAGACAAAGTTGCTGAAAAGATTGTGAGGTTACCTTATAACTAGCTGACACAGTAGAGAGAGGAGGTTTCATCTGCCACTTTTCCAAAGGAGCTTTGTTTCAGCCATGGATTATTATGATGAAAATCATTTTATTAAGTATGAACCTCATAGGGATAAAAGACAACTTCTGAAAAACCCCTTTCTTCATGATCAACTCTTTCTTATGTTCACTAGTTATATGATGTGGAAGTTGAATTATGCTACCATCACCAAAATGAAGCCTATATATGTAAACGTCTCAGTATGTAGAGGAATCTTAAAATCAAACAAAATTTCCCTTTATGTGGAGAATATCTTTACAGACAGGATCTATTCTTAATGATGTCAGCATAGCTAGCCAAGTGTAGTTGTCCTCCTCATATTCAAAGTATGACATAGGCATGCAGGTGGGAGACCAAAATCTGCAACTTGTTGGGCATGGCATCACAATTGGCCAACACAATCCTAAATTGCATTAACAGAGGGATACAATCAAGATCAAGTGAGGTACTAATACCACTCTATAAAGCCCTAGTAAGACCACACCTAGAGTACTGCATCCAGTTTTGCTCACCACACTATAAAAAAGATGTTGAGACTCTAGAAAAAGTGCAGATAAGAGCAACCAGGGTGATTAGGGGACTGGAGAATAAAACATATGAAGAACGGTTACAGGAACTGGGCATGGCTAGTCTAGTGAAGAGAAGGACCAGGGGAGACATGGTAGCCATCTTCCAATACTTGAGGGGCTGCCACAGAGAGGATGGGATCAAGCGGTTTTCCAAAGCACCTGCAGGCCAGACAAGGAATAATGGATGCAAACTGACCAAGGAGAGATTCAACCTAGAAATGAGAAGGAACTTTCTGACAGTGAGAACATTCAACCAATGGAACAGCTTGCTTTCAGAAGTTGTGGGAGCTTCATCACTTGAGACTTTCAAGAAAAGATTGGACTGCCATTTGTCAGAAATGGTATAGGGTCTCCTGCTTGAGCAGGGGGTTGGACTGGATGACCTATTAGGTCCCTTCCAACTCTGTTAAACTGTTAAATCTGTTATTAGTTCAAGCCACTTTTTTCCTGTGCAGGTAACATCAACACACAAATGGCACAAAGATCGGACATGAGATCATGCCTCTGCCATGTTGTAGAGATGGCATTTCTCCTATGAAAATTGCTGGATGGTTATCTGGATACTTTCCATACCTGTCTCTTTTGAGACCCCCACCACCACCTCCCACTATTCTGCCATTAAACTTTTCTCCACTCCATCGTACATAATCCCCTTTTCCAGGAGGTGCTCATTTCACATGCTATATGGCATTTTGCCATCTTGTATATTGAATAAATTTACTAACACTCGGGAGCAAGCTAAAATAATTCACTTGGGTTTGGCTGCTAAGTCAATTAAATACAACAATTTAGTGCAAAATCATTCTATATGCCAGTAGTTGACAAGCCTTTTCTTTAAAAAGCCAGATTCTTCTAACTGCGGTAATATGGAGTGCCTTGTTATTTTAGTAGCTGCCATTATTCGGCAGTGTAACACTGCAGGTTGACATGGAATCATTGGTTACATAACTGCTAGATAGCAGTGCCAGTATAGTTTATCTTTTCATGTGTAAAATTCAGAATGTTTGGCTGAATTATTTTTCTGTAAAAGCATGAAAATACAAGATGTTACTACTGAAGGGACAAAAGTGCTACAATTCCCTTCAAAGATTTATTTCCTTAAGGTTAGGAAGAGGAAATGAGCTTGCTCCTGTTAATTATTTCTGAATTCTTTTAAAGCAACAACTATATTAAAATTAATAGGTCTAGATCTGAATCGTAAACACATTCACACAGACAGATTGTAGAAAATAAGAATTGATCAGCATTCGATACTGAAAGGTTTAAAAAAATAAGCAGTGTTGGCTTGATTTATTTATGTAGTAATTAAATTCACATGACATAATTTGCAAAAATATTGAAAAACTATCATCACCCCCATGGATGCATACTGCATTGTTACTGGGGTATCATTTGAGCAATTCCTTATGTGATTTTGTTATTTTTGTAATGGGACTATCTGAATCTAAATAAGGTCTCAAAACTTCTTTAGGAAAGTTTATTCTATCTGCTCACTCTTTTATACACCACTTATCCTTGGGGTGGGGAACCCTTATCGATTGAATTGTCACATCTTTTCTAACATAGACAAAGACATTGATTGCTACAACTTAAATGTTTTACTTCATCTCTAACTTTTTTCAATAATCATAAAAATGAAGATAAATTCTTTCTTTTTTTTCTGTGGGTTTTCTCACTTCAGCCTTTAGCAGCTTGCCTTCTGTAATTAAGCTGAAATAAAACCAGCTTCTGAAATCCCTTTCCAGATTTCAACCCATTTGGGTCACCCTTTTGCTGGCCAGATGTTCTGTCCAACCACCTTGAACTCAGCTTTTAATTGATGGATTGCCTTGCTTCCCTTTCTGCTCCCACTCATGTTAGAAAAGCAAGCACAATCATGTTAGAAAAACACAAGGCCTACACAGCCTACAAAGTCCCTTCCCATTTTATGGTGTTGCAGTGGTTAGAATGCAGTACTGTGGGCTACTTCTGCTGACTGCCAGTTTCCTGTAGTTTGGCAGTTCGAGTCTCACTGAGTCTCAAGGTTGACTCAGCCTTCCATCCTTCCGAGGTCGGTAAACTGAGGACCCAGATTGTTGGGGTCAATATGCTGACTCTGTAAAACCACTTAGAGACGGCTGTAAAACACTGGGAATATAAATCTAAATGCTCTTGCTATTTTATTTTGTTAACAGTTCTCACTTTCAGCCAATTAAGAAAAAACCAGCATGTCACCATTCCACAACTTAACTTGAAAAAGAAAGTCCACTCTTTCAAAGCAGGCAGCTCATATGAAATGGTCATCAAGGTAGAGTGGGGACCCGGAGAAGGGCAAAGTCGCTACAGTAGAGACCGGGGCATTGGAAGAGGAATGAGGTGCAACAGGTGGATTGGCTTCCTAATATGTGACAGAAGGAAGAAATATTGATTTTGGTGTAGAATAAGAACTGGTAAGTCACCTTCCCAACAGCAAGCTGAAGATGGCATCATCATTTCCTGCCCTTCCTAAACTGTAAGGTGATCTCTTCATGCAAAAAATGCAGATCAGTCCTGAGTCTCTAATGATTATCATCCTGTAAGCATTTGATGCTCTTCCAGTTAGTTATTCTAGCAAAAACTCTCACAGTGGGTAAATGTCACTCTCATTTTGCAACCAATTTAAAAATACGAAAAGATTGCTTCTTGTTGGCTAATAAATCTAAATCTAATCTAATTATCTTCTCACATTCCTGAGGGTCAAAAAGTACCCTACAAAGTAGAACATCCTTCAGGTGCTAGATTATTTCCTATATAATTCCATTTTAAGGCAGATCTTCCTAAGAGCTATCCTATGCTCTTTCACTATTCTTGTGCAGAACGACCCCAGATTTTGAGTTATATAAGTAGTATACTCTATTCAGTTTTCAAAGCATTTTCTCCTGTGGAGATGGGTATTTTCTCAGACAATTAACTTCTCAAGAAAGTTTTTCCAATAGCTTCCCTCGGTGTTAAAACAATAGTAGAAGTGTTTGTAGCTCACACTACCACTGTGGCATTTAACTTCTTTGCAACTCTCATGGTTTTCCTTATGAATCCAGGAAGGCTGAATATTTCTTTATCAAAAAAGGACATATTTCCTGGGAGTAATTGAAAAGCTATAGCCTTACAATTTCCCATGGAGAACAATTATTACCATTTTTAAGGCATAAACTTATGATCTATTTTCTTATCACGAAAGGAGCTGCTGGAATGGGGCTAGCTAGCTAGGTAGCTAGCTACTATCTATCTATTCTTTCATATCTAAATTCCATTTTATTAACATCAAATACATCAGGTGCAATCAGCACTTCATGTGTAAATGTATAAATACATGTAAGATTAATACTTTACCAAGAAAGGATGAAAATTCTTTCCTCATCCTAATCCTAAAATAGCTAGATATATTTTAATATTCTCCAATTAAGGGACAATAGCAGAAATAGCAATAGCAGAAAATAGAAGAATGTGGAGATTTCAGCAGACAGTTCAGGATAAGTTAAGATTTCAGAGACAGAATTTATTGATTTTTCGGGCTCCTTGAATACTACTTATTCAGTGTTTTTCTTTCCATCTTCAAATCGCAAATCATGCTAATGCTTCCACATTTTAATCAAGTACTTGTATTTTGCACTGTGGATTCTGCATTGCAATAACCTATTGTGACTCACTATTACCATCTCAACACACTGCAGACATTCCAAACAAGTCTAAAATAAAAGCTGCTAACTCAGACAGTTAAACAGGAAATGGAATGCCAAGCAAATTTTAGCATTAATAATATTACACTTGCTAATTGTTTGCCTTTGGTGCTGTTTTATTTTATGTTTAACCTGCAGAGGCTAATAATTTGCACTTGAATGGTTAAGCCAAGAATATTTTTGCATCACTGGCGGCAATGCTTTTTTTTTTAAAGAGTGTTCAGTTAACAGAGCTCCAAATGATGGATGTTTGACTAAAATGATGGATGTTTGGCTGCTGAATGACTAGTACTGAAAACTAGGGCTGTGCATATACATACATGTGGGGAGAGCCAGGGAAGCTTCTGAAGCAACTGGGATTTGCAACTTCTTTTATGATTGGAGAAAAGGTGTTTTGTACGTGCTCCTCCCCATTGCAAAGCACTTCTTTTGAAAGCCTTGAATGAATAGCCCTAGAAATAACGCAGATGGTGGTAGATCAGTTAGCTTTTCTATATCCTGTATTTCCTACCTATATCTTCCCATATATATTTCTATTGTTGTTATAAGTGTTAAGAATAAAACAAATATTATAAGGGAAACAGCTGCATTCAAACAAAATATATAATATAATACAATCTTCCACTACTTGGCAACCTCAGTAATACAAGTGTATTGTATTACACTTCATAGAATTCTCAGCCAGTATAGAATAGAATGGAATGGAATGGAATGGAATGGAATAGAATAGAATAGAATAGAATAGAATAGAATAGAATAGAATAGAATAGAATAGAATAGAATAGAATAGAATAGAATAGAATAGAATAGAATTTTATTGGCCAAGTGTGATTGGACACACAAGGAATTTGTCTTGGTGCATATGCTCTCAGTGTACATAAAAGAAAAGATACGTTCATCAAGGTACAACATTTACAACACAATTGATGGTCAATATATCAATATAAATCATAAGGATTGCCAGCAACAAGTTATAGTCATACAGTCATAAGTGGAAAGAGATTGGTGATGGGAACTATGAAACGATTAATAGTAGTGCAGATTCAGTAAATAGTCTGACAGTGTTGAGGAATTATTTGTTTAGCAGAATGATGGCCTTCGGAAAAACTGTTCTTGTGTCTAGTTGTTCTGGTGTGCAGTGCTCTATAGCGTCGTTTTGAGGGTAGGAGTTGAAACAGTTTATGTCCAGGATGCGAGGGTCTGTAAATATTTTCACGGCCTCTTCTTGATTCGTGCAGTATACAGGTCCTCAATGGAAGGCAGGTTGGTAGCAATTATTTTTCTGCAGTTCTAATTATCCTCTGAAGTCTGTGTTTTTCTTGTTGGGTTGCAGAACCGAACCAGACAGTTATAGAGGTGCAAATGACAGACTCAATAATTCCTCTGTAGAATTGGATCAGCAGCTCCTTGGGCAGTTTGAGCTTTCTGAGTTGGCGCAGAAAGAACATTCTTTGTTGTCCTTTTTATTGATGTTTTTGATGTTAGCTGTCCATTTTAGATCTTGCGATATGATAGAACCTAGAAATTTAAAGGTTTCTACTGTTGATACTGTGTTGTCTAGTATTGTGAGAGGTGGAAGTATGGAAGGGTCTTCCTAAAGTCTACCACCATTTCTATGGTTTTGTGTGTGTTCAGTTCCAGATTGTTTTGGTTGCACCACAAGGCTAGTCGTTCGACCTCTTGTCTATATGCGGATTCGTCATTGTCTCGAATGAGACCAATCACTGTTGTGTCATCTGCGAACTTCAGTAGCTTAACAGATGGATCATTGGAGATGCAGTCATTGGTATACAGAGAGAAGAGAAGTGGGGAGAGCACACAGCCTTGGGGGGCCCCTGTGCTAATTGTACAGGTATTTGATGTGATCTTGCTTAGCTTCACCTGCTGCTTCCTGTTTGTTAGGAAGCTTGTGATCCACTTACAAGTCTGTTCCGGTACCTGTAGCTGGTTTAGCTTAGTTAGAAGAATGTCTGGAATGATGGTATTGAATGCTGAACTAAAGTCTACAAAAAGGACCCTTGCACAGGTCTTTGGAGACTCAAGATGTTGTAGGATGTAGTGCAGAGCCATATTAACAGCATCATCTGTTGATCTATTTGCTCGGTATGCAAATTGCAAGGGGTCTAACAGCGGATCCGTGATGGTTTTCAGGTAGGAAAGCACTAGCCTTTCAAAGGTTTTCATGACTACAGATGTTAAAGCAACTGGTCTGTAGTCATTCAGTTCTTTGATGGTGGGCTTCTTCCGCACTGGGATGATGGTAGAGCGTTTGAAGCACGAAGGAACATAACACATCTCTAGTGATTTATTGAAAATATGGGTGAAGATGGGGGCCAATTGGTCAGCACAGACTTTTAAGCAAGAAGGAGTTATCTTGTCTGGGCCTGGAGCTTTTCCTGGCTTTTGTCTGTGAAATAGGTCCTGCACTTCCTTTTCTGTGATCACTAGGAGTTGTGAACCCAATGAAATGGGGTCAGTTGTAGGAGGCTTGGCTGTTGTTGGTGTGTCTGAGATGGGGGTTGTGGAGATAGGTGGCTGTAGTTTCCATTCAAACCTGCAGTAAAACTCATTCAGGTCATCTACCAGTTGTTGATTACCTTCAGCCTGGTAATCAGAGTGATGGCCTTCGGGAAGAAACTGTTCTTGTGTCTAGTTGTTCTGGTGTGCAGTGCTCTATAGCTCGTTTTGAGGGTAGGGGTTGAAACAGTTTATGTCCAGGATGTGAGGGATCTGTAAATATTTTTACAGTATGTTGGAAAAGCAACAAGTTTATCCATTAACACATCCATAATTCAGCTTTTGCATCCATTTACACTATGGCTATAGGAATCATGGTCTATCTTCATACATTAACTGGGCGAATGGATTCATAATCTGAATCACTGCAAACAAATGAAAAGTGTGGATTTTTTTCATGTGAACCAGAGGTCTGCTTACTAATTGCAGTGTACTAAAATGTAATGATTCACGAGGGATGATTATATGATCCATCAACCACAAACATAATTTGGAAAGAAAAGAAACCCCAAGCATGAGAACATGTGAATAATCACGTAAGGTATTTCCATATAGACCTTTTCTTCGGGGAGGCTGTGTTTATGGTAGCTTTGATTTAGTTATGCTGTAAGTGTTATCACATCTTTTGTTTATCACTTAAGATAAAGGACAATATGTAAGTGGCAGTGCCACTGTGCAGTATATTTACAGGTGTCATGATTCATATTGATGCTTTGTCATCTCTACAGTAGTCAAAAGGTCTTAGCAGGCAGAGTTGTGGAATTGCTTCATGAAATTTTAGATTTTCCAGTTAAAATATATTGTTCTGAAGAAGTAGGATGTGTATTAAAATCTGCATAAAAAGGATTTTATCTTTTATACTTTTTAAAAGGTAGCAGCAGGCTTAGAAAACGGTATTCAATAGCTAATACTGATGTCTTTCTTGTGTTTTTAATGCCCTCTTATTCACGTTTATGTACTGCGGACCAGGAGATGGTGTTTATGATACGTGACAGGATATTTGGAGGGAATTCAGTTGCAAAACAGTGTACAGAAAACTGTGTTATTGTTGCAATAGAAGCAAAACAAATCATGCAATCAGTGAGTGATACTTGTCCATTTTTCATGTGAACATAGTGTGATCTGGCAGAAAGACATTCTGAATGTTTATAGTTTACTAGTATGTGAAACCAGTGAGACACACAAAACCTGATATTATAATGCCACAAGATAGATTGCAAAGCAGGAACTAAGCTGGTTATGCAGGCTACACAGATCAGAAATTAGCACAAATCCATCAGTGTCCAAAGAAAAAGGAAGATTGAGAAAACAATAACTGGAAATCTAAAAAAAATAATAGGAAAAGAACAAGTCAGCATAGTATTTTGCTGGCCTGGTGTAGTATTAAACTACGCAGATATTTGATTTACAGTTTTTGATAATTTCATTGGCCATCATTCACCAAATCTTGCTGGTACATAACTCTATTTTTTCAGTAGTCTGTAATCAATTATTATGTGTGTTGGCTTATCAGTGCCCTTTCTTCCAAGCTTTTCCTCCCTACTTTTTTTTTTTTTTGGCAGCATTTTCACATGTAGATTTTAGATGTAGATTTGCTCCCTTCTTTGAATACTACCTGTTTGGCTCTTAGAAAGTAAGCACACAGCTTCTCAATACAAACACTGTAGTAGATGCTTTAAATCATCTCTACTTGCAGCAATTCCTGATCTGCAGAAATAACCTGGAAGGTGGAGCTGCAGTCTCTGGCTAATTCAAAGTGATAGCACCATCTACAGTCAGAGATGTTGTCTGCAATTATTATTTGGAAACAGCTGCAGTGATTCCTTAACACTTTGTTTCCATCCCTGTTCAGCCCAGATGTTATGAAATGCATGATGAAATAGATGATGTTTTCATGTTCCAGTAGCTAAATAAAGAGACATTTTTGCACTCAGCAAAAAATGCTTGATTTGAAGTAGGAAAAAAAAACCATACATCAGTGAAAGGGGACATGATTGCTGCTAAACAGCTAGGCACAGACCACCCTTATTTTCTAAAGGAAAGCCTGTTGACATCATAATTGTGATTCTTCAGTTGCATAGGAAATGCACTCTACCTATGCTATTTCCTTTACATATTTCAAGGCAGTTTGATAGTTCAGTTCTAATGAGTGTTGACATATTGTAGAAAACGGTAGTGGTTGGCTAATATAATAACAGATATAAACAATCCCAGTCTGTGGATTTGTAGGCATTGAGGTGTATTCTTCCAGCTTTTCTGACTCCCACAGTCTAGACGTGTAGGGTGTTTCAATCTGACACATAACTGACTAGAATCACAGTAGGCTGTTGAGCTTGTAGAGCAACTTCCTCCTTTAAGTGGGAAGACTGCCTAAAGGGATCTTAATGAATACCATTTTCTCTGAAAGAACTGGCATTGAACACTATATGAAAGAGCCCATTTCTTCATGAATTAACACTTTTGTCTGGTGACGATTGGCATTTATAAGATCCGTTATGTGTGGTTGTATAGAAGTGGAGTAGAAAACAAAGGCCTTATGTGCACCTATTAGTGATTGTGACTATTGATACTGATATTATTACTATTTTTAACAGAGACTACTTGGGAGCGACCAAGCAGTATTCCTGGAACTCCAAAGAATTCTGTGAGCCAGAAGAACTCCTTGCCTACAGGTAGGGGACAAATCATCCACAGGTGCATGCAGTTAGTTTCTGCAAAAGGAGAGGGGATCATAAAAGCTCTTACTATCTGCATTAAAATGGGAAAATCCCTGTGATATATTTGTCTTATCTTTAGAGAGAAAGTAGCACTAGGAGAATGCACGGAATTTCCTTGGCAGAGATATGGCTTGTGAGTAATATTTAGGTACCATCAAATCAGGTTCAAACTTCAGTGGCTCAATGCAGTGTGCTGTTTTGCCAAGAGTCAAGACAGTGATCAAGTACCCCATCAGTTGGTTATTTTGGATCCAGAGACAATAAGGGCACCTGCGAATAAAGAGATTTTTAAGAATTTAAAAGCATAACATAAAAATAGGGGTGGGCTGCTGCCAGTTGTAACAACTGGTTCGCCCAGAACCAAAAATGTGAGCGTGCACATGTGCACGGCATCAAGAAACCAGCAATTATTTAGGACATGATAGCATCAGGGTGGGTGGGCAGGCCCAACCTGGTTGGAACTACCAGTTCACCTGAACCGGTCTGAACCAGCAGCAGCCCACCACTGCGTAAAAAGCATATATACCAAACAAGATGAAATCAAAATCTCTAATAAGCTGTCAAGAGCTCCTTAAACATGAGAGCAGAGAACTCCAATTTCCACAGTACCCAGTGCTAGGTTTTGTGCAGAGGGTACCTACAAACAACAACAATTCCAGGTTTTGATAAAAACTAGGATACCATGACTTTCTGGCCCTTTTAAGGTCATGAGACCTGGCTTTGACTGAATGGCATATGAGTTTCACAGGTTTGCAGCTATGTAAAGACACTCTCCTTCCCTCCTATCCGTTCTCTTTTATTCAGTAAATAAGAGTTTAAAAAAACAGACAGGTTAACTCAGAATAAAATCTAAACTTCTAGACTTTTCTTAATATGAAGGAGAAATCAAAATATGTCACCAAACCCCTCAAAATAATAATGGAATTCTGCGTGGCCACTGCATATGCCTACCACCTTGACATATTCTGAATCTGCAATCTTGCAAGGATCTTCCTATGATATCCCTGATCCTGATTACCCACCGTATAAGTTACCTTTCCATTCTTCCATTCCTTGCTGAGTGTTGTTTTTCTACTCCATTATCCACTCTTCTGAACCAAAGTACGTGCTTGCTGTTCACTTTCCTCAAAGGAGCAGTCAATCTTTATTCCTTCTAGAATTGATTCACAGTCTTAGTAACTATCCCCGGATCCATAATTCATTGTCTTTCTTTTTTTCAGTGTCCAGCTTTCACAGCAGTACATTACTACTGTTAAAAAAAAAAACCCATTGCTTTGACAATTTTAATCCTTGCTGTTGTTGGAAAATCCTCATCATTGCCTTCATTTTTTTTCCTATGAAAGCAAACCCGCCATTTGGAAACCTGCCCTTATTGACAAACGTGTCCCTAACACGAGGAATGACACCAGGCCCACACTCACAAGGGCCACATAGGATGTCACCACCACACATCCACCCAGAAAGCAGACTCAAACACATACCGATGATGAAGCACAATCAAGGACCAGAAGCCAAACCGCAGCTGCAACATTAGCCATTTCAAACCCCTCCAATCCATACATGCAGCAGACTGACACCCACCATCAAGATGTAGCACGACCACGAACACAAAGCCAAACAACAGCAATGCACCAGCTCAAATCCCCCTGCAACTCAGACTAATCTGAACACAACCAAGCCCCCACCCA
Organism: Ahaetulla prasina; assembly: GCF_028640845.1. Classification (NCBI taxonomy): domain Eukaryota; kingdom Metazoa; phylum Chordata; class Lepidosauria; order Squamata; family Colubridae; genus Ahaetulla; species Ahaetulla prasina. Next base: position 125,405,676 of record NC_080540.1, read on the forward strand.
AACAGGACACACCCCCAGCCAATCAGAGCACAAAAAAACCCATCCAATCAGAACACAGCCAAGCTCCCACCCAATCAGTTCAAACCCCCACTAGCAGTTAAAAGGAAGAAACAGCTGCGATCACACATTGCTCCTAGAAGCATGAAGCTGAAGCCTGAAGATGACGAATGAGACTTCATCGAAACGTCACCAAGACACTTCTAATTTTACGCGGGAGAAAACCTGAATAACCAAAGACCTACATACAAACACCCGCGAAAACCTCAGAAAACATATATATATAAAAACCGAACTATACACTCTCACTAATGTACTAACATTCAATGGATTCCAAAGAAATAAGATTACCAAACTAATCCATAAAGAAACCCCCACTAAAATCCAAGACAGAGAACAAGAAAACGGCAAAGCCATCCTCCCATATATAAAAGGTACCACAGACAGAATCAGCAAGATCCTCCACAAACACAACATCAAGACAGTATTCTGCACAAACAGAAAAATATCCACCATCCTAAGAAACCCCAAAGACAAAATTGAGTTAGAAAATCAAAGAGTATATGAAATCCTATGCACCGCCTGCAGCACCACATACATCGGACAACCAACAGAAGAATAAGTGCACGCATTGAAGAACATAAGAACTCAATCAAAAAAGAGGAACCAACTTCTTCCCTGGTCCAGCACCTTAAAGCCACAGAACATAAAATTGATTTTAAAAATACCAGAACTATCGCCAAAACTGAACACTTTAGCAACAGAATAATCAGAGAAGTCATCGAGATAGAAAAACGCCCACACAGCATGAACAAACGAGATGATACCTCCCGCCTACCAGCCATTTGGAAACCCGCCCTTATCGACAAACGAGTCCCTAACATGAAGAATGATGCAAGACCCACACTCACGAGTGCCACACAGCATGTCACCACCACACATCCATACAGAAAGCAAACTCAAACCCACACCGATAATGAAGCACGACCACGGACCAGAAGCCAGACCGCAGCTGTATTATTAGCCATTTCAAACCCCTCCAATCCATACATGCAACAGACTGACACCCACCATAAAGATGTAGCACGACCACGAACGCAAAGCCAAACAACAGCAATGCAACTCACCAATTCAAATCCCCCTGCATCTCAGACCAACTTGAGCACAACCAAGCTCCCCCCAACAGAACACACCCTCAGCCAATCAGAGCACAGCCAACCCCACCATCCAATTAGAGCACAGCCAACCCCACCATCCAATTAGAGCACAGCCAAACCCCCAACTAATCAGAACACAGCCAAGCTCCCAACCAATCAGTTCAAACCCCCACTAGCAGTTAAAAGGAAGAAACAGCTGCGATCATACATTTCTCCTAGAAATACGAAGCTGTAAGCACCCAGCCTGTTGATGACGAATGGGATTTCGTTGAAACGTCGCCAAGACACTTCCAATTTTACACGGGAGAAAACCCGAATAAGCGAAGACCTATATATATATATATATATATATATATATATATGTATGTATGTATGTATGTATGTATGTATGTATGTATGTATGTATATGTATATGTATATGTATACACACACACACACACATATATACATACACATATAGCTATACATACACACAGAGAGAGACAAATGTGTGTGTGTGTCACTTCATTACCTAATTTTGCCATATGATTTTAAAGGCAGATTTATCTACAATAATCACATTCCATTAAGTGTGTCTTAACAAATAATGTTGCTTTTTGTTTCAAAATCTGAAAATACTTCAGCAATGTCCTGTTGGTGATGCTGAGAGACTATTTTCAACGCCTAAAGAGGCGTGTCCAATTGGCATCCCATAAGCCACATACAGCCCTGGACAGCTACTATTCTATTTGACTTTTTTTCTAAAAAAATCCCTGAGGCTTTTCAATGTCAGCTGACAAGTCTCATCCTTTCTGCTTTACCTTAAAAAACTGGCATCCCAAAGAGCAGCATCATGGTAAAATGAATACGTTCAGATTTTTTTTGCCCATCGTCCCTTGCAGAGAGTTTTAAGCCATCTGCTCTCATCTCGATGCTGTTCTTCAGCGGCATTTGTAGTAATTTTTCTAAGTGACTGACAAAGAGGGGGAAAAAATCTCCTTTCCTCAAAAGACTAAAGGGAAAAAAACCCTTTCTGTTCAAGAGAATAAGCCTTATTCCCTTGCCAAGAGTTTTTGTTCTGTAGTTCCATGCAGAAAAGTTTTTTCCCCTAGTTCTGCAGAAGCCATTCAGATCCTTATAGATCTCTTCCATGAATAGAGTTTGAAAAACCCCAAATTCCCAGGTTATACAGGAAAAATCTTTTGAAGAGATTCCTTTCCCCAGCACCTTCATTTCTCCTCAGTTATGCAATCTTCTCCTTTGGGTTAGGGATTAGTCCCCATTCTTTTAGCATCTAGAAAAAACATTTGTTAACTTGATTTTTAATTGCTGGAATATTTATTGCTTATTTTAATAGTAATTGTAATCTGTTTTATGTTTAAAAAAAAAAACATTTGGAAGCCCTCCTTCCCACCCCCAGCATGCACAAGTAGGTTAAATAAACAAAATAAAATAAATATTTCTTCATTTAACAACGAGATGGATAGTATCTGTGGAATACTGTATTTCATTTACTGAATTGGTTCTGGAGAGTGTTAAATAATATGTTAATCACCATTTAGGAAGGTCAAGTAAAATACTTGATTTTAACGTGACTTAAAACCCACCCCCTCTTTTCCTGCCTCCTTGGTCTGAACTTCATGTCTTTTTCTTACAGTGAACGGATATCACATACCAGGCACGTTGGCATCCCAGCTAGAGCCAAGCCACATGAGTCTCCGCAAAATCAGCAGTGACCCTCAGGTAAACTCACATAATGTGCTTCAGGATTCCTCTCTTAATAAATTTAGCTTTATTTACAAACAGGTTTAGTGGTAACTTAAAGTACAAGGAAGCTTGGAAATTTGTTTTTTTTTTTAAAAAAAAATTGTGAATCACCATTACTCCACAGCAAAGTCCAAGCTTATACTGTGAATCTCAAAGTCTTAATAGTTCTGAAGTACCTCTCTCCCTCCCTCCTCCCTCCCCCCCAGCAGTGGGTTCCACTTACCTTCACTACTGGTTTAGAATGGGAGTGCACGCACAGCGCTTCTGCGCATGCACAGATTCTGTGCATGCGCAGAGCATCCGTGATGATGTCTGGGCTGGTGGGTGGAGCCTCCTGCTGCCATCACTACCGGTTCTCCCGAACCGGGGCGAACTGGTAGAAACCCACTACTGTTCTCCCCTCTCTCTTTTTATTTCTCTCTATCTCTCTTTCTCTGTTGTTTTTATATGTCAAAGCTCCTATTGATCTTATTCAGTTTTGGCCATCTGTGATCATGGAAGTTCTTCAGGCAAGTCGTGCAATGTACTTTCTTTCTGTCCAAGTTTTAATTGCAATTACACTAACTGTCTGCTTACTCTTTGCTCTTTGGTCCTTACCTCATAGATGGAGGTTTTTTTGGTTTTTTTTTTGTTGGTTAAAATCTTCAATCAAATCTATGTTTCTCACATTTTTTATGATATGTGTGAACTCGGGAAGTGGGTATTGGAAATCCTCCATGAGCCTCTTTTATTACTATTTTGGAACATGTTGAAAGATGGCTTGAAGTTTTCTTGCAGAAATACGTGGTTTAGATCTTTAGGTCAAACGTGCCTCAGAATTCTATGTATAATTGTTGTGCTCAGTATAACAGTGTGGTGATAATGACAGTCCTTGACACCAGTCCAGCATGTCGCTGTGCTAGGAGGCTTTTGAGAAATTTCCACTTTCCTACATTCTAAACACCAGGATATCCTGAAGTGATCTTTGCATCACTAAATTGCAACCCAGTGCTCCCGGTAGTTTCCAGCCATTCATTAACAACTCCGATTGGTTTTATAAAATCACAGAATGGGAAGGGACATTTAGGCCACTGAATGTAGCCCCCACCCAGCTAATTGTAGGAATCCAAATTAAAGCTTCTCGGACAGATAGTTGCCTAGAACCCATCCTGCAAAGGAAAGGACACCATTATTCTGGATAATAATAGTTTCCACTGTTATAAAATTTGCTCTTAATGATTAGCCATTTTTTTCTAATAATCATTTTACATTTTAATTCAAATTTAAGTCCATTACACGGTGTCCTTACCGCTGAGACAATAGAATATAGGTCTTAACCTTCTGTTGTGTGACATCCTTCAAGAATTTGGAGAACGCTCTTATTTCTCTTTGTTTCAAATCTACTCAAGATGAAATATATCCAATTTTTCAATGGAAGTTATTGTTCCTAGTCCCCTGATATCACTGGTTGTCCTTTTCTGACCCTGCACTACTTACAGTAATCTGAATTCCTAAAGTGTAGTACTTTAAACATAATGCCTGAGCTGTGAGCCAACCGATTCAGAATAAAGTAAAAATTGTAGTACCCATGAAACCTAAATTGTAGTAACTTTTATTGCAACCACATCAGACTATTGATTCATAATCAACTTGTAATCAACAACTATTCCAAAATATTTTAAGTACTATTACAAAGCCATACATAAACCAAACTATATCTGTACGTTTAAATCATACTTCCTAAGTTTGCATAAGTCTCTGTTAAATTTCATTTTTTTTTAAAAAAATTAAGCATATTTGTCTATAACAAGATTTTATTTTTGTCTTCTATGATACTGGCTATCTCCCCTTTCCCTAATATTATATAATGTGCAGATTTAATCAGTTGCATTCCATCTCGCCATCCAAGTGATTAATAAAAATGTAAAGTACAAGTCCTAGAAATCTTCTGTCACTCTCTTCAATATTTCCAGAGTGATGAGGAAATTGCTTTGAATGTTCTGCATGTCTTAAAAGGTGAGACATGATGACTAAATATAGCTGAGTTATAAAGACCCAGTATTCTAGAATGCAACACTGAATCCAAAATTTAAATCCCCATTCTGCACCTCTATGGATTAAAATACATTTGGTCATTTCCAGCCATGACATTGCAAAGTAATTTTGGCAGTTTACATGTCAATTTCAGTTTCTCATTTACAATACCCACATGGTGATAATGGAGGAAATGTTACATCACAGATTACAATAGCATATTAGAAATGTAATTATGAACCTCTTCCTAAAGCCTATCAGATTCTTTTGTTATTTTATTATTTGGCCACTGATAAGATACAGCTCCTTCCCAAATGTTAAGGGAAAGAACTTGCAGGGCAATTTCACAAGTGATACTTGCATTTTCTCTGCATATTCTTTCAATAAAAAAGATACATTGACTAGGCTCTTACCATTTCTTCCTTTTTCCATTTATTATCAGCATTTCAGACAAATGTCAGGGAAAATTTATATTGTTCTACATCTACCAAATGTTTACATTGTGTGAATGATAAAGCAATCTTAGAGCAAACACTACAAACAAAACATCAGTCTAAGCTATTACCTCCAATGTAATACGTTCCAGCTCATAGAATTTGGTTATATTTTACCCTGGCTTTCCTCTACAGGTATGAATTCTGTTTAATACATTCTGGCATTATTCAGGAAAGTAGGCAAATTAATATTACTTGCACAGACTAGCTACATCATTGAATAGCAATATGAACCTAAGCTTCTCCTATGGAAAAAACAAACAAACTAGCTGTCTTGTTGCCATTGTTAAATTCTTGGATATCTGCAAGGTGTACCTTCTGCAAGGTATACCTAGGAAGCACCATTTTTAGGAAGTTCCTGTAAGTTATTGAAAGGTTCATTGTCATCATCAACATTTTGTGAGGCCCCTTGAATATGTACTATATTGCAGAATAGCAAATCAGAAAGTATGTGCTGCCAACACAATTAATTTGTTAGAGGATGGTGGTTCAGAAAAAATTGCTACTGTAAGCTTTGATTGAGTCAGCAAGTCATATCTTTTAGAACATGAAGAACTTGGTCAAAACAGCTCTGCTGGCCTTCTACACTGCGTGGGCCCTCAATCTCTCCTCCTCTCAATCTTTTCTGTCTTCCCTCCCTACCCCCAGTGCTGCCAAAAGCAGAGGCCCCACTGACAGCTGAGATTTCCAATACTTGGCAGTATCTTCATTCTTAACATTATCCAGTATTTTTGTTAATGTTTGCAGTGTCACTGTAAATTAGATTAATTTTGCCTTTGCAACATGAAGCATGTTAAAGATGCTAACAGGGTGGACCCTAAACAATGAAGATTCTGTTTTAAGAACAAAAATTAGTCCCTTTTCTTTCTTTCCATAACTCTTGGAGTAGGTACTGTGGGGGATTCTGCTGATGTTTAGCCTTTCATAAGGCTACACCTGACTCAGTCCACACCTTACTTTTTACATTACCTTCCTGAGGCATCAAAACAAATTCCCTCCCCCTCCTTTCTCCTGGGTTACTTTATTGAGGTAAGTGCTCTTGTAAACACAGTGGACAGTCCAAATTATCAAGGGCAAGGGCTGCTTCTTAGACTCAAGGTTTACAACATCTATGGCTACTATAGCATAGGAAAAAGGAAGTGATAAATGGAAGCGGTGTTAAACAATTAAAGGTGAAAACTGAGAGGATAATTTAATTCTAGAGCTGTTTCATCCAATAAGGTTAAAAAATTCAGGGTATATAAGAGGATGTACTTCATATAGCAAAACATGAAGAATGGTTTCAGGAACTGAGAAATAGGCTATAATTACTAAAAAAATAAGAATAAAATAAGTCTAGTTTAATGAAAAGAAGGACTAGGGGAGACATGATAACAGTGTTCCAATATCTCAGGGGCTGCCACAAAGAGGAGGGAGTCAAGTTATTATCCAAAGCACCTGAGGGCAGGACAAGAAACTATGGGTTGAAACTAACCAAGGAGAAAAGCAACTAAGGAGAAGAACTAAGTACTAAGAACTAAGGAGAAATTTCCTGACAGAACAATTAATCAGTGGAACAACTTGCCTCCAGAAGTTATGAATGCTCCAACACTGGAAGTTTTTAAGAAGATGTTGGATAACCATTTGTCTGAAGTGGTGTAGGGTTTCCTGCCTAAGCAGGGAGGTTGGACTAGAAGACCTCCAAGGTCCCTTCCAACTCTGTTATTCTATTCTATTCTATTCTATTCTATTCTATTCTATTCTATTCTATCATATAGAATATAAAATGCACTGTTGCATGTTAGGATTTGACTTCCAACTTGAATATCTTTCAAAGGAACAAATAAAAAAATATAAAGTTTTCAATTTCTATCAGTCATAGTTGATAGTATACATAGTGTGTATTACCTATAGTTTTAAAAGCAATATATCTCTCAGTGCAAACTGTTGGCTTTACACTGAGAGTGCAATGCAAGTGTGAAGATTTCTCACACCTTACTTGTGGACTTCCTGTAGGTATTTGATATTTCCATTATGGAAACAGAATGCTGAATTAAATAGGACTTTCATTTGATGTATGTAGAAAATCACAAAGTTAGCATACAAAACTAAGTCTGAAATTGAATGCATTCTCCAAAACTTTGAATCTAACAATTACTTGAAATAAATGCATTTCTAAAATAAATGCATGGTTGGAATAGGTCCACTGAACAAACAAATTCTGGATTGAGTTTTTACTTTTCTTGAAGATTCATTCTCTCTAGCTGAAAAGGCAGATTGAATAGTTACTATATTCTGTATCTTCCTTTATGTCTCTGGCATATCTCACCACTTTGAACACTTTGGGAGTGAACCTTGCTTTGTAGATACTTCTTGTGTGTGTCTATCTTGGTCTTTGTTGTTGTCATTGTTTTGTAGCACCCAGGATAGCGATCACGTTGAGTTCATCTGGTCTTGGTGTAAGAATTTAAATTAAGGGTCTTTATTTTGGATTTATTTAGGATTGTATCTGAATGGCACAGAATTAGATGATTTTTGAGCACACTATTCTATATAGGGCCGTGATAGCTCAGGCTGTAAGAAGCCTGTTATTAGAACACAGCAGCCTGCAATTACTGCAGGTTCAAGCCCGGCCCAAGGTTGACTCAGCCTTCCATCCTTTATAAGGTAGGTAAAATGAGGACCCAGATTGTTGGGGGGGGGCAATAAGTTGACTTTATAAATATACAAATAGAATGAGACTATTGCCTTATACACTGTAAGCCGCCCTGAGTCTTCGGAGAAGGGCGGGATATAAATGTAAATAAAATAAATAAATAAAAAAATATAGATTATTCATTATTTATTATTCTATATACAGTGCATAGATTTCATATTCGCATTAGCTGTAGGTGATTTGAAATGGCCAGTCAGTCATCAGAGCAGTTTCATGCAAGGCTCAAATGATTTTTGTTATACTGGCTTTGAAATGCAAGACTCAACCCAGTCAGCCAACTGGAAAGGATGGGGAAAAGGGAATATCTTTAGCTAATGTGATACAAACAGTTGGTTCAAAGAAGTTTTGATATTAACCAAAGCAATTTGCTGGTTTGAAACCTCAGATAATTTAGGTTTACTACTGAAGCTGCTAGCAGTTTATTGAGCATGAAAGTACATTCCATACAGGCAAAGCTGGTAGCTTTAAAGCAATTTTTTTTGTTACTTATATTCTGCCCTTTTTTTTAATACACAACTCACGGTTGTGTATTTATCCTATTTTCACCCCAATAACAACTCTGTAAAGTGGATTGGGCTGAGAGAAATGACTGGTCCCAAATCATCCAGCCGGTTGTTTATGCCATAGCACATCTAAAAGTCACAGTCGTCTTGTTTTTGGTTCAGTACCTTCAACACTACACCAAACTGGCTCTTAACGATTATTTTTATAAAGAAAACAGAGGATTTAGAATTCTTCATTATATGGTTCTTTCCAGTAAAATTAGCAATCAGCCCTAATTTTGTTGTAGAACTAATACTGGCCTGCTGCTTGGTGATTCCTTTTCTTTACATGTGAACAACTAATGCTAACAGTGTTATTTTTTAAAAAAAAAAATCCCTTGAGACATTTTAAGATATGAATGTGTGAGAGATTAAAGCGTTTCTTGGCTCTCACATTCATGCCCTGGATTAAAGATTGATAAAAGATGTATTTTGTTTTAAAATGAAATTAAGAGAAGCTGATTCACTTACATAACGATGCTTTGAAGGAAAAAGAAATTCTGACCCAGAAATCAGAGAGGAGGCAGAGCATGATGCTCTATTCCAGACAGAGGTGGGTTTCAGCAGGTTCTGACCGGTTCTGGAGAACCGGTAGCAGAAATTTTGAGTAGTTTGGAGAACCGGTAGTAAAATTCTGACTGGCCCAGCCCCCCTCTATTCTCTGCCTCCCAAATCCCAGCTGATTGGGAGGAAATGGGGATTTTGCAGTAACCTTCCCCTGGAGTCGGGAGGGGATAGCAGTATCCTTCCCCTACCACGCTTACCAAGCCATACCCACAGAACCGGTAGTAAAAAAATTTGAAATCCACCACTGATTCCAGACTATACTATAATGCAGATAAGATGGACTAGAGCGAGATGCTCTAACCTGAGGAATATGGCCCCTAAAGAATTGGTTATTCTTTATATTAAATCTGTTTCCTAGATTTTTGTTACTATTGTCTATCAATTTATCATATGCAATTCAAAACAAAACAAAACAGGTGAGCTCTGTTTTTGAAGTACTTTTTTTTGTTGCTCTGTGTAGTGCTGGGCTATACAGTGTACATTTATTTCTTTATTTTGTAAGAGATATAGACAATAAATGAACCTTTCAAGAATAATGGATGCAATTAAGGATGGAGCAAGACATGTCCATCATGCTGCTGTTAGCTGTTGCATGGGGTTTGAGATGGAATAGCAGAGCAAATGTCAGCTTTAAACATATAGCTGCTGTCTCCTTGATAGAACGCTGCACCCAGTGCTTTTTGTTTAGTTCATTTTGTGTCTGTCAGTTTTATGCAAGGAATGCTTTGTAAAGCTTTTAGTCTTTTGCAAATATAAGTAGAGGAAGCCTGAGGGACAGCTGCATTGTAGTTTTAGCTTCACATGCAGACAGCTATAGCTGGATGAAGCAATTACTTTTGTTCAGGGTTTAATGTTTTCCGAGTTGTTCATTTTCACGTGTTTTTATAACAGTTTGCATTTTAGAAGACCATATTTTTCCTAATGCTGGCTGGCTGTGTTTATTTATTTTCAAGGCAGCTGGGTGTTTGTTTGTTTGTTTTTTAAATGTGTTGGATTTTTTTTTATTTTTTTTTTATTTTTATTTTTTTGTATCAATGCATGCATTTCTGTGCAAATCATTCCACTAATGTAAAGACCACACTATGCACTCTTTTGGAGAGCTGTATCTTGACATTGAAAGAGTGCAGATTTTAATTCTGGAAAATGCCAATTAGATAAGCTTGTGTTAAATGAATTGCTTCCCTATCTCTACTTAGGAAATATGTCTTTACCTCTTCTGACTGAGTTTTCAAAGCCGTCAGAAAGAGAAGGGGGAATGAAAGGTGTCTGAACCTACAGTCAAAACATTGTTGATATACACCAACCGCGGTATATACATGTGGAGTTTCTGATAACTCTTTAGACTTAGTACCAAGAGAGTCCAAATCCAGCGTTGGTGTGCAGTTGAAGGGTTAATTCCAAAGCAAAGCAGTGATTGGAAGGGGAGGGGTCACCCTCTTTCGAATGAATTATCTGGCCATACAGAGCTTATGTGCTGCTTCAGGATCACAGTACAGAACTCTCCCATGCAAAAGCCCAGCTGCCAAGCTGTGACACTTCCAGACATGGGAAAAGGCTAACCCAGGAATCAAGCAGAAGGGACTCTGCTCACAATTGACTTGCGTACAGCTTTAAACACCACCTCCATACACATATCCTTACACACACACAATTTCCCAAGAAACGTACCATGTCGGATGTGGAATGCAGTTTTGATGATGCTTCTTGCCTCTCTCCTCAGAGTCCTGGGTCTCCATCACCTACTCGAAAGCAAAATAAGGAGAACACCTTTACGGTAAGTAGAATCCTGGAGTGATAATCACCAATCCAGTTGCTATGGTGATCCAGTCAGCAAGTAGCACTGCAGGCCGGGCTGGAGGGGGGTGAAGACAGGATTTTGTGTGCTGGGGTCTGCCTCATGTTTTCCAGATGTAAACATGGTTCTTCCTCTCCTCAGCGGTAGCTGCAATGAAGCCATGTTTAAAAGGCTGAAGCTAGCAAAAAGCCTGTTACACAGAGATAGGAAAGAAACATCAGAAAGCAAAAGAGAGGGTGGGTGACCCTTCTGTGTGCTGGGATTTTTAAATTGCAGTTGGAGCAGTTTTTGTTCGTTTTGTTCAAACAATTTATTGCTAGTGAAGTCATATAAAGAATGGAGCGTTCTTGTGAACAGTGTACACAATGCAAAAAGTTGACACCAAGGTTTCATGAAACTGTTTTCTATGATGGCTTTCCTTTCATATTTCAGTGACTAGAGAAAAATAAGTGTGTGTCTGTGTCTCTCTCTCTGTATGTGTGTGTGTATGCGTGTGCGTGCACGCTTTTGTGTGTGCGTACACAGTTATTTTTCTCTAGCATACATACATACATCAAAATATATACATTTTGAAGTTGTTTTTCAGTGTGGATGGCTGAGATGTTATATTTTGAATTCTGTTTTTTAAATCAATGTAAACTTATTCTTCACACCATTGTCGCTCATAAACATGGATCACATGTTCAAAATTTGAAAGCAGTGATGAAAAAGCTATAAATGCTTCTCTGTTGATATGTGAGGTCTGCCTTTTTGCTGCAAACAATAAAGAAATTTGTTGAAGCAACATGACATCCCTCAATGATTGAGTAAGAGAGAGAACGCCAGGGAATTGGTATATAGTGGAATGATTATTTATATAGGTGTTGATGTTCTTTTTTGAAATCCATTCAGTTTGTACAGGTTTGAAATGTACTTTTAGTGTTGTATAAACTTAGACCTTTTCGGATTTACACTGGGCTGTGAAAATACGGGCTCATTTGGATTTTGGAATGCATCTCTATTGTGGCACAGCGATTTTGGATTTGTTTTGATGAAGGGCTGCAATAGGATCAGATTTACTGAATGAATTGCAGATTGCTTCATTTCTCAATGAAATGGTTAGCAACCAAAATAAATACCTTACATTGATTTCCAACTAGCAGGTTACCAAAAAACAGCCCCAAATTTTGACAAAGGATATTCATTTTTATTTGGTTGCCTTCACTCTATTGTTTATTTGTGCTTTAGACTACTTCAGGAATTGTTACACCAGAATAAGTGTTTAGTAATGTCAACTCGGCTAACTTTACTTCTGAAATCATTGTTTCTGAATTTGCCTGAAGCAATGTCATTTTCTGACAAAGTCAGAATAATCACAGTAAGTCACAAATGAACGAAAGAAAAATTGTACTTTGTTATTACTATTATATTCTTTAACCTAATTCCTGAAGTGGATTGATTTTGCACCTCCAATACTACAGATTTTTTTCCATTCCTTTCTTAAGTTCCAAACTCAACATTGAGAAATATCATCATTTCTAAAGGAAATGTCTGAAATAGCATAGTTTCCTGCTTGAACGGGGGAGGGGGGAGGGGGTTAGACTAGACGACCTCCAAAGTCTCTTTCAACTATGTTCTTCTGAATATCTCAGATGTTCACCATTGATTTCCAGAAACTGGAATCCGCAAACTATCTGTTGATTTTTCTTGCTTCAGAATAAAAAATTCAGAAGTTAGGGGAGCTTCATCACTGGAGGCTTTCAAGAAGAGACCTGACTGCCATTTGTCAGAAATGGTGTAGGATCTTGGGCGGGGGGGTTGGACTAGATGACCTACAAGGTCCCCTCTAACCCTGTTAATCTCTTAAATCTATTAAAATATATCAGATGATCAGGAGACTTTGAAAAAGTCTCAGAGAATGCTGCTTATAAATAATACGAAATCATGTTTTGGAAATTGAGATACTAGCACCAATCATTGCTAGGCTCACTTGTCTGTCCCCATCTTGTCTTCTTCCTTGTATATCACAGTTCAGAATGTCTGACTTTGGGCATATCAACAAGATATAAGTTGACATTAGTATAAGAACAGCCAAATAATGGCAGTGTCTCCAGGTAGGCACAAACCATTATTTGGTTTGCAGATGTTGAAGAAAATCGGAGGTTGCACAAATGTTTGATGTCCTACAAGAGGAGATGCTATCCCTAGATTAATTCCCATAGTACTAAAATATGGTATGAAAACAGCTATTTTGTTTTGGTGGAAAATATAGAGTACTTACCAATTCACTGCGATTTTTCCCAGCAAGTGTTTCTGTGGTCAAAAATTAGTTCCCTATGCTCCCATTATTATAATTTCATTAAAAAATGTTCCTCCAATTAAAATATTGTGGATAAATCAGATATCTATAAATATATCCACATTGTAGTGCTGTTGAATAGTGACATAGATCCTTTGTCCCAAACAGGGTGCCTTTTTATGCAATCAACTCTTGAAACTTAAGAGGTTAAATACAACATTCATGATAAGAAGGCCTTACACTTGTACTTGCTGGTGCATAGTGTATGAAAATGGAAAAGAAGAACAAAATTAATCATGTAGTATTGGAGATGGAACTACACAGCCTCCTACTCATATGCTAACAGGAATCTGTAACACTTGAAATATCTTGATTCTTGCCCAAAATCTTTTTTACACAGAACACTGTTAACTTTAGGCAAACGTTTCAAAGTCGCATCAGCAAAGATCCTTTGATGTGTGAACATAATGATTATTCTTACTCTCTTTGCATTTTCCTGCAATATATACGTTGTACACCTGCACAACATACATATTCCAAGGAGGTGTGCAGCTGTGACTTTCAGCATTTGCTTCTCCAGCAAGTTCACAGGAAATTGTGCTTTTGGCACTCAGTCACATTCAACACTGACACTCTGTTAAAAGGATTTAGTCGGTATTTAAATCATCTGGAAATGCCCCCGAACCACATTATGGCCAAATGATGTTCCATTGGGCAGCCACGTCCTTCAGATGCCAACAAGTGTTCATAGAGAAGTCATGGCTGTAAATGAAGTCATTCAATATTTCTTGGAATCCTCATGAGAGGAACTGCGAGCAAGAGATGTTGGACAAGATGTTGTCTTTCAGAACATGCCTTGGATACTATTTTTAAATAGCTTTTCGACTGTCCCCAATGATGCTGTTCCGAGACTTGAATGAAGTACTCATTATGATTTTGGTCTTCGTTTCAGGGATCTTCATATATTCTTCTTTTCCTTCACAAAAACAGCATAATAACCATTTTTAAGGGACATAAACAGGTGGAAAACAGGCAATGATTTTTCATAGGCAGAGTTGTAAGAGTAGTCTTAAAATGGACAATTTTACCATTTTGTGTTTATTTCTGCCTATCAATTTCTGGTCAATCTAACTTTCTCAGAGTTTTGTAGCATTTCTGACCTGGAAAACATTTTTAAAATACTAGAAACATAGGCAGTGCCACTGCAAGCAGGAACACCTATTTTGAGTATGAAGGAAAGAGATGCTTCTTAGATGCTGCCCACATAGCACATATAGCCACCATATAAAGATACATTCCAGAAGTATTTTACATTTTAAAAAATAGTTTATGAGCATGAGCACTCATATAACTCTACAAAAATAGAACAATAGCCCGTGCCTTTGGCAATTTGTTACAGAAATGCTTTTTTCTTAAAACACTCTATTTCTCCATCTTCCTGCAATACTTGATTAAAAAACCTATTCTGCTTGAAGGAAGATTTTCCATCTTATAAAAGTGCTACAACCATCTTGGGTTTATTGTTCCTATAAAATCAGAAGGTAATGCTTGGGCCCTTAGGTGCTTTGAATTTCAAGGCAAAAAAGGACTTTTGAGATATACAGGAAGCATCTATCTGTGATTTATTTGTAACCAAGCTTGAGATTTTGCTGCAGTTGGGGACTGTTGCATGATCCCGAGAAAAGATGCAGCTGTTTTGTTTTGTTTTGTTTTTTAAAAATTTGTAGGGAATTACGAATAGGTGATACTTGAGTGTCATCACACTCACACGTTTCAGGTCTTGAAACACTAGACAGCTCCAATAACCATACCTGTTGCTCCACAAAAATAATCTGTACATTTTTTATTTCTTGTTTTGGAAAAATGCTCATCCATATTCCATGTCCATCCTACCAGACAAAATGCATAGAATCATATATGGTTGGAGCAATGACAAAATTGCACAATTATTACTGATAACACTGGATAATATCAGTATATTCTCCATTATATGAAAAAGGCCTGCATTTTTCTTGTCTGGAAAGAAAAGACAACAAAGAGACTTGTCAGCTATGTTGAAGTATCTGAAAAAAATGTCACACAGAAAATGGGGTAGGTTTGTTCAGGTTGTTCCAAGGACAAAATAGGAAGCAATGGGTTTAAATACAAAAGATTTGTATTTGGTTAAACATCCTAATAGCAAAAGCTGTTTAACAGTGAAACAAGATTGTCTTGGCAAATAATGGATTTTCATCTGCTGGAGGTATAATGCCATCTGCAAGAAAGTCTTATCGTATGGGATTCCTCTATTGAAGAGGAGATTGGACTAGATCTCACTAGATCTCACTACAAGACCCACTCCATAAGTGGTCCCGTCTTCTATAATTCTGTGATTCAAAAGGTATATAAAGAACATTCTGATGTAGTTGGTATTTCTTGTATATTGAAAACAATGATAATTGGAAACTTAGGTATTTGTTTTTGTATACTTGTTGTTTTCCCTGAAATGAAGGAAATAAACGGTCTCTCAGCAGGCTTCATAAATTTAACTAGTGAACATTTTCCAGCGATCAGTTGTACACTTTAGAGAAAAGAAGCATGAAAATGAAATCCTTAATTATTATTATTCTTTCTCTCTCTCTTAAGGACCCACAATATATATCTGAAAATTATTGGAAGTCACTTGCCTGTAGTGATTTATGCATAACTCATGCGATATCATTGTCAACAATCACATTAAACAAATACTGCATTTATCATTCAGTTGAAGAAATTATATGTGGATTTTTTATCTACCCATGGGATTCAGAGAATACTAATACCCACCTAGCAAGTTTCATAGAGAATTTAGTGCCCTAATTTAGTGAGTTCTAGGTATATAGATAATTGAATAAATATACCTTAATAACCATGTGTTTGTGATTAATATATTCTGATAACAGCCATCTTTTTGGGTTTAATTGCTTTTGGAATTAATTCACCTGAATAGTTCTGTACATATGGTTTGTAAGAAATAGCTTTGTCTTGAAGGGTTTCTAGATTTTTCTGAAGGAAAAAAAAATGTAATTCAAATTGTGGTTCTATCTTGTTCCGGGTCTTTTTTCTAGATATTGCAGAAGCTTTCAGACTGAGGAAGCTCTTTCTACCTGCTTTTGATGACATCTTCTGGCTGGAGAGAGAATCACTCCAATAACTGCCTATATCTATGTCCTGTTTAAGCATCCAGATTCTACATATGTGGCATCTCTCGGTTTCTGAGTTGCTTTGCATGTCCAACATATTTATATTACTTTCTTTTTTATTAGATAAACTGTGTGACTTTTCCCCATCCTGACACAATGCCAGAACAGCAGTTGCTAAAACCTTCTGAATGGAGCTACTGTGATTATTTCTGGGTAAGTGAGCAGTTTCCCATATGCTGTTTACTGCAGCAGTTGAGCTTTACACAGGATGAGACATATTGCTAACATCTCTGATAGCAAACATGATAAAATTGAAGCCTAAAAGTTGATGCATAAGACACTGCAAAAGTTATTATCTTTCTTTACGTATGAAATCTGGCAGAATCATATTGTTAAAACCAAATGACTGGAAAAAGGTAGAATCACTTCCTGGCCTTCCAGTCTGCAATGCTCTAAACAAGAGATGAGTGATTCATAGCTGTAAAAAGGGTTTCCCCACCTATCAGGCAAGCAGATCACTCAGTAGGTTCCTATTATATGTTGCTGGAGAAAAAACAATTATTTTGAGGAGGGAGGGAAGAAAAGGGGAAGGAGAAAAAAGCCTTCCTTTCAAAAGTCACAGATTGAACACTTGTTATCTAGTAATGTTGATCAGCAACTTTGGGTTTGCACAGCATAAATTCTCCCTCCGCAATTTCTCATAGTGTAAAACCAGTAATCTGAAAGTTGCATTACATTGGGACAATCAAAAGTTTTTTTCTCACTAATGAAGCCAAATATACATATCCCAGGATAATATTGCAGGATCCAATCTGGGTCGGTCACTGAGACCAGAGGTTTTGTCTTCTGAGCTTTCAGAATTGTGCTCGAGCATAATTCAGGGTACTTCTCACTAGCGGAGTGTAACACACTTTATGTAAACACAGAGAGAGAAAAGTTCCCTGAAGAAGGGCTCCAGCACAAGTCAGTAAACAGTCACCTCTGGTCTCGGTGACCGACCCAGATTGGATGCTGCAAAAGTCTTTTTGCTTCTCTGTTCTGTTCGTTGACCATATGCCCAAGAAAAGAGGAAGAGTGAATGTGTGTGTGTGTGTGTGTATGTTTGAGAGACGGTGGCTGCATATAAATGGGTAATGATCTCCATCTCCAGTCTGTAATCACTGTAGCCATTAGAGCCATAAAACTGTGTCCAGCCATATCTGAACCTAACAATTTATATAGAAATAGTGTTTTATGTATCATTCAGCTCATTTGCATCTATCTCATCATGTCTTATTCACCAGAGATGGTTTCCAAAACAGTTGTAGTAAGAAAGGAATGTGTATGTCAATAAGCATGATCATGCCTAAATGGGTGAATAAAATACTAAGTCTAGGTTGATATCTTTCTCAATCAAGTAACTGATTTCATGTTACCTTAGAGCATCAAGAACTTTTGGTTAATTTTTGGTTGACGCAGAGACAAAGAAAATGAAATTTACCAAATGTACTATGAATGGTCTACCTCCCTTCTCATTTGTCTTGTACTCCTGGATTAATGACCTATAAATGTCAATTTGTCTGAGCCTGATATTAGAAGCCTCACTGTACAACACCACCCCCCACCCGTTTGTATTCAAACTGTTTATACTCACTACTGACCACTAGGGGGACTATACAACCAGTTTTGTTCTTGTTGCAATTCATCTGGCATAGATAACCCCATAGATAGATTGGAGCTCAATACATTCAACTTGTTAGTTGGATTTGAACTTGCCCACCTGAAGTGAGTTCACCAGTTTGCTAAATCTTTCAAGTTTGTTTAATTTTTAATACTGGGTTGTAAGCATTCTTGAACTTGTGAAAAGTGAGCGTGAAGATGTTTGTAGTAATAATAAAAAAAGGTAGAATTTCCTGGAAGTTGCAAACTCAGAGAAGAAAGTAAAGTATAGCTTGAACTGGAGATTGCATTTAGGAAGACTTCTTGTTAATTTTAATTGGATTGCCACTGCCTTTTTCCAGAATGTTCTTTCAGCTTCCCAGTTAACCAAAACCCTGGACTCCTCAGAAGAGGCTGTTCCTTTTTCAATCTGTACAATCCCAAGCAGTCCATTATGAGATCCTTTTACAATAGTCATTGTCAGTTCTTGTGATTGTAAAATCCCCTGCTATTGAATGGCTTTTTTCCTGAGTGCAAGAACAAGCTCAGGTGCCCATGACTTGCTGCTTCTTCTTTTTTTTTTTTAAAGAAATCCTGGCAGATTTGTTAGCACCAATTATATCTCTGGTATATTAGGACGGAAGAGAGGGTGTTATGACAGCTGGATATCTCCCAGCATATTTGCAAATGCCTGTTAACAGTATAAGGATGTGATTGCATTTTCTAACACATCTCACCTGGCCCATTCTTTTGCTGTTCCGTTTTCTTTAGACTGATAAGAAGGACCCCCAAGGGAACAGTACGGTCTCGGGATTTGAAATTCTTCTGCAGAAACAACTGAAAGGGAAGCAAATGCAGAAAGAAATGGCAGAGTTTATTCGAGAAAGGTAACTTAGAAAACTCATTAATGAGCTAAATTGACTCCGTTGTGGTTTGGGTTTATGTTTCCTGATTCTCTCCATGTACAAGTCTAGTGGAGCATTTTCTGTTAAACACAACTAATATTCAGAGATCAGACGGCAAATGGAAGGGTGGGTTTGTTACCCTTTTTTACTCTAATTATTGTGTATTGGGTTCGAGGAATTACTGAGGCGACTACGAGCGTAGTAAACAAGCAACCTTTAATGAAAGCCAACTTCAAAACAATAATGGCTGGCACCCTGCGTTTGACAGCTCTTATATAAACCTGCTGTCAAACAGGAGAGCCAATCAACACACTAAGAATTCCCGCCCATTGGGTTGCCATGCGTCTTAACCAATAGGATACCGTCTCTCATTTAACATGGCGGCTCGCCGAACACAACACTCCTTCCCCCCCGGATCGCGCATGCGTAGTCCTGTAAGTATGCCGGGGGCCGACGCGGTCTGGTGGATCGCCGTAACTCAGGAACGGACGGCGGCTGGACACGAATGGAAGGAGGTTGGACCTGCAGCGCTGCAGAGGCCCCAGAAGGTGGAGCCACAACGATGGGAGAAGTTCCACCCCCTGGTAGGTCGGGCGGTCGGTTGTCGCTGACGGCATCATGTGGAGGGCTGGAACCCGGAACAGAATTAGAGGGAACGACACCAGGCGGGCATCGGGTGTTCCTCTCGCCACGAGGGGAATGGCTAACGGTCGCCCTCGTAGTTGGTCCACGTGGCGCCGCCACGTCCGCCGCCTTCGAGGCGGACCCTATAAGAGCAGGGACCAGTTATGCCCGAAATAATGCCAGGTAGCCAACGCGTTCACCCCAAAATTTTGCACATAGACGTGGTCCCCTCTGCGAAGGACCGGGCGGCCGGAGCAGGTCAGGGGTGGTCTGGGTGAATAACCGGGTGGAGTCGGTCCAACGTGGTCCTTAGGCGGCGCCCATTAATAACTCAGAGGGCTTCTGTTAGTACTGGGGCAGGGTGTCGTGTGCTGGGCCAACAGATAGGCCGATACCCTCTCATACCAGTGTCCCGTGTCCAACCTGGCCAGGGCTTCCTTGGCCGATCGCACGCCCTTTCAGCAAGGCCATTACTAGCCGGGTGATATGGCGCAATTGGGGCGTGACGGATGCCCTGGGATGCCAGGTAGGACAAGAAGGTGGCAGAAGCTAGTTGCGGTCCATTGTCTGTTACTAGAACATCAGGGAGCCCATGGGTGGCAAACAACTTGGACAAGACCTGTATCACTGCCTCTGAAGTGGTGGATGCCATGAGTGCTATCTCAACCCACTTCGAATAGGCATCCACCACAATTAGGAAGGTGCGACCCTTGAATGGGCCCTTGAAATCCAAATGAATCCGCGACCACGGGCCCTGGGGTTTTCCCACTCTCGGGCAGCGACTGGAGCCGCCGGCCTGGACATCTGGCATGCTTGGCATTGGGAAACCCAGTTAGCTATGTCCTTATCTAATGACGGCCACCAGACATAGCTCCGGGCTAACCCCTTCATCCGGACGATGCCCGGATGACTTTCATGCAACCGGGAAAGCACGGGAACTTGAAGTGCGGGGGGAACAACGACCCTATGTCCCCACAGCAAGCAGCCTCGCTGAGATGACAACTCGTGCTGTCTGGCGAGGAACGGCCTGAATGTCGCGGCCGCAGTGGCCGCGGGGTTCAACGGCCAACCCCGCCCACCCAGTCCAGCACCTGCGAAAAATGGGATCGGCAGCAGAGGCAGCCGCAATGTCAACGGCCGTTACGGGGACTCCCAGTCCTCAATGAGGAGAACCGGAGAACCGGTGCCGGATCGTGGACTTGTCCAGGCACGGGCAACGACTGAGCGCATCAGCGTGTGCGATCAGCTTGCCGGGCCGGTATGTCAGGAGTAGTTATAAGCGGCCAGAAATACCGCCCACCGACAAACGGGGCGACAGAATAATTGGTGTCTGCCGGTCTCCGGATAAAAGCCCTAATAGCGGCTTGTGATCTGTGACAAGCTCGAACCGGCGGCCATACACATAGTCGTGGAACCTCTTAACTGAGGCCACCAAGGCCAAGGCCTCTCGATCCAGCTGGCTATAATTACGTTCAGCTGGAGAGAGAGTCCTCGAGTAAAATGCGAGAGGGGCCTCCAAGCCGCAGGGAAAACGGTGGCTTAACACAGCCCCAATACCGAAGGGGGAAGCATCTGCCGTTAAAACAAGTGGCAGGTCAGCATTGTATTGGACCAATACGGCCGAAGAAGTGAGCAACTCCTTGACAGCTTGAAAGGCAGAAGTCTCCAGGGGGCTCCAGGACCACGGTGTGTTCTTGTCCAACAGGCGGTGGAGAGGTTCAGCCACCGAAGCCTTGTGAGGCAAGAACACACTGTAAAATTAAGGAGGCCAAGAATGCCTGCAGTTCCGTCCTTGAGGTCGGAATAGGGGCAGATTTAATGGCGGCCACCTTAGCGGGCAGGGTGGATGCCTTTAGCATCCACGAGATACCCCAAGAACTCTACTTGAGGGACCCCTATGACACATTTGGAGCGTTTCAACTTGAGACCAGCCTGCTTGAAGCGGATAACACAGCCCTCACCCTCTCGACGAGTTCGGCCTGACCACCAGCGGAGACTAGGGCGTCGTCGAAATAGGGACGACCCCAGGCAATCCCTGAAGTAACCGCCCATCAAATTTTGGAATAGACCCGAGCAATGCTGATGCCAAACTGCAGGCGCCGGCATTTGAAAGCTCGTGGGTGACAATGGTCTGTGCTTCTGCAGATGCATCATCCACGGAAGCTGCTGGTATGCCTGAGCCAAATCTAGTTTGGCAAAAACGGTGCCAGGGCCCAAGGAATGAAGTAAATGTTGGACCACTGGGACAGGGTAAGGATGAGCCTGTAAAGCCTTATTCAGCGTGCATTTGAAGTCAGCACATATGCGAATAGAGCCATCAGGCTTTATGGGAACTACTATGGGTGTCTCCCAACTAGAATGATCCGTGGGCTCCAACACCCCTTGCCGAATTAGTTTATCTAGCTCTGCTTCAACTTTGGGACGGAGGGCCAGTGGAACTCTCCGGGGCTTCAATCGAATGGGAGCGACCTGTGGATCCAAATTCAATGAAATTGGGGACCCCGTATACCTCCCCAAGGAGCCGTCAAAAACAGAGCTGAACTCCGTAAAAAGGAAGTCATAACTATCCCCAGAGACAGAATGGATGCCCGAGATACCCATGCCCAGAGCACTAAACCAGTCCAACCCCAATAGTGTTGGGAGGGAGCCCTTAACAACAATTAGGGGAAGGGACCCTTTGAAGTTTTTTGTCTCCACATGGAAACGACCTTGGCCCATGACAGGAATTGTCTTGCCCTGATAGTCCCGAAGGCGGACGGGGCAGGGTTGCAACCGGCATGAGAGAAAAGAAGGAACTACCCGCTTGAGGATAGCCCAAGAAATAATGGACCGTGAAGAGCCCGTGTCTATTTCCATGGGACATGCCACCCCCTCCAGTTTTACAGTCAATGACAGTTTCTTAGAATCAGCTGAACTATGCTGATGGAATACGACCTCTGTGGGCCCATGCCCCTGGGCAACATCACAACGGTTCTCACCCATAGGGGGCTTCCCTGGGGCGCGATACTTTAACTCATCTGGCGGCTGCCCAGCAGAATGGCAAACTTTGGCAATATGCCCCGACTTGCCACAGCGGCGGCAAATAGCGGAACGGAAACGGCAGGATGCACGAGGATGAAACTCCCCACAGCTGAGGCAGGCAGCTACTTTCTTCTTTTGCAGCCTTTTCTTTCCGGGCGGTGAGGTCTTCAGGCGGTCCACTTCTGTCTCCTCATCCGAGGTGTCAGCAGGATCGTCGCCTTCGTGATGCACCCCCGTGGACTGACTGGTAGAATTTTGGAAGCGCCGGATGTCAGCGGTAGACCTTTCCGACATCTCGGCAGCTCGTGCTTCGTCTAATGCCATCGGGAGAGTTAAATCTTTCATCGCTAACAGACGCCGCTGCAGTCGAAGATCCCTCACGCCACAGACTAACTGCTCCAACAGGGCGTCATCTAGGTCCTGGAATTCGCATTCCAGGGCAGCGGTTCGGAGGGAGGCTATATATAGATTCAGGGGCTCCCCTTCTTCTTGTAAGCGATGCCGGAATTTAAACCGTCGAGCAATTCGGGACGGGGTTGGCGCGTAATGTGCCTTTAACTTCTCCTCAAGGTATCCCATGGAACATCATGAATGGACAGAGGGGCCACCAGAGCCCGGCAGTGGCAAACACTTCAGGACCGCACGCGTTTAAGAAATGCGCCCGCTTACGGTTGCTGGACAGACCGGTGTAATCGTGGGCTTCCAAGTAGCATTCAAAACGATCTTCGTATGCTTCCCACGTCTCCGCGCTGACAAGGAACGGGGCAAACACAGGCGGAGCCATCGAACGGCCGGTTCGAATCGGAAGAGGGAAATTCTGGACGGTCCGAACGCTAATCACCTCAGAATCCCACCTTCGTCGCCAGTATTGTGTATTGGGTTCGAGGAATTACTGAGGCGACTACGAGCGTAGTAAACAAGCAACCTTTAATGAAAGCCAACTTCAAAACAATAATGGCTGGCACCCTGCGTTTGACAGCTCTTATATAAACCTGCTGTCAAACAGGAGAGCCAATCAACACACTAAGAATTCCCGCCCATTGGGTTGCCATGCGTCTTAACCAATAGGATACCGTCTCTCATTTAACATGGCGGCTCGCCGAACACAACACTAATAGTTTCGTGTATATATTTATTGATGAAATGGTATGCGAGTAGTTCTCAACATCCATTCATTCAGTGACCGTTCAAATTGTAACAGAGGGCTTACAATTATCACAGCATCATGAGGTCATGTGATTACCTGTTGCAATTTTCCCTACTGGCTTCCCCTAGGTAAAGTCAATGGAAAAACTAGTAGAAGTTCAAGACACTCCTGCTGCTTTTTTTCCAGAGGAGCCTCTGGTGGCAGGGGGATCTTGTGCTCCATAGCACCCACCTGCACTTTGTAGTGTCCACACACACTTATGCCCACCTGTAGCACCCATTTACACACGTTCCTGCACCTGCTCTCACTCATAGCTCCCACTCGTGCCTGCCTGTAGAATCTATCTCCCCATCTATCTCCCCATTTACTTGGTCCTGCCCACCCACGCTCCATGACTTCCACCCATTCATAGCTCACCCATGGGTCTGCTTGCTAGCCACCTAAGAAGGAAAGACTTGCTAAGTGTTCTTTGCTTATCAACAGCAACAGGGGCTGCTGGGATTGTCAAGCAGTGTGCTTTACAGCCATATAAGTTAGTGGCAGAAATTCCAGTCCCAATTGCCGTTGTAACCCGAGGACCCCCCTGTGTACTCCAAATCCAAACAGACTGCATGTGGTTTACAACATATATAATAAAACATGATAGTATAAAAATAAGACAGCTATAAAATAGAATCAATGTCATTATAATAAAAATGAATACAGGGTTCCAGAATCAGTCCTGAAAGGCCTTCTAGAAAAGCTAGAAAGACTGTAAGGATAAGGATGACCCAGAGTTGTGCTGAGGGTTTCATAGGAGGGAAGCTGTCAAAGAGAATGTCCACCTGTAAGGCCCCTCCTGTCACGCTACCCAAGAGTCCTGAGCAGGGATTCTATGATTGGCAGGATCTGGTGAGCAAATTTGGGAAAGGCAGTCTCTGAAATATATTAGACTTTAAGCCATTAATGGGTTTAAAGATAGTAACCAGTACTGTGAATTATACTTGGAGATCTAGTAGTAGCCAATCCATCTACAACAACAATATGGAGTAAATAGTAGTATCACGATGGGCAAATGAGATGTGAGTTGCTGCATACTGGACCAGCTTAAATTTCTGGGTGGTCTTTAAAAATAGAAAGAGAAAATAGAAATAGAAAATAGAAAAAAAAAATAGCTCCATCTTCAACAAATTACAGCCATTGCTTGTAATATCTCTTCTCATAATCCTAAAAGCTTTAACCAAACTTTCTACTATTGACCTCACCCCATTCCTAAGAGGACCATAAGGGGCGTGCAGAATAGAATAGAATAGAATAGAATAGAATAGAATAGAATAGAATAGAATAGAATAGAATAGAATAGAATAGAAGCGCACAAACGTGCCTACCGTTCCTGTCCTATTGTTGTTGTTGTTTTTCTTTTCTTCTTCATATATATATATATATATATATATATGCTTATACCTCCTATATTTACTCATATATATGTTTATATACTATATAATCTTTTTGTATGATACCTACATATATTGTTGTGACAAAATAAATAAATAAATAAATAAATATCTTCTCGCTTTCTGCTCTCTCACTTTATATACAGAAAGATACCTACGGTGAGAAAACAAGCAAAAGATTTTTTTCTATGTAGCAAAATATCAACAGTCAAAAGTTTGTAGCAACACAAATATGCTAATTCTTATAAAGAGGGTATCTTAAGAAAATTCCATCATCTTCAATTAATCATACCAGTTCCTATCTATCCTCATATTGTTTTCAAGCATCTTTTCCTTCTGATTTTCAGAGAGTGCAGCATTGAGAGAGAGAGAGAGGGAGTTGTCAAAAATCATTTCCTTGGTAGGAATTTCAATCTCAGGAGCTCTGTTTCATAATGTCATTGCTGCAGGCTGGATGGATTAAAAACCAGCAAGCACTGTTTCCTCAGGTGGCTTTTTTAAATACGAAAACAGCTCTTATAATTACTAAGGACCCGTTTAAATATTTGCTACAGAAAGAGAGGAGTGTAATTTGCTTGAGTTCATTCCGAGTCCAGATGAGTCATGCTTCTTGCTGATTTTGACATATCTCAGAAATCTCTCCACCACACCCCACCCCTTCCACCCAAATGCTCTCATTAGCTCTGGTCGTTTAAATAACTTAAAATGCCTGTGTGACATGGAAGGATAAACCAAGAGAGAAAGATAAACAGTTATTATTTATAGCTGTTCGTTATTTATAATTTTTCTTTTAAAAAGAGCATTCTCCTAAATCGTTTTCCATATAATAATAGGAGGGAGAGCAACTTGCAACTGGCGATTGGAACATTCTGTTCCATGAATGGACTTGTCTGCCTGATCAGAGAGAGAGAGAAAAATGAAGGGGCTGCAGCATCAGTTCATTTCCTACAATTATACTTTGGCGAATTAATAGTGAAATGTTCTCATGACTCAATGGAGGCTTTTAAGTATAAAAACTGTTTACCATCCCTTTGACAAAACATGGGCATCAACAAATCTTCATTCTTCAGAGCACAGGGAATGTTCTTTAGCTTGAAAACTGGTTGTACTTGTTAGACTTTGTAAATCATGCTTTGCTTTGCTCTTTGTTCTTTCCTTGTGCATGCAAGGACTTTTTTGACAAATAAGTTATCAGTGGAAACTTTTGGAAAGAAGTGGGTCAATACAAATCTTGTGTATTAGTTTAAGATTTATTCTATTCCTCCCTCTTTTATCACTGCTTTATCAACTGCAGAACAATTACCGTTAACAGAGGCATATAGGATAGCAAATAGCACTTAGACCTATATAATTTCATTACACTCATGGATATCCTATATAGGATTGTGATTATAATCCATGAGTTTAGTGAAATTATTAAATTATTAATTTTCTTGGCAAACTTCGTGGGTAAATCTATAAATATACAAAAATACAGGTTCCCAAGAGGTGAGTTGCTAAATGTACTGCATTTGATTGTAATTACAAGCTACATTTTTAATACATAATAGCTTTTGGCTGATGTCATGGTGGGTATTTTTTTTCCCAGAATAAAAATTGAAGAAGAATATGCCAAGAACCTATCTAAACTATCACAGAACTCCCTGGCTGCCCAGGAAGAAGGGTAAATTTGCATTTTTGTATTCTAATTACCTGCCAGATTACAGTCTGCTCTAAAATTGATGGCATTATTAGGAGAGTCATCTTCTTCTACAAGAAGAATATTAGACTATTGGACCATCTTGTCTAATTCTTCCATATATGCCTATGATATGTAAGCTATATAATATTATAGCAGTTGAAGGAAGAATTGAATTGGCAAAGATCAAACTGGTTGGGTTTTTAAAATGATGTCCAAACTTGTCATATTTTATTGCAATTGAAATAAGAAACCTAGTTGACCTAAGGTGACTCTTTATACAGTAATGTGGTCAAAGCATGGGGACTTTCCAGTTAATTTTTAAAATAAAAGCTTTCACTATAACAACAAATCTATAAAATGTCATCCATACCGAAAGAACAGAATATTTTTCAAACCCTTTAGAACAGTCATATATGGAATAGATTACTACCAGTTCGGTGAACCGATGCCAATAATCCCTAGCAGTTCACCCAAACTGGTCGGATTTCACCCCTGCTTCTGAAGTATTCTAAGTGCCTATAGAAATATTTCTCCTAAATTGTCCATCTGCTGTATTTGTAAAAATGCTCAAAATATAGATAGTTTGGTAAATTTATCATGCACATTCCACATGTGCTAAACTCTTGGCTTGATATGTTATAATATGTAA
Source organism: Ahaetulla prasina (assembly GCF_028640845.1). Lineage (NCBI taxonomy): Eukaryota > Metazoa > Chordata > Lepidosauria > Squamata > Colubridae > Ahaetulla > Ahaetulla prasina. Next base: position 125,433,219 of record NC_080540.1, read on the forward strand.
ATATGACACGTAAAGTTCGATTCCATAGATTTGTAATTTCCACTGTTAGCTACTGAATTATATTACATCAAATGTCTTAAGATTATGGCCCCTTATGCTTAGAATGCATAAAAAATCATTTAACAAATTTAATGTTGAGAAATCTAGTTTCTTTTCAGTCATCAGAACAAATTAAAACCTGTATTTTTATGATTTATTTCCAATTATTTTACATAGTAAATGATTTTGCCAAAAGAACCAAAATACCCTCATTAGTTAAATCATTAAGGTCCATCCCTCTAAACCAGGGGTGTCAAACTCAAGGCCCATGGGCCAAATCTGGCCCGCGGGGTGCTTAGATCTGGCCCGCAGGGTTGCCCTGGAAACAGAGAAGGACTGACCCACAGTGCTTCTGCCAACAAAAATGGAGCTTGGGAGGGTGGCCCTCCCAAGCTCCGATTTTGCTGACAGTGAGTTGCAGGGGACCATCACGGCTGAAAATGGAGTTTGGGATCCCATTTTTGCTGGCAAAGCACTTGGGCTACCACAGGCACCCCTGACAGGAGTGATGTTGAGTTAATCACACACACCGCAGCCATGGCTACCTGCTCCCCCTCCCACCGAGATCAAATTAGTAGACCAGAGGAATGCTGTCGATATAATTTACTTAGACTTCAGTAAAGCATTTGATAAAGTAGACCATAACCTACTACTAGATAAAGTAGAAAAATGTGGGTTAGACAGCACCACCACCAGATGGATTCGTAACTGGCTGACCAACCGCACTCAACGTGTAGTCCTCAACGGAACTACATCCACATGGAGGGAAGTATGCAGTGGAGTACCCCAAGGCTCTGTTTTAGGCCCAGTACTCTCCAACATCTTCATCAATGACTTGGACGAGGGGATAGATGGGGAACTCATCAAATTTGCAGATGACACCAAGCTGGCAGGAATAGCCAACACTCCAGAAGATAGGCTCAAGTTACAGAAAGATCTTGACAGACTTGAACATTGGGCGCTATCTAACAAAATGAAATTCAACAGTGAAAAAAGTAAGGTTCTACATTTAGGCAAAAAAACCCCAAAATGCACAGGTGTCGTATATGTGGTACCTTGCTCAATAGTAGTACCTGTGAGAGGGATCTTGGAGTCCTAGTGGATAACCATTTAGATATGAGCCAGCAGTGTGCAGCAGCTGCTAAAAAAACCAACACAGTTCTGGGCTGCATAAACAGAGGGATAGAATCAAGATCACGTGAAGTGTTAGTGCCACTTTATAATGCCTTGGTAAGGCCACACTTGGAATATTGCATCCAGTTTTGGTCGCCACAATGTAAAAAAGATGTTGAGACTCTAGAAAGAGTGCAGAGAAGAGCAACAAAGATGATTAGGGGACTGGAGGCTAAAACATATGAAGAACGGTTGCAGGAACTGGGTATGTCTAGTTTGATGAGGGGAAGGACTAGGGGAGACATGGTAACAGTGTTCCAATATCTCAGGGGTTGCCACAGAGAGGAGGGAGTCGGGCTGTTCTCCAAAGCACCTGAGGGTAGAACAAGAAGCAATGGGTGGAAACTGATCAAGGAAAGAAGCAACTTAGAACTAAGGAGAAATTTCCTGACAGTTAGAACAATTAATAAGTGGAACGACTTGCCTGCAGAAGTTGTGAATGCTCCAACACTGGAAATTTTTAAGAAAATGTTGGATAACCATCTGACTGAGATGGTGTAGGGTTTCCTGCCTGGGCAGGGGGTTGGACTAGAAGGCCTCCAAGGTACCTTCCAACTCTGTTATATATTAAATACAATCCTCATGCAGCCCTCAATGAAATCAAGTTTGACACCCCTGCTCTAAGCAATCTTCAAGCTTAAGTTTAAGGGAGTTTTATAGAAAAATTATCTGGAGTTAATTCACATTTTAAAGCCAGTTCATATGACATGTTTACATTTATATTAGATTTAACTTTTGGTTTTCCAAAAGTATAATTTAATTCACCCAAATCTCCTGTTTCATTAGTTTCATCTTCTGAATTTAAAACTAAGAACACAAAAAAGTTGATGGTTTATTTGAAATAAGCATTAGTTTTAAGCCTTATATTGTGAGTTTCATTTATTAATATTGAGATTTGGATAAGATTTTTCTAAAGATATTCATGATTATGTCTTCGCTGAATTCAAATAGGAGTATACATTTAGAGAGAGAATTATTGAGAATAATGTTAAACGTTGTGCTTTGGCTAATAGCTAAACCCATTAGCTGTGGTAATGATGAGTTTCAGATCCTAATGAAAAAGTCATTTCTTATTAACCAGGTTTATGCATTGCAGGACACTCGGCGAATCTTGGTCTCAGCTAAAAAAAAGCATGGCTGATGAAGCAGAGGTTCATCTTAAATTTTCCTCTAAGGTATCAAATCATTTCCTCTAAATTGTCAAATGTAATCATGTAATCACCCCATTCCTAAGAGGTCTGTAAGGGGCGTACATAAGAGTACCAGCATGCCTACCATCCCTGTCCTAATGTTCCCTTTAATTGTATTCATTTTATGGATTCAGTTCAAACTTATACTTATATATATCATATGTATTCAAACAAACAAACAAATAAATAAATAAATGTTTTTATGGGCCTGGGATTACCTGAGATTGCGTTGTTCATTCCTGATCCTGACAAAATTTCATTCCCAAAAGTTATGGGTTGCAATAGAATAAATTTAAGTATGTGCTAACGTTTATCAGTGATTGGACCAGGGGTGTCAAACTCGCGGCCCGCAGGCCGGATACATCACTCTTTGGCCATGCCTACCCCCGGTTTAGCGAAGGGGGGGAAAGTCGCGATACATCACATGATGACAGCGTGACATTGTGAGTTTGACACTTCTGGATTGAACAATATCATTTCTTCAGTTCCCCTCCCCCCAAAATAATATCCTAGTGCTCATCAAGATACCAATAGTAGTGGTAATAGTAGTAAGAACTGGCCACTTATTAGGTAAGTAACCTCTCTTGTTTTCATCATCGCGTACAAGATTGCAATCTCAATATTTTATAATTTGATGATATTTGGACAAAGGCCTAGATAACCATGTCCTGATTCAATTTGTAGCTAATTTGTAGCTAATTTACAGTTAAGAAAGTAACAGTCAATTTGTAGCTAATTTACAGTTAAGAAAGTAACTGATTCCTCTCTGAAATGCTGAAATTTTAGAACAGGCTATTCTAACTGGCAGGAATCAAATGAATTGTATCCTAAGGGCTCATTTTTTGTTTCATAATTTGTTAACCCTGCCCATCCCTTCAACATAGAGAGAGAGAAAAAATTCATATATATCTCATTGTAGAAGTGGCAACTGCTTTGAAATTTCCAGGATTATGTTCTTTCTCTCTTTGCTTTGAAATGTTTGCTTCACACAGACATCTGAGGATCAAAATAGATATGAAATCCATGATTATATCACTTAGCCTTTTTTCTTGTTTTCAGAACTTTCTACAGCACTTTTCAGTTCCTCCTTCCATTCAAAAGGAATAGCATTTATTTTTTCAGGTTAACTTCAAGTCCTAATAACTTCAGGCACCTGTCCATATAATTTTCTTGATAGGTGGATAGAGATAGATTGGACTTTTCTTTTACTCTCTTTTTTAGTTCAAATTATCAATATTTCCTAGGGTTTTTTAACTATAAACCAATCTGACTCATTTATATTAGCTTTTAGCCAACATTGGTTATTGCTACCCCACAATGTATAGAAACTAATTGGCTCTGAAGTTCAAAAAGAAAGAAAGAATTATCCCCATTTCTCCTATGCTAAATCAAAGTATTTCTCCCCCAACCCCGCCCCAGTTCCTAGCATCTAAAGCCTCTTAAACCATCCCCCCCCTTTTTTTTCCTTTATTCCAGCTCCAGGCAGAAGTGGAGAAACCACTACTCAACTTCCGTGAAAACTTCAAGAAAGATATGAAAAAGTATGACCATCATATTGCTGATTTGCGAAAACAGCTGGTTAGTAGATATGCAGCAGTGGAAAAGGTAAGAATTTCTCATAAATAAGGCAAAATTGGTGTGCATCCTCAAAAGCTTGTCATAGAAATCCTTGGGATGGATGGATGGATAGATGATAGATGGATAGATGATAGATAGATAGATAGATAGATAGATAGATAGATAGATAGATAGATAGATAGATAGATAGATAGATAGAAAGAAAGAAATCCTTGGGATGGATGGATGGATAGATGATAGATAGATAGATAGATAGATAGATAGATAGATAGATAGATAGATAGATAGATAGATAGATAGATAGATAGATAGGCAGGCAGGCAGGCAGGCAGGCAGGCAGGCAGGCAGGCAGGCAGGCAGGCAGATATTTGAAAAAATAGTGCATATATAATTTGATTGTAAGAAAAATATGGTTCTTCAAGCTATAAGCCATCACTCCAAGTGGTCTGGTTGGCCATACTAGTGCAGGGAAAGTCACCCTGGGAAGAAAAGAAAGTACCAGGATAGAGACAGGAGGACAAGATTATTTATGCCATGTTCTCTAGTCTATATTTTATGTCCTATGTTCTAATGTATAACAGAAGATGCTGTCCTATTATCCCATAAACAATACTGAATATGTTTAATTACTAGTTTGGACAACTTTGATAAGTGAAATGAGTAGGTCAATAATTTTATCCTTTGCTTCTGCTGGCAAAAAGGTCCTGAAAAGAGCCAACTTGTGGAAATACAGCGTAATCTATTCAGCAATGTTTTAAAGTAACTAAATAAAATAGGGTTCCAAACAACAATAGCATTTAGACTTCAATATCACCTGCTGTACTTTACAGCACTCTCTGGGCGGGTTGCAATGTTAGCATTATTTGCATATTGCCCCCAACAATCTGGGTCCTCATTTTTACTGACTTCAAAAGGATGGAAGGCTAAATCAACCTTGAGCCCCATCAGGATCGAACTCCAGACTGTGGGCATAGTTTGCCTGCAATACTGCACTTAATCACTGTGCCACTAGGGCTCCTCAATAGTATCACCTAGATACCACCTTTTTTCAGACACTGGTGGTACTTTGGTTCCTAATAGTTTGGTGCTCAAGGTCTCATAAAGGAGATAGTACACCTGTTCATTTCCTTGATGTTCTAGCTACAAAGATCATAGCACGTACTTTGTTTTTGCAGTGATTTAGTCTGCAAAAGAATAAATCTTATGGAAAGGAAAAGGCAGACAGATATTTCTTTCTGTGAAGAAATTTATGACTCTTGGTTTGTTTCAAGGCTCGAAAAGCATTAACAGAGAGGCAAAAGGATTTAGAGATGAAAACACAGCAGTTGGAGATAAAACTGAGCAACAAGACAGAAGAGGAAATTAAAAAGGCCAGGCGGAAGTCTACTCAAGCTGGTGAGTGTATGTAGAATGAGGACACTGTGCGGTACAAAGACACAGAAAGAAGGAAATTTGAATGTCAAAGGGAAATGGGGTATAAAAATCCTTCTATTGATTTAGCTAGGAAGAAAAGCATGATTCATTAAATTTTGGCATTGATCAAAACTCATTCTTTAGGTTTTTATCTATATTTTGTCTGATAAACCATATATGAAAAACCAGTTTGGATCTTCTGACCCTGTTGATCTTGTTTCCAGGATTTAGTTCCATTATAGACCATTATAGTTATCCCATACTTTCACTTTTAAGATGCATGTAAGGAAATCAAGGAAAAGTAGCCAGTATTAGAGGACATGAGTCCAGCACAATCTTCAGCTGGGTTGGACCATCTCTTATACCTCCAGTCAGGAAGGCCTCCTTGGTCTATCAGTTGGATTTGAGAGTCTCCAACATACTTGGAGAGCATCAGCTGCAGAAGGCAAGCCACACCTATGTCATCACTGTACCAATATTTCTTAAATTAATTGAATCATGTGAACTTTTGGGTACTGTAGAAATAAATCAATTTAAAATATTTCTCTTTTTTATGTATCTATCTGAATTCCATGACAAACAGAATTGGAGCTAACATTTATATTTTTTCAATTTGAAATTACTTATATTTGCTTTTGTAAAAAAAAATAATACTGTTTGCATTGTACAGTAGATGGCAGGAAAGAGAAAGTCAAATTATCACCTAAGTCAACTTTACAATAAATTTATATGTATTATTGTATACCGTTAATATAGATCCTACTGTTCTATCTCAGTGCAGAATTTGGGGCTTATTGAATTACTGGGTTAGAAAGAAACAAGCATACAAAAGCCACTGAAAAGTGTGTTTGTTTCAGGCAGCAAAACTGCCAATAGGCAAACCTGTGTGAAGATTCATCTAGTCTTGGTTAAATTATCCTCCCATTTAGTTTTCTAATATGTGCCTCTGTTTACAGCTGCATGCAAAGTTTATTTACTGCTGGTCAAATTGTATGTTTCATTGAATCCTGAAGTGAATAGAAGTTGACGTAGGCTGTATACAGCTGAGGTCCAAATTTAAACAGGACATCTTTCTGCAAATCTGAACACATCCTTACTATTTATGTGCAATTCTGCAAAGTACAGTGAAAATTTCAAAAGAAATTTGAAGGTTTCTGTTTCTGCCCAATAAACAGTGTTATAAAGTACTGACTGACTGTTTCATTATTTCAAATTCAAATCCACTACACAAAACTAGGCAGTATGCAATCAAATCGCAGAAGGATTTTATATTTAACTTCCATGTGGATGGTGTATCACCTCTGTTCACCTAAGGATTCTTTGTTAAGTATAATTTGATCACTAGTATCTGAACTTAAGAATGCAATTTATAAATTGGAATCTCCAAAGGAAGGAAACAATATTTTTTTTCATTTGTAGTCAAATATTATTTTTCATTATTCTTTGGTCAGGGAAACCTAGGGAGATTTCCTTAAAGGGGGAAAAAGGGTAGGCAGTAATAGCACTGAACTTTGTTTCTTCATCTTCTCTTAAACATTCTTAATATGAAGTTAATGAGACATGCCGATCAACCAGCTGAATTTGCAATATGTTTCTTAATGACTTTCTCACTTCTAATAAGGATGAAGAGATTAGTTTTTGCTTTTTTCTTAATTAGTTTGAATTAGCTACTAGGGCTGTGTAGTGCAGTGCTTCATACTGAAAGGCAGAAAAGTGTTTTGATATGCAAGAAGGCAATTATGTAATACCTGTCTTGTCACATAGCATTTCCTCAAAGCAGCAGCATCTTTCACTAAACTTGCACAGTTGCCCTGCATAGCTGCAATACAATTCCAGGAAAGATCAAAAAGTAAAATCATAATGGCATATTGATATTAATAGTAAAGCACCCTTTGGGTAGGTGAATGAATTGCAAGAAGAACTCACATGATGCTTTGGGGAATTTGTTTTCTAGGAGATGATCTCATGCGTTGTGTGGATTTGTATAACCAAGCTCAGTCAAAATGGTTTGAAGAAATGGTAACCACCTCTCTGGTAAGTTAAATGATAGCCTCGTCCTACAGTGCATATTTCAGAAGTAAAATGGGTTTTTTCCCACCTTGGGTGTAATTACTTATATTAGCCGATTTTAAAGGGATGCGTTGGCTCAGGGGCTAGGACGTTGAGCTTGTCGATTGAAAAGTTGGCAGCTCAGTGGTTCGAATCCCTAGTGCTGCCATGTAACGGGGTGAGCTCCCGTTACTTGTCCCAGCTTCTGCCAACCTAGCAGTTTTGAAAGCACGTAAAAATGCAAGTAGAAAAAATAGGGGCGACTTTTGGTGGGAAGGTAACAGCGTTCCGTGCGCCTTTGGCGTTGAGTCATGCCGGCCACATGACCACGGAGACGTCTTCGGACAGCGCTGGTTCTTTGGCTTTGAAACGGAGATGAGCACTGCCCCCTAGAGTCAGCAACGACTAGTACGTATGTGCGAGGAGAACCTTTACCTTTACCTTTAGCCGATTTTATATATAAAACTGTGTTTCCAATTCTGAAATCCCTGTACTTGAATTTTTGCTCAAACTTGGTTGTATATTCTCCCTTCCTTAGACTAAAATTATCTTTTTTTAAAAATAATAATAATAATAGGGCTACCTTTGGAACCAGCAGTCCCATCACATGTTTAGAAATCCCCATATTTGCCCTTTACATTTCCTAGCCTTCTGTCTAGAAACTGCTCCATATCATGTCACTATGTAGATCCCCCACTTGAAGCAATGGTTCTTCCTATATGAACCTCCATGCTTTAAGAGATCACTAGAGGAGGTTTGTCAACAGTTTCTGTGAACTTGTCTGGTGGTGAGTCAAGATTAAACCTTTTTGGTTACTAACTCAGCTCTTTGGAATGCATGGCCTGCAATGTTGAGGGCCCTGGCATCTTTATGAACTTTTTAAAAAAATGCCTTTAAAAATATATTCTTTTGTTCTAAAGGCGATGATGAACATTTTCAACTAGCTTGTTTTAATTGCCATTTTAACTGTTTTTAATGTCTTCATTTTAAAATTGTTTAATATTATAAAATGTTCTAGTCCCGTCTGAGGCACACATCCAGTTGGGTGACCTTGGGCCAGTCACTCTGAGCCCTAGGAATCAGTCAATGATGAACCACTTCCAAAAAACCTTGCCAAGAAAACTGCAGATACTAGTCTAGACAGTCACAGGGAATCAAAAAGCTGACTTGACAGCACAAATATAAACACATAAAAAATAAGTTGTATTTTTTTCACACTATTGACTCATTTAGCACATACATGCCTATCTTCAATTTTACAATTTTTGAGAAAATATTTATTTGTCCACTCGTATCAGAACTATGCATTATATTTGAAGTGTGGAGAAAAGGAAAGGAGAGAAAAAGGAAAGGAGAAATTTTCAAGGGGAGTCACAACAGTGTAGCATAGTGAGAAATTTTGATTTGTTTTGCTTGTATTACTGAAAGTCAGCATTCAATAAAATAAGATATTTTAAGGGATTAAACCTATCAAGGAATTTGTTGTACTATTTCTGATTTTATTTTACTTTTTAATGAACAATCACACCTAGCCTGGCTTGCCATCTAATTTTGATAGCATGATTTTGGGGGCTCCCAAGGGCCATAAAAATTGTCCATTATCTGTGGATTGCCCACCTTTGCTTTAGGGAGCAATTACAAAGTACCAAAACAGACTAAAATGAATAATCATTTGCTTTATATTTGATTCACAGTGGTGGGGCTTTATTCCTTATCCATTAGTGAACGTATTTCATTCTTTCATTTCAGGAACTTGAGAGGCTAGAAGTCGAGAGGGTGGAAATGATTCGGCAGCACCTTTGCCAATATACACAGTTGCGACACGAGACAGACATGTTCAACCAAAGTGTGAGTCTACTTATCTTGGAATCCTTTCTCATGCTGTACTTCTGCAAGCTTTATAGAAATCTGAAAACTTATGTAGAATCCTTTGTCTGCTAATGTATATGACTGCATAAAAGCAGATAACTCGGCTCTCTCAATAAGTACTGTTTATTTTGAGTCAGGATCAGTCACGTGGAGCCCTTGAAATGAGATTCTTGACAGTATAAAGTCAGGATTCAAGACCCACATTGGAAGTGGGCATTTATAATGCCTAATTCCATGAAGTCAAACCTAAAAGAGCAGACCTGCATGTTGAAGAAGAAAAATAAATGGGCTCGTCAAGTGTACTATATTCTTAACTGTCTACCAGGTATTCATTTGTAGATATTGGAAAACAATGGCGTGTGGCCCTTGTGTTTTTCAGACAGTGGAACCTGTGGATCAGTTGCTTCAGAAAGTGGATCCAGCCAAAGACAGAGAACTGTGGGTAAAAGAACACAAAACCGGTAACATCAGACCTGTGGATATGGAGATATAGACTTCCGTGACCAGGTGGGCTTTTGAGTCCACCCAGTTCGAGGGATTTCCATACAGCTTCAAGAGGAGGAACAGGAGAGAGGTTCCACTGTCAGCTTCCGTATCTATTTATTATTGTCTGTAGGGACTATTTCTGTCATGTTTGATCATTATTCCATTCCTATAGTGCTATGCCTTAAACATCCAACATTCCAGGGTTGAGAAGCTACTCTTTTTCCTTCTTTTTGAAACTGGCTCCTAGCAGCCAAGCACGTGCAGCTCCCATGATCAATGGCTGGGTCTGTTTGCTGGTACAAAAAGAATCTTGCTATTCTGTGGTTATCTATTTTGTGCTACTCCCCTTGCATGATGCTCTGTTTTGTACTGTAATGTTAAGACACAAATAAGGCTGTGCCAAACCTATGGACGGATGAGTTTGAATGTGATTCTGGAAGCAGGGAGATCCTCCTGAACTTTCCCCACTGAATTAGGTGGGATTGGGGAGGTGGTTTTAAAGTCCCCCCTCCCACCTCCTCTCCCACCTACACTTTATGAAATGGAGTTCATAATGCTTACCTACCTCACAGGGATGTTGTGAGGATAATATCTGTGTAGAGTGTTATGTTTTAATGACCATTGTCTCCTATAACTGCAAATACTATTGCAAGGCTACAGTGAAAAGGCTTTTTTGAGTAAAGAAAAGGAGGCTGTGGGTCAGGAGACAATGTCACCCAAAGAAAAACGCTTGGGTTGGCCCCCTTTTATACTGTCTCAGGTACTTAACTGGCTGCAATCCTCAAGCTACTTGTGATCTTTTGACTTCTCCAGGATCTGCAGAAATGATCAGAGAATTGGAACCATTGAAACCACCCCCCCTCCAATAGAAAAAGAGCACTTTCAAGACACAGTTGCCTCTTGTCATGTGTGCTTCAAGAGTCTTTGGAAGAGTGCAAGAAACCAAATTCAAAGTGAATCGCAACCTGCAAAATAACCTACATGAGTGTTAGGTTATTTAGAGTGTAGGATCTTGCCTCTGCCAATATGTCTTCCCTGATTTCCAATTTTGTGGCTCATGTCACAGAGATCCCTGCATTGATGACACAGCAAAATTCAAGTGAAATTTGGGTACGGGGGGTGGGGGGAGATTTTGCAAGCCTTTGGCTCTTGAGTTCCCACACTCTGGCAGCTATTTTTTTAAAAAGTGTTTTATTTTATAACAGAGTTCAGGCCATATTAAGTCTCATTATAAAACTATCAGATGGTCAAAAATCAGCACAAGTGAGTTAAGATGTGACTATATGAATCCAGCCAAAGATGCATTATACAGCTAGATATTTTCAGAAGTGCAGCTATTTATGATGGTACTACAAGGCCTTATCAATTGATCCTGAGCTCCTTTATTTCAGAAACCGTTGGGGAAAAACCACCATGTTCTTTGTTCCCCTCCTTTTTTCATTTGTCTTGCAATGGTGTTTGTACAGGACAAATATTTGCTTCAAGTATCAGAGCTTTAATTTTTTTTGTACTGCCAAGTATTTTGTTTGAACATGTGTCACAAACATCTACTATTCATTTCTTTATTTCTTAATTTTTTTTTTCCTGGAATGCATTTGTCAGTTTTTCGACCAGACTTTCCATCAGCACTATAGCTCTTGTCCTTTCTGTTTTCAAAGTAATGGTTTTAACTTTAACTACAGAAATGTAATATAGATAACTTGAGCCTCTTAAATTTAAAAGCATATAGGAGGAAATTTGGGGTAAGAGATGGCATTGTTTTTGCTGGATTATTTGATGCTTACATTAATAAATACAGTATGAAGAAAACTGGCACACAAGCTATTCCTGTGAATTACCACTCAAATGTGCCCTCATTTGATTGATTCTTTTCCCTTTCCCTTCGGCTTGTTTTCTATTATCAACAAAATCTCTTTTTTCATCTCCAAAGGCATCACAGGTTTATAATAAAAATATATATTTTGTCTTTTTCCCAAGAAACTGACTGTCGAGATTTGCAAAAAAGTACAATTTATCCTGCTGGTATGTGTGAGTACATTAAGGCCTGGATCAAAAACAATATAAAAAGAATTTCTAAGGCATCTATTCAGTTCCTTTCCTGTTTTGAAGCTTGTGATATTTCATTATTCCTTGCAACCTTTCTCTAACTGACTGTTTTCAGAACTTCCTTTAGTTGTTGCCCATTAATTCCTGGGCTTTTTCTGTTTTCCATACTTGATACTGTTTAACTATATGTTCTTTTGATAAAATGGACTGCAATTCTTTGTACATTCCACTCTAACTTTCTTCACGATCATCAAGCAAACTGCTTGTAGCATATTACAAAAGTTGCTCTTTCCAAATTATATTTTAAGATTCCATTTTAAATCTGACTTAATTTAAAATATCCATCTTATTTTTTTAGATAAAAAAATAGTCAAAGCACCTTAATTGTAAATGTAAAAACACTGCCTGATCATTTGGTTTTCGTGTATCTGCTGCTTTCTATAACTAACAATTGTCTCTTTTTTTGTTTTTTCTGTATCTTTCATTATTATCTTACCCATTACTTTGCTTTTCTAGTTTCTTTTTTCACTGAAAGCTCCAGTGATTGGTGATGGCAAAATGTAATTTGATTGCAGAAAAATTCCCAAAATTTTACAAAAACTTCAGTGGTGGGTTGCTACTGGTTCGCCCTGGATCGGGCGAACCGGTAATGGTGGTGGGAGGCTCCACCCACCCATTCGGACGTTTCTGCGTATGCACAAGTGCGCGCGTGCCCATGAATGAACCAGTAGCGATGGATTCTGAAACCCGCCCCTGAGAAGCTTGTAAATAGATTCGTAGGTCTCTGGCTTTAATTATTTCAAATACTACAGTGTATTTTCCTGACTAGCTTAATCTATGTTTTCTTTCAAATTCTACATGTCTTTTAAACATTATTATTTTATATGAAGGATGAAAAATACACATTGTTCACCAGACTCCTTTTTATGCTCCGCAGGGTTTGGGTGAAAAGATTGGAACCATTTCTCTGTCTTTTGGGAATTTGAGTTATTAAGGGCCAACATGAGAGTTGTAAGCTTGCAATTGCTTAAAATGCTAATTTCACTACTTAAAATTCCTCAGGTCACCATAGTCTCGGTACTTTTCGAGTTCAGCCCTCAGCATGTCATGCAAAGCTCAGATGCTCTCAGTCCATGCAATTTATGGCAATCATGCAGTTATTCCTGTATGGCCATGATTAACATAACCATGGGGTGATAGCGAGAGAGCAAAGTCTCAGTTGATGATCTACTTAAAACATCTGTTATTTGGGATCCATTACAGGCAATCCTCTACCTCTGACCACAACTGAGCCAAAAATTTCTATTGCTAAGCAAGACATTTGTTAAGTGAGTTTTTGGCCCATATTATGACTTTTCTTGCCACATTTGTTAAGTGAATCACGGCAGCTGTTAAGTTAGTAATATGGTTGTTAAGTGAATCTTCCCCATTGACTTTGCTTGTCAGAATGTTGCGAAAGGGGATCACGTGACCACAGAGTAAGGCAGCCGTTATAAATATGAACCAGTTGCCAAGCATCTGAATTTTGATCACATGAACATAGGGATGCTGCAACTGTCGTAAGTGTGAAAAATGATCATAAGTCACTTTTTTCAGTGCCATTGTAACTTTCATTGGTCACTAAATCAACTGTTGCAAATCGAGGAGTACCTGTAGTTATTTGAAGGAAAGTAATCACCAATCCCTTTGTTTTAGCTTGGTAGAAGTCTTTTAGCCAGCTTCTTCAAAACCATTGGGCTTTCAAATTTATTTGGCCCATCAGACTCAAATTATTATTATTATTATTATTTATTAGATTTTTATACCGCCCTTCTCCCGAAGGACTCAGGGCGGTTTACAGCCAAAGATAAGAACACAAGCAATTTACAATTAAAACAAAATTAAAAAACTTATTAAATAATTGGCCGAAATTTAAAACATTTAAAATCTAAAAACCCTTAAAATTCATCTAGAAATTTAAAATTTGAAAATTTAAAATTTAAGCCAGCCCCGTGCGAGTAAATAAATACGTTTTCAGCTCGTGGCGAAAGGTCCGAAGATCAGGCACTTGGCGCAAGCCAGGGGGAAGTTCGTTCCAGAGGGTAGGAGCCCCCATAGAGAAGGATCTTCCCCTGGGGGCCGCCAGCTGACATTGCTTGGCGGACGGCACCCTGAGAAGTCCCTCTCTGTGTGAGCGTATGGGTCGGTGGGAAGCGTGAGGTAACAGTAGGCGGTCCCGTAAGTACCCAGGCCCCAAGCCATGGAGCGCTTTAAAGGTAGTAACCAAAACCTTAAAAACACTGGTGCTACTTTTTCCATTCCTTTTTTGTAGGACAAGATATAACTCACTTGAATGTTCTTGTTGAAGTTTTCTTTCACCATGGAAAGCAGTTGTGGGTGAAACCTGCATATTTTCTCTTAAGCTTTGCTCTTTGGAACATTCCACTGCTCAGTTGCTTTCTGATTTGTGTTTTAGACTGGTGATATGTCTACATCTAGACTTCCTTGACTCCAAAAGGTAGAATGCGAAAGCCCATATATTAGGGACGCAGAGAGAGAAGAGGATTAGCATGTCAGACCTGTGAGACTCTTTTTCTGTTTTTGAAGTTCAACACCTCACTGCCTTTTAAATGTGCCTGTTATTATTACCCTTTTATATTGCAATGGATTTGCCATTGGGTTTTATTTTTCCTTTGCAAATCTTACTCACTGCATTCCTGTTACATGACATTTTGGTATGACTTACAGTTGTGGGATGATTTTCAAGTGTACTTTGTGCCTTTTGCTTCTCGGAATGTTTATATCCGTTCATATTTAGCTTGGATGTTCATCAGATTAGCCAGACGTTTACAACCTGATTTTGTTTAATGTGGTTTCTAGCTGCTTAATCTCTCTTAATTGCATAGCTCCCATTCTTTAAACATTCCCAATGCTCAAGATTTGATTTATTCTCCTTTCAGGATTCACAAGATAGCAATGCTTTGTGAAATTCTCTTTCTAATCAAGTATTTTAGAGAGAAAAATATTAAGAGAGAATTGCATTTTTTTTCCAAAGGAAGCACTTTGGATTACTGAAATAGAAGTGCAATATTTGGCATATTTTTAGTTCCATGTCGGCTTAGAGATGAATGCAAGCATAGATAAACAATGTAATGTTGTAGTATGAAGGACTTCTTATTTAATATTGTGACTATGCCACTCTTTTACCCTTCCAATCCAGTGGTGGGTTTCAGTTACCTTTGCTACCGGTTCGCTCGCATGCGCACCATTTCTGCACATGCGCATATCATATTTGATGATGGGCAGGTGGGCGGAGCCTCCCACCGCCACCACTACCGGTTCACCCCAGTTCAGGCGAACCAGTATCAACCCACCACTGGTCCAATCATGTTACATGTTCACTGGACATAGTCTGTTCTCACTAAGCTATTTGGAGGGCTCCTTCCCAAAGTTTTGCTATAAATATCTTTGCACTTTTACAAACTTTGAGGCTCCCGTGAATCTGTTGTTCCTCCTGTCCTGAAAATAGATGGTGGCATTTTATATAAGGATTGGCATTCAGAGAATTGAGAAACCACCTCATATATGACAATGTTCTTTACAGATTTTGTAGTATCTGAATAGAAAGTGGTATTCTGGGTTCTGTTTGGATTTTCATCCTGTATTATCTGCCCACAATGAGTAAGCTGATCCTTATTGTTTTATTTTGCTGATTAGTTAGTATCTAGCTTGTTCACAATGCTTGTCAGTGTGATTTGTCACAGATCAGATCTGGAGCACACAGTTAGTTTGGTTCTTCCATAGCAAATCTACTGACCACAGCAAATCCTCTGCTATGTAATCTCGGTTCTGTTCTCTTGTGAACTTTATAATATAACAATACACCTGCTTTTCTTACTTTAATATTATGTCTCTCTTGTGAATGGGGCTGGGCAGATTTAATACTGAATTTCCGATCCTGAATTCAGTGAAGAAAGGTCAAAAATAGGTATGGTTTCTCTATTTCAGGGGTCTCCAAGCTTGGCAACTTTAAGACTTGTAGACTTCAACTCCCAGAGTTCCTCAGCCAGCTTTGCTGAAGTTGAAGTTGAGTTGAAGTCTACAAGTCTTGGAAGTTGCCAAGGTTGGGGACCCCTGCTCTGTTTATAAGTTTCTTTAAATTATTTCTGTTTTAATACAGGTAGAAAGCCTAAGCAAGTAGATTTCCCTTTTCTTAGTGCAACCCTACCTGCTCTTCAGAATTACATTCTCCTGTATCGGAATTGAACACATCTTTAAGAGAGCAATATTTATGGTTCATAAGGAAGGAAAAAGCAACAGTGTTGTTGTTAAATTAATGACACAGCATGCTGAAATTCCAGCTGTAAGTTGCACACCTTTGGAGGCACTCAGAACCTCCAATGCTTTTAAGGCATTGTCCTCCCAGGCTAATAAAGGTATGAAAAAGTTCAAATTCTATGCACATCTCTCTCTTTTCCCTCATCCCCTGCAGCAGGGATGAAGATTCTTGTTAAGATTCTTAAATCTTACCAAAGGACATTTTCTTCTGTCAGGTTTTCCTGCATGCAGCAAAAATTTCTGCTCTATTTAGCCCAGGCCTAGGGAGGAATGGCAAGGTAAAACCAACTACTGATTGCCATCAAAGAACATGCAGATTTTGATGGGCACTGTAGTCAACTACCATCACAGTTGCTTTCTGCTGGCGTGGTGAGTCTCCATTCTGTTACTAACCCAGGGTTGGATGTGAAAGTGGCAGAGAAAGGCCATCATAAAAACAGCTTTAAGTTTCCATCTTTCAAGAAAATTGAAAGAAAGGGAAAGTGACAGACAAGACCATTGTCTCAGAATAGCCAGATGAATTTTTTTTAAGTCATTCGGTAGATAACACAAGAGAAAAATATCCCAAGCAATTAACCCATGAAGGAGTTTGGATTGAGCTATTTAAATATCAGATTGATTAAAAGAAAATGTTTAGTAAATAAATGGGAGATATGTGTCAATCAGTAAATAGTTGGATTAGCTTTTCCGTACAGTATTTCCTCTTTTTGCGGGAATTGGAATGACAAATCTGTATTACTTGCTCTGTTTTGTTCAGATTTTCCTCTTCATATTCAGAAATAGCCACTATCACATTCAAGATTATAACAATTGTTCTAAGGTTATTTTTGAGAGAAACCATTATTAGGATACCTTCTGATCCTTTTTTCCCCTCATAGATTTATTCACAAATATTTGAAATTTAGAAAATAGATGTTTAGACTATTAATGGCCATGTTCTCAAAGAATCAACAATATGTGTTTTGATGCCTCTGATTTGTTACCACTCAAATATGGGGCATGTTGTACAAAGCAAGTCACTGATGGCCACAGTGGAAACCCCTTCCTGAGGTGTACTGATTGTAATTCCAGTGGCAGTTAGAGTTGTTTTTTTTCAATTTCTAAAGGAATTTGTGTCTCCACTGAAACATTGATTTGAACCAGTTGTGAAATCCAAATCTTTTAACTACTGGTGGTGTGACCCAGACCCAAGCAGGTAGCAATAAACACAGTCCTTAGTAAAAATACACTTCATTCAAACAGCTGAGAATTAATTTATTCCAGCGCCGGGTAACTCAAAACAAAACAAAGGCTTCACCAACAAACAAACGTTCTTCAGTTATCACAAACCTGAGTTCAGTTTGGATAACTGCCAAGGTCCTTTCTGATAAATGTCCAGAGCAGAGAACAGAGCAAAGAGCGCAGCTGCAACATTGCTTTCCGGCAAACTGAGACATCGGTGCTGATCTCCTTTTAAACCTTATGGGACGGGCCAATCATCTCTTGGCCCTACTCCCGAGGTGACCTCTCTGCTTGAGCTGCTCCTGCCTTCTGGCAGCTCTTCTGCGGGCGTTAGGAACAGGCTGATCGCAGTCCGATTCCGCCGACAGCTCTGTAGGCTGCTGATGGGTCACAACAACTGGTTCTGGGGGCGTGGCTTGGTGGGTGTGGCAGGGGAAGGATATTGCAAAATTTCCATTCCCATCCCACCCCTGGGGCCAGCCAGAGATAGTATTTGCCAGTTCTCCGAACTGCTCAAAATTTCCACTACCAGTTCTCCAGAACCTGCTGGATTTCACCCCTGATTTGAACCCATTCTTTCAATTTTCAATCAGTATTATAGTGTCCCTGACTTAAGAAAGCTACTTGAAGTATTTTTAATAGTTACTTAAACATTGCATCATATGCCTCTAAATAGACAGATGAAATGGGATCATCTGGAATGCTGTTGTGCTTTTCTTCTGACAGCAGGATGAACATTTAGTTAAAGACAATTTTCTCATATAAAAAACGGGATTAAAAACTTGCACTTCAAGTATTTTGATGGAAATTTCTACACACCATGTATATTTACAAGATTTATCCATTGAAAAGCTATAGCTTCTTTCAAAGAAACTTGGAGTTAATAGTTTGGTGACAACATTTCATTAAAGATTTTTAACTTGCTGTTCAGAAGCATAGTTTCCAGAGCCACCGGAAGAAAAGAAGTATCTATTGGGATAATTTAGAAGTATAGTTATGAACGTTAATACCAGTGCTTATGTAGATAATGTGGATAAGGATATGTGAATAGTGTAAATAAATAAATTTTATGTAGTCCAATACCTTGAATTTTTTTTCTGTCCACCAGTAAGATATTCTTTGCTTTACTAATGTATTGTCAAAGCATAGCAAAGAATTATTATGGGTGTTATTTCTGCTGAAAGCAGCTGGAAAAATAGCTAAATATATTGAGATAAGCCCAAAGAGATGATTTTTTGGCCCTGGCATTGATCAAAATAGATTTTAAACTTCAGAGACATAGCATTCACAGGAAAAGAAAAGAAGAGCTATATGAAGCTTAGGTGGGAATTGGATTTAATCATTCTTTGAATTGTAGGATTCAGTTCAGTTTCAATTGCTTTGGGATCAGTTCTAGAGTTCCCTGGGGTTTTGTGCAAAGTTAAATTGAATTGATGATTCAGATTGAACTGACCATTTGAAACAAATCATGGATAACTTGCACAATGCTCTCCAATCATTCTTAGCAACATGATGGACATTTGCTATTAAGTGTAGTCTTGCACACTATATATTGTACCAGGAGGTGGCACTACCACATGGCATCTAATGTTGCCAATGCTATATGGATTTTCTTGCTTACAGTTTCTGTAACTTTCATTTGCTTTTCAGCTAAATATGTCAACAAAAAATGTTTGTAACCCAAAATAGATGTGAAACATCTTCAAAGATGTCTTGGCAGTTTGCCAGTATCATTTCCTGAAGAACAAGGCATGGCAATAATAGCTATAAAAGAAGAGTAGTATATCCTTGCTAGTTTGATATTTTCCAATGCAGGGATCTTATAGGTTTCTGTTTCTGAGACAATGAAGTTTTCTGATTATATATATATATATATATACTCAAAAGTATTTAATTTTGGTTTTTTGGGATGGTGGGTGGCATCTTTTCAACCCTCTAGCTAGACAAGTGCTGAAATGCATTCTCTATTCATGTACCATGATTTGCTTGCTAAATCTGTTGATGGACAATGCACAATAATTTCTCATCAACTTTATATATTACACCAACCGAGATTAGATAACCTGCAGACCTTGATCTCCTTCACACTTTACTTTACTTTATTGATTAGCCCTTATCAAAGTGCAAAATTCCAGACACAAATCATTACTAAAATCTGATAAAAACAATTTAAAATGGAATTGGATAAAATACAATTTAAAATGAAATTGAGATAAAATGAAATTTTATCACCATGAAATGCTAAGGAGCCCAAGTGGTAATCTTAGCGTATCATTAAAATTGAGTAGCAATGTAACCAAATTTCATTGTGATTCTTTGGGTTATTTTTCTTGTTTGGGAGAGATTTAAGATTAGGAATGGTAGTGGTTGCTTTCCAAGGCTCTCTGGTCATTAAATAGACACACAAGCCCAAAACAGACCAAAATATTTCAACCTCTAACCTGAATTGTGGCTCCTGAACTTTTAGAAATTGTCACCTCTGCACTAAGCTTTAATGTCATTTTTTTAATTTGGCTTAGGTGTTCCAAGCGCCCATTTTTTGTGGTTTAAAAATATGCTTTTTATTTTTATATATATAAAAATATAATACTATGTGTGAACTTGTGCGTGTGTGTGTTTTTAAAAAAAGAAGCCTGATTAAAACAAAAATAGATTAGCACGTTATGATATGTGATTGCATTGATCTTGACATACTCTTATAATAGAGTCAAATATTGGTTTTTTGCTAAAATTCAGGTGCCAATTATGATGTTTTAAAATGATTTGTTTCAGTCCTGTTCATGTCAGTGCAGAAACATGTTCTATTATATTTTCCTGAATATAGATGAATGGGATTATAACTAGAGACTTTAGAGAATTTGCACTTGTGAGGTAAAAATCCACTTTGCGAATTTTAATAGAACATTTTTTATTACAGATTTAACAATAATAAAGTATTACGTGTAAATTTTGGCATTTTTTTTACAACTGGTACATATCATGCTTAACCAGCAAACTCCAGGCTTGGTGATCTTAGATCCAAACAGATGCTGTTTACAAATGATTCTGCTTATTACCTGGTTGGTTTTTTTTCAAATAAATGTTTATGGAAGATGGTTTGAATCAATTATATTATATTTTTTTGAATTTATAAAGGAACATAGGTCTTTGTTATGCTATGAATGATCTTTTGAACCTAAAACATATTAGATCAAATCTAGAAAAAAAAGAGACCATCTTCAATGTTAGAGTACTTAGTAGTAGTCATTCCTATGTAGTAGCAATAACATTGGTTGCCGAACAAGCAAGTGAAAATGGTTGCAATCAAAAACTTAGCAAGATGAATTTATAACCGATTACAATTAGCAAAACCTAAACCCTATATACATTTACTACTCCTAGGCAGTAAACATTTCCATTTAAGTGTTCATAGGAACCATCATCATGCTTAATATGTGTCCATTGCTTTTGAAATAGGGCAGATAAAAACTTTATTCATTTCTGAAACTAATTTTCATGAGAATCTATTTTTCATTGCTTTTCTCTAAATTATCTAAATTTGCAGTATATCCTTGATATCAGAACAGTTCGTTTTACTCATACTTGTATTTCCAAATGTTTTAGACTTAACACAAGCTATAGGTAAAAAAAAATTCGGATAATGTATTCATTTTCATTATCCCAAATAATTGTTTTTCAAATATATTAGCTTGGGAGGATAGATTTGGCCAGCCACCAACTCTCCTCCAAGGCAGATTTTTATAACAAAATAAAATAAAATGGCATTGCACACCTGGTATTTTTATTCTATACCCTTTTACTAAACACTTTCTAATTTTTTACAATAAAATATGTCTTTTGCCAGCGGTAATGGCTTTGAGTTTCATAATACTTTACTGCTGATTTTTGGCATATAGAAACCTAATTCTACTGTAAGCCCTCTGTATTAATAATAGCAATGAGTCTTTAATCATTGTGAACACTGTTATATGGCTTTTTGTCCCATGCAATTGTATCATTAAAATACTGTGGCTGAAGAGGTAAATGCTTGTTAAGATTCAAGGGAAACTTTGTTGGTTCAGGTATGTCTCCTGTGTGTTAATGTCAATGGAGTTGCACTGATTTACCCCAGCTAAAGATCTATCCTTTAAATGTTGAAAGTATTTGCTATAAAAAATTGTTTTATGTACAAACATTTCCATAAACTTTGTATTTTCTTCCTATTTTAGCAAATTTGTATTATGCAGTTGAAAAGCTTTGTCTCATCTCATGTAAAATAAACTGTACAGTCCATTAAATTAAGTCCCGAATTATTATTTTTTTAACTTACAAACACTCTTTCTACAACACATTTTACAATGTCAAACTCATCCAAAGGTGACGCATCAGAGTATAATATATAGGCCATATAAAGAAACAATATATGAATTCATGGAACCTTTTTGAAACTAATATCTTAGAGAGGTAACTGCAATACTACTTTTATTGACCATTTTTAGGGATGATGGTAAAGCACAAAGGAAGCCAATTTACCAGTTTACAGTAATGCAAAGCAAAGTATTTGGATTTCAGTGACAGAGTCTTGTCTACTCACTATGGTTGACTTAATGGTCTCCTTTTATAAGTTACTAATTTTTTGTGTTCTACATAGAAGTAAATGATATTACATGCCCTGGTCAGGCCTCATGGACTGTGCCTCTGGATTGTCTGCTCATTTCCCAGTTGCCTTGATAATACTGGTTTATGTCCAGTATTAAATATGTCCTCTTTCTGCAGGACTTCTAGGCAGTGTATATGAGCATCTTCTTCCATATACCCTTAGGCACAATCCACCGAAAATAGTAATGGTGGCAAGAAATTATGACTCCTCCATCTTTATCGCCATCAGTAGAATGACATTCTATTATTAATGACCTGTATCTCTGTGGGGAAAGTGGGCTGGAAGACCTTCCTTTAGGTTGCTATGACACGCTTGCTAAATATTTCACTAATAAATAATTCACATTTGTTCAGATCTTGATTTCACATAGGAAGAATCAAAAGGAGTAATTAGGACTCCTGCTTATAGAAACTGATTAAATGGAGTTTTCTGCAGCACAATCTTGGCCATTCATCATTGTTACCCTATTTGGCTCCTTCAGGCAGCTCTGGGTGGGAGGGTTCAGGAGAGGATTAATTCCTTTTTTAGAGGAATGGTGAAGAAGACAGTGGTGGTATGCCTCTACTGAAAGAGGACATTTTTCTATTCAATATTAATGACAACTTTTTCTCACCCAGTCCACACAGTGGTGTTGGATACCATCAACAAGGATATTTTTCTTGAGAACTTGCAAGGATAGGGAGTTATGGGTCACTGTTTTTCGATACTTCTCTTTCCTAAGTGGGCTGTTCCAGGTGATTTTAGTGGGGAAGGAATGGTTGAGTCCATTGTTAGTTCACTACTGGGTGCACAGTACAAAGCACAGTACTGTTTCCCATATTTAACATTTATATAGGTCTAATTGAAAGCTCATTCATTGGTTTGGAGTGAGGTATCATCAATATGTAGATGATACCCAGTTATATATCTCCATCTTGTACTATTCAAAAAATATGGATGTTGTGGCCTCACCAGTAAAAAATCTGGATGTGATAAAATAGACTATAACCGAATCACCATAAGACGGAGTGGTGTCAGCAGATTCTCTGGTAGTCCCTAAATTAACTCTGGATGGCATTGTATTCTCCTTGAAGAAATAAGTCCTTAATTTAGGACTCATACTTACACTTATGGTTACTAGTGTGCCAGTTGTAGATTATTATTATTTTAAGTGGGAAGCTTCAGCAACAGTCTCTCCCTGTTACTTCAGAATCAAAATACTCCAGTGCTCTCAGTTTGGGATGGCTGTTCTTGAAGAATACAAGTAGTCCTCAGCTTACAACAGCAACTGACATCAGAATTTCCATCACTAGGAGATGCAGTCATAAAGTTGTACTCAGAAGCTTCAACTCATGCAACGTGGTGGTCCATATGAGAACTGCATAATGATACTACACTAATTTTATAGGAGTTGCATTGGCTGTAGTTTGTTTTGGGTTTATATTCCAAATACTAATCATCATTATAATTTAAAAAAGCCCTGGATCCAAGGTAGTACAAATTTGTGTCCTCTAGAGAGAAGAGAAATCATCCTGTTCAATCAATCCATGGAGGCATTCCAAATATCTACTTCTGGGTAGGTCAAGAGGGAGCTGACCCAGAAGCAGGCATTTCTAATGCTTTGTGGACTCTGCTACCCCAGTTGAATGTGGGTCTGCCTGAGCCTAGCCCAGCACTATAAACGTTACATTTTGCTGGCTCACTTCACAATTTTCATAAAGATACAAAACACTAGTTTTAGTTTAACTTACAGCACACTTCACCCTAAAGACTTAAGAAATGCTTTATGGCATCTCCTGGTTGTGTGAATGAATTGAGTAATATGAACCAACCCTACACAAATACTACCAGCAAAGCATTCAATTTAGGATTGTTGGACTACAGTCTTACTGTGTAGCAATTGCTCTTTTCTCAATACACAAAATATGACTTAGTTTTATTTCCTGACTAATGGGATGCTTTGGAATAGTGTCGTATGACACAGGTTCTCTTTGTAATTTACACCATTTTCCCCTCTGGGCAGGTAGGCTGTTACCTGCAAAAAGCATATGCTACAGCATACTTATTTATTTTCAAGTTGTTTTGGAATAACTTAGAGAACACTGACATGGTTTGCCTTAGGGGAAGTTGTCAGGATACATTTTCCTGAGGTTTGATCTTGTAGGCAGGTTCTCTCTATGTAAAGTCATAAACCTTTACCTTAAAGTGGAGAGACAACTATTCATTGGTACGGGTATGTGATGCAATCTTTTTGCTCTCTATAGACCTCATGGTCTCAGCAAAAGTAAACATTTCAGGGATAAAACTTCAAAAAAATATACCCGACTTACCCCTGCTTGGAGCCCAGCAATTAGTGATAGAATAATCACATATAGATAGTGCTCAATTTACAACTGTTCATTTAATACCCATTTGAAGTTACAACGGTGCTGAAAAGAGTGACTTATAACTGGTCCTCGCACTTATGATCATAACGGCATCCCCAAAGTCACATGATCAATAGCATTTAGTAATAGCACTTAGACTTATATACTGCTTCACAGTGCTTTACAGCCCTCTCTGAATGGTTTACAGAGTCAGCATATTGTCCCCAACAATCTGGGTCCTCATTTTATCAACCTCAAAAGGATGGAAGCTGAGTCAACCTTGAACCAGACAGGATCAAACTCCAGTCTGTGGGCAGAGTTAGCCTGCAATACTGCATTCTAACCACTGCACCATCAGGGCTCCTGGTGTGGCAACCAGGATGCATTTACAATGGTTGCAGCATCCCTGGGTCACACAATTGCCACTTTTGACTTTCCCAGGGAGCTTCTGACAAGTAGAGTCAATGGAGAAACCTGGGTTCACTTAACGGCCATACTGCCATGTGGGGAAGGTACAAGAAGCACCTTACTGAAAATTACTTATTGAAAATTACAGACCTATCTCTCTATGCAAAGTAATGGAATCTATCATAAACCAATCCATTACACTCCACCTTGAAACAAACAACCTACTCTCTAATAAACAATTTGGTTTCAGAAAAAAAATATCGTGTAACTTACAACTTCTCCACTGCAAAAACATATGGACTACTAACATTGATCAAGGAAAAGCAATAGATGCAATCTACATAGACTTCTGCAAAGATTTTGACTCAGTAGTACATGATAAACTTCTCCTAAAACTAAAATCCTACGGCATTTCAGGACCTCTTCACAATTGGATAAACACCTTTCTGTCAAACAGACAACAAGTGGTCAAAATTGGCAACGCTCTATCAAATCCTGTTCCTGTCAAAAGTGGCCTTCCCCAAGGCAGCGTTCTTGGACCAACGTTCTTCATACTATACATAAATGATCTCTGTGACCTTATCTCAAGTCATTGTGTTCTCTTTGCTGACGATGTCAAACTATTTAACACCACTAAGAATACTTCAACCCTTCAAAAAGACCTTGACTTTGTATCCGATTGGTCTAAAACTTGGCAACTCCAAATCTCTACCAGCAAATGCTCAGTCTTACATATTGGAAAAAAGAACCCCAACAATAAGTACAAGCTCGATGGACATTACCTTAAAGGTGACCCCCACCCTGTTAAAGACCTTGGAGTTTTCGTATCAAATGACCTACGTGCCAAAGCCCACTGCAACTACATAGCAAAAAAGGCTCTAAGAGTTGTAAACCTAATTTTACGCAGCTTCTTTTCCAAAAACTCTACACTACTAACCAGAGCATACAAAACATTTGCTAGACCTATTCTTGAATACAGCTCACCTGTCTGGAACCCATATCGCATCTCAGACATTAATATAATCGAACGCATCCAGAAATATTTTACAAGAAGAGTTCTCCGCTCCTCTGAAAACAACAAAATATCTTATACCACCAGACTTGAAATCCTGGGATTAGAAAATTTAGAACTCCTCCGACTCCGACATGACCTGTGTTTAACACACAGAATCATCTATTGCAATATCCTTCCTGTAAAAGACTACTTCAGCTTCAATCGCAATAATACAAGAGCAAACAATAGATTCAAACTTAATGTCAACCACTTCAAACTTGATTGCAGAAAATATGACTTCTGTAACAGAGTTGTTAACGCTTGGAACTCACTACCTGACTCTATAGTCTCTACTCATAATCTCAAAAACATCAACAAAAAACTGTCTACTATTGACCTCACCCCATTCCTAAGAGGACTATAAGGGGCGTGCATAAGAGCACAAAAGTGCCTACCATTCCTGTCCTATTGTTCCCTTCATTATATCAAATTAATATAGTTATTGCATACTTTTACTTATATATATGTTTTTATTTTATGATGTGTTGTTGCTTTATGTCGATGTTTACTTATACTGTTGTGACAAAATAAAATTAAAATTAAAAAAAAAAGAATGGTGAGCCCAGCAGAGGAGAGGCAGACAAAAATGATGAAAATCAATTGGGGGGAGTAGGGGCAAGAGGGGCTATTATAAATGTTGCTGGCCTGAACATTTATCCAGAGGGTCCTGTAATGGTTAAAATTTCAAGGACTAGTGGCAAGCCCATAAGTAATTGTGGACAGTTGCTGAACAAAGGGGCATTAAGTGAGGAGTACCTGTGAGCACCTTTTAAAAGTAAAACTCCTAAAATACAAAACAGAACCAAATTCCAGTTATTCCCCTTCGCTAGATGCTATCCGTTATCTTCAACATTTTGCCTCCCTTCAAATGAAATGCAGAATTAAAATGTGGCCCCTTTGGAAATAAAGCAAGTCATCACTAATATGATAATAAATACAGCTGAATTGTGGTCTGCAGGATTAGAGGTGACCTAATGTCACTTCTATAAATGGCCCCTGAATGAATGACAGAGAGATGCAATTCTGCTTCCTCCAAGCTATTCGTTATGCCCTTCAAGTGTGTAATAAAGATTTGGTTGGCTGGAGGACCATAGAAGGTCCTCTGCTTAGTTCAGGAATCCAAATTAAAGTGTCTGTGTTGCAGAGGAGAGGCAGACAAAGATGATGAAAATCTAGTTATCACCAGAGGTGGTATCCAGCAGGTTCTGACTAGTTCTGGAGAACCGGTAGCGGAAATTTTGAGTAGTTCGGAGAATCAGTAAATACCACCTCTGACTGGCCCCTCCCCCATCTATTCTCTGCCTCCCAAGGCCCAGCTGATCAGGAGGAAATGGGGATTTTGCCATATCCTGGAGTGGGGAGGGAATGGAGACTTTACAGTATCCTTCCCCTGCCATACCCACCAAGCCATGCCCACAGAACCAGTAGTAAAAAAACTGAATCCCACCACTGGTTATCACCTTTAAGAACTGCTTCCTCCAGGACTCTTCTCTCCAAAATGAATTTGCTTATCCTAATTGGGAGACATCTTCTGAAGTGCCTATTTCGAAAGAAATTCCATTTACAGATATTTCGCAGCAAGGTTTTTTCAGTGGAGGTATCCCTCCTCTGGAAAGGCTTGCCCTGACATACAAGAACCACCTCTTCCCAAATGAATTTCTGAAAAAAAAAATGGGTGAATCTAATTCTTTGAGGTTGTTAGGTTTTCATTTATGGTCAGCCAGTAGCCATTGTCTATCCACTGCAGAAAGATGAAGGCCTTTTCCGCATGTTTCCAACCAATATGGTCCTGAGCTTTCTTTTGCCAATTGGGCCTGCAATAGTTGCTGATGTCGTCGATCCATCTTGTTTTAGGTCTCTTTTGTGGACGCTTTTTATCAAGTGGGATCCATTCTATGACTGCCTTGGTCCACCTGCCATCAGTTCTTCTTGCTATGAGACCAGCCAATTTCCATTTCAATTCTTTTACGATCTTGATGATATCATATATTTTCCTTTCTTCTCTAATCCATGTGAAGTTCTTTCTATTTTGTCTTGCAATGCCAAGCATGTATCTTTCCATGCCTCTTCGCAGCAATCACAGCTTTTGTATTGATTGTGAGGTTAGTGTCCATGTTTCACTGGCACACACTCTGATTGAAAACTGTTGTCTTCAGGCATAGAGGGAATATGTATCTTTAATATACATATATTAAAAATAGTGAAATATTAAGCTACACACACACACAAACATACACACACACGAGTATATAGTCACCACCTTAATATTTTTAAGTTCTATTTCTGTTGTATTCTTCTCGCAGCAGTTATGGAGGATAGCAGCATGAAAGTATCAGAAATGAATGAAATTGAATTTTTTTTCCTGCTGATTGTTCCTTTCAGGGTTTGTTCAGCCCACAAAGTCTAGTCATCAACCTCTGCGTCAACACAGACAAACAGCAATTAGTTCCTTCCCATTCTCCATTCTTCTTTTTGTTTAGTGATGGAAAATGAAAGATTCTCCAATTATTGCTAAGCTGCAACTACTAAGTCGCCTCACCATGGATCATGTTGGCCAGACCTGCTGAGAAGTGTGATTTAAGAACATCCAAAAGTTTCTTTAAAAACAATTGCATGACAACCCAGCAGTTATGCTTGGAATTCCAAGGAGGAGATGTGGAATGTGGCAGCTGTTCTCCTTCCAGAATTCAATAAAAGAAATTGGGGAGGAGGGAGAGGAAGTTAACCTGGCCTTTCTCTCAATCTTCCTCTTCTCTTTTTTTTTCTTGGTATGCCTTCCTGGGGATAAATAAGGATTCCAAATAGCTATTATCATGCTCCTGGGCATGAACAAGGATTTCAAATGTTATTATTTCAAATATTCAAACAGATTGTTCAGACATGTCTGCATTTGGGGAGATGTGTTAAAAAAAAAAAAAGTTTGAGAAAAAAATTGTATTCCCTTTCCAAACCTGGAGATTGCTGGTGTTTAGGATGATATATCAATAGGTCCCCTCACTGTGAATTTCTTATGCGATGGCCATTTTGTTTATTTCAATACCTTATGCATTTGGGAGCCAGTGACCCACAAATCACATAAATTCTGGTTGACAGCAAGGGAGGGAGAACTCATTTTTCAGAGGGCAGTGATTCATGGGGTGATTTTTACTAGATTATATTGCTAGGGAGACGAGGGCTCTCCTCTTGATGCACAAGGTCAAACACAGCTTTTTGAAAGGCACAGCTAGATAACTCATGAGAGAAATGCTTTGTCCCCAGCTTGAATCTGTACAGGCATACGATGATCATAGGAATTATTTAAGGATTGGGTTTCAGAAAAAGTATTGCTTTGTTCTAGCTTTCATCAAGTCTGTTGTGGAATTTAGTCTGGCTTAAATTCAGATGACTTCTTGATGAATCTTCTGAAGCTTGAGGAAAGGAATAAAGGTTTGAGAGGAAATGCCAAGTAGAAGATAATTCAATTTAGCAGCCTTCCCACTCCTATTTTAATTTCCTATATCTGTGCAAAGTCAGATCTCTCTGGTTTAACTGGTAACAAAAAAAACGGGAGAGAAGCACTGGAACAATTATTGATTTTAACAGACAACGTTGATTGCATAATGACAAGCCAGGGATTATGGGAATTATAACTCATGAAATTTCGTTATTTTTTAATTCATTAAAAAAAAACAAGCTTCTGTAGCCCTCATTCTCTTAGAGACAGATTTGAGAAATCTGACATATTTTAACCTTCAAAGCTTGTTAGCTCTTATGAAATGTCTCAAAATGAAGATCCATTGCCTTTTATTTTTAACATTAAAGATACAGAAGTCTATTGTTGAAAGGATTAGTTTATTTCTAAAAGCTTGCTTGGGCTTAGTGTACACATGGTGTCAGCTGAATTATGTAAAAGCCATCTTATAACTAACATAAAAGAAAAAAAATGGAATAGAAAGGGGGCAGTTGGCCAAAGAGGAAAGATGGCAAGTATATCAGAACTTGAAACTTAAAGTAGATGGAGAAAGTATTGAAAAGTTAGTCTGCACTATTTATTTTGAGTGCATAGGCACATTCTCCTTCCCTAAAATTAAATGTATCTTCTTAGATGAATTATTAGAAATATCTTACATTTCTCCTTTCAAAATAGCAAAAAAATGTTTTTATTTACAATTGAAACCTGAGGTACTTCTACATTCCTGAAATTAGCTCTTTGAAAATGTTTACAGTAAACCTACAGGTTCTTGTGGAATTTGCTCATGACTTTTCTGGCTATAATAAAAATAAAGAAATTATGTAAATAAAAGTAATCATATAGGTCATTGAAGAGATGTATTCCAAGCTACATTGTTTATCTTAATGTTGCAAACCAAATTTACCTTCTTTTGATATACACTATAATTTGAATTTTTTTGGTTGGTTGGTTGATTTGTTTACAGCATGTCCGTCTGATTCGAGAGATATTACTTTTCTTGCCTCAAAAATGTATTTTTGAAAGGAAGCCAATATTTAGTATTTTTAGTGGTGACCTTAAAAGTTGATGTTTAACTTCTTGTAATGAAATACCTAAAGTGCCAAAAGTATAGTAAAGGCCATCTGATTCACTTGAAACAACTTCAATGAGAACATTGTGGTTCTTTCTCTAAGCTACTCAAGGTAGTCCTATTTAATGTGGCAATGATTACATGTGTCAAAAAGATATAAAAATGGTCTTTGCTTACAGCACTTGCAAACAAGCACTTTGCTTGTTTGGAGCAAGGGATCATCATTGGTTCCTCACTGAATTGTAGCGTGGTATTAAATAATGTGCCAAAAGTTTCAGTTCTGTATGCTTCAATTTTTTAAATTAACGATTTGAATAAAGATGCTCATCCAATTTGCAGTCTATGTAAAATTGGGCGGAATAACTAATACACTCTTGAAGTAAAATTTAAAATCAAATTAGAAAACTAGAAAAATAAGCTGAAAATAACAGAAGGAAAATTAATAGAGACAATTACAAAGTTCTTCAGTTAGGAAACAGAAATCAGATGTGAAGATATTAAATGTGAGCTACATTGCTTTGTAATATTTAAGAAAATGCATTGGAGAGCAACCATCCCAGATGGGAAGACAGCTCAAGAGCCTGGACTCACTACATAAACACTAGAGGGCTAGGTCTGATTCTCCCCTCTCCTCCTCAATGCCTTTGATCCTTATCTAGTCATTCTCGGGCAAAAGCTACCAGTCTGGAGATGTTCCTGTATAACAGGCAAAAAACAATAAAGTAACTAGTTTGAACTCTACTCATGTAGGTTTGGTTGTTCACACCAGACAAATGATCTTGAAAGAGTAATTGATTTCAAATAGCATTTAAGAGCTATAGGAAGGCTCATGAAATTTTAGGTAACATAAAACAGAAATAGAGTTTCCATATTACAGGAAATAATTGCTTTTCTTTACTCTGGGGACTGGAAATGAAATCCTATGAAGGAAGGCTGAAAAACTGGGCATGGGTGTAGGGGAACTGAGGGGGGCAAGAGAACTTGAAGTACTCAAAGAAGTTGCAAAGAAGAATCTCAAGACTTGCTCTCTCTCGTTCCTGAACACAGGACACAGAATAATGGATGTCTTTTTCAGATTGAATAAATAAATTGTGCTTGTAAGAGCAGTTCAAAATTCAGCGGGGTTCCATTACTGTGGGTGGGTGGCGGGGTTCCATGCTGTGGAGACTTTCAAATGGAAACTTGATCAGCATCTTTGGGGTATGCTTTAATTTGGATTCCTGAACTGAACAGAGGGTCTAATGGTCTCTTCTAACTGTTAGGTTTTGGACTTCAATAGCCATTAATCCCAACCAGTAGACCAAGGACAAGAGATTGTGGAAGCTATGGCCCAAAATGGTATAACACTGTACAGTCTTTCTATCAATAGGTAGCTTTAAGATCTTATCCAGGAAATAAATTTCAGCCTATTAATAGTTGCATCCATGTTCCTTACATTGGTCCCCAATAAATACACAGACATAAAGTAACAAATATATGCTGCACCTATAATAACACAGCAGGGTGAGTTTCTTTCTGGACTTGTTTTCTTTTACTTTTATATTCATGGACATTTTAAATAACATTTAAATTAGTTTCACTTTAAAATTCCAGCTGCCTGCAATTACTGCAGGTTCAAGCCCCACCAGGTCCAAGGTTGACTCAGCCTTCCATCCTTTATAAGGTAGGTAAAATGAGGACCCAGATTGTTGGGGGGGCAATAAGTTGACTTTGTAAATATACAAATAGAATGAGACTATTGCCTTACACACTGTAAGCCGCCCTGAGTCTTCGGAGAAGGGCGAGATATAAATGTAAACAAAAATAAAAATAAAAAAATAAAAAATAAAATTAGTAGGTGAAGGAGTGGTCAACTACTACCCACAGTCCACAAACAGTCCATAAAGCAAGGCATACTGAGAGTTGAAATTTAGTGGCAAAATGGCTAGATTGTATTGTAGCAACATCTTTTTTGGCCCCAAACTATGAAAATAAAATTGGAGTCTTTAAATCACTCTAATGCACCCAGACTGACTCCCCTATCTCCTCAAACAGGCCAATTGCCACCCATAATCCCACCCCTGGAAATGTCACTATGTAAGGGGAAGGCCTCTTGCAGCCATTCAACCAGTTCTAAGTTTGAGTCACAGCTTCGACAGAAAATGTTGCCCATTCACCAAGGAATGAAACATCTATTGCAACACAAATCTCACTGTTTACGGACTGCTGCACAAGTACAAAATGGTGCCGCTGGTTTGATGACATTACAGCACAGAAGTTATCATTGTGGTTATGTTGGATGCTTCTACCTACTCTAATTGTACTATAATCATATTGGATTTTATAAAAAATTGTAATATTAGCTGGCAATATTGACCAGGACTGGTTCTATCATTTTAGAGATAAGAATTATCTGCAATGTCCACCTCCAAGTTTTCATGGATTTTGATTATAGAAGAATTTCAATTCCTTCAGCATGTGTCTTTCTTAGAAACATATCCTCTGTATCAGGGGTCTCCAACCTTAGTAACTTTAAGGCTTGTGGACTTCAACTCCCAGAGTTCCTCAGCTAGCTTTGCTGGCTGAGGATCTCTGGGAGTTGAAGTCCACAAACCTTAAAGTTACCAAGGTTGGAGACCCCTGCCCTGTATAGAATATAGAATGCAAGACATATTCACATGCTTTTCCATTTCAGGTATATATATCACAGAGAGAGGGGGGGGAGGGAGAGAGAGGAAATATACCTCCAAACATATTTTCCAGAGGCAACAGAAGCCAGAAGCTGCAAACTACTGCAGTCAGAGATCTCAGCAGATAATTTTTCTGATAGTTTTTGTAACAACTCGGAAAAGTTACTAAATGGGGCCTTAATAGATTGCATTTCCTGGAAAAACCAGGACTATCCCCTAGAGAGAAAAATAGCTGATAATTTGAGAATTCTAAAAAAAACAAAAAACCACCACAGACTAGAAGGCAGAATTTGATCCTTTGAATAATTTGAAATGCTTCTTCAAACATCAGCTGCATTTCTTATCTGATTTTCAGTCTATTTACTGGAATGGCAAATAGTAATATTAGTAGCAGACAGTGACGTTGGAGAGAGAGGATCGTGAGTAGATTCTGACAGTGTGCAGATCCCCACAGGTATTTGACTCTTGTCAGTTTTTGCATTTGAGCTTGAATGGAAATCTGTTTGCTTTCACTTCAAAGGAAAACAAAATCAGGCAATGACTTCAAAAATATAAATCCTATTCCTTACTTTCTCTCTCCCTATGAAAGATTAAAAGACATCTGGGCATGCTGATGTGCAGTTAATGTGCAACACAAAATTCAGTATTCATCATGTTTAAGAACAATTTTGCTTTGATGTATTTTATAGTACAAATAATTTTCAACAGATCCTCAAACAAAGTCGATCTAAAGCAATGGCATCATTACCTATTCTGTGTCTCCGAGGTGATCCTTAAAAACCCTCCTGCCCTTCATACGCATATACAGTAGACAAGTAAAAGTCTGATGGATGATGTTCTGACTATCTGCCTCTTTAGACAACGCCAACAGAAACCCTGCTAAAGGACTTTGCGTACAAACCGCTCATTCCTCCTGGACCAGAAGGAGAGATTTGCTTATTAACTGGGGAATCTTCTCACCAGAATAATGATATAGAACAGGGATGAATGGGATTTTTGCCAACTTCCTTTGTATAAACATTGCTTCAGCGTTTCAGCAGGGAGATGAATCCCAGCATGCACAAGCTTGCCTCAGAGGAGCTGATGTTTTTAGCATGTGGGGCGCATGCTTGCAAATGGAGTTGCGTGGAAATAAGTCCCATTAATTTCAGTAGGGTTTGAATGAAGTTTCTTTGGAATACGCCCAGTGTTTGCAATTCAGATGGCCATTTGGGGTTCATCTCCTGTGACGATGACATTTTCTTTACTAATACTTGGTGCTAAGAGATGAGGGGGAAAATAACTGCAAGATCCGTGACAGAAGGAAAATCGGTGCAAAGCAATTAAAGCTAAAAAAGAGAGAAACAAACAGGTCCTCCCTGCCCTGAAACAAACCCCAAAACCTTTGTAGCATTCTATGTAGAATCCCTACGTAGGGATTCTACGTAGTTACAAATGTTTGCAGGTGAAAATAGACAGCCTTCTTGAAAACTATTTTTATCTGATCTATAACTCATTTGCAAGGTACATACATCTCACTGGATTCTGAATAAGCCATAGCCATTCAGATCATACTTAATACTAAGCCATAGGAGATTCAATCAGAAATGATACATTATAGTTGAGCCCAAAAGTGTACCTAGCCAATGTCTATCAAGAGTTCTTGGTCTTACATACTCATGTAAGCAGATTGTGCTCAGTCAGATTTCATCTATCTTCCTCACCCACCCCTTCTACAGGCTAGTAATTTATCCAAAAGTCATTTTAGCATCTGTTCTTTTCTTATCCATTTCTCTTGTTTGTGCCCTGTTCTCTCCATTTAAATCCAGTGTGTCTAGAATATTTACCATGTTTAGGTTTCTTTCCGGATTCTGATATTATTAAATTGTCTCTTTTTTCACCCCTTGAATCAAGATATATCTACTTATACTACTGTTTCTTCTTTCTATTCTGTATTAGACACAGCAGCTTTCTATTAATTAGGAATAATTTTTTCCCATTTCATTATACTCCTTTTTCTATTGGTAATGAAATACTAACTTTGGATTCCTTGGTCCTGCCATTAAAGCAAAGGCTGCAAAGGGAAAATGCTATTGCAGCTGCAGGCTGTCTATTGACTGTTGGGCCTTCTGAAGTTAGTATGGTTGGTATTTGCTCCACTTAGCTTTCAGTTGCTTGTGCACTTAAGTCTGTGCCCACTTTTCCAGCTTCCAATCACCGACTATCCATAACACAAAGCCAACTCCTTTATATTAGGAGAATGGGTATAAGTAGGACATCTTTGAACTTCCCTAGGTTAAACATTCTGTTTTACAATGACTATATGAGATATGACAGATACCTGAGATATTAAGAATAATGATTATGATTAAAGTAAGGTTAATTTAGCTTAGATCCAAACTCTGATTAAACTAAACTCATGTGCAATGCCATGTCCATGTTTCCATACTTATTAGATAAACCTCATTTTTGGAGCAAGGACAAAAGCTGTCAACTGGCAAGAAGAGAAAACACCACAGCACCCAATTATTGGCCAATGCATGCGGTAAAATAAAAACAGGAATTGAAGGAAACCCAAAACCCAGGATGGTGGAGGGAGAAACCTAGTTCCCTCCCTCATGAATCCAGGGACAGAATACAGATGATTCTGGCTAGTTTGGAGCTTGGAGTTCCTCTATTTTCTCTCTTCTGGAAAGAAATACAGTTGAGGACAATGTGGAGAAGAAACATGAGATGAAAGAGATAAGAAGAAAGAGATGCCATTCTTCCTTTAAAATAAAAACAGAACAAATACACATTCCTAAATGAATCCTTTCCAACTGCTTGCCAAGTCCCTTGATTCATCTTGCGTTTTGTTCAGCTTGTCTGGCTATTTGAGAAATAAGATGTGTTCATACAGCAGTCTCTCAACTCCCCATCTCTCCTCATTTTTTCCCCCCCATTTTATCCACTTGTTTCAAACGTCTCAGATTTTTCTGCTCTGGATTAAGTCAAATTAATTTTCTGATTGTGTAATGGAAGTCATAGTGATTTGCTTTATAGATATATTGAAAGAATAACAGAAATTAGGACTTGCAAAGTATATTGAAAGACAAAGCATTAATAACTGTGTCCTAAAACATGGTAACTCTGATTTAACTATCATTTTAGCAAAGGCTGAAAAATACACTTTCAGATGTATACGTGCAAGCATCTAAATGTATGGTGAGCAAACTGACTCTCAGACCAGTTCCTTTATTCACTTGGAGCATTTAGCTAATTGTTTCAGCGGTATCATAAAAGGCCTTTGCAGTCCTGAAGGGCAGCCTCCTGGGATCAGATCCCTGGTTCAGTCAGAGTAGCAGTCAGACTCTGGTGGACCTAATACTGGAAGTTTCAGAAGGAGCAGCAGGCTCTCTCACTCTGTGTGTGTGATCACTTTATCCCATGTAATGTTGATAGCAGATCCAGTTCCTGAGAACTAAGAAAAATGACCTGTTGCGGCTCCTAGCATATGCCAATATTTGTTTTATTGACAAAATGAAGAATGGATTGGGGTGGGGTGGGGTGGGAATGTACCAAAGCTGCATTTTGCCCTTTCCATAGGATCTTTAATTCCAGTTGCTTCCTTGCAAAAGACAGATCCCAACAAATTCATTTTTCTCTTAAAGTTCTAACCCTCATTTTCCTCCAGAGCCTCTTCAATGGTCTCCCCGTTGGCAATTTCTTCTTCGCTACTGTCAGAAACGCTTGCTCTGAGGTTGTGTCTTGCTGTGGGGCCTCGTTCCACATTGCAGCATGTTCTCACCTTGGCCGCTTGCTTCTTGGGAGGCTGCGTCACCTCCAGGGAGGGATCATTAGTGCTCAAATGCTGCTTGTTTGGACATTTCCTTAGGTGCTTGATGTTCTTTCCAAGAAAACAGGGCATATAAACAAAGGGGTATGCTAGCAAGAAACGAGACCACTGCTTGCGTAATTCAGCCTTTACCTGGGGAAAAAAGGGAAAAAAGTTGACAGTTAAGATTATAGCAGTCTTTTCCAACTGGGAATCTTCTAAATAAAAATTGTGGTGGTGCAGTGATTAGAATGCAGTATTGCAGGCTAATTCTGTCAACTGCCAGGAGTTCGATCCTGACCGGCTCAAAGTTCAATCAGCCTTCCATCCTTCTGAGGTGGGTAAAATGAGGACCCAGATTGTTGGGGGCAATAAGCTGACTCTGCAAACTGCTTAGAGAGGGCTGTAAAGCACGGTGAAGCATTTAGATATAAATCTTAATGCTATTGCTATTGCTAACACAATATATCTATTATATAGTATGGCTATTGGTGACCACCGAGTGACTGATTTCTGTCTCTCTACATTCAAATGTACATACATCTGCCAGATTAAACAATCCCATATTCACCTGAATTCATCTGTTAATCATATTTTTATTTTGCCTGAGCAATTCAACGTGACAAGTGAAAGGCATCTAATCAGGTAATGTGGAAATAGAAACGGGAAATGGAAATGCATTCCCTCCCAACACCCCCAATATCAATACAATCCATTTTACACCATTTTGCAAAGGGGCATGAAAAAAAATCACTGAAAAACAGAAGGAGGGAAATTCTTGAATCTGTTCTGTCAACATGGAGCATGTCTAAAGAAATGGGCAGCCCAAAACCTCTCTCCATAAACAGAGCCCACCCCCCAGGAAGGCTATTGGCTTATTCCATAGCATGACAGACTGTGCATGATTCTCACAAGTTCATCTGTTCTCAGGTAGGTGGCCAACTTGCTTGGTCAAGCCGGGTCTTTTCAACTATTACAAGTAATATGATGGAAAAATTAATAATCCTTTAATCAATTTTTCCATAACTGAATGATCATAAAGAACCATAAGGCAGTGTGTTCTGAGCAACTGGGGGTGGGGTGCAGGGCTGAACAATGAGAAATGAAAAAGATGATGTACCTCGCCATTATAAAAGCAATATAAAAGTGCTACGAGAAAACCCTGGAAGAGAAAGAGAAAGAAAATTAGATTTGAGGAACATATGCCAAAGTACAATTTGACTTTATATATAAAAACTACCTGAAATATGAGCCATCATGCTGGCAAATTGAACATAAATGCAACCATCTTCCTCTTGCTCAAGAATCATTTTTGCCTCTTAACAATCATAAAGGTTTCAACCTGTATCCTTCCTGAGTAATCTGCTTAATTTTACATTTTGCTGGTGGAAACGTCTGCCTTGCTATTTTAAACCACAATGGTTGGTTACAATAAAATATATCATTTCCCTCTAATCAGACATTTTTTTACCTTATACTGTGCAGGAATACTTGTAATTTAAAGTTTAGGGCATATTACATTTATGCCTGTAGAATCACATCTCTCTAGATTCTAGAATGTGGTTGTGGCATCTTGAAAGGTGAACATTAAATTTAAAAAGTTTTCCAAAAGATCAGTTTATTCTTCTTCCGCACTTATTATGCACGTTTTAAAATTATCTTTCCAGAACTACCCATATTGGACTGATATAAATCTAACATTGTTATATAAATATAGGCAAAGTCAAATATTGCATTTGTGAGTTTTTTATTCTTTTTTGGTGGCAATGGCAAACTAAGTTTGCTTTTTGTTGTTGCTTTTTTGTCTGCTAAGTAACAAAGATTCAGTTTATTGAAGGCACTGCTTAATTAATTTAGAATTATCATAATATATATTAGCAAATCTGTTCCTCTGATTTATGAGGAAATGTAGAAAATTTGAATTTGGCAGTCCCTACTGTACTTGAAGATTGTTTCAAAAAACTCTAGCAAATAATTGAAGTGACAGTACTGAAAAATCATATTAGGTTTGGAAAGAATTCTAGACAAATATTTAATGAGATGTTGGTATTGTTTATTCAGTAAAAGTTTAAAGTTTGTATCAAATCCTATTTTTAAAAAATGTATTAAATTATATTTTAAAGATTTTTTTATTATGCATCATTTATTAATGAGCTGTGATAATAGTTTCTGATTATTATTTTTCTCATCTGCATTCTGTAAAGTTGATATTAAATTTGTTTAATCCACTTCCATCACCATCCCAAACTTACATGGAAAGAGCCAATGGTTAGCTGGATGAAGGTTTTGACATTCCTGGAGAATCCTTCAACATGATCATCCATGATGAAACTAAAAATAATCTCATGAATTCCAAGTAAAGGTATTAACACAAGAGTTGACCTTGCCAACCTTAAAATAAAAACAATCACCAACATGAATTAAATTCTTGAAATAAAACTCAATAAGAAACACATAATGGAATTATGACAATCAATTCCTTGAGACATTGATTTGGGATTAATATTAGATTGGGATTAATATTAGTGATAATTCCATAATAAGACTGCAGCCCTGTGATTCTTGGAACAGTGTCTGAATAATTTTAGAACCAATTGTTTCTCCCTTTCAAGGTCACAGACAGGGCCTTCCTTGGTCTTGGAAAACCAAGATATTGCATCCCCAAACTGGGGCTTTGTGAAATTGGGAAAAATCTAACCGTATAAAGCTCTCCAAAAGAATCTGGTGAGGGTTGAAAGAGAAAACAAAGGGCCTGGGGAGTAAGTAAATTTCATTTGTTTCTGTTTTAAAATACTAAGTAAACCAGGAAGAGTGGATATGGTTCTCTTGTTTCTACCCTGATGATATTCAGTAGGTATAGTTTTAGTGACATACCCCAAGGTTAGAATAGTTCTACTTTTTCTTAGAGTTATTCCTTAATCCTTCTACTTTATGATTTCTACTTTAACCTTCTTCCTGATATATATTTAGCAGGTGTACATTTTGAAATTGTGGATTTATTTGTTTGTTGCATCTTACATTCTGTGCAAAGTTGTGTGAGAATCCATCTAACCTGCTACCCAAAATGAAACATGATTGGTACAGCAGATTGTCCCACTTTTCACTTTAAAATTAGTAACCATTTTGTTGCCATTTCATTTTCTTTAAAAACAACACATTCTTCTTAAAGAAACAGCAAAGATTCTTCTGGACCTTTAATAACAAATGTATTTAGCAAAGCAAATCAACTTGACAACTTTTGGCTGGGGAATTCTGGGAGTTGAAGTCTACAGATCTAAAAGTTGCTAAAACTGAGAAACATTGATATAAATCTTTGCAGATTTTCATTTACATTATCAGGTGAGTGAAATGTCAAACAAATATGTATTACAATGTTGGCCAAATATATAGACTCCCATATGTCTGTGAATCAAATCCAGTATTTTTTTTTAAATGGTGCAGAAAATTATAAGAAAGTAATATCTACCTGAACTTATAGTCACGAAAGGTCATCTGCTGAGCTTTAAGTTTGGAAAGTAACAGTTTCAGAATGTTCAGGAAGATGCAGAAATTAACCTTAGAAAACACACATCACACATCACAGTTGGTTTCTCCAAATACAATAAAATGTTGTTTGTTTGCAAAATTATTTCCAACAGGGATTTCCCAAGGGCAAGACAACTGGAAGAAACACCCTTCAGACTCTTTTCAATAATTTTAATGTACTGTATTGAGTCTCGGCTTACAAATATTTCCTATGCAATGTTGTTGCTCTGTCCTGCTTGTTATTTTGAAAGGTCAAAGTTTACTGATAGTAATTGGAGATTGGGGAAGGAAAGGGGTAGTAGTGAATCAAAAAATAAGAGAAAAATGCTGAGCTTTAAGTACTAGCGGCTGCTCCAGAAGAAAAATATATACAAAATATCCTTGAAAATAAAGAATTTATTTCCACAAAAACAATAAATAAGCATATTTGACTTTTCTTACTTATTTAGAATGATGATAGTTATTATTGGACATTCTTCCAGCTAAGTTAAAGGTAAAGGTAAAGGTTCCCCTCGCACATACATGCTAGTCGTTGCCGACTCTAGGGGGCGGTGCTCATCTCCGTTTCAAAGCCAACGCTGTCCGAAGATGTCTCCGTGGTCATGTGGCCAGCGTGACTCAATGCCAAAGGCGCATGGAACGCTGTTACCTTCCCACCAAAGGTGGTCCCTATTTTTTCTACTTGCATTTTTACGTGCTTTCGAAACTGCGAGGTTGGCAGAAGCTGGGACAAGTAACGGGAGCTCACCCCATTACACGGCAGCAATAGGGATTCGAACCGCCGAGCTGCCGACCTTTCGATCGACAAGCCTCAACATCCTAGCCCCTGAGCCACCGTGTCCCAGCCAGCTAAGTTGCTGCTTGGCAAATCTGAACTCCTATTAAGGAGTAATTACAACTTAACATTGACACAAAATATAATATTTGCAAATATCTACAGTCTTTTGAACTACATATTTGCTACCTAAAACCTGATAGCAAAACAATAGGAATTCTTCATGCCTTTCTTACATTGGAAAGGCAACCCTATGTAAATGGAGGGTCGGTATGTAAACTGATGACCTGATGTTACTTATGATTTGCAAACAAGTTGTTTATAGATGTTGGACTAACTCAAGTTTGAAAGCTCTTGCTGTACCTCAATGATTTGAGTATTAATCATAGCATACAGTAAAGAGATTCCCAATCTAGGGG
The DNA here is from genome assembly GCF_028640845.1 of Ahaetulla prasina. Lineage (NCBI taxonomy): Eukaryota > Metazoa > Chordata > Lepidosauria > Squamata > Colubridae > Ahaetulla > Ahaetulla prasina. The sequence continues at coordinate 125,474,747 of NC_080540.1, forward strand.
TTCCAAATGAATCGATTACAAGTCCCCATCATCTTTTTCCTTCTCCTGTCATTACATCTCCTTGAATTCTGTAAATTATTTAAGGTGCCTCTTTTGTCTTTGCTTATCTTCTAAAGTATAGGGAAATAAAAGCAATATTATATTGGATTTTCTGCACAATACAACAGTAAGCAATTTTTCAATGATCCTTACAACAATGGAAAATAATATGGGTCCTCGAATGATCCACCAGACTATCATGTTCTCGTTTGTTGACCAGCATCTAGAAAACAAATAATGTTTTATTATGTCATGTAATATCAAACAATACACCACGTTTGTTATTTTTTTAAAAAAAAATTATAATTCATCTTGCTGAACTATAGAATTGTATCAAAACTCATATGAAAAGTTTTAAAAGCTTCAAGGAAGATCAGCAGAACTGCTGTTATATGCAGGATCTCTCATCCCTCCTCAAGACCTTATGTTTTGTTCTCTGGGAAAATAATCCATTGAAAAGATAAATACACTTTCCCCCCCAATGGCCACCACAATTTTAAAAGAAACGTAGCACTCCATCCTTCCTCTTCAGAACTTCTGAAATTGAACTCATTTATTCATTGTAGAGGGATGGACCTAGAATCATTTAAGTTAGAAATTATTCTGAATATCTGACGCTTAATTGATCCTCTGGTCCATAACACTATATTCCTTTCCACCAGAAGAGGGAGCCACCCATCCCTCTTCTGGTGGAAAGAAATATAGTGTTATGGACCAGAGGATCAATAGCAAGAAGAAAGGGAGTCATGAGTTCTTCAAAATATTCAAAACCCAGCCATGGACTGATCGCCATTTCATGAGAATTGTTTGTAGCATAGTATAAAAAGTACCACCTAGATTTTTATACCACTATACTTCATAAGGAGGATAATATAAATAAAGTATATCTTTTGCACACTTTAGAGTCAAAACTTATTCTCAGTTCTGCAACACTTTAGAAATTAAAACTAAACTTGATATGCAACTACAGGGATTTTGGAAGGAAGAATTGGATCAACAAATGTGTTAGTATGGCGTTGATTTTTTTAGATGCACAAAAAGCATTTGATAATGTCAACTGGCACTTTATCATCCTACAATTGAAGCAAATGGGTTTTGGTGAAAGATTTATTAAAGCAATAGAAACCATATAGTATAAATAGTCAGCCAAGATAATGATAAATGGTGAATTGATGGACGCGATTCGAATTGAAAAAGGCACAAGACAAGGCTGCCCACTGTCACCGCTGCTGTTCGTGTTGACCTTGGAAGTATTGAATAGAAACATTATTTATTTATTTATTTATTTATTGTTTCAATTTCTATACTGCCCTTCTCCCAAAGGACTTAGAGAGGAAAGGGGAATAAAAGGCATGAAAATTCAGAAGGAAGAATATAAACTTCAAGCTTTTGCTGATGGCTTGGTTTCCATTATTGAGGACCCATTAGAATCTATAATTTGCTTGATAGAAAGAATTGAGGTATATGGGAAAGTCGCAGGCTTGAAAATTAACAGAGACAAAATGAAAATTTTGACAAAAAATATGTTGATGAAGCAAAAAAGTGAGTTGGTAGAACATTTTGGGATGCAGATTGCAAATAAAGTTAAATATTTGGGGATACCCCAAGGTGTAGCACGTTAAAAGAGAATAACTATGGTAAACTCAAACAGCAGACTGTGGCAGATTTGACTAAGTGGGAACGTTTACAATTGTCTTTGTTGGGAAGAATATCAACAATTAAAATGAATATATCACCTAGAATTTTGTATTTGTTTCAGACTATACCTATTAAATTGTCTAGAGAGTACTTTGTGGAGTTGAACAAAGCGATGATGAAATATATTTGGCAAGGAAAAAAAGCAAGGATAAAAATAAAACTATTACAAGACAAGAGAGTTAGAGGCGGTTTTGGACTACCTAATTGAGAATTGTATTATCAAGCAGCGAATTTGATGTAGATTAAAGAATGGATAACCGTAAGAAATAATGGAATATTGACTTTGGAAGGCCATGATTTTTTATGGTATGCCTTTTAGTATGCCTTTAGTATGGACAAACTAAATACAGGGTTATTTTAGATGACATATAGTCAGAGAAACTGGTAGTTCGGTGATCCGGTAGCGATGGTGGAGCAAAGCTCCGCCCACCCGCCCGGTGTCATTGCTTCCTGGTTTTAACCAGGAAGTAATGTGTTTTTTAGCTTCTGCACAGGTGCCGAAGGTTTTGTGCATGCTCAGAAGGTCTGCACACACGGCACATGCACTTCCGAACCAGTAAGGAACGTAAGTAGATTTCACCCCTGCTCTGGATGATGCTGAATTGAAATTCCCCACATTTTTCACCATAACCCATATTTCCATGGGATGTTGGAGTTGTTCACAATGTCTGGAATGTCAAACGTCGCCTATCCTGGGAGTCCAGAGTGGTTTAACATTAAGAATGAAGATCAGTTAGGTTGGACTCTGTTAGGTTGCACTGACTCTAATCACAATGCCTTACCATTTGTTTAGGACTATTCAGAGCCTAAGATATCTTTGTGTCAGTGCTGTATACATCTTAGCAATCTGATTTCTGTTTTAACATGATGAAAATCTCTGTCCTTTCTTGCCGTTTCTTCTTTTCTGTCCTTTTTTTTCTGCTCCTCTTTCAATCTGGAGCAAGCCATAGAAGTGATTTTTGCTGCATTCTAACCTTTCTGCTTGGTATATTTTTAAAAGTTAAAATTATGCCCTCAATCAAGAATGTGTTTAGGAGGCTGCAAATTTTTTTTGTATTGCCTAGCAATGCAGCCGCCATAACAAATGGTTGATCATCTTTAGTCTAAACATTGTGGGAAAATAAACAAAAGACTCTTTTTCTATTGGCACAAAAAAGGCAAGAAAAGAAACAATGAAACCGATTAAGGGAACATTTAAGACAGTAACTTACACATTATGCTCCAGTTGGTATTTTAGTATTCCCCAAGGAGCTACAAACAAAACTGGAAAACCTGAAAGGAAGAACAAGTGGTGGATATTCTTGTATGACAAGACCTAATATGATTTCTGAGGATATCAAGTCTTTTGAGTTAAAAGCAGTTCTTCTAGTTTGGTTGGTTTACTATTGCCCTCTTCTATTTTTTCCCCCAACTTCACAGTTTAATATATTATTAAATCAATATAACAAGGATAGCCAATACATAAGGATTACTAGTTATGTAAATAAAGGAAAGGCTAATGGCCTCAACAATTTTGTTTTCCTTAGAGTTTGTTCCTTGTAAAATCCGTTTTTTCCCCCACTCAACAAATATGTTCATAGATATTTGCCTTATGGTTTGCGTGTGCTTTGAAAGTCTCCAAGCAAATAATGACAGCAGCAAACTTCAAGACTTGCATTTACCTAATAATTTGATGTAAAAATCAAGAGCAAGTTTAGCTTCCTATGCTGACTGAAATATTTTCAACAAGATAATAAACCAAAGATTAGTTTTGACTTATCCCAGCTGAATAGCTGAACCAATCATGAAACTGACTGAAAGATGTAAACCTATCACTCTATCTTCTTCTTGGAAAAGTCCAAGCTTACCCCATCCAACAAAGATGTATCTCAGCAGCTGATGTTTCTCAAACAGCACAGCAGCTACTAATAACCTGTAGAGGTAAATTCCTTCTACTAAAAGCCAGTAAGAATTTGCGCCAACAACATATTGCATGAAAAGAGGACCCATCTTGCATAAGGCTAGTTTCTGCAAAAATGAGACAAAAAGAAGTATTAATAACACTGTGCAGAATCACAGTAGGGATTAATTTATTTTGCCCTTGAGTTTATTGGCTGCAAGAATACATGCTACTTGTCTGGAAACAATTGGTCAGGCATTACATTTCAAGTCCATGGGGAAAAGAGTCACTAACACTAAGCAGGTCGGCAGGGGTGGGTTCTACTTACCTTTACTACCGGTTTGCATCGTGCCCAGGTACACTCTTCTGCGCATGCATGCACAGATCACTTTTGATGACGTCCGGGTCAGTGGGCGGAGCTTCCCACTGGTTTTACTACTGGTTCTATAGAACCAGTCCAAACCAGGGGCAACCCACCACGGCAGGTTGGTTGAAAACTCATTAAGAAGTTTAGTGTTTGAATTTTGTTCCTCTTTCCTTCTCCCTCCTTTTACACTGCCTCATTTTGGGATATCATGTTTTAACATATTATGTGGTGCTGCTGCAGTGGCGTATTGGAGGCTAATTCCAACTGCCAGCATTTCAATTCTCACCAGCTCAAGGCTGACTCAGCCTTTCATCCTTCTGAGGTCAGTAAAATGAGGACCTAGATTGTTGGGGGCAATATGCTGACTCTGTAAAACCGCTTAGAGAGGGCTGTAAAGCAGTATATAAGTCTAAGTGCTATTGCTGTTATTAGTTTTTCTGAGGTTCACAGAATAGTAATCTATAAACATTATATACAGACAAAAACAATTTTAATCTGCTTTCTGACCTTGCCTTTGTACATCAATTATTGTTGCTTAAAATTAGCCACTAGATCTCAGGCGGTAAACAAGGCATGAGCATCAAATAAATGCTATGAATGAATGTAGCCAGAAAATATAACCCTGCAACTGTTATTGTTTCTGAATTTAAAAATGGACGTGGGCAACAACAAACATCATTCTTGCTGTTTCGGTCACTTAATATGAACACTGAGAGTGCTGCTGCAATACCTCTGGACTCGGACTTCCGGTTTGGCACCGTAGGTGATGGCGGTGATCTTTACGATCACCAACCTCTGGATTATGTGGAATCGCTAGGACAGCTTAAATCTGCTGCCCAGCGGTTCGGAAAACCCCCTCTTCGGGAGAAGGAGAAGGGGTGAGCTGAGGGCAGAGGTTGAATTTCCCTAAAGCCCCTGAGAAAAAAGGGGTTTGAAGGGTTAAGTTCCCTCCAGTAACCCGAAGTGCTCCAGATCCGAGGATTCTTCTGCTTTGGCGGAACCAATCACCACGACCAAACGCCGAGATTTATTTTGGACAATAAAGGATTATACCGGACAGAACGAAAGTGGGAGAACTTTAAGCAAGTAGCCAAGCCGATTCCCGATACTTTGTAACAAGCTTGAAAACAGCAAGAAAATGGAGGCGAATTGTTAACAAGTTAACGAGTGGAAAGCGAAAGTGATACTTTCAGCGTGTGCCTCTGCAGTTGGTAATTTGCATGTTACTTGCTGCTTTAACTCTTTGCTGCCTGCTGATAGAATCTAGGAGATTTTTTAAATACTGCTTTAAAAGACTGTGTTTCTCAGAAGTTAAGAAGATTTAAAGTGAATATTAAGTTGGAAATAAATAAATAAATAATTTTATAGAAGATGGCAGCCAAACAATTAAAGTCTACTGTAACAAAGAGCTTTGGAACTTTATCAGCTGGTGCCTCTCCAGCTCATACAGCAGAGACTAGAACATTGAATTTAGAGGCGTTACAAGAGAACTTAAAAGGCTTTATAGAAGAAAAATTTAAAGTTATAACTGATGAGATGTCTGAAATGAAAGAGCAGATATCAGAAATTCAAGTGGGAAATAAAGAAGTTAAAGAAGGATTTGTAATGGCAGTACAAAGTTTGGCAACGAATGTGATTTTATTGGAAGAGGAGGTTGAAGTAATTAAGCAACATAATTCAAAATTAGAAAATAAAATGGATGAATTTCAAAGTAAAATGGAAAAGACAGAGGATGAAATAGTTTTGATACAATACAGAAATATGGAATTTGCTCTTAGAATCCGAGGTTTGAAAGAAAATAAGGAAGAGAATTTAAGGGAAATTTTTCTGAAGTATTTGCTGAGATATTAGCAGCTCGTCCAGCAGATGTGGCTTATCAATTTGAAAGAATATATCGTGTGAATTCTTGGATAGCAAGGCAAAAAAAGTTGCCAAGGGATGTTGTTATTTATTTTACAAACAGAATAGTGAGAAATCAGATTTTGCAAGCTTCATATAAGGGGGAGAAGATTCAGATTGCTGGTCAAGATATCTTGATATTAAAGGAAATTCCACCAAAAATGTTAAGGGCTAGGAAGGAATTTGCCTTCCTGGTGAATGAACTTAAAAAACATCAGATTGAATATAGATGGGATATTCCAACTGGTATAATAGTATATTATGCAGGGAAAGTACATCGTTTCAATACGGTTGGAAAAGCAAGAGAATTTTATGTTGAGGTATTAAAAGTTGGAAGTCTTCCCCCATTGGAAGCTAGAAGAAGGGAGGCTGAAGTGAAGGAAGAGAAGTGAAGCAGGTACAAGAACAGATTGTGATGGAAGAAGATTTATTACAAGTGTTGGAAATACCTACGACGGGTTTAGATTCAAAAGAACAAAGGCTGACTAGAGCTGCTGCTAAGCGCAAGGAACAAGAGATGAAGGCACAACAACAACTGGCAACTACTACAATGGAAACAGTGGGAGGAGCAAGGCCTAAAGTAAAATGTGATCTGCGGCTGGTGTTCCAAAAGTTTCCTTTGGCCGATAATGGCAATTAAACTATTATCTTGGAATGTTAATGGCCTGAATTCACCATGAAGAGAAGGAAAGTATTTCATTATTTGAAATAATTTAAAATGACACTACCTGTTTACAAGAAACACATATTAGATCTTGCTAAATGTTGGAGATGCGATTGTGAAGATGCTACTTATTACCATATATGGTGGACTTGTAAAAAAGTTAAAGTATTTTGGATTAAAGGCTGGTGGATCATGCAGAATATTTTGAAAAGAAGATTAAGTTTACTCCGCAGTTTTTCTACTAGGAATAATTATGGACTATACAGCTATAGAGACTAAATTGATTTTGAACTTAATAACAGTCGCAAGACTTTTGATTGCTCAGTATTGGAAGAAAGAAGAATTACCTACAATCAAGAATGGACAAAACAAAACAACAAATGGACACTCAAAGTATCAAATCTGGCAGAGATGACAAAATCTCCGCTTACTTGAAAGACTATATACTAGAAAAATATATTTTAGAATGGAAAATGTGGATTGATTATATTTAAAATAAGTATCAGATAAAAAAATATCGAATAGCATATGAGTAAATTTAGGAAATATTTTTTATTAGATATATTTTTGAAGGAGAGGGGAATTGAGAGTGTGACTAAGTGTGGTGTGACTAAAGATTATAATTTAGGAATTATTTTGGATTATGATTGTTAGTTTTGATACCCTGCATTTTGTTCTGGGAAGTCGGGGTGGGGGTGGGGGTAAGGGGAGGGAATTGGGGGTTTGGTAGAGATGGAGTGATGGTTAATGTACAGGGATTATTGAAGAAATATAATTAATGTAGGGTCGGGTCTGCATAGTTACCATTTTAGAACGGTGGGGAGGAGAAAAGAGAGTAGGAGGTAGGAAAGAGGAGAAGAGGAAGGAAGAGGGATAGTAGAGGGAGAAGGAAGGTGTAGGGTGGAGGGAGGAGTGGATGTAGATAAGAGAAGGAGAGGAAGGTTTGGAAGGTAAAAGAAGGTAGAAGAGGGAAGAGTGTTAAAAAGGGTGGTGGTGACTGGGCAAGCCCAACTAATTGTATATAACTGTACATTGGATGAATTATTTGATATGATTGTAAAAATAAAACTTTTTATAAAAAAAAAAAAAAATACCTCTGGACTCAAGGAAGAAATCCATCCACTTTCATCAGCTGGCCTTTCTGACTCTGAAGAAAGAAACTTGTAAGTACTGCGTGTTATGCTGCGTGTTATTAGAACTCCTGCAGCTCGGAGGATAAATGAAGCAAAGAGATTCATATGGATGTAGTTTCTCGTGCAATGCAGTTTCCTGAAGGGGAAGAGAAGCACAATCTATAAGAATGTGGCAAAGTTTGTTATAGTTTTATCAGAAGAGCAATGTGTTCTTTTCCGGATGCGAGTGGGAAATTATACCCTCCTTTGAGGACGAGGATGGCCTGACCATGAAGGGTGTTACTGGACTGTTTGCTTAGCTAGTTGTGTGGCAGGTGAAACTGTATATGATGCCATAGCTAGAGCATGTCATATTTTTCAACTTTCAATTTCCAAACGTTAGGAGTGCTCAAAAGTCCCAGCAAGCTTTCACTGCATTTGAATTAGGAGCTTTTATTCTCCCGATGTTGTGTTCCTCCTCCCAACATAATCAATTTTTCCCAGTTGCTGCACAAATTAACGTCTGTTCAAAGGTTCCATTACAAAGAATCCCATAGTGCACCGTTCCCTCCATAAGGTGATCGGCTCATGATAGGATGTACAGGTAGTCATTGATTCACCACAGTTCCTTTAGTGACCATTTGAAGTTACAACAGCACTGAAAAAAGTGACTTATGAACATTTTTCACATTGACAAATGATCATTGCAGCATCCCCATGGTTATGTGATCAAAATTCAGATGCTTGGCAATTGGTTCGTATTTATGATGGCTGCTGTGTCCCAGGGTCATGGGATCACCTTTTGTGACCTTCCGACAAGTGAAGTCAATGGGGAAGCCAGATTTACTTAACTACGGTGTTACTAATTTAACAATTGCAGTGATTCACTTAATAAGTGTGGCAGGAAAGGTCATAAAATGTGGCAAAATTCACTTAACGAATTTCTCACTTAACAACATAAATTTTGGGCTCAATTGCGGTCATAAATCAAGGACTACATGTACTCAGATGTTCATAATTCCGTCCCTGCCTGCTCAAACTTTCTTCATTGCGTTCCTCTCTTGTATGCTTCTAGTACGGCAAGGATTGTGAGGGTTCAGACATTTTAAAGGGGGGAGGGGAAATGAAATCACCATTTCAAAAATCTCAGACTTTTAGCACCACTTGAAACCTCCTATCATAATATAATCACATTAATATTCCTGTGTTTGACAGAGGAACGTTCTTATTTGCAACATAACCAGATTCCAGAGGTCAATTAAGACAAATTAATGTACTGTATTCTAGAAGGGTCCTTATAGAGGAATGGTTCAGATATAATTTGTTAGGCAGTGGGTGACTTCATTGTGCATCTCCTTCACCTCCTGAGGACCTGTGCTGCCTTATGCATAGCAAGAATAAATGTTGATTTAAAATAAAAGAATTATTATTTGCAAGACGTTTCTGCTACTGTTTATGTACTGGAAAATGTTCTTCTAGTCTGAACTGAGGAAAGGAAAAAGTAGCTGTTTAGCTGAGAGTGTAATAATGTTGATGATTGCAATCAAAATGTCAAAGTTGCAGTATTTTAAAATTCTAATTCATTTTGTTTTTTAAGGAAATACATGCAGATATATAAAACTGAGCAGGACTGAGCAAAACCAGAGCAACAAGTGTTCCAGCTGGACTCAAAGTCATCATCACCCACCACTTACCACTCATCACTCCAAAAGTCTACAAGAGTTCGGTAACATTAAACATAACATTTGTTCCTTGGTTCTGGATCTTTTCATTTTAAGGTTAGCCCAATTCAGAGCAACAAAAATGACATAACAAAACTGAAGCTTGGTCTAGTACTGAAAGGTAATGTATACCAAATACTAAAAAATAAGGAGACTTTAGATTTTTATGAAAATATCCTTATTTAACCTTCATATTATAAAATCCAACTATGGGAGTGATTGTTTGTACATTTTAATCTGACAATATTATTTCAATTCCCGTGACATGTTTACAATAAATAGGTGTGATTTCTATAAGTAACACATGTCACCAAAAAGGAAATTGTGTAAAAGGGAACAAAACTCAGAACTTGTGCAATAGTCTGGGATGAAGGTTAATACCTTTACCTAATTAGAATTCAAGGGGAGTTCTGTTGACATGCATTGATCCACGAGGAATTGGCATATTTTGAAAAGCATCAGTGAAACAGATACAACAAAATGTGCCTAAACTGTAGATCATATATAGAAAAAGCCTGATATTTGTCTTGCTTCTGCATCTTTGAAGCATTCTCCTTATTTGTCTGCTATCTAACCAAGGATCATAAACAATCATTACAAGACAGCCCGCTTCTTTCCAAATACTTGGCCCTTTAAAATGAAATGATTGCTGTACTCTTCATGAATTATATAGACATGTTTATATAATAAACTTTGGAATAACTAAAACTCTAAAATGATGAAAAACAACAACTCTCATGCAACACTGAAGAACAGATCAAAGTACAAAGTACAAAGTTAGAACTAAGCGTTGGAGAAAGGTTGAATATTCAGTTCCATGCAGTGGTGGGTTTCAAATTTTTTTACTACTGGTTCTGTGGGTGTGGCTTGGTGGGTGTTGGCATGGCTTGGTGGACGTGGCAGGGGTAGGATACTGTAAAATCTCCATTCCCACCCCACTCCAGGGGAAGGATACAGTAAAATCTCCATTTCCTGCCCAATCCAGGGGAAGATTACTGCAAAATCCCCATTTCCTCCCAATCAATTGGGAATTGGGAGGCAGAGAATTGATGCGGGCAGGGCCAGTCAGAATTTTTACTATCGGTTCTCTGAACTACTCAAAATTTCTGCTACCGGTTCTCCAGAACTGGTCAGAACCTGCTGAAACCCACCTCTGGTTCCATGGAATATTTTTATTAAGCCACACCTGCATAAAACCATCTCATATTTTCACATGAGAGCCAGTTTAGCATAATGATTAAAGGCACCAGGCTAGAAACATGGAAACCAGGGGTGTTAGTCCTGTCTTAGGAAGCTGCGTGACCAGTTTCTCTTGGACCAGTTTCTCTGTCCCAGACCCAAGAAAAAGGCAAGAGCAAACTACTTCTGGAAATATTGCAAAGAAAATTGCAGGGACTTTTTTAGGTAGCAGATTGGCTCAAGGGTATCAAAACAAAACAAATCCCCATATGGAACTATTAAGATTTCTTTTCCTTTTTCCGTTTTTTCTATTCCTATTCTCCAGACTATACACTTTGTTACATTAAGTGGCAGCTCGTTAAAGTCTTCGCTACAACTTTATCTTGTATCAGCTTATTAATGTTACTCTTGTATTATGTGCCTATTATTACTTGGTTCATTACTGGTATGATGCAGCATACTTCAAACACAACATGAATCCGGAGGCTTTGATGGCTTTGTGAAAGAGTGCTCAACACATCATGTAATATTTAGCACAGTCAAAGTTCATTTTTTTAAAAAAAGAATAATGTTCTTGCCATCAAGTAAGAATATTAAATCTTCTAGGCAAATTTCTGCTGGTTATTCTACTTTCTCAAGCTCAGTAGTTGATGCATTTCATTGCTTTTATGTGTGAACATAAAATCGTACAATGCAAATTACAATGGAACTGAACCAAGTACATGAGGTTCAGGATGTTTTTCACGGTCAGTTATAATTCTGTTCAGTCAAAATGATTTGAGAGAGTTTGGATTCTCTCCTCTCCCTTCCTCTCATTACAATCTGGACTGTCCTATTCTTAGTAATAAAATTTTAATTGTAATTTAGGAATCCCATTGTTCCATTGACATATGGATTTTGCTAACAATCTTCATTCTTGAACTCATGGTAAAGTTTTTTGCTTATATTTAAGCTGAGCTGCTAAGACTATTCCATTCTAGGTCATCAAACCTAAGAATATGTGAGGCTGGCTTGGTAGTAAATACTTGTTTACAGTAATAGCAATGGCACTTAGACTTAAAGAGAGCTTTACCACTCTCTCTGGCTGATTTACAGAGTCAGCATTATTTGCATATTGCCCTCAACAATCTGGGTCCTCATTTTGCCAATGTTGGGAGGATGGAAGGCTGAGTCAACCTTGAGCCCTGACGGGATCGAACTCCAGGCTGTGAGCAGAGTTAGCTTGCAATACTGCATTCTAACCACTGCACCACAAGGGCTCATAAATAAATAACTGAATGCAGTGATTCCTCAGCAATTATTTTAATTTCAGTGTTGGTTCTCTGTGGTTGACATTTCCAAACTAGTCATGACTGTCACAGACCTATTTGAGGAAGATGATTTAATTCTGATGCAAATAGGAGACGACTTCCGGTATCCGGTGGCAACGGACGTCTGGAAGGCTTCTCCTGCCTCCAGTGTCCGAATCCGGCCGCCGCCGAGGCCAGGCCAGGTGTTCGAAAAGGACACCTGCCGCGCAGACGGCTCGCCAGGGTCTCCCAGCCGATATACAGGACTGGGGGACCGATGCTGGCGCGTCCTAGGCTCGGCGGGGTTGAGGCCACAGGCGCCATTATTTTGGTCGTCGCCTGGGCGCTGTGCTCGGTGACACGGGGCTTTGGATTTATAATTGCAGCAGCCTGGTGGTGAACAGGGAGCGGAGAAGAATTGAGGAATGAAGAAGGGAAGGGATATCGGCAAATGTGGTGGAGTACTCCGGTGCGGGGTTTTCTCCCCTGCGACTGGAAGAATCTGAATCACTTTGGAGAGAGGAGAACTTAAAATAACAAGATTACGGTTTTGTGGAGCTCTGGAGAAGAGGTGATGGAGAAATTTAGGAGGGAGGTTTGAGGCCCCCTCCTCTGAGGAACAATGGTGGCGTCCAGCTTCCGCCTTCACTATGAGAATCTTGATGACATCACTTCCCTTGACTTCCTGGTTGACTAACTGTACTCTGGACTCGTTGCTCCTGTGAGTGCCCCTGGTGGATCCGGAGGAAATTATAAGGATACTGTGCTTGCCTGAGGATTTTAAAATTTTTTTTTAAATGGCAAAGGTCAGAGACCAACTGCTGGAGAAATGGAGAATTCTGGAAAAGTTATCTAATATGGACAAGAAACTGGATGAAATAAGAGCAGAAATTGTGACTATCCAAAAGGATTTAAAGGATACTCAACAAGTCTCAGCAGAAAATAAGCAGAAAGTGGAAGGTCTGGAGGGTGAGATGCGGGCAGTGCAGAAAAGAGGCGACAAGCAATGCTGTGCTTGGACTACAGATGGATAAAATGTCTTATTTCTTAGGTTTCAAAATTTGGAAGAAGTGGACCAAGAAGACTTGAGAGATGTTGTGACTAAACTGTTGGGAGAATTTCTTGGGAGAGGTGTTGATTTTATGAATTGGGATGTGGATCGAGTTTATAGAGTTAATTCACAATATGCACGCATGCAGTTCCTAGAGAGGTTCATGTCAAATTTGTGAAAAGAGGCGAGATGAAATTCTTAGAAAACATAGGAGTGGGGCACTGACTTATAGGGGCAGGAGATAGCCATTCTGAGGCAGATTCCCAGACAGGTACGTGAAATGAGAAAGAAATATTATTTTTATCAAGCAAATTGTACCAGAAGGAGTGGGCTTCAGATGGCTGATGCCAGAGGATTGATGATTTTCCGGGAGGGCATTACGAAAAAATTAGTACAATTGCGGAGGCTGCGGCCTCGTGGAGGAACACAAAGCCCTCCTGGATTTAGATGACCCAGGAATTGAAGAAGGGAGGTTATAGACCATGGGGGAGGGCGGCTGCCGCTGTTGCGGCCCTGGAGTTGGGTCAGGCTGAACCCAGAGTTCTGAGATCCAAAACTAGGAAGTGACAAAGATATTTGGTATTGTGTTGGTTTTCCTTATTCTCTTTCGTATGATATTCTGATTATTCTTGACCCTTCCTTATTGTGTAAGATTGAAACTTAGCTACTTCGTATCACCTGCTTGCCATATGGCTGTTGTATGTGTTTAAAATTTTGAGTAAAATTCTTATCATGTATAAGAAAAATGAAAATTTACCATACCTGATATGTATTTGCATTAATTTTTTCTGACCAATAAAAACTTTTTATAACAAAAAATTCTGATGCAAATACTTTTGGTCAAGAATTTTGACGGATAAGGTAAATATGCTAGGATAAGATATATTTCAAATATTTTCAATATTTGATATGTTTTTGATAGTCATCAAGAACAATTATTTTACTAAGGCATGAGATATGAAAAACACTTTCTTCATTGTTTGAGTAATGTCTATAATTTTGAAATTCATTCCTCTGAGCCTCTCCAAATTCTTCCTGAAAGGTTCCCTCATCTATTTTTCCTTTGTTAATATCTAATTTGGCCATTGTAGAAAGACATTTTTTACCTCTTTGTATATTTCATAATCTGTGATCAAGGGAAATCTTTTGGGAAGGTCTGACATCATCTCCTTCTCTGTTCTAACATATGTGGTGATGCATAAATCAAATGAATAAAATATTCTAATGAATAGTTTAAACAGACCATATTCTACTGAAAAAGAAAATGTTTATACTGACCTAAATAACAGCAGAATGAAGAGTGCTAAGACAAGGGAAACAAGAGAAATAGAATATCCCACAGTAGAAAGTTTTTCAAGCACCATAAACAATGTAAGGTCTTCTGGCTGAAAACAACAAAGAAACAACATAGTTAATGTAGTCAAGTTTTCCTGAGGGAGATAAATTCATAAATATCAGATATATGTGCCTAGTTCCAAAAACAGCTACTACTATGTTGACACATACAGATGACTGCAAAATTTTAGGCATCCCTGGTCAAACTGCATGAGTGAGAACCATCACTCATACCCTGGTCATTATTCATCCATCCATCCATCCATTTATCAAAATTCTTAACTACCTATCTCCCTCATAGAAGGAATACGGTAATTCAGATGACTAATTCACTCTCCATGGCCCTTTCCTTGAAGATCACTCAGAAATTTCAGCTGCAATACCTCTGGTTTATTACCCTTATTGTAAATCACTATGAGTCCATTTCCATTACATTCTCTATCCCTCTATTTTTTTTCATTCTTGGCCTTTTCTCCTAACAGGATTTTCTTTTTTAAAAAAGAAGGCAATCAGAGGAATCATATTAAGAAACAAATCTGATCGCCTAATGCTACAAACAAGAAGGTAACTGCCCACTTCATGCCATATTTAGAGAAACACTTAGCAGCCATGAAACAGAATGCTATATTTGATTATTGCTTCTTCAATGACAGCTCCTTATGTGTTCCAAAGTGCCCGGACAGAGGAAACTCAAAAAGAAGAGCTAATAGCAGTCAATTAATCTTTATGATGGTCAGAACCATTATAAATATAAGTTAAAACAACCTAAATACAATCCCAAAAATATAATAACATTTTAATACTTTAACACATGGTGTGCTTCTATTAACAAAATGGGATATGCCGTTTTATGGCTAAGGCACAAAACCTAGCAATTAAAAATGTGATTTTAGAATGTCTGTCATTTAAGAAAACTTCAGCATGGCCAGGCATTCTTTCCATTCAAGGACACATTATTTGAAAATGCAGTTTCACATATAATTTATGCTTTACGAAAACATGTTCTAGAGTTTCAGGTTCACCAGAGGAACAAGGACATTGTTTAAGTACTAGAGGAATTCTATTATATCTGCCATTCATAAATGTGGAGAAAGCATTAAAATGTGCTCTGCAAAAAAACCTGTAATGGGTGTCAGTAAGAATTATTGTATTGCTACCAAAAGAAAAATTATCCATCATAAAAAGGCGCTATATTCTCTATGTGTCTTTCTTTCTTTCTTTCTTTCTTTCTTTCTTTCTTTCTTTCTTTCTTTCTTTCTTTCTTTCTTCCTTCCTTCCTTCCTTCCTTCCTTCCCTCCCTCCCTCCCTCCCTCCCTCCCTCTTTCTTTCTTTCTTTCTTTCTTTCTTTCTTTCTTTCTTTCTTTCTTTCTTTCTTTCTGTATCTGTGTAAAAGTGATTTGTTTATTTTGTTTTATTAGCCAAATCTCCATTCTATATTGACTTCCCTTCTTCTTTGTATAGGATCATTGTGGAAAATAGATCATATGTGCTACCTAATCACTCTGCATGTTCCTGAATGCTTCTATATTTTGTACCAGGGAGCCATAACATTGTTAAAACCATACTTCTGAACTCATCTTGCAGAAAAATCATTACAAGTTAGTGTTCTTTGAGGTACAGAAACCCAGTATGCAAATTCTCGAAGGAGGCTGTATAGTCAATAAGGAAAGTAAATCAAATGTGGAATCTTACTGAGTGTACTTATGGCTTGTCTCTCAGATTAGTTTGATGTGCTTCTTCTGAATAAACTCGGTAGTTTGGAATTCCAAAGGAGAGAGGGAGAGCGACTCCCTTAAGCCTCCTGTCTAAATTATGCTAACTCTCTTTTCTGCTGCCCATTTTCATGTAAGGTAAGTTGCACCATAGGTGAGCTGTAATCACAGTACCAAATAAGACAGAACATAGAATAATAGAGTTGGAAGGGACCTCGGAGGTCTTCTAGTCCAGTCCTCTGCTTGAGCAGGAGACCCTATATTGTTTCAGACAAATGGTTGTCCAGTCTCGAGCAAGCTATTCCGATTGCTTTCACTGTTGGGAAATGTCTTCTTAGTTCTAGGTTAATTCTCTCTTTAGTTTCTTCACAACCATTATTTCTTGCCTTGCCTTTTGGTGCTTTAGAAAATAGTTTTTTTTGTTTTATTATTATTATTATTATTATTATTATTATTATTATTATTATTATTATTATTATTAATTAATTAATTAGATTTCTATACCGCCCTTCTCCCGAAGGACTCAGGGCGGTTTACAGCCAGAATAACTGGTGTTTAACACCACCCCCCTCCTCGTCTTGATAGGAGTCCCTCAAATATTGGAACATTACTATCATATCCCCCCTCCACAGTCCTTTTTTTCATTCATCCCCAATGTAACCATTCTTTGTATGTTTTAGCCTCCAGCCCCCTAATTATTTTTTGTTGCTCTTCTCTAGAGTCTCAACATCTTTTTTGTATTATGGCAACCAAAACTGGATGCAATATTCCAAGTGAGGTCTTAATACGATCTTGTAAAGCAATACTAGAACATCACTTGATCTTGATTTTATCTCTTTATCAATGCAGCCTAGGATTGCATTGGCTTTTTTGGCTGCTGCCGCACACTGTTGGCTCATATTTAAGAGACTGTCCATTAGGACTCCAAGATCCCTCTCACAGTTACTGGCATTAAGCCAAGTTTTGCCTAGTCTATATTCAGTAGATCAAAAGTAGATACCCAGTAGGCCAAAAGAGGATTCCCAGAGAAGATTACATAGTGAATGTGTCTCCCATAAAAGATGACTCTGCTCACTTTTATTTTGAAATGATTCTCCTCAAGGCATTCTGAGCGGTTATTCCAAACCTCTGTTGTATTTTCGATATTTTGCCAAATCCCTTGGTCCAAGCAGACTCTGTATACCTTCCTTGCACTTCCTAAAAGTAAACAGACACAAGCTCAAAGGTCAAGCCATGCATTTCATTTTTCAGCCCTGGTTTATTGCTATCACCCTTTCATCCCATGCGTGGAAAGAAAAAAAAGGAGACTTGGCTTACTGTAGGGTAGCGCTTTGTAATGTCTGTTTATTTGGGAGGCAACTGTAGAAAGCTTAATATTTCTCAGTGGATTAACCTGTGCCAAATCTGCACATTTCCCTATTTTTAAATCTTTTTAGAAGCCTAAACCCATGGAATAAGACTGTATTTCTTTAAATAGCTTTTAATATCTTTGTCATGCTTCAAATGAATTGCACTTAAGGTTATAAAGCATTAATTAATTCAACATAATCGGGATCTTTTTCTATGGAAATGGATCTCTGGTCAAAAGGGTCTCTCCATCTTTACTGTCTTTTGATGTAACATCCATGGGTGATTTAAGGCATCCATCCTTCCTTCAAATGTACTGTTTGCTAACCACAGCTGATCATGTACACTTCTCACCAAAAACAATTATATTTTAAGACATATGAACACTTTCCCCCCCTGTTTTCCATGATTTTTAGATTGTTTCATGTTGTTTCTTTCCATCAGTTACTGTCACAATCATTTTGTGATGATCATGCTTACATAAACACAGCCAACTGAGCTTTCATTTAGCCAACAGAAGTCTTTCTAGCTCTGCTACTTATGTTCCCTTTGGCTAGAAATAAAAATGTGAATATATCAATCTTGTATTCTGCTTCTGGGGAGTTGGGATGTCTTCTAATTTTGTTATGCTAAGCATTAGCTAATATCCTAAGAAAATCACTCCAGATTTGCCATGTTAAGCACACAGAACTACTAGTTCTGCATAGCAGGAACTTTGCACTGGCATAGACGTACAAATATAAGAGTAGAATTCCATACTATATCTTTACACTGGCTAAGAAATGACACAATCATTCCTATCGTAACAGCTATGGGTATAGTACTTCCAAAGACTGCTGAACTACACCCAATTTTGCTAGCAGGTGGTAAAAGATGATGGGAACTGTAGCTCAGGACATCTGGAAAGTGACCCCTCCCAGGTTTAGATGTTCAGTTTCAGAGACTGCTGCAAATGTAGGAAGGTAATCAAGTTCCAGATCTTAACGCCACTACTTTTATAATTGCTATACTCTGTACTGATGAAAGGAGAATCAGATTGTAATTTAGTTATTTTTCCAAAAGCTACCAGATACTATTAGCACAGAAGAATTTCATTTTAGGTCATGGTGTACCCAATATAAAACTCCAAAAGGGAAGGAAAATTATATAGTGTATTACAATTTAGCAGTTTCCAAGTCTGCATTACCATTTTTAAGCCACGGTAAATAAGATGGACAAGCAACGGAGACATTTCCTGGTGGCGAATGAGGCCAGCAAGCAAACTGATCAAAACTTCCATTGCAATATATTCCTGCGAAGAAGGAAAGAGAATATTTTTGAAAGTTAACTAAATGTTACAAGAAATTGATCATCAAGGAATGCAATATCTCTAAACTAAGCTCTACAGTAATTTGGTTAGCAATATGTAACTTTGCATATTTGTTACTTAGTATGAACATAAACTTACTTTTTGTAACCAAGCTACAATAGGTTCCTGAAAATAGGTTTAAATGCTGACCATAAGTAGTATAGTAAGAGCACCAGTTGCCAACTTATTTTTCTGAGACTAAGCCAATTTTTAAATGAAGCCATCTCACTTTTTATTTCTTTATCACAAATTTATTCTGTTACTGTTTTTAACACTAACATTGCACCATATTGCAAACCAACATGGTTGGCTGAGATTCCAGGTAGATAGAAATGGAAATTTTGTTTAGGACACTCAGCTGATTAAACTAACAATATCAAGACCAATGAAAATAAATATAAACTGTCAGATCATAACCATGACAAATAAATTTAAAAGGCATGGGACTTAAATATAAAATAAATTTCCAGGGGGAGGGGCTTTGCTTTTTCTCTTTTTTTCTTTTCTTTATCCTTTTTTTTAAAAAATATATATATATCTTGAATGTTACATTTTTTAAAAAAACATCCCTTTATATATCATAAATAAATTAAATAAATAAAATCATATTGATTTTCGGGAGCGCGTGCTCGATGTCTGAAAGCGATCATGCGCTCCAACCCCTCAGACTTCTCCTGTTCCCCGGATGGTCATGATCCTCAGAGCTTGGGCCTTCGGGTGATGCTGTGCAATGCCCTCAGATTGCCGGTTGTGAATCCCTCCTTGTGAAGTGGGGCCATAGGGGTCAGTTGGGCTTGTTGATCGCATACCTGGCTCCTTACTGCGTGACAACAGCCCTGCCCGAGTTGTTGGAGGTGCTTGCTGGGGTGGCGGTTGAGACTCCTAGACTTATGGTCATGAGGGACTTTAACCTGCCATCTACCGGCATGTCATCACCGTTGGCTCGGGAGTTCATGGCCTCCATGATGGCCTTGGACCTGATGCAAGTAGTGGATGGCCCTACCCACATCGGGGGAGGCACACTGGATTTGATTTTCATCTCTGGACAGTGGATGAGTGATCTGGTTTTGGGAGATGTAGTCACTGAGCCGTTGTCATGGTCAGATCACTCTCTCCTTTGTCTGGACTTTCAGACCGCCATCCAACACTGCAGGGAGACGGGACCAATACAGTGGTTCCGTCCCAGGCGCCTGATGGACCCAGAGAGGTTCCTGATGGAGCTTGGGCCATTCCCTGAGGATCTTGCCCACGGCACGGCTGAAGAACTAGTTGCGGCTTGGGAACTGGCCGCGGCTGGGGCTCTGGACTGTGTCGTGCCTTTGCGGCCTCTGACCCGGCATAGGTCTTGTAATGTATCTTTAAATATTTTGGCGGGAAACAAGCACGTTGCTGATTGGTTGAAGCCGCCGGTTAAACTGTATAAAAGGAGAGGTTTTTCCCCAGCCTGGTTGCTGGGTTCACCATATATTAAAGAGCTGTTGTCACTACCCTGGTCTCCAGCCTCGTTACTTCCCGAACTTAACACTGGCGACGAGGATGGGATCTCGAAGTTAAGAGCACCAGGAACGAGCTGAACGCACGAAAGAACCGAACCCAGCAAACTCAGGGCAGAAAGCGAGATGGCCAGCTACACTCCGCCCGCGTTTGACCCAGAGAGGTTCCTGATGGAGCTTGGGCCATTCCCTGAGGATCTTGCCACGCACGGCTGAAGAACTAGTTGCGGCTTGGGAACTGGCCGCGGCTGGGGCTCTGGACTGTGTCGTGCCTTTGCGGCCTCTGACCCGGCATAGGTCTTGTAATGTATCTTTAAATATTTTGGCGGGAAACAAGCACGTTGCTGATTGGTTGAAGCCGCCGGTTAAACTGTATAAAAGGAGAGGTTTTTCCCCAGCCTGGTTGCTGGGTTCACCATATATTAAAGAGCTGTTGTCACTACCCTGGTCTCCAGCCTCGTTACTTCCCGAACTTAACACTGGCGACGAGGATGGGATCTCGAAGTTAAGAGCACCAGGAACGAGCTGAACGCACGAAAGAACCGAACCCAGCAAACTCAGGGCAGAAAGCGAGATGGCCAGCTACACTCCGCCAGCGCCGTTTGACCCATCCAGGGAGAAATGGGGAGCGTACATGACCCGTTTAGCTTCCTGAAGCAACGAACTGCAAGGAGTTCAGACAACATAAAGGGCATATTTCCTGAGCCACTGCGGTCCCGAGGTCATCGACATCGCGGAAGCCCTGGCAGAGCCAACGCCGGTACAATCGGTATCGTGGCAAACTCTGCAAAATCTATTGAAGAACCATTTCGCCAACACCGTCCAAATCGTCTGCGGCGTTTTGAATTTGGAGGCGCAGACAGCAAGAGGCGAATCCATCAGCGATTACATGGCCGCCCTGAGAAAGCCTCCAAGACTGTGGGTACGAGACTGGATGAGGAGCTGTTAGAGCAACTCATCCGTGGGGTCAGAGACATTCGTTTGCGGGCGGCTGCTATCAAAAAGCAATCTAACGCTGGCAAGCGCTCTGGGCGAAGCCAGAGCTCATGAGATGTCCACCCAAGCGGCGGAAACCCTACAAAAGCCACTCACGCCAGCGGCGAGCACAAATCAACCCGGTCCACATGAAGAAATCCAGACCGAATCAGGCGGCGAGGATGAGGAAGGGTTTGCCTCACCGAGAGAAGGGCAAAGACCGGGATGAATGCGGAAGTTGCGGAGGGCAACACCAGCGTCAACGATGCAAGTTCAAGGGCGCTACATGTCGGCGGTGCGAGAAGAAGGGCACCTGGCTCAAGTCTGTCGAGCACCCCAACCTTCCGCCGAAAATTCAAACCGACCAATCAGAGCGCAGGATCGGCAAAGGCGACCCGCGATTGGTCAAAACAAAAGGGCAATTCAAATCGAGCGACCGTGATAATAGGCCGCAGCAACCCGCGTCGAAGAAAATCTTCACAAACCGAAAATCGAAGGAGTGCCGTGCCGACTAGAAGTGGACACAGGGTCAGCGATCACAATCATGTCCTGGGACACTTTTGCAAAAGCTTTGCCAGAATAAGCGCCACTGCAAACACAACAGCTACGAGTTCCACGACTACCAAGGGAATCGCATCCCTGTTCGAGGGACCACCACCGTCCGCGTCGAGTACGGACCACACAAGAAGACCCTGCCCATCACGATAGTCGAAGGGACCCTGCCAAGTCTGTTGGGACTAGACTGGTTCCGTGCATTGGGCATGGGAGTGACTGGCATCTACAGAAGTGACTTTAACCTAAAAGACACACTCATGAACGAGTTCGAAGATGTCTTCAAGGACTGCCTGGGCAAGTACAAGGGGACCCCTATTTCCTTCAATTTAGACCCCCAGGTAGCCCCCATTCGGTTAAAGGCAAGGAGAGTCCCTTTTGCCCTTAAACCCAAGATTGACAAGGAGATAGACAAGCTCATCAGTCAGGGGATTCTGGTGCCAGTCGATCACGCAAAGTGGGAGACGCCAATCGTCACCCCAGTGAAACCAGATGGGTCAGTTAGAATCTGCGCTGACTACAAGGTGACGTTAAATAAAGCCTTACAGAAAAGCGCTTACCCGGTCCCCGTGGTACAACACTTGCTACACTCGCTGGGGCAAGGGCACGTTTTTGCAAAGTTAGATTTGGCTCAAGCCTATCAACAACTGCCCGTAGATGCCAACACAGCCGAGGCCCAAACGATTGTGACTCACAGAGGTGCATTCAAGTGTACCCGGTTACAGTTTGGGGTGAGTGTGGCACCGGGTCTGTTCCAAAACTTAATGGAGCGACTTCTGCAAGGGCTCCCGGGGGTAGTCCCCTATTTCGATGATGTATTGATATCAGCCGAAAATTTAGAAGAATTGGGGGAGCGCTTGAGAACAGTTCTGGGCATTTTCCGGTCAGCCGGTCTAAAGGTTAAGGTGAACAAATGCCAGATAGGGGTAGAATCCGTAGAGTTCTTGTGCTACAAAATAGACAAGGAGGGAATTCACCCCACTGAAAGCAAGGTCAAGGCAATACGAAAGGCTCCAGCGCCCAAAAACAAAACAGAGCTACAGGCATTCCTGGGTCTAGTGAATTTTTACGCGGTCTTTTTAAAGAATAAGGCAACCGTTGCCGAGCCGCTCCATAAGCTACTGGGAAAGAATACTGCTTGGTCTTGGGGAAAGTCGGAAGCTAGGGCTTTCGAAGCAGTAAAAAACCTACTCTCGAGTGATAGCTTACTGATTCAGTATCATAGCTCATTGCCATTATTATTGGTTTGTGATGCTTCCCCTTACGGGGTGGGGGCTGTGCTCAGCCACAGACTTCCGAATGGCACAGAAGCCCCAATAGCCTTCTACTCCAGAACGATGTCATCGACAGAGAGGAACTATAGCCAGTTGGATAAGGAAGCGCTAGCCATTGTGTCAGGGGTTAAAAAGTTTCACGAATACGTTTTTGGTAGAGACTTCGAAATTGTTACAGACCATAGACCATTGTTAGGGATACTGGCTGGCGACCGAGTGTGGGCCCGCAACTATGGGGATGGCCCAAGTTGGATAGCAGGGCAAATCCTAAAAGTAACCGGTCCAAAATCATACTTGGTAGAGTTAAAAGACAGCCGAGTATGGAGGCGCCACATAGATCAAATAAGAAGACGAATAGCCGAACATTCCGAGTTAAATGAAACAGGCCCTGACCATACATTATTTGAACCCACAGCCGAGTTAAACCCGGGAGAAGCGCAAGACTTATCTGAGTCCCCGGAGGTCCAGCGACGCCCACAGGTTCCTTTAGAAAACAGCAGGGACGACTCTGCAAGTAATCCAGGGCCGGAGGGCCTAGAGAAAGAGCTGGGAGGAGCAAACAGCCCCTCCGACCAGCTCAACCCACTCCCAGGGACTGAACTGCGCAGGTCCGAAAGAGTCAGGAGACGCCCAAGTTATTTGCGTGACTACGTCGAAAAATAATATGTAAATATAATGTAAATGTTGGTAAAGTGTTTTCTGGGAGGGGAGGAGTGTAATGTATCTTTAAATGTTTTGGCGGGAAACAAGCACGTTGCTGATTGGTTGAAGCCGCCGGTTAAACTGTATAAAAGGAGAGGTTTTTCCCCAGCCTGGTTGCTGGGTTCACCAAATATTAAAGAGCTGTTGTCACTACCCTGGTCTCCAGCCTCGTTACTTCCCGAACTTAACAGGTCTCAACCAGCTCCTTGGTTTTCTGAGGAGCTGAGGGAGATGAAACGCCGGAGAAGACGCCTAGAGAGTGTCTGGAGATCCAACCGTTCCGAAGCTGATCGGACAGTAGTTAGGTCTTTTAGTAGGACCTACCTAGTGGCATTGAGGAAAGCGAGGCATTTTTACGTCTCCTCCCTCATTGTGTCAGCAGATAACTGCCCGGCCGCCCTGTTTCGGGTGACCCGCTCCCTTCTACAACAGGGGGTGTGGGATGACCCGTTACAAGGGCATGCCGAGAAGTTTAGTGGTTATCTATACGATAAAATCGCTCAGCTTTGGGATGGTTTGGATCAGAATTGGGTGGATCCAGGTGAGATGTCGGAGACCCGTCTTGTCGAGACTGTTTGGGATGAATTTGATCCTGTGGCTCCCGAGGACATGGACAGGCTGCTGGGGAGGTTGAATGCCACCACATGTTTACTGGACCCGTGCCCTTCCTGGTTGGTGCTGGCCACACAGGAGGTGACATGAGGCTGGCTCCGGGGGATTATAAATGCTTCTTTGTTGGAGGGGGTTGTCCCTGCCACCTTTAAAGAGGCGGTAGTGAGACCTCTTCTCAAGAAGCCTTCCCTGGATCCGGCTGTTTTAGGAAATTATTGTCCAGTCTCCAACCTTTGCTTTGTGGTGAAGGTTGTAGAGAGTGTGGTGGCATGTCAATTACCCCGGTACCTGGAGGAAACTGTCTATCTAGACCCGTTCCAGTCCGGCTTTCGGCCCGGATATAGCACGGAGACGGCTTTGGTCGCGTTGGTTGATGATCTCTGGAGGGCCAGGGATAGGGGTCATTCCTCTGCCCTGGTCCTATTAGACCTCTCAGCGGCTTTTGATACCATCGACCATGGTATCCTGCTGCACCGATTGGAAGGAGTGGGAGGCACCGTTTATCGGTGGTTCTCCTCTATTTCTCTGATCGGTCGCAGACAGTGTTGGCAAGGGGGCAGAAGTCGACCCCAAGGCACCTCACTTGTGGAGTGCCGCAAGGGTCGATTCTCTCGCCCCTCCTGTTCAACATCTATATGAAGCCGCTTTGGGGTGAGGTACCATCTGTACGCTGATGACACCCAGCTATACTTTTCCACCCCGGGCCACCCCAACGAAGCTATCGAAGTGCTGTCCCGGTGTCTGGAAGCCGTACGGGTCTGGATGGGGAGAAATGGGCTCAAGCTCAATCCCTCCAAGACGGAGTGGCTGTGGATGCCGGCACCCCAGTATAGTCAGTTGCAGCTGCGGCTGACTGTTGGGGGCGAGTTATTGGCCCCGATGGAAAGGTGCGCAACTTGGGCGTTCTCCTGGATGGACGGCTGTCTTTTGAAGATCATTTGATGGCCGTCTCCAGGAGAGCTTTTTACCAGGTTCGCCTGGTTGCTGGGTTCACCAAATATTAAAGAGCTGTTGTCACTACCCTGGTCTCCAGCCTCGTTACTTCCGAACTTAATAGGTCTCAACCAGCTCCTTGGTTTTCTGAGGAGCTGAGGAGATGAAACGCGGAGAAGACGCCTAGAGAGTGTCTGGAGATCCAACCGTTCCGAAGCTGATCGGACAGTAGTTAGGTCTTTTAGTAGGACCTACCTAGTGGCATTGAGGAAAGCGAGGCATTTTTACGTCTCCTCCCTCATTGTGTCAGCAGATAACTGCCCGGCCGCCCTGTTTCGGGTGACCCGCTCCCTTCTACAACAGGGGGTGTGGGATGACCCGTTACAAGGGCATGCCGAGAAGTTTAGTGGTTATCTATACGATAAAATCGCTCAGCTTTGGGATGGTTTGGATCAGAATTGGGTGGATCCAGGTGAGATGTCGGAGACCCGTCTTGTCGAGACTGTTTGGGATGAATTTGATCCTGTGGCTCCCGAGGACATGGACAGGCTGCTGGGGAGGTTGAATGCCACCACATGTTTACTGGACCCGTGCCCTCCTGGTTGGTGCTGACCACACAGGAAGTGACACGAGGCTGGCTCCGGGGGATTATAAATGCTTCTTTGTTGGAGGGGGTCGTCCCTGCCGCCTTGAAATAGGCGATAGTGAGACCCCTCCTCAAGAAGCCTTCCCTGGACCCGGCTGTGTTAGGTAATTATCGTCCGGTTTCCAACCTTCGCTTTGTGGCGAAGGTTGTAGAGAGTGTGGTGGCATGTCAATTTCCCCGGTACCTGGATGAACCTGTCTATCTAGACCCATTCCAGTCCGGCTTTCGGCCCGGATATAGCACGGAGACGGCTTTGGTCGCGTTGGTTGATGATCTCTGGAGGGCCAGGGATAGGGGTTATTCCTCCGCCCTGTTCCTATTAAATCTCTCAGCGGCTTTTGATACCATCGACCATGGTATCCTGCTGCACCGATTGGAGGGATTGGGAGTGGGAGGCACCGTTTATAGGTGGTTCTCTTCCTATCTCTCCGATCGGTCGCAGACGGTGTTGGCAGGGGGACAGAAGTCGACCCCGAGGCACCTCACTTGTGGGGTGCCGCAAGGGTCGATTCTCTCGCCCCTCCTGTTCAACATCTATATGAAGCCGCTGGGTGAGATCATCAGTGGCTTTGGGGTGAGGTACCATCTGTATGCTGACGACACTCAGCTGTACTTTTCCACCCCGGGCCACCCCAATGAAGCTATCGAAGTGCTGTCCTGGTGTCTGGAAGCCATACGGGTCTGGATGGGGAGAAACAGGCTCAAGCTCAGTCCCTCCAAGACGGAGTGGCTGTGGATGCCGGCACCCCGGTACAGTCAGTTGCAGCTGTGGCTGACTGTCGGGGGTGAGTTATTGGCCCCGATGGAAAGGTGCGCAACTTGGGCGTTCTCCTGGATGGACGGCTGTCTTTTGAAGATCATTTGATGGCCGTCTCCAGGAGAGCTTTTTACCAGGTTCGCCTGGTTCGCCAGTTGCACCCCTTCCTAGACCAGGATGCCCTATGCACGGTCACTCATGCGCTCGTGACAGCTCGCTTGGATTACTGCAATGCTCTCTACAAGGGGCTCCCCTTGAAGAGTATCCGGAGGCTTCAGTTGGTTCAGAATGCAGCTGCGCGGGTGATAGAGGGAGCCCCTCGTGGCTCCTATGTGACACCACTCCTGCGCAGACTGCACTGGCTACCTGTGGCCTTTCGTGTGCGCTTCAAGGTTTTGGTTACCATCTTTAAAGCGCTCCATGGCATAGGGCCGGGTTATTTACGGGACCGTCTACTGCCACCGATTGCCTCTCACTGACCCGTACGCTCTCATAGAGAGGGACTCCTCTGGGTGCCGTCCGCCAGGCAGTGCCAACTGGCGACACCCAGGGGAAGGGCTTTCTCTGTGAGGGGCCCCCACCCTCTGGAACGAGCTTCCCCCAGGACTTTGCCAACTTCCTGACCTTCGAACCTTCCGTCGCGAGCTTAAGACACATCTATTTATTTGTGCAGGGCTGGCCTAGGGTTTTAGTTTTAAATTTAGTTTTTAAATGGGGTTTTGTATTATTTTAACGATACTTTTAAATTTGGCCTAATTTAATAAGTTTTTTAAATGTTGTTTTAACCTGTATTTATTCTTATGTTTTTTATTAGGCTGTAAACCGCCCTGAGTCCTTTGGGAGATAGGGCGGTATAAAAATTTGAATAATAAAAATAAATAATAAAAATAAATATATTTTTTATTTTTTATTTTTTTTATTTATTTACATTTATATCCCGCCCTTCTCCGAAGACTCAGGGCGGCTTACATTGTGTAAGGCGATACTCATTCTATTTGTATATTTATATACAAAGTCAACTTATTGCCCCCCCAACAATCTGGGTCCTCATTTTACCTACCTTATAAAGGATGGAAGGCTGAGTCAACCTTGGGCCTGGTGGGACTTGAACCTGCAGTAATTGCAGGCAGCTGTGTTTAATAACAGGCTATCTTACAGCCTGAGCCACACCGCGGCCCATATATGCACTTTTTGCTTTGTTTTTCATTTTCAGAATTTCTTTGGCCACATACTAAAAGCAAGTACAATATGGTAAACCACAGAAAGTAATTCAAATTGTTCTCAAGAGGCCAAAAGGTTAGTCAGAAAGTTTAAAAATGACTAACAACCAGCATTTAATATTAAATAATAATAATAATAATAATAATAATAATAATAATAATAATAATAATAATAATAATAATAATAATAATAATAATAATAATAATAATATTTTGATAATAATATTTCAGCTAATTATCATCTTGGCCAAGTCAGAACTTCATGTTATATGTCAGTAGGATGTAAAGATGAGTAAAAGGAAACTAAGCGAGAAATCAGTAGTGGTTGAAAACATGAAAGCAGCAACAGCTCATTTTTTATTCCTAGCAACCAGATAGAATAGAATAGAATAGAATAGAATAGAATAGAATAGAATAGAATAGAATAGAATAGAATAGAATAGAATTCTTTATTAGCCAAGTGTGATTGGACACACAAGGAATTTGTCTTGGTGCATATACTCTCAGTGTACATAAAAGAAAAGATACATTCGTCGAGAATCATAAGGTACAACACATAATGATAGTCATAGGGTACAAATAAACAATCAGGAAACAATATCAATATAAATCGTAAGGATACAAACAACAAAGTTACAGTCATAGATAAATAGCCCTATCTTTGGTCTTTCAGGTCTTTCAAAGTTGCACTCATAGCCACTGTACAGTAATTAAATCCATCCACCTTACTGCCCCTCATCTTCTTCCTCTCTTTCCTTCTATCTTTCTCAGCATTAGACTTTTTCCAGATAGCTGGGTTTTTTTAAGTAAGTAGGCTGACTTATTTTCCCATTTTATTAGGACTATTATCTAGCAGTTCTTCTTAAATTCAGCATTATGTTGTATAAAATAGCCTCTAATAAAAGCCTTACTTGCATCCAAGCCAATCTTAAAACGTCTTCATTTAAAATTAGATTCAAAATAATTATTTTACTTCCTTTTTACAGTTCTTCACTATTGCTCCTTTTTATAATAACATTTCATTTAATCTCCATCTAAAATAATTATATATTTTCTTTTATAAGCAAAACTCACAGCTTAATTGAAACTAAGTTAATTGATACTAAGATTTCAAAATGAGATGGGATGAAATATTTATAAAGATGAAGAAAATGATGAAATAAGAAGTCAGAAGGATTTAAAACTCTGTAAAAAAATGGTCCAGAGAAGTAAAACAGATTAATAACAAAGTGTAGCAGAAGAAGAGGCAGAACCTGAGGGAAGAGTCAAGAGAGGAATCAGACTGAAATTGTTATGTTCCCACAAGTGATCTAAGCAGTGGTGGGTTCCAATTTTTTTTACTACCAGTTCTGTGGGCATTTATTTATTTATTTATTTATTTATTTATTTTTCAAATTTATATACCGCCCTATCTCCCTAAGGACTCAGGGCGGCTCACAGGCAGTGACTTGGTGGGCGTGGCTTGGTGGGCATAGCAGGGGAAGGATACTGTAAAATCTCCATTCCCTGCCCAATCCAGGGGAAGGTTACTGCGAAATCCCCATTTCCTCCCGATCAGCTGGGACTTGGCAGGCAGAGAATATATGGGGGCAGGGTCAGTCAGAATTTTTACTACCAGTTCTCTGAACTACTCAAAATTTTCGCTACCAGTTCTCCAGAACTGGTCAGAACCTGCTGAAACCCACCTCTGGATCTAAGTCTAGTCTCCCTTGAATTTTGTTAACTTATCCAGTACAAATTTAGTGCTGATTGTTAGTTGCCTAGATTCTGTTGCATAGCCTTGAATAGTAAGTAAGTTTGACTGGAACTTAACATTTGAGCCTGATTCTTTGCACCTGACACATAGTGGAAATTTTTGAAAGCAACAAGGACTTACAGAGACAGTTAGAAAGAAAATTAGACAACTTGGTTCTATTGGAATTAAGAATGAAAGAATTTTGTTTGAGATGTAGAGCAGTGGCTGAGCCTTCTGATAAACATATTATAGAAAGGATTAGCTTTAGCAAATGTTTTGTATCGAGAATAGGAGAATAATGAGGCAGAAACTCATAAATTTTATAGAATATGTTCCAGATTTGCCAGAACTAAAAATGTTCTAAGGGATGTTTTGGTACATTTTGTTAGAAAGAAGGCAAGGGATCAAATTTCACAGCAGCATTTTAATATAAAATAATCATTTTAAAAGAAATTTTAACAGGATTTTACACAGAAAAATGACTCTACTTTTTTGGGCTGATAGAGTAAAGCAGAAAAAGATCTTTCCAGACTGAAAAGCATGATTTTTACCTGGCTCCTTGCTGCGTGACTACAGCCCTACCCGAGTTGTTGGAGGTGCTTGCCGGAGTGGTGGTTGAGACCCCCAGACTTATGGTCATGGGGTATTTCAACCTGCCATCAACTGGCTTGTCATTGACGGCGGCCCGGGAGTTTCAGGCCTCCATGATGGCCTTGGACCTGATTCAAGTAATTGATGGCCCTACGCACACTGGGGGAGGCACACTGGACCTGATTTATATCTCTGGACAGTGGTTAAATGATCTGGAATTAGGAGATTTAGTAACAGAACCTGTGTCATGGTCAGATCATTTTCTCCTTCGCCTGGACTTTCGGACCGCCACCCACCACCGCAGGGAGACGGAACCAATGCGCTGGTTCCATCCCAGGCGCCTGATGGACCCAGAGAGGTTCCTGACGGAGCTTGGGCCGTTTCCTGGGGATCTGGCCCACGGCACGGCTGAAGAACTAGTTGTGGCCTGGGAACAGGCCGTGACTGGGGCTTTGGACTGTATCGTGCCTTTGCGGCCTCTGACCCGGCGCAGATCTCAGCCGGCCCCTTGGTTCTCCGAGGGGCTGAGGGAGATGAAACGCCGGGGAAGACGCCTAGAGAGTACCTGGAGGTCCAGCCGTTCCGAAGCTGACCGGACACTAGTTAGGTCTTATTCTAAGGCCTACCTAGTGGCACTGAGGGAGGCGAAGCGTTCTTATGTTTCCACCCTCATTGCGTCGGCAGATAACCGCCCGGCTGCCCTGTTTCAGGTGACCCGCTCTCTCCTTCACCAGGAGGCACGGGATGACCCTTTACAGGGACGTGCCGAGGAGTTTAGTGATTATCTATACGATAACATCATTCAGCTCCGGGATGGTTTGGACCGAAATTGGGATGATCCAAGTGAGAGGGCGGAGTCGCGTCTTGTCGAGATTGTTTGGGATGAGTTTGACCCTGTGGCTCTCGATGAAATGGACAGATTGTTGGGGAGGCTGCACGCCACCACATGTTTACTGGACCCGTGCCCTTCCTGGTTGGTGCTGGCCACACAGGAGGTGACATGAGGCTGGCTCCGGGGGATTATTAATGCTTCCTTGTTGGAAGGGGTTTTCCCTGCCGCCTTGAAAGAGGCGGTAGTGAGACCCCTCCTCAAGAAGCCTTCCCTGGACTCAGCTATTTTGGATAATTATCGTCTGGTCTCCAACCTTTGTTTGTTGTGAAGGTTGTAGAGAGTGTGGTGGCATGGCAGCTACCCCAATACCTGGATGAAACTGTCTATTTAGACCCGTTCCAGTCCAGCTTCCGACCCGGATATAGTACGGAGACAGCTTTGGTCACGTTGGTGGATGATCTCTGGAGGGCCAGAGACAGGGGTTGTTCCTCTGCCCTGGTCCTATTAGATCTCTCATCGGCTTTTGATACCATCGACCATGGTATCTTGCTGCACGGGTTGGAGGGTTTGGGAGTGGGAGGCACCGTCTATCGGTGGTTCTCCTCCTATCTCTCTGACTGGTCGCAGACGGTGTTGACAGGGGGGCAGAGGTCGACCGCGAGGCGCCTTACTTGTGGGGTGCCACAGGGGTCGATTCTCTTGCCTCTCCTGTTCAACATCTATATGAAGCCGCTGGGTGAGATCATCAGTGGCTTTGGGGTGAGATACCAACTGTACGCTGATGACACGCAGCTGTACTTCTCCACCCCGGGCCACCCCAATGAAGCTGTTGAAGTGCTGTCCCGGTGCTTGGAAGCCGTACGGGTCTGGATGGGGAGAAACAGGCTCAAGCTCAATCCCTCCAAGACAGAGTGGCTGTGGATGCCGGCACCCCGATACAGTCAGCTGCAGCCGCGGCTGACTGTTGGGGGCGAGTTATTGGCCCCAATGGAAAGGGTGCGCAACTTGGGTGTTCTCCTGGATGGACGGCTGTCGTTTGACGGCCGTCTCCAGGAGAGCTTTTTACCAGGTTCGCCTGGTTCGCCAGTTGCGCCCCTTCCTTGATCGGGATGCCTTATGCACAGTCACTCATGCTCTTGTTACCTCTCACTTGGATTATTGCAATGCTCTCTACATGGGGCTCCCCTTGAAGTGCACTCGGAGGCTTCAGTTAGTTCAGAATGCAGCTGCACGGGTGATAGAGGGAGCTGCATGCGGCTCCCATGTAACACCACTCCTGCGCAGTCTGCACTGGCTTCCTGTGGTCTTTCGGGTGCACTTTAAGGTTTTGGTTACTACCTTTAAAGCGCTCCATGGCTTGGGTACTTACGGGACCGCCTACTGTTACCTCATGCCTCCCACCGACCCATATGCTCACACAGAGAGGGACTTCTCAGGGTGCTGTCTGCCAAGCAATGTCGGCTGGCAGCCCCCAGGGAAAGATCCTTCTCTGTGGGGGCTCCTACCCTTTGGAACAAACTTCCCCCTGGCTTGCGCCAAGTGCCTGATCTTCGGACCTTTCGCTGCGAGCTGAAAACGTATTTATTTACTCGTGTGGGGCTGGCTTAAATTTTAAATTTTAAATTTTTAAATTTTAAATTTCTAGATGAATTTTAAGGGTTTTTTAGATTTTAAATGTTTTAAATTTCGGCCAATTATTTAATAAGTTTTTTAATTTTGTTTTAATTGTATATTGCTTGTGTTTTTATCTTTGGCTGTAAACCGCCCTGAGTCCTTCGGGAGAAGGGCGGTATAAAAATCTAATAATAATAATAATAATAATAATAATAATAATAATAATAATAATAATAATAATAATAATAATAATAATAATAACCTCATTTTACCTACCTTATAAAGGATGGAAGGCTGAGTCAACCTTGGGCCTGGTGGGACTTGAGCCTGCAGTAATTGCAAGCAGCTGTGTTTAATAACAGGCTGTCTTACAGCCTGAGCCACACCGCGATATTAGGAACTTGTGCCTTTAATGAGAAGCAAATATTGTTTTATAGATGGCTTATGGATATTTTAGGCTTCTGTTATGAAAAATTGATATTAGATGGAGAATTGGAATGGAGTAATCTCCCCACAACAAGACAGAGGTTTTGAGATGGACAGTTTAGGGTTGGTTGAGACAGAAAAACTGCATTTCCAGAGAATATATCTATTTTTCAGAATGACATTGGTTTTTCTCAAGAAAAAAATTGATTTGGATTTGAAAGGACTTGGCCACAAAGGTTTCTGGAGTAGAGATATTATCAAAGACTTTTTACTTCTAACAGTCATAAACTTTAGCTCATTAAAATATTGTCATATGATTTGATTTGCTTTAATTTCTTCATACAAGCCTCTTTTGTAAATTGATTAGAAAAAAGTTATCTAGGTCACTCTCCTGGTTTGTCATTTGTAATTCTACTTTAAATTCTAAAACTTCAGCTGATTTCATCTATAGGTCCAGTGAAACATTATTTCTTAAATCATTCTCTTGACCTGTCCATTTTCAATATTGTCTCTACTTCTACCATATTAAATTTCTTCTACATCTGATATTTTTTGGAGTAACATCTTTTGGATATAATCCATTGATAGAAGCTGATATTATTACTGACATTGTTGATAATATGGCCACTACTTTATGATTCCATTCTTCAAAAGCTATTTTCAGTATTTTTATTTCATATTATGTTTTCTATTTCTCTCATGAAGCTGAGTGTCCTTTATAATTAATTCCATCACCTCCTAATGGCTATTATAGGCCCCTTTCCCTCCGCCCCCCAAAAAAATCTAGCCAATATATAAGTCCCACATCCTCTTGTTCTTTTTTCACCACATATACTTTGGACAGTGAGGAGAAAAAACAAAGAAAAATCTACGCTCCCCCAAAGCAGCAAAGCTATCTCTGAAAGTAGCTAGGAAGCAATGGGGCAATGACCACAATGTTTTACAATTGCTTTCCTACAAGATGGGAAAGACATCTGAAATACCAGAAGATGTCAAGGTCAATATTTCCAGCAAGAGGGCATCGCTCACTATGCAGGTGAAGAGGAAAATAACAACAAATCTGTCTTTTCTACTTTTGCTCTAGAGCCCTGGCCCAGCTGATGGACTTTTTAAGTGAATTTCCTCAATGTGTAGAACATGGTACGGACATGTAAGAGCTCTTATCTTCATTCTGCTGGTGGTAGATAGCGGTAGATGGATTTCTGCCTTACCCGTGCTAATTCTAGATTCTTGTAGTCTCTTCAAACATTCATCTTTATACTCAAGCCATTTAGCTTTGGTCAGCTCAAAATTTCCTTTGACCTGTAAGTAAAGAAAACACATTTAACCTTTGACAGGATCCTGCCAATTGCCTGTTAAATGAAGTTTTGAACACCCACAACCACAACCTTCATTTGTCCACTCTGCTATTGTGAAAAGATTTACCCCTGCAACCTTTGAACAATAAAGTAAGCAGGGCATGTTAATTGCCGGCTGTTGAATTTTTGACACATACTGTAAGCTTTTCATATCCCATTAAACTCTATGGCAGCTTAGCAAAATGGCTGACTTTTAACATCTGACATGAAGCAGAATGTAACAATGTGACAGTCTGAGACAGCTAAAGTAGAGAGGCTAAGCTTAAATAGGCCAATGTCCTCAGTATGTGGGCACTTCAAGCATGCCTCTCTCTGCTGTCCAATGCGATTTGAGATGACACATTGTCAATACTGTTGGTCAGGCAGCTGAAGAGATTAAACTTCTGCTGCTCCCTCTGTATTTTCCTCTGATGCTCTTTGATATACCAACAATGTCATTTCACCCCCAACCTTTCTTCAAAGGACTTGTTGCACACTGCCAAAGAGAGCTGGGCTGACAAACTTGCTTCTTCTTTTGTTCTGTGGTCAACTGGATGTTTCTGAGAAGCTCACAAGCAGGGCTTGAAAGCATACTTCCTGCCCAGAAGATAGAACTTACAGAGACAAGTGGTCTCTGAAACCAGGAGAAAACATTGTGCACATTTGTCAATTATTTTATAGATACTCCTTGTTTACCTATGGTTTCAGACAAGATTTCTGATGCTAAGGCATGTGGTTGTAAAGCAACGTGACCACACCGCTTATGACAACAGACCTAGCAGTTTCATTTGCCATCATTAGTTGACTCTCACACAGATATGCATCCCACAGTCATGTGATCACTATTTGTGACCTCCTGCAGGCTTTGTTTGACTTTGTTTGTAAGAAACTGGCAGTGCCGATCACATGACTCCAGGATGCTGCAACATGACAATTGCAAGCCAGTTGCTGAATACCTGGATTGCAATCATATGACCATAGGGACACTGTGACAGCCACAACTATTAGGACCAGTCGTAAGTGTCTCTCATTGTGCTATTGCAACTATGAACAGTTGTTAATGAGTGGATATTAAATGAGAATTGCCTGTATTGATCAAATTCCAATCTGGTTATCCAGAGAGGGCCTGTGGAAATTTTTCTTCCCTAGCAAAGTCTGCATTGTGAGGCTGAGAAGACAAACCTTTGCTCCAACAGTCCTCACTTTATGGACTTTTCTGTTTCAGAAGAATGTGCAGCTTGCTGCAGTTTCAGAAATAGGTTAAAATAGTCTTATTTCCAAATGTGCTTTCAGGCCCCACCAATTGACCGTAGGAGGCCATCTTGCAGTTTAATGATTTTTTAAATTTTTATTTTGATGTTCTGGTTTATTTATTTAGGCTTTCTTTTTGCTGATGTTGTATGCCACCTAGAATCCTTTCAGAGAGAAATAGACTATAATTACTAAAAAAAAACCCAATAAATAAAATATGTCTAGTTTAATGAAAAAAAGGACTAGGGGAGACATGATAGCAGTGTTCCAGTATCTCAAGGGCTGCCACAAAGAAGAGGGAGTCAAGCTATTCTCCAAAGCACCTGAGGGCAGAACAAGAAGCAATGGGTGGAAACTAATCAAGGAGAGAAGCAACTTAAAAACAGAAATTTCATGACAGTTAGAACAATTAATCAGTGGAACAACTTGCCTCCAGAAATTGTGAAAGCTCGAAGTTTTTAAGAAGATGTTGGATAACCATTTGTCTGAAGTGGTGTAGGGTTTCCTGCCTAAGCAGAGGGTTGGACTAGAAGGCCTCCAAGGTCCATTCCAACTCTGTTATTCTATTCTATTCTATTCTATTCTATTCTATTCTATTCTATTCTATTCTATTCTATTCTATTCTATTCTATTCTATTCTATTCTATTCTATTCTAAAATATATTCTACCACTTGTATTTATACAATGTGATAAGATGGGTACAAAGCAAACCAGAAATTAGGCAGGGAATCTACCTAGATCACAACATACTACAGCAAAAATATACAGGTAATTAAAATATAGATAGCAAAAACATCTTCAATACTACAATGGTTTATGGCCCTCCAAAGCTCAATCCTTCCCAATAAAATCTTATTTCTTAATATTTAAGAAATACTAAGTTATTTAAGTATTTAAGAAATACTGGGTTATTTTGGGTATCACACAAGTAGCATTGAAATTGAGTTCATGAAAGATAAACAAAACATATGCAAGATCAGCACTGCAAAACTACAGCTAAGAGATGTATCAGGCCTGGAAGCCATCTTTTGAATTGGGACTTTAGGCCTGCCACATTTACTGTTGTGAGAAACTGGAAGGGGGGATTGTATGGCGCATGGGTGATGAGTGGTCATAATAACATTCCTTTTTCAGAGAGTCAAGGATATTTTGTCCTGCACCTCGAGGGTTGTGACTGAGAGGCATCTCCAGTTGGCATGGTGCATTGATTGGACTATGTGATGTACATGTGGGTGCTGGGCAGGTACTTGGACTTGGACTTTCCTTTGGGTGGGAAAAAACTGAAAGCTTTCAGATTTGGGTTTTCCCAGATGTGCCAATATGACATCTCAAATAAAATGAAACTTTGAGGAACTTCAAGCCTCAAAGTCTTCTTTCATTAAAATTCAGCCAGCTCCCTGGATTCTCAAAACTGCGTGAAGACTTAGGGAAGAAGACAAGATGTGTGATTGGAGAACTTTCACTTGATTTCTCAGTCTCAAAGTTTATTTATTTATTTATTTATTTTGTCACAACATCATACAAAAAGATTATATAGTATATACACATATAAACATATATAGGAAGAAGAAAAGAAAAACAATAGGACAGGAACGGTAGGCACGTTTGTGCGCTTATGCACGCCCCTTATGGTCCTCTTAGGAATGGGGTGAGGTCAATAGTAGAAAGTTTTTGGTTAAAGCTTTTAGGATTATGGGAAGAGACCACAGAGTCAGGTAAAGTATTCCAAGCACTGATGATTCTGTTGCAGAAGTCATATTTTCTGCAATCTAGATTAAAGCGGTTTACATTAAGTTTAAATCTATTGGTTGCCCTTGTATTATTGCAATTAAAGCTGAAGTAGTCTTTGACAGGAAGGACATTACAATAGATGATTCTGTGAGTTAAACTTAGGTCTTGTCGAAGCGGAGTTCCAAGTTTTCTAAGCCTAGGATTTCAAGTCTGGTGGGATAAGGTATTTTGTTGTTTTCAGAGGAATGGAGAACTCTTCTTGTAAAATATTTCTGGACACGTTCAATTGTATTGATGTCAGAGATGTGGTGAGGGTTCCAAACAGGTGAGCTGTATTCTAGAATTGGTCTAGCAAATGTTTTATATGCTCTGGTTAGTAGTGTGGTGTTTTGGAAAAGAAGCTACATAAAATTAGGTTTACAACTCTTAGAGCTTTTTTGCTATGTAGTTGCAGTGGGCTTTGGCACTTAGATCATTTGACATGAAAACTCCAAGGTCTTTAACGGGATGGGGTCGTCTGTAAGGTAATGTCCATCTAGTATGTACTTAGTTTTAGAGTTCTTTTTCCTATATGTAAGACTGAGCATTTGCTGGTTGAAATTTGGAGCTGCCAATTTTAGACCAAGCGGTTAGATGGTCAAGGTCGTTTTGAATGATAGAAGTGTTGTCTGTGGTGTTAAATAGTTTGACATCGTCAGCAAAGAGAACACAATTACTTGAGATATGGTCACAAAGATCATTAATGTATAGAATAAAGAGTGTTGGTCCAAGGCGCTGCCTTGAGGAACGCCACTCTTGACAGGAACAGGATTTGATAAAGCATTGCCAATTTTGACCACTTGTTGTCTGTTAGACAGAAAAGCAGATATCCATTTGTGGAGGGTCCTGAGATGCCATAGGATGTTAGTTTAAGGAGAAGTTTATCGTGTACTACTGAGTCAAAAGCTTTGCAGAAGTCTATGTAGATTGCATCTATTGATTTGCCTTGATCTAGATTTGAAGTCCATATGTTTTTGCAGTGGAGAAGTTGTAAGTTACATGATAACTTTTCCTGAAACCAAATTGTTTGTTGGAGAGTAGGTTGTTAGTTTCTAAGTGTGAGGTAATGGATTGATTGATGATAGATTCCATGACTTTGCAGGTGACGCAGCAAAGGGAGATCGGTCTGTAGTTTTCGACTAAGCTGGGGTCTCCTTTTTTGAAGATGGGGATGACTGTGGCTAGTGACCAAAGTTTGGGAAGAGAACTGGTAGTGAAAGCTTTATCAAAGATAATACTTAGGGGTTCAGCTATATTAATGGAAAGTTTTTTTAAGAAATATGCACATAGACCATCAGGTCCAATAGAAAGCGATGGTTTTAAGTTGTGAAGAGCTTTACCAACGTTGTCTTCTGTGAAATCTATATGAGTTAAATCATCATAGTCATTGCTGGTTCGTTTGTGGAATGTTGGATATGTGTTATCGGAGTTAACAAAAACTGAGCCAAAGAAAATGTTGAAGAGGTTTGCTTTGACTGTTTCGTCATTGCATTCTTTGTTGTTAGAATCTTTTAGTGGTGGGATGGATCTTGAATCTTTAAGTTTACTGTTGACAAAATTATAAAAGGCACGATTGGAATTTGTGCGCAGAAGGTTCTCTTCTTGTTTAGTGTGGTAATTTGTGCATTCAGTTTTATTTGGTTGCATATGTTTCTGTAGCGGTTTCTGAAGTTTGTAACATAGCCTTTTTGTTTCTTTTCCAGAGGATTTTTTTGATTGAAGCTTTTTATTGATATGGGTAGTTTGTTTCCTTGGACATGGTAGTCATTCGTGGTACATTTAATTTATTGACTCTATTGATTTCAAGTAGGAAGACTCTATAGAGGTCATCAGCGGTTATGCAGGTTGCAAACAGATTTTGCCAGTTCAGAAGTGAAAGATCGTTGTTTATAAGGTCGTAATTGGCTTTCTTGAAGTTGTAGTTGGGAGTTCTGTTGTTATGACGATTTAAGTATGGACGTATATTGAGACGAAAATCAATCATGCAGTGGTCACTGTTTGAAAAAGGTTCTTTAATTTGTAGTCCGTAAATTGAGTTTGGATTGTTGCAGAAGATGAGGTCAAGGCAGTTGTTGAGTCTTGTATTGTTAATTACAAGTTGTTCAAGACCTAGGTTTGTAACAGCGTTGTATAGTGTAGTATGGATTGGGTCAGTTGAACATTCATTAGTTGTCCAGTTAATGAGAGGTAGATTTAAGTCACCCAGGAAGATGAGAGGGTATGGGCAAGAGGTAGCCCATGTTAGCATTGAGGTTAGCATATTTGCGTGGGTAATGTCATAGTCGGGGGCTCTGTAGCATAGTAAGAATCGAAGAGTAGTGTCAAGGGATAGGTCGCATACTATAGTTTCAGGAAGAGAGAGTTTATGTGCTACTTGGATATTTTTTAGATTCAGTGTCTTTTTGTAAAAGATAGCCACTCCACCACCTCTTCGGTTTTCCCGATCTGATCGATGGAGTCAGGAAGGGATGAATTCAGCCATGTTTCACAAACAAAAATGATATCAAATGTGCCACTGTTTAATAAGAGGATAAATTCAGGTAATTTGTTGACTATGCTTCTTGCATTTATCAATTTGCATTTGAGATCTGATATGATTGGTGTTGAAGAGGTAAGGGGCGTGCATACCTAGTTTTGGGTGTTAGTAGGTTGGGGGTTGTGTACAATAGATGGTTGTATAGATGGTTGGATGGTAGTTTGGGTGTTTGGATGGATGGTTGTTTGGATGGCTGGTTGGGTGGATTGTTGGGTGGCTGTTTGGATGGCTGTTTGGATGGCTGCTTGGATGGCTGCTTGGATGGCTGTTTGGATGGTTGGTTGGATGGTTGTTTGGATGGCTGGTTGGATTGTTGGTTGGATGGCTGTTGGTTGGATGGCTGGTAAGATGGTTGGTTGAATGGGAGGTAGGGGGATGGGTACTTGATTGAATACTGGGATGGCTGGTTGATTGTTATGGGTGATGGGGGGTTTGGAGGTGATTTTTTGATTGCAGGTTTTATTTTTTATGCAATCAGCACGGTAGTCGATGTATAGGTTGGATTCACCATTGTCTTGTCTTCTTTTAAGTTCTGTGCGAAGTTCACGAGAACGTATCCGTTGTAGAAAGGATAGATCAGGACGTGATCTAAGTTTACTGTAGGTAGGGTTGGATTTAGCAATTGAGTTTATAGTATTTATGAATTTGCGTTTACTGTCCTCATTAGTGCATGTGACTCTACAGAATCTTGGTGCTGTTGTCCCATCGTTGTTTTTATATTCTGGTCCATCTCTGGAGACAGCAATTATTTCATTTGGGGAGATGGTTGATGAATTATAATTTCCAATGATGTTGTGAATCTTATTGATATCTGGTTCGTTTGTGTTTTCAAGTCCAAATAATATTGCATTATTTATTTTTTGTCCTCTCTCCATTGCATCTCTGATTAGTTGATTAGTAGTTATTTGTTGTTTGGGTTGTGTTGTATTAATTTGTTGTCTAGGTTGAGTTGTAAGTTGTATATTTTGTGATGATAGATGAGTTTGGAAGAGATTTGGATCATTAGAGTTTTCATTTTTTAGTGTTGAAATTTGTTTTATCAAATTTGTGAAACTTTGTTCAATAACTGATAGAATTTTTTTTTCTAAGTTTTGTTCAATATTTTGAATTCTTTTTTCTAGGTTTTGTTCAATAGCTTGTAATCTTTTATCTATGTTTTGTTCAATAGTTGTTAATCTTGTTTCTAAGATTTTATCAGCGTTTGATTTTCTGGCTGGCATAATGATGATCTTTCTTATTCCTTTGTTTTATTTCACACTCTTTCCAATTTTAGTAATGATTAAGTATCTGTCACTTAATCAATTATCTTTGATTTTATATCTCTCTCTTTAGAATAGAATAGAATTTTTTATTGGCCAAGTGTGATTGGACACACAAGGAATTTGTCTTGGTGCATATGCTCTCAGTGTACATAAAAGAAAAGATACGTTCATCAAGGTACAACATTTACAACACAATTGATGATCAATATATCAATATAAATCATAAGGATTGCCAGCAACAAGTTATAGTCATACAGTCATAAGTGGAAAGAGATTGGTGATGGGAACTATGAAATGATTAATAGTAGTGCAGATTCAGTAAATAGTCTGACAGTGTTGAGGGAATTATTTGTTTAGCAGAGTGATGGCCTTCGGGAAAAAACTGTTCTTGTGTCTAGTTGTTCTGGTGTGCAGTGCTCTATAGCGTCGTTTTGAGGGTAGGAGTTGAAACAGTTTATGTCCAGGATGCGAGGGATCTGCAAATATTTTCACGGCCCTCTTCTTGATTCGTGCAGTATACAGGTCCTCAATGGAAGGCAAGTTGGTAGCAATTATTTTTTCTGCAGTTCTAATTATCCTCTGAAGTCTGTGTTTTTCTTGTTGGGTTGCAGAACCGAACCAGACAGTTATAGAGGTGCAAATGACAGATTCAATAATTCCTCTGTCAATTTGGCAGTTGCTATGGTAATGGGGAGTCACTATGGTAACAGTGAGATTTGGCGGGAAATTTAAAATGGTGAGAAAGGGTGGTTGAAGAAGCTTCTTTACAGGTGGCTGTAATGGCGGGAGATTCAAAAAGTCAGTAGAGGCTGGGAGACTGGAGTCTCCTAGGAACTCACCAGTAGTCCTGCAGCAGTCCTGCCGATTGGGGGATAGGTTGATTAGTGTTGATGTAAATGTTGCTGGGCTTTTATCTCCTTGGTGGGAAATTTAAAGTTAGAAGCGGTGAGGGAGGGCGATGATGGAGGGCGGTGATGGCAGCGGCACGACTCACGGTAGCGGTAGCGGCAGCGGCAGCGGCAGCGGCAGCGGCAGTCCCGGGTCTGGCGGGGTGGCTTTAGTGGTTTCGGGCGTCTCCAGCCGCCTTTAATGCGGTAGCGGTAGTCTTGGGTCTGGCGGCAGCTCCGGCGGCACAAGCGGCAGCGGCAATCTTGGGGCTGGCGGCGGCTCTGGCAGCGGCTCCGGTGGCACTCACGGGGCTGGCGGCGGCTCCAGCGGCGGCTCCGGCGGCACCAGTGGCAGCAGCAGTCTCGGGGCTGGCGGCGGCTCCGGTGGCGGCACAAGCAGCAGCGGCAGTCTCAGGGCTGGCGGCGGCTCCGGCGGTAGCGGGCGGCTCCAGCCTCTTTCAGTCAACGGCCCCACGGCAGCGGCAGTCCCGGCTCCGGCGGTCTCCGACTCTTCGCCCACCGCCTGAGTCCTCAGCAGCCTGGAAGAACCTCGGCAGCCTCAATCCACGGCAGCCTGGAAAAACCTTCGGCTCTGGAGTATCGCCAGCAAAGAATCTTCGGGGAAACTGCTCTCCTAAGAGCTCAAAAGAGCCCCTTTACAGAGAGCATTTCTCCAGTGCAACCTTCCTGGTCGCCATCTTCCCTTCTTCCTTATATATTGTTATAAGTTATATAACATTATTATAATATTATAATATTATAAGTTATATATTATATAAGTTATATTGTGAATAGCCTGTCCATGCCTATTGGCTTCCTTGTAAATTTTGTTTATGGGTAGTGTATGTTCAAGAGGAGATGTTAGAATTAAATTTACTAAAATCATACCAAACACTGAACTTTTAGATAAAAACCATCAAGTTCAGGAATCCCACTGAATCATTCTTGGGTATGTAATTTTCCTTTGTAAACTGCTTAATTTAAATGTTGCTTTCTCATATCAAGCAAATGTTAAAAGTTGACAAAAATTATTCCTAAAATATCAATTTACTTTTTGAATTGTTTTACTTTTGCTGGAAAATAACAGTTTTGAATGATTTTTTTTTAAAAAAATTGATTACATTGTTATAATTATTATGTATTTCCATAAAATTCTAATTTGTATATATAATTTGATACATTGCAATTTATATAACTAAATAAATAATGTCTAAGTTACCCAACAAACACAGTTATAAATTTACATTAAAGGTTAATAGATTTTTAATGTTTAAGTTTTAATTTAAACATCCTATTTAGTTTTTCTTTTCCTGCATTGCTTAAAAAAGTAAGTATGTATAAAATTCAACAGTAAAGTAGCAAGTAAAAAACATGGAGATTAGCATTTGGTAAAACCAACATAAAGTTCTTGGAAAAAATATTTAGATGCTGTGATGTGCCTATAGCAACAAAGGTCAGAATAGTGCAAACCATAGTAGTCTCTGTTCTGTTTCCCTTCCCCCAATACTCCCAGCAAACAGTCAGTCAGAGGCCTCCTTTTCTGATTTATTTACATATATATAAATGTCCTGGCTACGTCTACCCACGGGCCTGCCAAGTTTCTGGAGATAACAAGGAAATTACAGATAAGGCCAGAATTACTCACGAATATATTCTTCCCTCCGTTGATACAGATTGCCCGCCCAAATTTATTACTTTGTCCAAGACAAAAAACCAGGAAGTCCCGCCTCCTATTTATAGTCTCTGCAGATGTCACTGCATGACAATTATGACTTGGCTTTGTCCCAACTCTTCCGCTGCTGCGCACGCCGATCAAGTCTACGTAACCTTGCATCACTCCAAAACTGTTCTTGGGCGTTGCCAAATCAGAAGAGGCTCCATGGAATCAGGCTTTGCCGGCCCCTCCTCCTCCCTTTGAGTGGGTGCCAGGGAGGGAAAGGGCTCAAGAGAAGCAGGGCTGGCCAGGTCTTCTCCCTCACTTTCTGAATCATCCGAGTCCAGGAGTCCGGGTCCAGGAACCTGGGTCACAACACTATCCCTCACCGCAGGGCCCTTCCCCCGGGGCTGACGATCGGGATGCGGTCGGGCTGGGTTCTGCTCATGGAAGGCCTGCACCAGGTCAGGGGCATGAACGTCGGAGGCATCTACCCAGGAGAAATCAGTCCCGTATCCCTTCCACGCGATCAAATATTGGAAACGACCCTTCAGCCAGCGGGAGTCTCGTACGCTGTGGACTTCGTATTCCTCCGATCCGTCCTCGGCGACGGTGACAGGTGCTGTTGGGCACCGAAGGGGACTCGGTGTGGCCTCAGGAACTAGAAGGGACCGGTGAAAAACGGGGTGGATCTGCATGGATCGTGGCAGGGTCAGTCGGTAGGCTACCGGGTTGATGACTGCCTCAACAGGGAATGGGCCGATGAATCGGTGGTCCAACTTCTTTACTGGGCGGTCGGACAGGAGGTGTTTGGTGGAGAGCCACACCCGGTCTCCAACTGCCAGCGGGGGCGTTGCCCATCGGGAGCGGTCGGCGGACCATTTGTAGTCCTCCTTTGCCCGATTCAGCTGCTGACGTACCAACTGTTGGACCGCATGCAATTCTGTCAGGAAGGTCTGCGTTTCGGGAACAGGAGAGTCCGGTGGTGCCAGAGGGAAGAGCCGCGGATGGT
Source organism: Ahaetulla prasina (assembly GCF_028640845.1). Taxonomy (NCBI): domain Eukaryota; kingdom Metazoa; phylum Chordata; class Lepidosauria; order Squamata; family Colubridae; genus Ahaetulla; species Ahaetulla prasina. Next base: position 125,519,459 of record NC_080540.1, read on the forward strand.
ACCCCACATTGGCAAAGAACGGGGTCATCTGAGTAGAGGTGTGCTGAGAGTTGTTAAAAGCAAACTCCGCCAGGGACAGGTAGTCGGCCCAGTTGTCCTGTTGCTGGTTGATGAAGCAACGGAGATACTGTTCCAGTATACCGATGACCTTCTCTGTACCCCCGTCGGTCTCCGGATGGTGCGATGACGACAGATACAACTGCACTTCCAACGCGGCCATCAGGCTCTTCCAGAAGCGGGCTGTGAACTGAACTCCGCGGTCCGAAACCACCCTGTCCGGTAGACCATGGAGGCGGAAGATGTGCTGCAGAAAGAGACGGGCCGTTTTTGCGGCTGTGGGCAGTCCGCGGCATGGGATGAAGTGTGCCATCTTGGTGAGCATGTCCACCACCACCAGCACCGTGGTGAACCCAGAGGACGGCGGCAGGTCTGTCAGGAAGTCCATAGAGATCGCCCCCCAGGGTCTGTCGGGTGTCGGCAAGGGCTGGAGGAGCCCGGGAGGTGCCCCCGTGGCGGTCTTGGCTTGCCGGCACGGTACGCAGGATGTCACGTAGGCATGTATATCATGCCGCACTGGGCCACCAAAGGTCCGTGTCACCAGGTGGAGGGTCTTGAAGAACCCAAAATGTCCTGCTGCAGGGTTGTCGTGGCACTGGGTCATGGCGAGGGCTCGGAGTGGTCCTGTGGGCACATATAATCGCCCCAAACTTGAGTAAGTCCTCCTCCAAGGTCCAAGGAGGCGTGGGGCCCACCTCCGCTCTCCTTTGCTGCGACCAGGCGTCCTGGCGCTGTGCCTCTGCACCTGGGCCCGCAAGTCCACTGGCTCCGTGCTGCGGCCAAGGCTTCTGCCGGCAGCACTGTCCGTGGAGGAAGGGGGTCCTTGGCGCAGAGGTACTCTGGCTTGCGGGACAGGGCATCCGCCCTCCGGTTGTGACCGCTGGGAATGTAGGTCACGCGGAAGTTGAACCGGGCAAAAAACAATGACCACCGGATCTGCCGCTGGTTCAACTTCCGAGCTGTGGTGAGGTGCTCGAGATTCCGATGGTCCGTTCGGACCTCCACCTGATGTCGGGCCCCCTCCAGATGGTGTCGCCAAGCCTCGAATGCAGCCTTGATAGCCAGCAACTCTTTTTCCCAGATAGTGTAGTTGCGCTCGGAAGGATTGAGTTTCCGGGAGTAGTAAGCGCAGGGAAAGTGTGCCACCATTCGTCGGAGCCTGTAGCAGCACCGCTCCCAGAGCCACATTGGACGCGTCCGTTTCCACCACAAAAGGCCGGAGCGGGTCGGGATGCCTCAGGACGGGTTCCGTGACGAAGGCTTTCTTGAGGGCTGTGAATGCTTCTTGCTGCGGGGGACCCCACCGGAATGCAACCTTCTTCCTGAGGAGCTGGGTAAGTGGAGCCGTCAGTGTGGCGAAGCCCGGGATGAAGGTCCAGTAGTAGTTGGCGAAGCCCAGCAGGCGCTGAACATCCTTTACCCGACGAGGGGCTTCCCAGCTACACAAAGCTTCTACTTTACATGGGTCCATGGCTATGCCCTCGGGCGAGATGATATGCCCGAGGAATTCTATGGAAGTCTGGAAGAAGACGCATTTCTCCAGCTTCGCATTGAGTTGTTGCTCCCGCAAGCGTTGCAGAACCAGACCGACGTGTCAAAGGTGGCTTTCCCTGGACCGGGAGTAAATCAGGATGTCATAACCAGGATGTAGATAACCACGAACCAATCCAACATGTCTCGGAACACGTCGTTCATGAAGTGCTGGAAAACAGCGGGGGCGTTGGTCAACCCAAACGGCATGACAGTGTATTCGTAGTGTCCGTATCGGGTGCCGAATGCCGTCTTCCATTCGTCTCCTTCTCGCATCCGCACCAGGTTGTAGGCCCCCCGGAGATCGAGCTTGGTGAAGATCGTGGCCTCCCGCAACCTCTCCAGTAGCTCCGGGATGAGCGGCAGGGGGTAGCGATTTCGTACCGTAATGGCATTTAGCCGGCGGTAATCACAGCACAGGCGCAAGTCCCCTGTCTTCTTCTTCACGAAGAGGACCGGGGCCGAGAGAGGGGACTTTGAAGGCGGATGAACCCTCGGGCCAGGTTTTTGTCCAGGAAGTCCCTGACGGCCGCCAACTCCGGCTCCGACATGGAATACAGCCGTCCCACAGGCAGCTGTGCGTTGGGCAGCAGGTCCACGGGGCACTCGTAGGGCCGATGCGGCGGTAGTCGGTCCACCTCCTTCCCGCTGAACACGCCGGCGAAGTCCGTCAGCTCAGGAGGCAAGGTGATGGCAGCGGTGGGGACGTTCTGGCCGGCACAGGTGTGGCGGATGTGATCGACGCACTGCAGACTCGGGAAAGAGATGGCGTTCCGCGACCAGGCCACCTGAGGATCGTGGGTCCGGAGCCAGGCCATCCCAAGGACCAAGGGAAAATGAAGGTCCGCCGTGACATAAAACTGGATCGCCTCCTCATGGTCCCCAATAGCCAGGCGCAAAGGCTGGGTGGCGAATTTAATGGGGCCGGACACCAGTTCTCGTCCATCAATTGTCTCTACCCGCATCGGAGGGTCCACCGGAACCACGGGGACCGCAAACTGGGTCACAAAGGCCTGGTCCATAAAGTTTGTTGTGGCCCCTGAGTCCACCAGCGCATGCGCCTGGAGCCCGCCCGACTGGTCCCCCAACCATACCCGTGTGCCCAGAATCAGATGCCGAGGGGGCCCAGAGTCTACTTCCGCAACGTCCAGTGGGGGCTTAGTACGTGCCCGACCTAGGGTTTCCCCGAGGTCGGGCCTGCTCCGTTTCCCGATTGGTCACGCTGTGATTCGGGGACCGGCGTGCGTGCCCGCCGCTTTCTGGGGCAAGAAGCGGCGAAGTGGCGGGCTCCCCACAGTACAGGCACAATCCCCTTGGCGCCTCGGTTCCGCTCCTGGGCTGTCAGGCGAGGTCTGGCGCTCCCAACTCCATGGGCTCTTCCGCAGCGGTTACAAAATGTGGGCGACCCTGGGTGCTGGTGGTGCAGGAAGTGGGGTGCAGATGTCGACGGCGGGTCCCGGGGTGCGACGGGACGGTCGCCGTTGCAGGCGGGCATCGAGGCGGAGACAAAGGGCACCAAGTTGTCGAGGTCATGGCGCCTCCACGCAGGCCAGCTCGTCTTGCAATTCCTCTGAGAGTCCCTCCTGGGCAACGTCCACCAGCGCTGCATCATTCCAGTCAGAGTCCTGGCACAAAAGACGAAATTCGGCGATGTACTCCTGCAGGGGGCGTTTCCCTTGACGGAGTTCCTTAAGGCGCCTGGTTGCCGTCAGCATTCGAACGGGGTCCTCATACATGGTGCACAGGTGCTGCCAAAAACGCTGTTGGTCCGCCAGCAGGGGGCTGTCCTGGAGCAAGAGGGGCGTGGCCCATCGAGCAGCCGAGCCGGAAAGAAGGTTAATCACGAAGGCCACCTTAGCCCGGTCGTCTGGGAAATCCTCTGGCCTCATAGCCATGTAGAGCTGGCACTGTCCCAAGAAGGTCGGGAACATCTCAGGCTGCCCAGAAAACTTATCCGGCACGGTTATCGGGCACTTGCGACGAGGAGGAGGAGGAGTGGGAGGATGGGGGGGGGCTGCAGGCACATTCCTGGCAGCAAGTTGGCCTGCCAAGTGAGCCACTTGCTGCTGGAGCTGTTGATTAGCTGCTTGTAGCTGCTCTAACTGCTGCTGTACCTGCTGCTGATCCATCTTTGGTGGAAGATGTTTTAGTCAGGTCTTGGACAAAATGTTCTGTTTCCTTCCCCAATACTCCCAGCAAAGAGTCAGTCAGAGGCCTCCTTTTCTGATTTATTTACATATATATAAATGTCCTGGCTACGTCTACCCACGGGCCTGCCAAGTTTCTGGAGATAACAAGGAAATTACAGATAAGGCCAGAATTACTCACGAATATATTCTTCCCTCCGTTGATACAGATTACCTGCCCAAATTCATTACTTTGTCCAAGACAAAAAACCAGGAAGTCCCGCCTCCTATTTATAGTTTCTGCAGATGTCACTGCATGACAATTATGACTTGGCTTTGTCCCAACTCTTCCGCTGCTGCGCACGCCGATCAAGTCTACGTAACCTTGCATCACTCCAAAACTGTTCTTGGGGCGTTGCCAAATCAGAAGGAGGCTCCATGGAATCAGGCTTTGCCGGCCCCTCCTCCTCCCTTTGAGTGGGTGCCAGGGAGGGAAAGGGCTCAAGAGAAGCAGGGCTGGCCAGGTCTTCTCCCTCACTTTCTGAATCATCCGAGTCCAGGAGTCCGGGTCCAGGAACCTGGGTCACAACAGTCTCTCCGACACTCTATAGAAGTGAAAGCTGGATTTTGAAGAAGCAAGATAAGAAGAGTATTGGTGCCTTTGAACTTTGAAGTTGGAGAAGACTCCTAGGAATACGTTTAGACATCCGGGAAAAAAAATGGATCATCAAAAACAATCAACCCACAGTTTCCCACTCAAGACACAAATAACCAGGCTTAAATTATCCTACTTTGGACACATTATGTCAGGAAACCTAGCTCTCTGGAAAAGGCACTAATACTGAGAAAGGAAGAAGGAAAGAGAAAAAGAAGATGTCTAGCAGCAAGTTGGTGGATTCAGTTATCCTGGCAATAATGCACTCTTGGAAGATCTTAAAAACCAAATTAGACACATATCAACATAGAGAAAATGTATGAATGTAGGATTTGGCACAGACTTGATAGCAGTCATCATATAAAGCAGTGGTAGTCAACCTGGTCCCTACCTCCCACTAGTGGGCGTTCCAGCTATCATGGTGGGCAGTAGGGTTTTTGTCTGGTACTGAAGCACTTTCCTTTTTTTTAATTTAATTGACTTTTTAAAAAATTTTCATAGCGTTATTTAAAAACATTTTCATTAGGTTTTCATAAAATTCCCCGTAAAAAATTAAATTTTTGAAAATATACTATTTGTATCACCCGCGCATAAGGTTAGTTCACGTTACGTAAGTGAAACTAAATGGCGCTATAGTGCGACCGCAAACAAAAGAGCCTCGTCCCAGAATAGCTTGCGCATCTTCCCCCACACCACCCAGCTGTAACAGACAAGCAGAGCTGGTAGCCAGCGCCCCCCACAAACCCAATCCACAATGCGTGAGAGGCATGCACAGATGACGATACACGGCGCATTACTGTGGAACCGGTGGGCGGTTAGAAAATTGTACTACTAACAGAGATACAAAAGTGGGCGGTAGGTATAAAAAGGTTGACTATCCCTGATATAAAGCATAGATATAGATAAAATACATAAACAGATGTATAGCACATCTATGATATTCATATTTCATTGAGACAATTAGGAAAAGGCTCCTTAGGGTGGCAATAATAATAAAAAGTTCAGGAAACACTGAACTAAGATAATATGAATGCTCTCCTGGGCAGTGAGTGAAATGTTGTATATTTAAATCGGTATCAATTTCACAAGGTTAAACTCATAAAAGTTATGTGTAGAGAACACCAGATTAAAAATGTACTTGTGTCTAAAAACTAAAGCCCTCTAGAAAAACAGTTTTAACAAACCCACCTGCCCCCAACATTGGAATTACCAGGATGAGAATCTATCGTATATGTAAACTGACTTAAGTCTGAAAAGCCGATGTAAATATCAATAGATACATGATATACAAATGGAGGCCCTAATTTTAAAACAGATTGAAGCGTAACATCAAATAGATTGATTTGAAGGGCCATACTTATTTTTGCTACTTCACTGTTTGTGCTGTTGACATGGAAAATGATTAAACCATGGTGTGAGATAAATATAGCAGGTCCACTTAACAGAAAGAATGGAAACTGGTTATTTATAACATAATATATAATCTGAGGTTTGTGGCAGTAACAATTTTGCAGATGTGATGAGTGATGTTTTTGGTCAAACTCTTCCATCTGTGTTGTTTGCTGTTTGAGTCTGCCTGGTAGAACCTTTGGTTTTAAACAATGGCATATGGATAAATGGTCACTACTTGGATTACAGACAAATGTCTGAGATGTAACCTGATAATAAAAGTTAATTAAGAGATATCTACATTCCAGTGTAATAAATTGATTTAACACTCATGGCTTTCTCCTAAGATATTTCGTCCAAATTTACTGGGTAAAAATGAAACATCTGGTTAAAGGTCAATATTTCCTTCAGGCAACTACCATTCTGCATTAAATAGGTAAGAATCCTTCAGATAGCATGGTGTTAGCAGCTAAAAAGTAGGAAAAGTAGGAAAAGGAAGATTTGGGGTCTTCTCTTAGGCCCTGGACCCAGCCAAATAGCCTTAGGCCAGTCCCATTCAGCCTAATAAACATCAAGCTCTGTGACAAAAACTGTGGCAACACCAATTTCTTGTTGCATCATGCATCAACAGCTTCCCTACATGAACCAGGTGCATGCAGTACCAAAGGGCTTCATACCAAGTGGAACAAACATTAAGAACAACATCATAGAGAAGGACTTTTTCAAAAACAAACAAACAAACTTGTGGATCAGACCAAAGTCAATTCTAGTCAAAAAAATTTCTTTTCAGAGTGGTCAACTACATGCCTCTGGTATACCTAAATATAAGAGATGGAGACCCCTACTTTTCCCCCTGAAAAATGTATTTGATGGCTGGTTGCCCACAACTAAGTGATACTAAAGTGATATTAAATATCAAGACCATCAGCCATTGATGGAACTGTCTTCCATGAATTTACCCACGCCCCTTTTAAAACCATTCATGTACTGTTAGAGGCAATCACCATATGTGGTGACAATTATTTCCACAAATTAATTAAATGCTATGTGAAGAAATACTTCCTTCTGACAGTTCTAAATTTCATTCCAATCAATTTTTTGGAGGAGCTTTGGCCCACTTTGAGACGCAGAGAAAAGTTTTCTGCGTACTTCCTCTATGCCTTGAGTGATTTTTCTACATCTTGATCATATTTCTCAGTTACCATTAAGTTTCAAATGTATTCCATGTTTGTCCCTTTCCTCATAAGGAAGGTATTTGAGCCCCCTATGTAGTTTTCCAGCTTCATTATATCCAAATGTAGATGTCTAGCACTCTCTCCCTCTCCCTCTCCCCACCCCCCCTCTCTCTCTTACAAAGAGACACACATGGCGGGGAGCATTGGAGTGTTAGCTATTTAATTTTTATTGCTTTTCCTAATGATCTCCAGCACAGAATTTGCTTTTTTTTTTTTTTACAGTTGATTCACATTGAGATGAGCCCAAAAGCTTCTTGATTTGTTACAGACATCTCTGATCTCAGGAGCATACATGTGAAATAGGTATTTTTACTCCAGTGTGCATTATTTTAAACTTGAATTGAATTTGCCATTTGACTACTCAACTAAATTAACCCAGTTTAAAGAAACTCTTCTAGAGCACCTCACAATTTTATCTGGTTTTTACCATCAATCTGAATAATTGGGTATCATATACAAACTTGGCCAGTTCACTGCTCACTGCTTAAATTGAGATCATTTATGAATAAATTTAAAAGGACCAACCCAGATTTCTGTCCACTTTTTCTTTCCTTTTATTGAGAAAACTGACCATTTACAAGCAGGCCATTGGGAGGTGTCACAAACTGACCATTTTGAGAAGATGTCAAAATGTTCAAGTTGGCAGGAAGATATCAACATTAAAGCCTCTTGTCAACATGGTACTTTTCTGTTAATTAAGATTTCTCTTTCATCAGGTTCTGGATTACACTGCTATTTGTTTTCACAGATGGTTGTAGACATTTGTAATGTTATTTAAAGAGTATCATTAAAAGATAATGGAATTAGAATAAAAACTGAATATGACATCAATCCTGCATAAAAATACATGGCTCCAAAAATTTAAAGTGCCATAAAGTGTACTGCTAGGGAAAAAAATTAGAATCTTTCGAAGCCTGGAAGAACAGAATGGGTTTGATCTGCCATTAAAAACAGACATGGTCATCAATTTGATTTCATGCATCATTGGAATTACCTCACAATATCAATATAGGAGCTAGAATTATCCACAGAAATCTCCATACTATATTAACCAAAAATGGAAGATTGGTTGCTTCTTGACAGGGGCCCAAGTTTTCAAGTAAGCCTTTGGAACAGAAGCCAAAGTTTCTAAGCTGTCTTTAGTGACTGCTCATACAGAAAACCATTCCAGAGAACAGCCATTTGTCACTTGGCTGAATTAATGCCCTTGCCATCGTGTGAGTTGTTAGCACCTTGGCCAAAATCCCATATGCTGGCAAGAAATATGAGCAAATGCCTGCCTTTGCTTCAGCAAGGCAGAAATCTCTGTTCCTGAACTGGCTGTGAAATTCTTCATGAGAATTACTGTTCTTTGGAAGGATAGATACTGAAGCTGAAGTTCAAATACTTTGGCCACCAAATGAGAAGAAAGGGCTATTTGGAAAAGACCCTGAGGTTGGTAGAGATTGAAGGCAAAAGGAGAAGGGGATGGCAGAGGATGAGATGCTTAGATAGCGCCATGGACGCAATGAATAAGAATTTCAGGACAGAGAAGACTGAAGTGCTATGGTCCATGGGATCACGAAGAGTTGGATATGACTTAGCGACTCAATTACAACAGCAATTCAAGCCTCTTTCCCATTTTTCCCCATGCAAACGTTCTTCAAGCTTGCTATCATGAACTTCTAACCCCTTTGACCAACTGTTTCTAGCTTTGCTGCTATTTATGTTCATTTTTCTGACATCCCATCTGAGGCAGATGAAGGAGGCAGAAACATGTCTCCAGTCAAAGAAGGATTCCAGTCTCTTCTGTATCTATTTTGGCAGCTTATGAATCTAACTTATTATTAGTTGAAGATGGTAAACAGGGTCAGTCCACAGGATGGGTCCATTGCTCATCAACAGCAGTTATGTAGGCAATGGTACACAATTATTTATATGAGCCGTGAGAAAGGAATCCTCCTCTAGAGGCTGGAGTCACTTGGGTTCTTCCTACTCTTTCCGTTCGTCCTTCCCAATGTAAGCAATTACTAGAGTTTTGTTGGTCAATGAACCTTATCTTAGAGGAATGGAGGTTATACATGTGCTTTGCTCTGTGTGTGTGTGTGTGTGTGTGTGTTTTAAAAAAAGTGCACTTAACTTAAGGCACAACTTGGCTTTAAAATAAACAATGGGGACCTTGAAAGGAGAACAAAAAATGCTGTTAGTCATGGACCTCAGCTTAGTTGCATATGCTATGTCATGTTCATCAGTCATTTGTAGTTTTTTTCACCCTTCACCCTTCACCAATGGCTTTTGATTTTTTTTTTTCCAAAATGTAACAGTGGTGGTTAAAGAGCAGAAAAGCAGCTTAGAAGTGTGGGTTTTTAGCTCTTTTCCTGCTGTTCGGCTTGCTCAAAGTGTCCACCACATCCTGCCCTTAGTTGCTTTTCCTTGACAGGGGTGGGAAATGTGTAGGGACCCTTTGAAACAGCCTCCTGGTAAATTAATTTTTTCAATCGAGGAAAAAAATTAAAAGTACTGAAGCTAATATCTTTAAGAGGCTCTATTTGTACAGCACACTGAACCAGAAGACCCCATTGTCATGTGGATGCTATTCAAGTCGCCCAGCCACCCTGTTTAGGGTGACCCGCTCCCTTCTTACTCAGGGAGCCAGGGAGGACCCCTTGCAGGGACGTGCTGAGGACTTTGGACGATATCTGCATGATAAAGTCACTCAGATCCAGGATGGGCTGGACGCAGTTTGGGTAGATCCGGACGGGCTGACGGAGGCAGTTCTTGGAGATACCATCTGGATGAGTTTAACTCTGTGGCTCCCGAGGACATGGACAGGATACTGAGAAAGCTGAATGCAACCACATGCTTATTGGACCTGTGTCCCTCCTGGTTGGCACTGGCCACACAGGAGGTTACACGAGGTTGGCTCTGGGGAATTGTTAATGCTTCTTTGAGGGAGGGTGTCTTCCCCACCGCCCTGAAGGAGGCGGTGGTGAGGCCCCTCCTCAAGAAGCCTTCCCTGGACCCAACTGTTTTGGCTAACTACCGTCCAGTCTCCAACCTTCGCTTTGTGGCAAAGGTTGTTGAGAGTGTGGTAGCACATCAGCTTCCTCGGTACCTGGATAGAACTGTCTATCTGGACCCGTTCCAGTCCTGTTTCTGGCCTGGATACAGCACGGAGATGGCATTGGTCGCATTGGTGGATGATCTCTGGAGGGCCCGGGACAGGGGTTGTTCCTCTGCCCTGGTCCTATTAGATCTCTCAGCAGCTTTTGATACCATTGACCATGGTATCCTGCTGTGGCGGCTGGAGGGGTTAGGAGTGGGGGGCACCATTTTTCGGTGGTTCTCCTCCTTCCTCTCTGACCAGTCGCAGACGGTGTTGATGGTGGGCAGAGATCGACCACGAGGCGCCTCTTATGTGGGGTGCCGCAGGGGTTGGTTCTCTCGCCTCTCCTGTTCAACATCTATATGAAGCCGCTGGGTGAGATCATCCGTGGTTTTGGGGTGAGTTGTCACCTGTACGCTGATGATACGCAGCTGTACATTTACACCCCTAACCACCCCAACGAAGCCATTGAAGTGATGTCCCAGTGCCTGGAGGCCGTGCGGGTCTGGATGGGGAAAAACAGGCTCCAGCTCAACCTGTCCAAGACTGAGTGGCTGTGGATGCCGGCATCCCGGTACAATCAGCTGATTCCATCGCTGACTGTGGGGTGCGAGTTGTTGGCCCCCACAGGGAAGGTCCGCAATTTAGGCATCCTTCTGGATGCACGGCTGTCGTTAGAAGACCATATGACGGCCGTCGCCATAGGGGCTTTTTATCAGGTACATCTGATACGGTAGTTGCGTCCCTTCTTGGACCGGGATTCCCTATGCATGGTCACTCATGCCCTCGTTACTTCCCGCCTGAACTACTGCAATGCTCTCTACATGGGGCTCCCCTCGAAGGGTACCCAGAGGCTCCAACTGGTCCAGAATGCGGCCGCGCGGGTGATAGCGAGAGCTACTCGTGGCTCCCATATGACACCCATCCTGCGCAGGCTGCACTGGCTTCCGGTTGCCTTCCGGGTTCAATTCAAGGTGTTAGTGACCGTTTTTAAAGCGTTCCATGGCTTAGGACCGGGATACTTACAGGACCGCCTGCTGCTACCGGTGGCCTCCCATCGACCAGTGCACTCTCACAGAGAGGGTCTCCTCAGGGTGCCGTCGGCCAGACAATGTCGGCTGGCACCCCCCAGGGAAAGGGCCTTCTCTGTGGGGGCTCCAGCCCTCTGGAATGACCTACCTCCAGGGATGCGCCAGCTTCCTGACCTCTGGACTTTTCGGCGTGAGCTGAAGACTCTTTTATTTCATCGCGCAGGACTGGCTTAATAGTTTTAAATAGTTTTTAAAGGGGTTTTTGGATTTTTAGAATTATCGGCCAATTTAAATTAGTCTTTTATAGCTGGTTTTAATTTTTGTATCGTTGTTTTATTTGGCTGTGAACCGCCCTGAGTCCTTCAGGAGAAGGGCGGTATAAAAATCTAAATAATAAATAAATAAGTCTAATTTGTGTGGTTTGTTTATGATTCAGCCCTAGCAAACTGAGTTAATTCCATAACCCATCACCAACTATGGCTATGTTGACTCAGCCACCATGTTGCTGAATTTCCCTCTTGTTCCCTGAGGATGAGGATGGAGGGGCAGGGAGAGAAAAGTGTGGCGATCTCATCTCCCAGCTTAGCCACAAACCAAAAGTTACAGGAGAATTCCCAGATTGCATTCTGGAACAATATGCCATGTTTGATTTAAGATTGTTTCTGTATTAGACAAACAAAGGCCATCGGAATGGCAAACAAAAATATGAAGAAAAGTAAACTTTTCAACTTTCCTAAGATTAATAGATGCAATTGAGTAAAACAATTAGATAGAATATCCATACAGCCTTCCTTCCTCTCTTTTCAAGATTCCCCAACTTTGAACTTCATACAGAGTCTTTTACCCCCATCCCACAGCCAACATCTATTAAGCTTTACCAACTCAAGGTTATGGACTAACTATGAACCTTTTTGCATGAATCCTTTCATGGGGCCACAGGCAACTGTTGGGAGCCTGTTGTTCCACTGAACGGGGGAAGACACAATGTGCAAACTTTTGCAAATGTATACAAATCTACCTTAATAATACACAATGCAAATTGAAAAGTTCTGTTTGCCAGTAGCTGTTCTATTCTGCCTCCATGCGCCTTGGGTTGTGTTGCGTAGGTTAGATCAATTATGCATCAGTCTGACATATAGACCTATGCATAATTGGACTATATTATGTTGAATCAGCCAGGTGTTTTTTAAACTTTAGCCAGCCATGTCATCACCTATTTGTGCCCTCATATTTTTCTGTTTTCAGGGCTCCTTAAAGGGTGCATGTAGAAAAAAAAGGAGGGGTGGATCTTCAGTTGCAACACCAATCTTGAAATCTTATAATTTTTACCCACTCACACAGTGGACACTCCTGATTCCTTTAATGCTTAGTTAACTAGAATTCTTAGTGGATGTGCAAAGGGAAAACAGCTAGAATTCAGTACATTCCATTTTGAAGTGTCAAAATAAACAGTATTGCTAAGATACAATCAAACTTAGTCTTATCCCATTTGCAATGGCTGTAGCTGGACTAGTGCTGTTAGATGACAAATTCCCACCATTTAATTCCCAGTTAAATTACTGTTTTTAGATTACTGTTTTCCAGGCCTTTTATTCTCACCCTGGAATATAAAAGATAAGAGTAAATACTTCAAATGGAGTGAGCCTAATCTGGTCTGTGCTCTCTGAACTTCATCCATAACATATCATTCAGACTAGAGTTTGACCCAAAGCATGTAAGAATTAGATGAGCTTGTGCAGGTATTGATCACGGGTCTGGATGGGAATCAATAAATAATGACTAAATCCCAATGAGATAGCATGATCACTAGATTCCCAGGAACTAAAGAGCTGCTGCAGAGGTTCAGACATTGGTCTAGGACAGGGGTCTCCAAACTTGGCAACTTTAAGACTTGTGGACTTCAACTCCCAGAATTCTGGGGGTTGAAGTTCACAAGTCTTAAAGTTGCCAAGTTTGGAGACCCCTGGTCTATGATCAGGGAAACCCAGATTCATGACCACACTTGATCATGAAAGCATAGTCAATGACTTTGGATTAAAGTTGTATATCCAGGTTGTTTCTGTAGTGATAAAATAAAGAAAAATCCCCACATAAGGCATTTTGAGTGCCTAGAAATAAAGTAGAATATAAATAAAATCATACAACTGCTGACAGTAATACTGTCTTTCTGAAAGAGCAGCAACAAGGCTAAGACTATTCCTTTCTTCATTTTTATCACCGGAATTTCAGGTAGCTCAAAATTGTTCAAACAGCTTGAGCTGGTCTTTTGTTTGTTCCAACTGTTCTTGAAAAGTCTATTAATTCTTATCTAGAACATTGCAACGTTCTTGATGGGGCATTTTCCTTGAAGGTAACCAAGAAGCTATAATAAGGTTGATTGAGATCACTAAATTATTGAGATGCTATGTTACTCATTAAAGTAGCCCAACTTTTTCTAGGTGTTCACATGAGCCTGAAAACAGGCTACTAGTGCTGGCACTCCTTTAAGAATTGCCTTAGGTTTAATAAATCAGATTGTTTTCACAAAGAGCAGAAAGATGCTATATGTTCCAAGCACTTCTTCCAAATTATTTTCAAAGTACATACAATATTATAAATGTTAGTCTGAAACAATGCATATAACAATGTTATAATTTTTAAGGGCTTCTGTAGTCTCCTAAAATGTTTTTATTCCCATCTTCCTTGGCCAGGGCATTCTTGAGAGATGGGAATTTATAATCCCTGAATTCTAGCCTGCATGAGGATTGCTAAATATTCTGGAAGCTTTAGTCCACATATCGGGAGATGAGGAAGTGAAGAGTGATTGAGGAAGAGTATCCTACTCCCAACTTCACGGGAAAAATGAAAACAATACACTAATGAAAAGCAGCATGGAATGGAGGGAGGGGGTGACTTCATTATCCCACCTGTTGAAAACAATATGTTATATGGAACTACAATAATTTTTTGATTGCAAACTTCTATTTTTGATTGTCAGGCATTGATGTTTTGGCCCGTAGAAATATTTAATTTTGAAATTAATCTGAAGGCAATTCAAATCAACTTTCTAAATTGAGTCAGAAATCACATAAAATCCGATGCGTTTGAATCACTTTTGAATATTTTGGTTCTTTCTGCGCATAAACTAAGCTTCTGAAAATTTGCAGCAAATCAATTCACTCCGACAAAGTGAATTCAGGGTTTGACTCTAATTGTTTTTTCCAAATCAATTTGAATTGGTGAATTGAATTGAACTGCTTGATTGAACCAATATTTCAAATGGGATTTTATATTATTTGAACCTCCCCACTGATGTTTCGAGCCTCAAATTAAATCTGACAATTCGGTCTGTTTGGATCCTATATAATAAAATGGTTCTGAGGGGTTAACCGTGTTTACTTTCCATTGTTGTTCATTTAGTTTTGTACTGTACTATCTTACTCAGAAATCTATATACATGGATTGCTCTATAAATAAATATCCTGCTGATTTGAAAAAGTTATGGTCTTGGGATAAAAGTTTGTTTTAAAAAAGAATTTTCTATTAATTGGAACATAAAAAGATAAATATCCTAATACTATCAATAATTTATTTCTGCATCTGGATCTTGGTATTTAGTTCCTACTAAAATAAAAAAGGAAATATTAGTTCTTTGAAGCTAGATGAAGAAATATACGCAGATGGGAGAATCTAGATTTTGTCTACAGCTCAGTCTCAGTTTTAAACATCATGTCTACACAATAGCCCTGAATACAAAGTGAATTCTTTTCTGAATAGGAAATGTGGCTTAGTAAAAAGTCCCAAACAAAGATGACAACCTGCCAAAAAAAGGGGGGGGGATTTTTGTTACCTCTTCTCAAAATGCATAAAGAACCCCATTTTTCAGGCTTTTTCTTGAAGTCTTAAATGACTTATATAAACAGGCTAAATAATCATCTGTTGTTTGGCATGTATTGCAAAAATGTAGCAATATGAGCATCAGCCTCAAAAATCAGATCAGCTCTAATGGTTTCAAATTGAGTTGAGCTGTTCGAGGTATATAGGACTTCATCCCATGAGGTGTGCTATTAAGCCACTTTACTGCATAACTTGATCTGTGCTCTGTGTATCACGACACATAGGAACAAAGAATGAGTTGACTGGCATAATATCACAAGAGAACAGCAAAGCCTATAATAAAACAAGGCTATTGCTACTTGGTGATAGTAGCTGTTGCCAATATAACAGTGCCAACCATGAAGTATTACTGTGTAAGGACATCTTTGTTCTTGCTATCAGGTGATGCCACAGATCAAACTGGGCTGGCATGGCAGCCACTGCTTGCCATACTTATGCTAACTTATCAGGACAGAAATTCAGAGAACTGCATCAAATCATCCTCAACAGATTGTCTTTCAACCAACTGAGGTCTAATTAATTCTGTGTTTCAAGAAAGAATAGACTCTTACAACAGCATCTTAAACATGTTTTTAAACATGAGGAAGATTTTGTACCATTCAGACCCAAACTTTTTTTCTAGGCATAGATCTAACTGCGATCCAGGCATTCAGTTCAACTGAATTATACATTCTAAGGGTGAGAAAGAAAACCTTTTTAAACATTTAAAAATTAAATCAGAATGTTAAATCTGAATAAGTCAGCAACCATGGAGGTGGACCAAGTCTTTAAGTAAAAGCGTAGTTCTGGGGGGAAAGACAGTTCCTGGATAAAAAGATCATGAATTTATCTGCATTGCATTTCAGAAAGTCTGAACAAATGGCTGGATTATAATGGACTCTGGGAAGGAATCGCTGTAAAGAGTGTAGAAATGAACCCAAAATATAAAATGTTTGTATCCTAATGACTTATCTTTAGCAGTTATATGAAAGATTTGCACAGGTACAGTTGAAACAAGCAAAAGGGAAATGAGGAGATAACATTTAAGAAGCTGTCCAGCTCAAATAAATGAACTGATATGGAAAAGCTGAATCATACTGACTCTGATTGCAATTGACGAGAAAAGCCACAGCCAATTTGCAAACACATCGGGGGATTATCAAGCAAGCCGTGCCGAATCACATAAAAGTAACCATCTACAAATTTCATATCATTCCATTAAAGAAGCACTACATGTGATGATGTCCCACCAAGTGCAAACACTGAAAAATAACCTCAGTGGAATGTTCGTAGTTGAAACGGATAATTCTGAAAGTGACATATTTTCTTACCTCTCTGAACAGAAACAATATTGTGATTGCAAGGAATGATCCGAGACGCGTCCCGTAGCACTGGATCATGGCGAAGAGAAGGGCGAGCATTCAGCTTAATCCAAAAAGGTAAACTTCAAAAGGGATCCCCTCAGCCTGCTTTGCTTTGGGAGCGTTTTCAGACCTCGTCTTTTCTCAGTGACAAAGAAATGTATATCACTATTGTATGGCACAGACTTCCTCCCACTTGGAATATTTCCTGGTTCTTATAAAGGTAACAGATAACAAAGTTGCTCCAACAACCTGCAGGCGTCTTAGCATTAGGCTTCCTTTGGCTTCTTCTCTGTTGAAAGAATGAAAGAGGGGAGGGAGAGGCTGGGGAGAGTTTACTGTAAACTTTAGAAGCACATTTATTTTTTTGTTGTTTTCTCTTCTTGGCCAATGAGGAGTGAAAAAAGCCTCAGACAGCATTCGGAGTTGGAGGTTTTGCTGGGGTGGCCTCTGACTTTTGTCACCCAAGAGCTGGCTCTGAAAAACAGTTGCTTAAAAGGTAGAAGAGTAAGTGAACAAGGGCAGGAGAGAGAGAGAGAGAGAGAGAGAGAATCCGCCCGCCTTTTTCTGCAAGAATCTGACAGACCAAGGCTGGTCCTGGCCTCTTGCCAAGGCACAGGCAGCTGAGCAATGTTCTTTAACTCTGTCCCTGAGGTGGCTAGACAGGGACTTGAAATATGTCGGTAAAGGAAAGCAAGAGGAAACTATGGGCCCTTTTTTTCTTTTGATTTTTGTATCCCCTTAGGCTGAGGGAGTAGCAGGGGTGTCGAACTTTGGCAACTTTAAGACTTGTAGGTTTCAACTCCTAGAATTCCCCAGTCAGTCATTCTGGGAGTTGAAGTCCACAAGTCTTAAGGCTGGATACCTGGAATAGAACATAGGACTGCATTCTATTGACTTTTGTGTGTTATGATCAGATCAGTGCTGAATAATGCAGTATGTATGAATGACTCTATCAACAAAGAGGGCCATATCCATACATATTGTAGCATTGACCTTAGGTTGTGTTAATCAATATGATCCCAAATCCTTTGTAGACAGAGAGACAAGAGTCATGAAGTGTAAGACTTAGGCCTCCTCCAGTAATAGCACCTACCAAAGTTTGGCTGATTGTAAAAACTAAGTTAATTTAGCCCTGGTTAGGACTTGAAGGGCAGACAACTTGAAATTAGAGACCTAATTAGAGATTAGGTCAAAAAATATGCCAGAAAATAAAATTAACAAGGAAACTGCACAAATGAATTAACCAGGAATTGACCTTGGCTTGAGAATATAGTATTTTTTACAGCATTTTATGCATTTTATATACAATTGTATACTGTCCATTAATGCACAGCCCGAGGTTGGCAAAAGCTGGGACAAGTAACAGGAGCTTACCCCATTACGCGGCACTAGGGATTTGAACCCTTGAACTGCCGACTTTTCGATTGACAAGCTCAGTATCTTAGCCACTGAGCTTCTGCCAACCTAGCAGTTCAAAAGCATGTAAAAAATGCAAGTAGAAAAATAGGGACCACCTTCGGTGGGAAGGTAACAGCATTCCGTGCACCTTTGCCACTTAGTCATGCTGGCCGCATGACCATGGAGACGTCTTCGGACAGCGCTGGCTCTTCAGCTTTGAGACAGCAATGAGACTGCCCCCTAGAGTTGGGAACGACTAGCACATATGTGCGAGGGAAACCTTTAACTTTAATGCATAGCCCAGCCTCTAAATTCCTTACAGTACTTGGAGGACTAGAAACCCTGCAGTCCAGAAGTGAAACACTTGCTAAGGAAACTCAGAGAAATACATCAATTCATTGTTATTATTTCATTTCATTTCATTTCATTTATTAGATTTTTATACCGCCCTTCTCCCGAAGGACTCAGGGCGGTGTACAGGCAAATAAAAACAGACTAGACAATAACCTATAAAATGCAGAATTAAAAAACTTATTATACTTGCCTAAAATTTTAAAATATATAAAAATTAAAACCCCGTTTAAAATTAATAATAAAACTATACAATCCGTAAAATTTAAGCCAACCCCGCGCGAATAAAAAGATGCGTCTTCAGTTCGCGGCGAAAGGTCCGAAGGTCAGGTATTTGGCGTAAACCGGGGAAGTTCGTTCCAGAGTGTGGAGCCCCACAGAGAAGGACCTTCCTGGGGCCGCCAGCCGACATTGCTTGGCGGACGGCACCCTGAGAAGTCCCTCTCTGTGAGGCGTGCGGGTCGGTGGGAGGCATATGGTAACAGTAGGCGGTCCCGTAAGTACCCAGGCCCTAAGCCATGGGCGCTTTAAAGGTCATAACCAAAACCTTAAAGTGCACCCAGCGACAGGTAGCCAGTGCAGTCTGCGCAGGAGGGTGTTACATGGGAGGTACGAGACCCTCCCTCTATCACCAGCGCAGCTGCATTCTGGACTAGCTGAAGCCTTGAGCGCACCTTAAGGGAGCCCCATGTGAGAGCATTACAATAATCCAAGCGAGAGGTAGCAGTGCATGAGTGACTGTGCACAAGGCATCCCGATCAAGGAAGGCGCAACTGCGAACCAGGCGAACCTGGTGGAAGGCCCCCTGGAGGCGGCCGTCAAATGATCTTCAAGCGACAGCCGCTCATCCAGGAGGACACCTAAGTTGCGCACCCTATCCTTTGGGGCCAATAACTCGCCTCCAACAGTCAGCTGCAGCTGCAGCTGACTGAATCGAGATGCCGGCATCCACAGCCACTCCGTCTTGGAGGGATTGAGCTTGTGCCTGTTTCTCCCCATCCAGACCCGTACGGCTTCCAAGCACCGGGGCAGCACTTGACAACTTCATTGGGGTGACCTGGGGTGGAGAAGTACAACTGAGTGTCATCAGCGTACTGATGGTACTTCACCCCAAAGCCACTGATGATCTCACCCAACGGCTTCATGTAGATGTTGAACAGAAGGGGCGAGAGAATCGACCCCTGCGGCACCCCACAAGTGAGGGCCCTCGCGGTCGACCTCTGCCCCCCTGCCAACACCGTCTGCGACCGGTCGGAGAGATAGGAGGAGAACCACCGATAAACGGTGCCTCCCACTCCCAATCCCCAGCCGGCGCAGCAGATACCATGGTCGATGGTATCAAAAGCCGCTGAGAGATCTAATAGGACCAGGGCAGAGGAATAACCCTGTCCTGGCCTCAGAGATCATCCACCAATGCGACCAAAGCTGTCTCCGTGCTGTAACCGGGTCAGAAGCCGGACTGGAACGGGTCTAGATAGACGGATTCTTCCAGGTATTGGGGTAGCTGACGCGCCACAGCACTCTCTACAACCTTCGCAACAAAGCGAAGGTTGGAGACTGGCCGATAGTTTCCCAAAATAGCCGGGTCCAAAGAGGGCTTCTTAAGGAGGGGTCTCACCACCGCCTCTTTCAAGGCGGCAGGGAAAACCCCTTCCAACAAAGAAGATTGAATCCAAGCACTCTGATCATAGAAAACATGATATTAATTTACCTCCAAGACATTCCAGAATTCATCAGAAGAATCTTTAACATTTGCAAATCAAATGGATCTGCATAACAGAATAACAGAGTTGGATGGAACCTTGGAGGTCTTCTAGTCCTACCCCTTGCTCAAAAGGAGACCCTATACATTTCAGACAAATGGTTGTCCAGTCTCTTCTTAAAAGTCTCCAATGATGGAGCGTCAACAACCTTTGACGCCATTCCATTGGTTTATTGTTCTCACTTAGTATAGTGAAATTTGGCCTTAGCTTTAGGTTTAGTGGGATGCAGAAGTGGAGGAATTCCTGCATAGAATTTAAGACCATTTATTAGCTTCCCATATAACTGTAACAAAGCTAAAAGAAGTTGTGCTCCAACGGGTGTCATAGCTTTAATTTTTTTGCTCCGAAGTAATGAGGAGTTATTTTAGCACTGATCTTGATTAATCAAGCTGAACTGGTTGAAAGTAGAGATTGAGTGGCAAATCAGGAGAAAAAAAAATCATCAATTTTTTCAAAGAAAAAAGAATAGGAACAAAGGAGTCAGCAAAGACATTTTAATGAAGTTGGAATGATACTTGAATTTCTAAGATGGAATTTCTTGAATCTGTTCAATTATCCCATCGCTATCAGGCTCACAAGCAAGGCCCCAATGGCTGATGTTTACAGGAGTTGAAATCTAACACAACTGGATAGCAGCATACTTGATAATGTACAACCCACTGTGCCTCTAGAACAATTAATTTTTTGAAATTGAATGACAGCTTTAAAATATTGAGTGAATGAATTTTCCCCCCACCAACTAAGTACGTAGCATAGCTTACATTTGAAAGATGCAGACTAGCCTGGGGAGTCAGCAGTAAGATCACAATTGTATAATATGTGATGTTTTGTACAACTGCAGGTTTGGTGAACTAAGATGCTGTTGGGCTAAAACTGCTGTCACCTCTATCTGATGGCCATACCTGTGTTCAGTATTTGAATATTTACAGGACCTCCTCTTGTATTTAGTTACTTGCATTTTTCCCGACTCCCAATTTAACCCTAAAAATACCTACTTTAAGTAATTCTCACTGAACTCAGTAGCCTTTTGTTTATCCAGTAATAATTGGAACTGTTTAATTCCTTAGTGGCAAGAATGGAGATCATCCAGTCCACAGGCCAAACTGGAGAAGTAGACTATAGCACCCAGCCTGTGGGACTTTAGACCAGCTCTTGTCATCCATCTCTACTCAGCCATGAAGTACTGCTTTCAAGAGAATTGCAGTGCCCTGAAGTAGGACTTCCCCATGCTTTCTTGAAGGGAAGGGTGTGGAACCAAAGGGGGGGGAAAAAAACACCCCTCTTTGTGAGCCAATGTTTCACCTTCCCAACTTGGAGCACTTTTGACCTTTAGCTTCCCATCAGTTTGAGAAAGGAACTAGGCAAAAAGTACCTTTATTTGATTCAAACCATACATTGGCTGAAGGGGATCTGAGTCGGCATTCACTATGGGCAGCTAAGGCAATCCCTGAAAGGGAAAACTGGGACAAGTAAACAGTTGTACTTCCTACACTCTGGTTAATTTCAGGATGGTTCAGTGTGTACCCATGCAACTCACTTTCCTTAGAAAGAAGTAAATGGAGACAGATCGTGTTTTATGATGATACAAAGTTAATTTACATATATACACCACAGGCTGCAACACCTAGCCAGCCTTGAACCTCTCAGAGGAAGTCAATACCAAACCACTTCTGTTCTGTTGCCAAGAAAAACACATGAATGTGTCACCAGGAGTCAAACTCAATGAGGAGTCTTTATCTTACTGTTGCCAGCTGAATGAAAAATGAAGGCTGATTACATATATAGTACAACAAATAACTGTTTCCTCCAGATTTCTAAGAGTATCCTACAGAGAACAAATTCAGCCTTCTGGCTCATTTTCAGATCCAGCCCTGGATATTCTCCTGCTACACATGTAAAGAGTTTGTTTGATCCCTTAGCTTGTTTGATAGAGGAAATAAAATTAGTCATCTCTATCCATCGCCTGCATTTCATAGGCCCTTCTAGCTCCTATATTTCTGACTATAACTTGTTTTTCTTGATCTTAAGAAGTCTCTCTCAGAGAGATACAGTAGTCAACACTGACTGGCTTTACAGAAATCTTAGGGGGCAGGTTGATCTGAGGGATCAACTTGACCAGCCCTACTTACTCCAAACAGTTCTTTCGTCTGGCCCCAATGATGACTGGGGAAAAAAATATAACTAAATTTAAAAAGCACCTAAGGAAAACAGTATCTTAATGAGTCTATATTAAGGACAGGAATATGAACAAGTTTATGCACTGGAAAGAATGGAAGGGGAATAGAAGAAGAGACTTATGTGGCACCACTAGGCATTTTATAATTATAAAAAGTCATAGAAAAAAAAAGCAAAGTACAAGCATAACACGAATTGCAATTAGCTAGAGTTCTCAGCATCAGGTAATGGAATTTTTAAAGGCACACCAGAGAAGGTTGAAAAAATGTGCCAAGGAGTTGCATTAGATATATATATGCACTCTATCCTTCAGTATACCAGGTTTTAGTTAATCAAGTGTAGCATATGGCAACCTATTTATGCCGGCACATAGACACAAAAGTATCCTCTGTGCTAAAGTCATACATTACTTGAGTTCAGACATTGCACGAAGCTGCCATTTGTTTTAAGAATGTTTGGCTGAATAATCCACAGAAGTCTTGTTCATATATCACGTGCAGGGCAAACTACATTATGGCTAAGGCAATGTATGATCCTTGGCCATAAATTTGGACTATCCGCAGGACTGGAATTTTTAGCCTCTGAGTTAATGTATTCTCTAAGCTCTAACATGGTTTATTTGATTCTGTCTTAGCATGCATTATTTGCGAACACAAGCAGCTATTGATTATAAGCCATAATTTTGCCTTAGAGTTGTAGATGAATGAAGTGATTACGGTTTGCTAAAACATGTCATGACTTATTATGATGTAATAGCTGAGCAGCTAAATTTGGCTTCACAAATAAGGCAGGAAATTTTGTTAACATCCAAGTAACTATGTTCATATGTGGGATGGAGTTTTGTGGAGGGATGTGTTTGGAAGAGTCCAGCAGATGTATATTTTTGGCTTCAACTCATTGCTCTTCAAATACACTGAACTACAATTCCCATAAATTATAGATATCATAACTATCACAGAACTAGTATCACCCCTTTTTGGAACCATTTAGTTATATAAATTATGGAGGCCAAATTATGGATGACTCATGATTAACTGAATCCCCTTTGACTAAACCAATTGTGTCATTTCTGGCTGTTTGCCTGACACATTGAACAAGATCACCTGATTTGGGCTGAAAAAAAATCTAGACAACATTGAATGACAGCAAAAAATTGAATATTCCTGTATTTTCTGCTCCCAATTAGTGGTCTTATAGATTTTTGTAGCCTAGATTTTGCAGCCTTAATTCTGAATCATAAACTAGAGAACCGTAGATTGCATGCTGTGCCACTCAGTTCATTCACCGATTTATAGTTCAAAATGTTGAATGATACCCAAATTTAGGTTGAGTAAACCATCATTATTTTAACTATGGGTAAGCATCTCCTGCAAATAGAGCTACTGAGGCAGATCAGGCTGATAGCTCCCTTATTTTCAGCCAATGCTGCAGCATCAGCATTTTCAAACCACTGTTGCATATTCAGTAGCCTGTTCAAGTGAACCAAAATCAGGTTTGCAAAGAACCTCTCCCTTGTTAGCTTTGATAAAAAAAAAAATGCTGCCCAATGCTGAACTGCTGAACAAACAGTGAAAACTGAGGTGTTCCTCCTCTTTCCTTGATAAGCAGTTAAAATGTCGGATTTGCACAGTTTATAATCTTTGCGGCATTATGCTGGTGCACCCAAACTTAGTTGTGTAATGTCTCCATCAGTTCAACCTAGCATTATCTGCTTTCTCCTCCTCTGTGGCAGGCGTGTCTTAAATGTCTATAACCTTTAAATAGTGACTTGATAGAAGCACCATCTACTTGGCTATAAATGGAAGTTGGGGGGAATTTACTTTTAATGTCACATAGAGCAGGGAGGAGGTAGCAGAGATCGGTCTCTGTCCTACATTCCTTCATTTTGCATGATTATTTTTAGCTAACTTCCATCACCTTAGTTAAGTGACCTAAGCAGACAAGATAGAAACAAATGACAACTATCCTGCCTTATTTTCCAGATGGTCCATTTGAAAAACGAGCTGCACACAGAGTCCTTCACACAAACATCTGGATGATCCTTAGATGGCAGCAGAAAGATACATAAAATAATAGCTTTTCAATGTTGTTGGGATTTTTACAGATTTCGTAGTCCTGATACAACCACAGTGGTCAAACAGAATGCCACATTTTGCAAGGGGGCATATAGCACTTCCTCCTCTACCTTTTTCCCACTGCAACAACCCTGTGGAGTAGGTTAGGCTGAAAAAAAGTGATTGGCTCAAAGTCGCCCAAACAACTTTTTTAGAGAAAGATGGAAGCTAGAAAAAGAATGATACACAACAAAAGAGATAGCTGAATCTGTAAAAGAGCGTGTTTTTTAAAAGGATTTTTAAAAAATCCTTTTAAAATTTAAAAGGATTTAAATTCTACTTTGTTTGGAAGAATTTTTGAGTAAGGACATTTTGACCTAACGATACTCTGGGTTCAAATTATCCCAAGTGTGAAACAAAATGTGGCTGTCTTGAATGCTCCATCTTGTGCATTGAGATAGTGATTTTGTGACTTGTAACCAACTTTCTTTTTTCCCCCCCAGAATTTTTCCAGCCCTGCCTGAACTACACAGCAGCATAAACCAACTCTTAATGTTCTGCTTGCTATCAGTTTAAATTGGAAAGGTTGATGTGGGTGAAGAGAATTGAAAATTAAACACATAGCCAAGCAGAAAAAGAAAATACAACATCATGGCTGTTTGGAAAA
The DNA here is from genome assembly GCF_028640845.1 of Ahaetulla prasina. NCBI lineage: Eukaryota > Metazoa > Chordata > Lepidosauria > Squamata > Colubridae > Ahaetulla > Ahaetulla prasina. The sequence goes on from NC_080540.1 coordinate 125,544,194, forward strand.
AACTCTTTGCTAGAGCAATGTTAGAATTCATTTAGGTGGATTGCAGGTGGGTTGTATTGTGCTCTATTTTAAAGCCACATCTTGCAACATGTGTGCTTGTATGCACACTATTGTCGTTCAGAAGAAGTCTCTGTATGTATGGAGACAGAAAAATAGATGACAGACAGACAGACAGTTGGCACTATGTTGCTTTGGTTGGTGAGTTAATTAGTTAAGCTTGTTATTGGTGCATTCTGTATTTGTTAAGGTTTACTGAACTTCAGAGTATTTTTAGAAATGTGTACTTTGAGCTACTTGGTTGAGATTAGTGTGCATTCTGTACATGCTCAGATCATTTCCTGATCCAATTAAGATTAATTGCCTGGGGCTTCTTCTGAGCTGAACCCATTAGGAGAGTTTGTGCCAGGTATATTTGGGAGTGTGTATCTTGGTTTATTCACTGGTGAGAAGTTCTAACCCCTAGTCACCATTAATAGCAGCTGGCCATGTTTTTACTGAAGAACTGAACATGGGTCTGATAAAATGTTTGATCTCCTGCAGTGGCAGGCAAAGCATCATTACTTCTCCTATGTTACATTAGCAGATTGTCAGCCAACAGCTGTTTTTAGACTAGTAAATTTCTTTTTAGGGAAAGAGACGCAGGAAAAATCCCCACCTGGTTTCAATGGCTATTTTGTCCAGCATTTGTCAGCAAGTTGCTCACATTTATTAAGTCTTGACTCCTGCTACTGATGCCGAATTTTACATAGCCACCCTGGGCTCAACTGAACATGCTGTCAAAAGTCATGCTCAGAAGCTGCTGGAGTCTGGATGGGATGAAACATGAAACAAGTTAAACCTAAACCCAAGCAAGACTTGGGTTACTATTTGTTCATCATGAGGGCCAGCTCCAGTGATGTCTTTCAAAGGGGTTGCATTGCCCTTGAGATCAGCAGTTGACCCATGACTACTGCTAGATGGACAAAGAGGGCCACGACAAAAGACCTTTCCCCAGCTTCCTCTGGTATATCTTCCCACATCCAGGAGTGGGGCAGGGAATCTGGCTGCAATGTCTGATGACCTACCACCATTTATTTATTTATTTATTTATTTATTTAGTCACAACAGTATATATAAGCATAAGCATGAAAATAACTATATAATATATAAGCATATATATATAAGCATAAGTATGTAATAACTATATTGATTGGATATAATGAAAGAAAACAATAGGACAGGAATGGTAGGCACGTTTGTGCTCTTATGCACGCCCCTTACGGACCTCTTAGGAATGGGGTGAGGTCAATAGTAGACAGTTTTTGGTTAAAGCTTTGGGGATTTTGAGAAGAGACCACAGAGTCAGGTAGTGTGTTCCAAGCATTAACAACTCTGTTACAGAAGTCATATTTTCTGCAATCAAGATTGAAGTGGTTAACATTAAGTTTAAATCTATTGTTTGCTCTTGTATTGTTGTGATTGAAGCTGAAGTAGTCTTTAACAGGAAGGACATTGCAATAGATGATTCTATGAGTTAAACACAGGTCCTGTCGAAGGCGGCGGAGTTCTAAGTTTTCTAAACCCAGGATTTCAAGTCTGGTGGCATAAGGTATTTTGTTGTATTCAGAGGAGTGGAGAACTCTTCTTGTAAAATATTTCTGGACACGTTCAATTGTATTGATGTCTGAAATGTGGTATGGGTTCCAGACAGGCGAGCTGTATTCAAGAATTGGTCTAGCAAATGTTTTATCAGCTCTGGTAAGTAGTGTAGTGTTTCTGGAGGAGAAGCTACGTAAGATTAGATTTACAACTCTTAAAGCCTTTTTTGCGATGTAGTTGCAGTGGGCTTTGGCACTTAGATCATTTGATATGAAAACTCCAAGGTCTTTGACAGGGTGGGGGTCATCTGTAAGGTAATGTCCATCGAGTTTGTATTTAGTGTTTGGATTCTTTTTTCCAATGTGTAAGACAGAGCATTTGCTGGTTGAGATTTGGAGTTTCCAAGTTTTTGACCATTCTGACACAAAGTCAAGGTCTTTTTGAAGGGTAGCTGTATTGTTAAAGGGTAGTGTTAAATAGTTTGACATCATCAGCGAAAAGAACACAACCACCTGATTAGATTTCTGTAATACACTTTTCACAGAGTCCTGAAGGTGTTTTTCCAAAAGGTAACTGGACTTTCTTGGGGGTTTTTCCCCCTTGACAACATTTCGCTCCTCATCCAAGAAACTTCTTCAATTCTTGCATGCAAGGAAATTCAGAACAGAAGAAGCTTCTTGGATGAGAAGTGAAATGCTTTCAAGGGAAAACTAAGAAAGTCCAGTTGTCTTTTGGAAAAACACCTTTAGGAGAACTGTGACCTGAACGATTGAGAATCTCCACAGATACTTTGCACGGAGCTGCCTTTAACAACCATTTGAAAAGTGTAGTTGGTTCAAACTGAAGTACCCTGCTTATTGACTGGCACAAACTGCTCTGAGCATATTACATGTAATTGGCTTGACCTGCATTGATTGCCAATAGACTATGAGATGCTATTCAAACATTTAGTTCTCCCTTGTAAAATCCTATCTGGCTTGGCACCTAGATTTTTCCAGGACTGTTTACCACCACGGGATTCAGCCTGACAAAGGAGATCCTCCCAAAAGAAGCTGCCTGTAGCATCCTATTTGTATGAGGTGAAGGGGACTAATGCTACAAGGTTCTGCTTTGCTGTTATTGTGTCTACATTAGGATAGGATAGGATAGGATAGGATAGGATAGGATAGGATAGGATAGGATAGGACAGGACAGGACAGGACAGGACAGGACAGGACAGGACAGAATTCCTGTAGAAATGAGGCAGTCTTCCCCCAGCAATGGCTTTCTGGAAACTTTGAAAGGCTGAACATTTCCAGAGAGCTTTATGAAATGATTGCAGTTGTTACTTCTTGGATATCTAGTTTTTATTATTGCATATATAATCATTGCTTTAATCATTAATTTAATGTTTTATTTTAAGGTTTTAATGTTTTATTTTTCCTGAATATTTTTAGTGCATTTTTGTAGGCTGGAAACCAGCATGAGTCATGATGTTTGGGTGGCATACATGTTTGATAAATAAATCCAGAAAATAAATCAGTCCCGGAGAGTTGGAGGGAGTGTAGGGCGCTGTGTCATTCGTTTGCCCTCTGGTAAATTAGTGAGTTGTGATTGGCAGTGGCCCTTTGACAACTATATTGTCAATAGGCAAGCCCTCTTCCAGAGTAGTCATTTTATGAGAAAACACACGATCAAAATCTCTGTGTGCTTTTCAGCCCCCACAAATTGTCTACCTCCAGTTTACACAATCTAAACTCCTGCATATGATTACATAGGAGAGAATCCCACTGATTTCTTTGGGGAGATAGCATGTACTTCCCCCAGCGTGTCTAAAATAAATTAACTGATGCATTTGCTTGCACAATGTAGATATTAAATAAACTGGGTATGTCGGGAACAAAGTCAAAACTTGATCCCAAATCCCTCTTCAAGTTTCAGATCTATATTCCTGGAGCAGAGGTGTCTGATTTAGTGTCTCTCAAGAATTTGTCTGCACATCGGTTGACCTGCTGGAAAGTGGTGATCGAAAGTCCTCCAGAGCTTTTAGAATCAGGTATGTCCTCTCCTTTTGTGTTATCTCCCCAGCCTCCACTTAAGTTAGCAATCAGTAGCATTAGCAAAAAATAAAAATAATTGTCTGCCTTGGTTTGTCCAGCTGAGATCTGTCTTTGGGTGATGGTTGGCTTGTTCAGGATGCTTTTTGCACTCTTGACAGGAGGCAGCTGCTTGGCTCTTATGCCTGCACTTGGCAACCTCTAAAAAAGCACATTTTTCTATCATTTGTTATGTAATATTTGTTCTCCATAGGCCAAAAATGCAAACGCCACTGTAATAGATGGGGTTCAACTTTTATCCTCCCTATTGGGTTTCCTCTCTTAGAATTAAACAAGGCAAGGAAAGTACGCAGGTTATATAGCTTCTGGAATTTTATCCAACCCTTTTACCAACAGTGGCTACAAGAGGCATTTGTACTTCCTTCTAGATACAAGCATGAGTCATGATGTTTGGGTGCATACTCTTTATGTGTGTTGAGAGTATGTCTACTCTCCCCTTACGTTGTTTTTGGCTACATTTTGAAGCATAGAGCTGCCTCCAAACCCAGATATTGCCTGTTCTATACCTGTGCTTTTGCTTTTTCCTGCCTTAGTGCAGGACCTTACCTTTCTCACCACTGAACACATCTTGTTGGAAAGGGCTCAAAACTCAAGTCTGTCAAGATTTTGATTTTGGGATTATCTGCCTTACCTGTAAGGCTAGTACTGCAGTGAACCTGAACCAGGGACTTTCAGCCCACAGCTCAGGTGTCTTGCTAAAAGATTGCTTCTTTATGATGTAGACACAGATTAAGGGAAAGCTTTAACTGGAAGTTCCCTTGCAGAAGTTCTTTTTGAAGCTTGACCTGCAGAAGGCTAACAAACTCTTCTAGCTATTTTGAGCCTTGCAGCCAACACTGATGGGTGTGGGCTGACCCTCAATGATCCATGTGAATGGCAAGGTATAAACTGAGGAGAAAATGGATGAGAAGGAAAAGGTTTTGTTGTTGCTGTTGTTGGTTGGTTGGTTTGTATTTGTGCACTGAGTCAATATTGACTCCTGGCAACTGCCTGGACTAGTCCCTGCAATTTTTTAGGCAAGGCATTGTTTTTCTTTGCCTCCTTCCTTGGGATGAGAGAGAGTGACTAGCCTGAGATCACCCAACTGGTTTTCTACTAAGGCAGCACTAAAATTCACAGTTTCTCAGTTACCAATTTGGTGCCTTAATCATTACACCCCTCTCTCCCTTGGCAACTTTAAGATGTCTGGACTTCAACTCTTAGAATGTTGGTTGGGGGATTCTGGAAGTCAAATCTTAAAGTTGCCAAAGTTGAGAAAGAGTGCCCTACATCACATTGGATCTCTAATATCTAGTTTAGGAACTCTTTAATTCCTGTGTTTGCATGGGACTTAATTATATTCCTAGGTCTCAACAGATGTATGGGTGCATGGGAATGAATGATCTTCCCCTCTGAGTTCTGATTTCATTTTATTATTTCATTCCATTCCATTCTAGCTTTGAACAGAGCTTTGACACCATGGTACTAACTTTTGGGGGCTAGGATTTCCTGGGCCGTGACCTCTTTCTGAGAGAGCAAAGTGCTAAGGCAGAGCCTGTCTGCCTGTTACTTGTCCTGTCTGATCTGAACACTTTTCCTGAGGTGTGTATGACGGAGGGGGATGGGGGGGTAGTCGGGAACTACTCCTGTGTGTTTAGAAGAGTGATTGCCAGGTTTTGAACTTCTTAAGCTGATCTCTGTCAGCAGTGACAAGAGCTTTGGAGCAGAGCTCCCAGCTTTCAGGTCTCAGCTGTGATAAACTAGACTCAAATCATTTAGTCCCTGGAGTGTGTGTTGGCATTCCTGCTCCTCTTAAGTTCGGGATTGTCACTCTGTTGCTGATGGGGAAAATTCAGAGAGGGGTTTTTCAGTGGATGTGCAGCCGAGAGCATCAGCAGTGGGTGTTTCCAGCATCCTTGAATGCTGCCTCCTGCTGCCTTTACAAGAAGGCAGCTCTCTGGCAATGGGGGTGGGCAGGCGGCAGAGAGCCTCGGCAGCCCTGTCGCTCGGCTTCCTCTCTTTAATTTTCTCTATCACAGCCTTCAGCAGCAGCTACTGGTGTGAAGGAACCCAGAAAGTAGCCAAACCATTCTGTGGTGAACTCACAGGTGGCACCCACTGCATTGGGATGAACAGCCCAGGTGGGAATGACAGCAGCGTGGTTAAGTACATCTGGGAGACGGGAGACGACAAGTTTGTGGATCGAAAGTTTCATGCCGGTATTTGGCATTCTTGTGAAGAGGTGATCAGTGGAAAAGGTGAGTGCCCTTCTGGGAAACAGTCTTCCTCGTCCTGATTTTCTTTGAGAGAGAAGATAGTTGTGTCAATTCTTTCACATTTTGGCTGGGTGGCTGTATAGCTCTATGTGCAACTTATGAAAGTAATTTGGTATTTTCTTCTTCAGGATTTATTTTTACACCCCAATATGGTTTATGATTTCTCAGTGGTCTCCCATCCAAGTAATAATCAGATTTGTTGCTGCTTGATTTTTCAGGATCATCCAGTCAGATTGCTGTTTCCACCTGGCAAAAACAATGTTCAGATTTTAGCTGTTTCATTTATTTATTTTTTTAGCCTTACTCTTCAATCTGTACAATGGAAGCATTTCTTTACATATGACCTACATCCCATTTATAAACAAGCTGTTAAATTGCACACATCGTGTTAATCTATAATGTGATTTGATTTGGCTTTGCATGTTACAGTACAAGGTATCTCAGCCATGATTTATGTGCTAACACATGTAAATGTAACCATGATGATTTGACCAATAAATTGGGGATAAAACAAACCATGGCTTAGCGCCTAGCCAACCAATTCTAAAATAATCTTCAAAGACTATGAAATGCTTTAAGGGAGGATACAGTCTATTACCTGATGGCATCTGTTGCAAAGTTATTTCCCAAAGCTGTGTTGATAATTATTGCTTATCCTTTTAGGCAACTCACAGATCAAAATTTTCTTGCTATTTTAATATGAGGTTGGAAGTCGAGAAAGGATTATAGGGATTAAAATGATTTGTTCCATATTCTCCTTATTCAATACAAGAAGGGACATTATAGAATACTATTTGGAGAGAAATGGGCCCATTGCCTGATTTGGCAGAAACTCTACAGAGCCTTAAACTCCAGTCATAATAAATATTTAGACTTTAAAGAGCCATAAGACACTCCATTGTTTGCAAAGAATATAGCAGAGTTAACATTGAAATGAATAGTATTTGGGTGGAAAAGTAATTAAAACTCATAATGTTATCTCTGTCACCCAATTTATAAGATAACTAGAAAAGTGTTTAAAAGAGTAATCTTTGATGAGGTAGGTAGCTATATAAATCTATTTAATAAATAAATAAATAAAAGAAATAAAAGAAGTGGGATAGAAATTGTTTCACTTTGTTTACAATTTTAGGACACACACACACACACACACACACACTTTTACGCAGAATAATGATTGGTGTTAAATCTGGGGAATTTGGAAGAACTTGCATTTTAAAAGCATATGATTGAAAAAGATAAAACCTTGTTTCCTTATTCAGAAGTTTGGGGCCACCAGTAAAGATGGATTCTGGGACAATCAGGGTAACTGCCTTTTAACTATATTAGTAAATAAGAAGGAGTTGTTGACACCATTCATCATGTTTTAATGCACATATTCTCCATGCATTAGATATTATTAGGTATATGGATTTGTCACACTCCTTTATTGGGTATATGGATTCTTCAGACTCCACACATTTAGCAAAACATTATCAGAATTATTCAAATTATAACTGAGCAGAATAGGAAACCTGAGTAGGCAGCCAAGGACAGAATTAATGTTGCAGATCAAGTGTGGGATTTCCAAACCTTTGTTTTCTCTTCAAATAGAGGCTGAGTGCAAGACATTGCATTGTAATGGTCACTAACAATTGCCACACAGCACCCTTTTAGTTACCTGTAATTGTTTTTCCTGAGCAAGAATAAGTCAGTTTATGAGGGCACGTGGGGGAATGGAGAGCACACATATAGATGAAACTTAAGCATAGAATGGGAGCCACAAAATCACCTCTTGTTTGACCATACAAGGGCTAGTTGGCCTCTGGAAAGCCTTCCTCTGTGAGAATTAGCCCTGCTGGAGAAAACTGCTCCATTTTACAGGATAGTATACTGAGATTCTTAAGGAAATGATGTTAAAATGCACTGAGCCCTCGGAATGTGTCCTTATGAGTGCTGTGCCTTACTTATTTGTAGGAGGGAAGCAAAATAAATCTTCCACCGTGTTTACTTTTAATGAAAAGGGGTTCTCCGTTTTCCAAGAATTGAATAAAATAAATACGGTTTTGCTCCCTGAGTTCATGACCAAACTGTAGCTTCTGGAGACATGACTGACTGCCAGAGTGGTTTCCTGCCATTTTTAAGCTTGTAGCAATAAAAGTATTACGGGCCAATTCTTTACCTCAGGTTAGAACAAACAAATTCCTGAAATTTCTTTGCCTCAAACGAAAGAAAAAGGAGATCCTTGTTCCTGCCAATGTGATGTGACTCTCCCTATTTCATTTTCCAATCCTCTGTGCTTCTCACCCCTACCATGAAAAAGCTGACCTCTCTTGCTGAATGTATATATGGCAAACCCATCTTAGTCATGGTGCTACATAAATCCTCCCAAAGAGAAGATTCTGAAGGTTTTTGGCTCCACCCACTCTTGAGACAACTCTGTGGGTCACAGATGAGGTGCTGGAAGCCAGCTGCTAGTCCTGCCCTGACAGCTCATTTTCTTTCTGCTGGTTTCCACTCAGCTCTCATTGCATGCCTGAAGATGGAAGCTGCATCTCACTATTAGTATTGCTAATCTTAATCATAATGGATCATAATGGCTTTCCAGTTTTGTTATCTTTTTTAATATTAGATCTGATTTTTCATCAGGATGGCGAATTATTATACCAAAACACTCAAGTCATTTGCCTGCTTCTGAAAATTACCTGCTGTTGGCAAGCTGAGCACCCATCCACATATCTGCTCCAGAGGTGGGTTTCAGCAGGTTCTGACCAGTTCTGGAGAACCGGTAGTGGAAATTTTGAGTAGTTCGGACAACCTGTAGTAAAAATTCTGACTGGACCCGCCCCCAACTATTCTCTGCCTCCCAAGTCCCAGCCGATCGGGAGGAAATGGGGATTTTGCAGTAACCTTCCCCTAGATTGGGAAGGGAATGGAGATTTTACAGTATCCTTCTCCTATCACGTCCACCAAACCATGCCACGCCCACCAAGCCACACCCACAGAACTGGTAGTAAAAATTTTTGAAACCCACCACTGATCTGCTCTTATTTCTTTGAGTCCAAGCTGCATCATGCGTTGTCAATCATTGTGAAAATGCAACACATTTAACAGTTTCTATATCTTTCAAAGAAGTGTTTTATGTTTAGTGCCTACATTATTTCTGAATCTTCCTGTACCAAGCATACAGAAAGTGCAGACGAATTTAAATCTGGCTTCCAAAATGGGGGGGAGGGTCAAACCATTACTGAGCCTTGAGAAGAAGAAAAACATGAGACTCAAAATCACCCTGCCTTGATCTTATTCGCTTTTTAAAAAGGCGGGGGGCAGCAAAGGTTATGGACAGGCTTTCAAAATTCTGGTAATATACCTTACAACAATAAAGTTCAAATCACCAGGACTGGATGGATTACACCCCAAGGTTCTGAAGGAACTGGCAGACGAGATCTTAGAACCATTGAACTATATCTTTCAAAGATCCTTGAGCACAGGGGAACTGCCAGAGGACTGGAAAAGAGCTGATGTAGTTCCCATCTTCAAAAAAGGGGAAAAAACAGATCCAAGAAACTACAGACCTATCAGCCTGACCTTAATACCAGGGAAGATTCTGGAAAAGATAATCAAGCAACGAATCACCGAACACCTAGAAGCAAACAAAGTAATAACCAAAAGCCAACATGGGTTTGTCAAAAACAGATCATGCCAGACTAATCTTATTGCATTCTTTGACAAAGTGACAAAATTAGTGGGCCAGAGGAATGCTGTTAATATAATTTACTTGAACTTCAGTAAAGCATTTGACAAAGTAGACCATAACCTACTACTAGATAAAGTAGAAAAATGTGGGTTAGACAGCACCATCACCAGATGGATTCGTAACTGGCTGACCAACCGCACTCAACGTGTAGTCCTCAATGGAACTACATCCATATGGAGGAAACTTTGCAGTGGAGTACCCCAAGGCTCTGTTTTAGGCCTAGTACTCTTCAACATCTTCATCAATGACTTGGACAAGGGGGTAGATGGAGAACTCATCAAATTTGCAGATGACACCAAGCTGGCAGGAATAGCCAACACTCCAGAATATAGGCTCAAGATACAGAAGGATCTTGACAGACTTGAACATTGGGCGCTATCTAACAAAATGAAATTCAACAGTGGAAAAAAGTAAGGTTCTACATTTAGGCAAAAACAAAATGCACAGGTACCGTATATGTGGTACCTTGCTCAATAATAGTAACTGTGAGAGGGATTTTGGAGTCCTACTGTACAACCATTTAGATATAAGCCAGCAGTGTGCAGCAGCTGCCAAAAAAGCCAACACAGTTCTGGGCTGCATAAACAAAGGGATAGAATCAAGATCACGTGAAGTGTTAATACCACTTTATAATGCCTTGGTAAGGCCACACTTGGAATATTGCATTCAGTTTTGGTCGCCAAGATGTAAAAAAGATGTTGAGACTCTAGAAAGAGTGCAGAGAAGAGCAACAAAGATGATTAGGGGACTGGAGGCTAAAATATATGAAGAATGGTTGCAAAAACTTGGTATGCCTAGTTTAATGAAAAGAAGGACTAGGGAGACATGATAGCAGTGTTCCAATATCTCAGGGGTTGCCACAAAGAAGAGGGAGTCAAACTATTCTCCAAAGCACCTGCGGGTAGAACAAGAAGCAATGGGTTGAAACTAATCAAGGAGAGAAGCAACTTAGAACTAAGGAGAAATTTCCTGACAGTTAGAACAATCAATAAATGGAACGACTTGCCTGCAGAAGTTGTGAATGCACTAACACTGGAAATTTTTAAGAAAGTGTTGGATAGCCATTTGTCTGAAATGGTGTAGGGTTTCCTGCCTCGGCAGGGGGTTGGACTAGAAGATCTCCAAGGTCCCTTCCAACTCTGTTATTATGTTATGTTATGTTAATAAGCCAAAAGTGTGATTTGGATAAGTATGTTTAACTCAAAAAAGTTATTTGGACAATTTTTTTACTACGAAAATAAATGTATTATAAATCCAAAATAAATCCAAAGAGGTGTATTATATTTTTGAAAGAATGCCTGAGAAAAGGAAAAGAAAAGGCATTACTTTAAAAGAATAAATTTCAAGACTTTTAAAAGTAAAATAAATGTTTACAAAGTTGGCTTATTTGATTAAGGTTAGACTGTATATGATTTTTTTTTCCTAACAGGTTTTCTTGACTAGGACGGAATGATGAAGCTTTTAAGAGTTGTTTGTAGATAAGATATGGGAAGGAGAGTATTTTTGTTGTATTTTTTAGAGAAAGTGATAAGCTATGGTATTAAAATTGAGAGGTGATGAAGAAAAGATGATAAGAAATAAATTTTGTCAGACATCATTTGAAGGGTATATAATAAGGGATATATAATAACATATATATTATAGTGTGTGTGTTGTTGTTATTTCTGGTATCTTTTGCTGACTACAAAATGTGGCTGTATTATTTGCCAATAGATGAGATTTGGCATGTTTTTTTTTAGTTGCAGCATTAGAGAAGGTGTTAAGAAAGTGTTTGTGCTTGTACTGATGAAGGGGGGGGGGGAAATCATTCCTTTCTATATTTATTATCTCTTTTAAAATGTATTTTCCCTTCCCCTGTTTTTTTCTTTTCTCTTTGCCCTTTCTACTTTCTACTTTCTTATATTTCCTTAGTTTGCATTAGTTTTTTTTAATCTTTGTATTTTTAATAAAATATTATTTTAAATAAAATAATAATAACAAAAAGGGAAATATTGCTTTAAGTGCTCTGGGTGACCAGAGAGATGGCAGTCTCTTTATCCCTGGATGTGTTTATTCAGAGGCTAGACAACCTCTTGTTGTGGGTGCTTTAATCTGGATTTTTTCATAGATTAGGTTTTGGAGTTCATGGACGAAACTTTTCCAATGCTTGAAGAGTTTATCTCACAGCTCCTTTGTTCTTATTTTAATTTTCTAATTTTCTCAGTGACATCCCTTCCCTAGAAAAGTTACTGCAATTCTAAACCTCTTCAAGTTCTCTTAACCATTTACTTACTCTCCTGATTTAACAACTGAATATGCTGTAACTGTTGCCAAAGATTACTCCATAAACTGGGGCTGAAACTTTTTTTTCAGTCCCAGAATTTGGTCCAGTTTCTCTCTCTGCCCCTTACTACAATATGCAAGGGGCATGCATAAGTGCACCTGTGTGCCTACCGTCCTTGTCCTAATATTCCGTTTTACTTACTCTTTTCATGTATCCAAATTATGTTTATACTTTTACCTGTTATCTTATATATGATTGACAAAATAAATAAATAAATATAAATAAATAAAATAAAATAAAATAAACAATCTCTTTCTCTATGACTGTAATGATCACCTCAGACCGTTACAGCTGCTTTACTATTAGATGATCTAGAAGGGAGAGCAGCAGTCAGTCTTCTGAAGGACAAAGCTATGTGTTACCTCTGCAGTAGGTGGTTTCTAAATCTACTGTCCTTCGCTGAAGTGGATGATGTTGTCTCTTCTAGCATTGCTTATTTTATCATGTAGCTGAAATCATCTGAATATCAAAGTGGGTGAGCCTTGTGCTATATAGGCACACATGTTTTGCGTTAATCTACGATCACACCACTGGTCCAAATTGCCTGTGGAGTGACTCAGTGCAATACTGTTTAGAAAGGAATGGAGTGTGGAGAAAACTTTAGGCAAATCATTGTATCAGTCTTTCCAGTTTGGGTAATTCTAATCTTGCCAGTCCAGTCCCATGAAAGAGATATACAGTACCTGCTGTGAAAAACATCTTCTCTTGGGCAGAATCTGATATGAAATTTGCTTTGAGATAGGTTAGGTCAAGAAACAGTTACTACTGGAATTCCAGTGATGCTACTTAATAACAACAACAACAACAACAACAACAACAGTGGTATTAACACTTCATGTGATCTTGATTCTATCCCTCTGTTTATGCAGCCCAGAACTGTGTTGGCTTTTTTGGCAGCTGCTGCACACTGCTGGCTCATATCTAATGATATGATATCATATCTCATATCATATTATTATTTGGGTGTCCCTTTTAACTGATAAAACCTCAGTCAATTTCATTTCATATATAACTTCCATGACAGTATTATTCTTACATCCTGTCAATTTTAAATCAGTTATATTTTCTTCATTCTCTTTTTAAAGCCCATTCTTATTGTATGAGAAAGTCTAAAGAGTAAGTTCTAGGTACATTGTTATCAAACATCCTTGAATGTTTCTAAAATTAAAATAGGGTTTTTTTTCCATTTCGTATTAGTATATCTTTTCCTTTAATTATAATCTTTAATTTTTTTAGTTGCTTCTAGTAATGAGCCTTCACAGTTTCCTCTTATCATGTTTTTCTCTCATCCCGAACTTTTCCCCAGTAAAATATTTCCTCTAGTTAGTTTACATTCATATTAAAATATAAATAAATATATTATTATTTAATATATTTTAAAAATATAATATCAAAATCTTTATATATTTCTAATACAATTTTAAACAAATTACATGAAATATTCCATTTTTTCTTTTTCAAAGTTTTGTTTCCAGTCAATCTGGATTGGATTGTTAGTCCAGTTAAAAAATTCCCCGAATCCACATTTTAATTATGCTTTTTCCACTTATTTCCAAATAAAAGGGCCTCTGCTGGCTCAGACTGCTAAGACAGTCTGTTATTAACACAGCTGCTTGCAATTACTGCAGGTTCTAGTCCCACCAGGCCCAAGGTTGACTCAGCCTTCCATCCTTTATAAGGTAGGTAAAATGAGGACCCAGATTGTTGGGGGCAATAAGTTGACTTTGTATATAATATACAAATGGATGAAGACTATTGCTTAACATAGTGTAAGCCGCCCTGAGTCTTGGGAGAAGGGCGGGATATAAATGCAAATAAAAATTTTAAAAAAAGCTTTTTTAAGTTTTAAACTTGCATTAATCTTTCATGGAGGGTTGAAGGAAAATCATCCAGTATAACAAACTTGTCATTCTGAAGATAATTAATATAAAAAAAAAGAATTTACACATTTCCTGTAAATGTGATTAAGAGGGGAAGTGGACAAAGATACCATCCTTTTGGGCAAAATTGATTCTCCCAGTTCCCAGACTTCTAAAATCTACCATAGACCACTGTTTTATGGTCTCCTTGCCTGGACCATCTGTAACAGGGGTGGGTTTCACTTATCTTTGCTACCGGTTCGCTTGCAGATCATATTTGATGATGTCTTTGCAGTGGACAGATCCTCCCACTGCCTCTGCTACTGGTTCGCCGAAACCAGGGCAAACCAGTAGCAACCCACCACTGATCTGTAAGGAGTACTCTTGGCAAATCCCAAGACTTCTGCTTGATCCAGAGAGAAGTTTGGAGACCCAATTCCTCCACCAGTTCCATTTTCTGCTGCAATCATGAGCATTGCTAAAAACAAAGTTGTCTTTTAATCCACTATTGCTTCTTCAGAAGTTCTAAAATATTTTTTTCCCAATCTGTCTATGTTGGAAGTTGTATGCAACCCATCTGGTTGGGGGAGGTTCTTCTAAAATAGGGCTGTCAAACTCCCGGCCTGCGGGCCAGATGTGTCACACTCTGGCTGTGCCCACACCAGGTTTAGCAAAGGGGACAAAAGTCCCAATACATCACGTGATGCCGCCATGACGACATGAGTTTGACACCCCTGTTCTAAAAGTAGAAAATAATATTGAAACATACCAAGGTTATTCAGGGTTTATCCGCTGAGTTGTCTCTCTGAAGATGCTGCATGTTTTGGTACAACTGTCTACATGTCCATAAATAGGAGATACAATTGGTTATTATCTGTGCTACTGGGTGATAAACTGACTCCCTCAGGGGAGTTTCTGATGAGATAATGTTATCCTGGCATTTGAGAACAAACATAAAAGTGCTGATGGATTATACTACCAACAGCCCCTTTTGTAAAAGTGCAAGTAACGCAAGTGAGAAGAGACACTCCAGAACAAAAGCTGCCTGGTTATATCTGCATTCTGGTACCATAAACAAATACCAGAATAAGACACATGAAACCAGGTGGATGGATGCTTTCCCCAAAGATGACTCCACTGGGATTACAAATAAAACAGTAGTGGAACATTTTATCTCGGTGCTTCTGGCTTCCCCGCCATCTGCTTCCAACTTGCTGCTTGTGGGAAGCTCTTGTTCCTATAAATGTTAGGAAGATAAGAACCTGAGCAGGCAAATATGACATTTGTGTTTCTTTTTTTTTTTAAAAAAAATCTTTAATTTTCAAGTGTTCATTTTATGTGCCTTATAGGTGAGAAATGTAGAAGTTTCATCAGCCTGACACCCCCAGCAGTTCAAGGTAATTATATATTGTCAGTGTTTCAAGTTCTTTCTATATTTATATCTAGTGTTCTGAATCACAGGGGAAAACAATATTTTAACACACACACGCACACATCCAGGTTTTATGAAACATACATTGCCTTAGATGGATGTTCAGAATTTTTGCTGAATGTCAAATTTGATCCTGGATGAGACAGTCCTTCATTCTCCATACAGTCAGTCTATATGTCAGCTTAGAGATAAATCTTAAAGAGGTCCAACCTGGCTTTCTAATTTGGAAGTGGAAAAAGCAAGACACTTCTGCAGGCTGAGTCCACTCCTCATGGCAAATTGATGGCAGAATGCTGATAATTATTGTCTCAAATATCTGATGAGTTCCATATTGGGGGAAGTGGCTATACTCACCCATCCTTAAAATCAATTGCCAGCTCCCCTGAAAAGAAATCAAATTTGATAACCATGTATACCAGTGGTGAAATCTAATTTTTTTTACTACCGGTTGTGTGGGCGTGGCTTGGTGGGCATGGCTTGGTGGGCATGGCTTGGTGGGCATGGCAGGGGAAGGATACTGCAAAATCTCCATTTCCACCCCACTCCAGGGGAAAGATATTGCAAAATCCTCATTCCCACCCCACCCTAGGGCCAGCCAGAGATGGTATTTGCCATTTCTCTGAACTACTCTAAATTTCTGCTACCAGTTCTCCAGAACCTGTCAGAACCTGCTGGATTTCACCCCTGATGTATACAGCATGTAGCTCTATTGATGGTTTATAGAAACAAAATATGTCTTTAAAATGGTCTTGGTGCACTGATTTGTGTGTGTGTGTATATATTCCAGGTGTTTTATGGTTGTCCATTGCCGCAGAGATCCTCTATATTATTTTACTCCTGATGGGCATCACTCTCATGTTGATTGAAATCTGTCATTCCATCAGCATCTTGGATGGGCTGAAGCTTAATGCATTTGCTGCTATATTCACTGTTTTAGCAGGTAACAATTTGGTATTACTTCTGTTGAGAGTTAAAGTAAGCCAAAGAAAGAAATGAACAATAGAAAGAAATTATTTTTATATACTCTGTTTTCTTCAAAATAAGACATCCCCTGATAATAAGCCTAATCGGGCTTTTGAACACATGGTAATAAGGCCAAGCGCTTATTTCAGGGTTCAAAAAAGTATAAGACAGGGTCTTATTTTCAGGGAAACACAGTACTAGGCATAAAAAGATCACTTCTTAAGGATGGGAAGAGTTGTCTTGTTCTAAGAGAATTAGCTGCTGATACTCAAACTGTCTGCATTAAAGGGTGTTTTTGTGTGAGGAAAAACTGCCACCCATTTCAACAGAGGAACAAAAGATTTCTGGGAAGTGATGGCTGCAATGACAGTCAAGGAATGGACAGAAAGTCCAAACAAGATGAAGCACTTGCTTTGAATGTAAAAGGTTCCTAGTTCATCTCCAGTTAGTACAATTCCTCACACCAAAGACATCGAGGTGGATGAATTAGTTCTCTACTTGTCATCTTCTGCTTATTTATTTTTTACCTCCATCATAATTTAACTCTGTTCAAATAGGTCTTCCCCCCACCCCTTGGGAAATTCACTCAGTACTTTATATGCCCTAGAATCAATTCATCAAGGAGTAATTTGTTGAAACTATGATTGACTGTTACAGGTCTCCTTGGAATGGTGGCTCACATGATGTATACAACCGTATTTCAAATGACGGTAAATTTTGGTCCGGAGGACTGGAGGCCTCAGATGTGGGATTACGGCTGGTCTTACTGGTAAATTTTGAAGCAAAACGTATCACAAAAAGTTGGGCATGAGTCAAATCATTCTAAGGAAGCCATTAAAATTAAAGCCATCTTTTTTTATTTCTTATCTCAATGACAAAGTACAGTAGCCATGTCTGAGAATAGAATCATAAGACCTTGCAGGCTTGCTTCTCAAGTGTATCACACGGGTGCTTAATATTGATGGCGACATCTTAACAGCAACGGGTTATGCGTGAAGTTCAAAGATGAAAAATATCTTGTCTTTCTCTGACTACAGAGTGCCCTGTATTAAGTTATCTTTCTGCTATCACTGAGGTTTTGCAAAAGAATGATTCCTTTCTATACATATATTGACCCCAGGAATTTGATCAAGTTGCCCAAAAGAAGTACAATTGTGGAGTGGCTGAAAGGAGATGAGAAAATGAATCTTCCATCTGCATAAGCTTTCTTAGTTTAGCAGCCAAGCCAATTAGAGATCTGCTGGAAGGGATATAGTTTACAAATATATTCAGAACCTATAAAAAGGTGTTAGCTGCTCAGTAACCGCCCCCATATACTAGTAATAAATTTGTTTGTGCAGCCATTTTAGTGTTAGGATAGTGTTGTGACCCAGGCCCCAGTATGTAGTAAGTAACTTAATCCATAGAAAAATAAACTTTATTCGAACAGCTGGGAATTACTTCATTCCCAGCGTCGTTCAACTCAAAGTAAAACAAATGCCTCCCAAACACAAATTCTTCAGTTATCTCACAAACCTTAGTCCAATTAGGCAAACTGCCAAAGGCCCTTCCTGATAAATGTCCAGAAGTCACAAAAACAAAGATATTCATGAAGCAGAGGATGCAGCTACAACGTTGTTTTCTGGCAAGCTGAAACACCGGTGCTGGTCTGTTTTTAAACCTTATGGGAAAGGCCAATTATCTCTTGGCCCTACTCCCAAGTTGTTCTCTCTGCTTGAGCTGCTCTTGCCTTTTGGCAGCTTTTCTCATGCGTGCATTAGGAACAGGCTCCTCCTGTTCCTCTGCTTCACTACTATCAGTCTCTGGAGGCTCTGGAGTCCGCACCTCACAACCCGATGGCCCTGGCCTCACCTCAGTCTCATCACTGTCTGACTCAGTTGCCAGCTCCATAGGCTGCTGACGGACCACAACAGATTGGGATTCTCCCCTAGGATTGTCAAAAAAACGATGACCCTCATTTTTTAACCACTATAAATTGCATTCGGTGGCATTGTTACTGATTGGTGGTTGAAATATCATCAAATCATCTCATTTGATGCATCATTTTTTTTTAGTTGGGGGGGTCCTGTGGTGAATTAAAAAGAAATGCTAACCGAATGACAAAAAAATGTCACTGATGAAGCCTAGTGGCATTTCTACTTTTTCACTGTTGCCCTGAACATGTGGAACAGATTGGCTTATTCCCTCTGCAGAATTTTCCCATAGAAATGTTCATGTGAGCTCATTCAGCCCAAACTTTAGAAGCAATGAAAGATAAAGGCACGAATGTGAAATCACAGTGAGTTTAATTGCAAAACAAGTCCTACAGGATGTTTTTACATAATGGAGAAACATTTTAAAAGATAGGTTGTTAGAAATAAGTGTAAATTCTTGGACTGTATAAAAGATCTGTGGTCTGGGATGGGCATGTGTATGATTTTTTTTTTTCAAATTGACAGCTTGGCGTGGGTTTCCTTTGCCTGCTGCATGGCTTCCTCTGTGACCACAATGAACAGATACACAAAAACTATTTTGGAATTTAAATATAAACAGAAAAAACTGGAGAGAAGTCTACAAGCTAAATCCAATCCTCCTGTTCCAGAAAAGGCTTGGAAGATGTACGTTGACACCCTCCAGAGAACAACCGAGGACTTCATGCATCCCTTAACAGACATTCCCAACCCATCTAGTCCTATGGGATTTGCAGAGTTAAATAATATTCCTGTGGCACATTGTGAAGAATATTGTTAAGAAGGAGATCCAGGATTGTTGATTTTGTTTTGTATTATGGAAAGTACCAACGTAGTATGTTGCATTTTTCTTTTGTATGTTAAGAATTGATCTTCTAGTGGAAAGCCATGGTGATGACTTACAAAGGAAACACTTTTAACACATCTAATTTGGGGTGTTCTCTTCTCTTCTCTTTTGCTTTGACAGTGCTAGTTAGGTAGGGAAAGAGATTGATAGCATAATCCCATGCAGGTATCATCACAAGAAAATTCCACTGATTCTAGTGGGCCTTACAATTCATTTGCATAACCAGGTTGTTCCAGCATGAGTATGGATCAACAACCATTTCTTGAGGATCTGCTAATATCAGATCTGTTGATAGGATCCTCTATCCACACCAGCCCATCAGGTAAGTAACTTCTGCCTGTCTTTCCCTGCTGTGCATCTAAAGTAGCGGTTTCCTACTTGTGCTATCAACTTCATCTGTTGAGTTCATTTCATTGTTGGCACATGATTCCACTTCTGTTGTCTATCACATACTATTACAGGAACCCTTCTTTTCATCTGCTCATTGTTACTGCCTTCCATTTGTACCAAGCTACCAATCCACTTCTGAAGAGACTTCAGCCAGAGAACCTTGGTTTTTTTGTACTGATTTTATTCATTTCATCAATGGCCCAGTAAAAACCAATCCACTCTTCCTTCCTTCCTTCCTTCCTTCCTTCCTTCCTTCCTTCCTTCCTTCCTTCCTTCTTTTTTCTTTATTTCCTTTCTTTATTTTTGGGGCTGCAGTGCTTAGAATGCAGTTTTGCAGACTGACTCTGCCCACAGCCATCAATTCTGACTGGTTAGTAAAATGAGGACCCAGATTTTGGGGAGCAACATGCTGACATTTGTAAACCCCTCAGAGAGTATTGTAAAGCACTGGGGAGCTGTATATAAGTCTAAGTGCTATTACTTGCTATTGCTATTGCTCTTTCTTTCTTTCTTTCTTTCTTTCTTTCTTTCTTTCTTTCTTTCTTTCTTTCTTTCTTTCTTTTTCTTTTCTTTTCTTTTTTTTCCAGATGTAACTATGAAATGGCAAATCTTTCTTTTTTAATCTTTCTTTTTTAACCAGATTATATTGATAAAACTGTTCCACCAGTTTCATCTCCTGGCCTAGTCATTTGGAAAAGTATTTTCAATTATTTAAATTTCTTACTGGTCCACTGATGGACATACCAGATGGGAAATGTCTCCATGGAAAATTAATGTTCTACAGATCTGCCTGCTGGAAGAAAAAAGAGTGGGGGGGGCACTAATGCTTGATTTCTTGACATGGGCCAGACAGATGAGAAGCAGGAAGGGGCTCATAGTAAGCATGGTTTATATCAGGCACCATTGTGACCAAAGTGGAGGAAACCAGCTTTATTTTTTATTTTTTAAATCCCACTGTTATTATATTTATAAATAATTCAAGATGGTGAGCATATCTAATACTCCTTCCTCCTCCTACTTTCCTCACAACAGCAATCCTGTGAGATAAGTTGAGCTGAGAGAGAGTGACTGGCCCAAAGTCATCCAGTTGGCTTTCATTCCTAAAGTGGGACTTGAACTGAGAGTCTTTTGGTTTTTAGCCTGGTGCCTTAACCACTAGATCAAGCTGGCTCTTAGTCAGCTTATGCAAGTGAGTCAGGCAGTTTAAGGTTATAATGTAGAAAAGCCCTTGTTTTTCTTTAGTGAGTCTAGCACATTTACAGTTAATTCCTCTTTGCACCATGGCATTTTATCTTGACTTGGTGATGGCATTATATTGAAAACTTGCAGCTGGTATATTTGATGTGTATACCAGTAGTTAATAATATTGAGAAAGTGCTAAATATTTCAAAAAGGATAGAAGAGGAAAAAGTACTTCTATGATTATTCATACATTTTGATGAAGCTAAATGCAGAGCAAAGAAAACGTTTGTGTTTTGTTTTGTCTTGTTTTGATCTATCCTTTTTTCCTTAAAATGTCTTTAGAGGCTTCAGCTCTGGGTAACTTCAGTAGATCTTTCTTATTAGAAGTGAAGTTTTATAATTCAGAATGGAGTTTCACTTCCCAGACCACCACACACTTTTTATAATGTCCAGAGAGGCATCGACAAAAGTTCCCTTCTAGCAAGTAATTAAGAAAACTTTCATATTTTAACTTTCAGGTGCCAAGGGACCCTTTGAGCAGGTAATTATTATCTGGCAAGCAAATCTCACCAACTGGGTTTTATACTTTTGGCTGCAGGCAAAGGTGAAATAAACAAAGGAAGTAATTATGAAGTATTTAACAGCTCAATCTTCTTGATGCCTTTCTTGGCTTTAGATTAAGAGTTCTGTGAGTGACAATTAAAGCAGCCTGCATTATTTGGATAGAAGGACAAAATCATTAAATCATCAAACTTTACCAAAAATGTCCAAGGTCTTCTTACCATAAGGATAAAACCAGTTAGGACTTAAGTTTCTCTTCCTGAGCCAGGTTGCAGGACTGCCCATTCCATTATCAGCGTATAGTGCAGAGAAAACAGTGATTTGGCTATAAAGGAAGGGGAAAAAATACCTGTGCCCAGGTTATTTCTCCAGGGCAGGAGAGGTGGAAACAATAAAGGAGAATATTTGTAACTCAAGGTTAAAATAAGGAGTCCTTAGTGCTCTCTGATCTTGGTTGTTTTCTTGCAAACGTTTCATTACCCAAACTAGGTAACATTATGAGTGCTAGCTTCAGAAAAGACCCTTTAATGGATTTCAGAATTCAGTAAAGAAAAGCTCATGGTTCAAAGCTCACTTATGAGTACCATTTTCCCATCTTTGCATTAGACGGGGTAAAAGAACTCTATTGTATTTTACTCTTAATGCTATATGCCTCAGATGCCACGCCCTTTTGCAGTTCCTCAGCCTGGATCAACAAATGATTCACAGAGAGTCAAAGAAACCATTGATCCGCAAGATATAGTAAAAGAGTTTTATATATTACTCTTAAAATCCTATTTCTGATGAACTGAAATGCATTAAAAATTCATGCAAAGCAACTTGTATAATCAGACAGTGTTGTAACATCTAGATGTCATCCCAAATGTAGTTTAGAGGAAATATTGTATGTCCCCAGATTTATGAGACAAGTGTAGCAAACTGGCAAACAGATATAATCTGAATTATTGCTTTAAATGGGGTTTACTTTCAAATAAGTATGTATAGGATTAACTAGACTGAGCTTGTAGAAATGTTGGTGAATTTATCATGCCAGATGACACTGATATGGAAAAGAAGACATCACTGTGAGTTCTGCTTCAAAAAAATCATATCTGTCTCTTTTCAAGGCACAGTGTAAAACTTCTGTAATAAATGTTGGGGGGGGGGGAATTGTACTTGATTTGCAAAATCCTCCCCCAGCATGTTTAGCTGGATCTCTGAAATAATTGGAGGTCCACATTAACCTAAACTGAATTTGGCACTTAACTCCAAATGTTCAAATTACGATGGGTGTACTTGAGGATTGAACTTTTTGCATGTCGTCTCCCTGTATTGTCTTTTTACAAGTGTACAAACCTCTCTTCGCTAGTGATGTTTGGTGGAATTTTATTCTTGTGGTGCAATAAAAAGAGTTGCACAATGCCTTATCCCAATTCTCTGGGCTCTTTTTGTGGTTTGAAATTGGTAGATGTTTTGCAGTATGGAAACATTACCCTAAGAATGTATAAATCACGGCTGGGATATGGAGTTAAACTGGGGCTGGCAAACTATTCTGTAATGTCAATGTGAGAAAAGATTTCAAGTCTGTGTTCAGATCTCATGCTCCTCCATTTCCAAACTGGATTTCCCCTACATGTATTTTATCTTTTTCTTTATCAAATAAAGTCCATGAAAGTGGAGAGGGAGGGAGGGAGGGAGGGAGGGAGGGAGGGAGGGAAGGAAGGAAGGAAGGAAGGAAGGAAGGAAGGAAGGAAGGAAGGAAGGAAGGAAGGATGAATGATTACTAGCTGGATAAATGTCTTGTTTGGTAGCAGTATGAATTTTTTTTCACAAGAAGCAAATAAATTCTATTTTTTAATAGGTCTGGAATAGCTTTGTAGACAATGTGGGGGAGAGAGTGGCCAGAATGTTGTTCTGAAAGGTAATGCCCTCCAGAAGTATTGCTAGAGGGAATTTGGGAACTTGTAATCTCATAATACCAAAAGGACAGCAAGTTAGAGGTGGATAGGGCAAATCAGCCCTTTTCTAGTTCCCCTCCCTCATTTTCAGTTATTTTCCCTTTTCTATTTTTGATAGAATTCCATATTGCAGCAATTTTTGCAATTGAGGAATAATGTTAGCAATCTGCTTCTGTATATTACACAAACCCTACAATTAATTCTTGGTTTTCCAAGGATGTAGCAACTACGCAGCGCAGTATGTTCTATTCTGAAATCTTTTCAAACCTCGCTACAGGATGGCATGATGTCCGACTGTGCTTAAGAAGTGTGCTAAGCTTCAGTCATCTTCCATTATTAGAGAACTGGGGGAATTCCTATAGATTCTGTTTAGTTTTCAGAATTCTTTGTCTGCGCACATGAGGTGAGAGAAAGTGACTTCGGCTTAAATTATTACCTTTTCACCAGAAATGTCCCATTTCTTGATGGAAACAACTGCAGTGATATCAGGAGGAATAATAAATCAGAATGGATATGCTCATCTCTTAGAAGGTTGCATATTTATATTCTACCCCATCCATTAAGGACAAAATGTACGTCAGATGTTTGTTCAATCTGTTTTTTTTCCCCGCAGTTCTTTTTTCTTTCTAGCTTTAGTTTATATTAGCAGTAATGTTCATGACCATTTTGCATGAGAAAACATCATGAAACATTTTGTTGTCCCCTCCAACATTCCTTCTGCTAGAAGCTGATAGTCTGGAGCAAACTTCTTCACCTGCTCAAATTTTAGAAATGGCAAAACTACTTCCGAGAGCTTGTTCCTGTACCAGTAGAGCAACATTAGGAAACCTGCAACACATACACTTTTTACTTAATATAATATAACAACAGACAGAGTTGGAAGGGACCTTGGAGGCCTTCTAGTCCAACCCCCTGCCCAGGCAGGAAACCCTACACCATCTCAGTCCAATATTTTCTTAAAAATTTCCAGTGTTGGAGCATTCACAACTTCTGCAGGCAAGTCGTTCCACTGATTAATTGTTCTAACTGTCAGGAAATTTCTCCTTACTTCTAAGTTGCTTCTTTCCTTGATCAGTTTCCACCCATTGCTTCTTGTTCTACCCTCAGGTGCTTTGGAGAACAGCCCGACTCCCTCTTCTTTGTGGCAGCCCCTGAGATATTGGAACACTGCTATCATGTCTCCTCTAGTCCTTCTTTTCATTAAACTAGACATACCCAGTTCCTGCAATCATTCTTCATATTTTTTATCCTCCAGTCCCCTAATCATCTTTTTTCCTCTTCTCTGCACTCTTTCTAGAGTCTCAACATCTTTTTTACATCGTGGCGACCAAAACTGGATGCAATATTCCAAGTGTGGCCTTACCAAGGCATTATAAAGTGGCACTAACACTTCACGTGATCTTGATTCTATCCTCTGTTTATGCAGCCCAGAACTGTGTTGGCTTTTTAGCAGCTGCTGCACTGCTGGCTCATATCTAAATGGTTATCCACTAGGACTCCAAGATCCCTCTCACAGGTACTACTATTGAGCAAGGTACCACATATCGACACCTGTGCATTTTGTTTTTTGCCTAAATGTAGAACCTTACTTTTTCACTGTTGAATTTCATTTTGTTAGATAGCCCAATGTTCAAGTCTGTCAAGATCTTTGTGTAACTTGAGCCTATCTTCTGGAGTGTTGGCTATTCCTGCCAGCTTGGTGTCATCTGCAAATTTGATGAGTTCCCCATCTATCCCCTCGTCCAAGTCATTGATGAAGATGTTGAAGAGTACTGGGCCTAAAACAGAGCCTTGGGGCACTCCACTGCATACTTCCCTCCATGTGGATGTAGTTCCGTTGAGGACTACACGTTGAGTGCGGTTGGTCAGCCAGTTACGAATCCATCTGGTGGTGGTGCTGTCTAACCCACATTTTTCTACTTTATCTAGTAGTAGGTTATGGTCTACTTTATCAAATGCTTTACTGAAGTCCAAGTAAATTATATTGATAGCATTCCTTTGGTCTACTAATTTTGTCACTTTGTTAAAGAATGCAATAAGATTAGCCTGGCATGATCTGTTTTTGACAAACCCATGTTGGCTTTTGATTATTACTTTGTTTGCTTCTAAGTGTTCGGTGATTTGTTGCTTGATTATCTTTTCCAGAATCTTCCCCGGTATTTTAGTCTTGTTTCCTGTCAGGTCATAATCATTTTGGCCATTTGCACATTTTGTTAATTTCTGAGTACTGCAGCATGTCACTGAAAAAGATATGAAATTCTTATTTTGCAATGATTTTACTCATATCTTTATATGGCACTTTAGAAAGATAGATGCAGTGGCTATACACTAAAGATATTTATAGTTTCATGTTCATACAGAAAAACCGCAAAGGACAATAGAAAATAAAATGATGCATAAGTGGATAATTAGTTCAACAAACATGTGTTGCATTAGCTACAACAAGGTATATGATTAATCTGGCCATTGACTGAAAGAAAAAAAACTAATAAAGTCTAAGACAGGGGTCTCCAACCTTAGCAACTTTAAGACTTGTGGACTTCAACTCCCAGAATTCCTCAGCCAGCAAAGCTTTTCTGGCTGAGGAATTCTGGGAGTTGAAGTCCACAAGTCTTAAAATTGCCAAGGTTGGAGACCCCTGGTCTAAGACATATATGACAACAAATAAACCAAAGGACCGGACTTTTTTTTTTAAAAAAAGAATAACATGATGGATTATATTTCTCACCCATATTAAATCAATTGCTGAATTCAGAAAAGGATTAACTTTCCTAGTCCCTTTTTCAGCGTTCTCATGAGCTGAAGGGGAGATAGAGAGGAAAAAAATCTGAGTGACATATTGTTGATACCAATCCCAAGATTCTAAGAACCTTTTCCAGCAGGTCTGTGTAGATAAAAATGCAGGTAGTCTTCGACTTACAACCATATTTGAGCCCAGAATTTATGTTGTTAAGTCAAACAATTGTTAAGTGAGTTTTCCCCATTTTATAACCTTTATTGCCACAGTTGTTAAGTGAATCACTGCAGCTGATAAGTTAGTAACCCAGTTGTTAAGTGAATCTGGCTTCCCAGTTGACTTTGCTTGTCAGAAGGTCGCAAAAGGGGATCACATGACCTTGGGACACAGCGACGGTCATAAATATGAACCGGTTGCCAAGCATCTGAATTTTGATGACATGATCATGGGGATGCTGCAAAGGTCGTAACTGTGAAAAATGGTCATAAGTCACTTTTTTCAATGCTGGTGTAACTTTGAATGGTCATTAAATGAACTGTTGTAAATTGAGGACTACCTGTATGAGGGTGTTGTGTCTCGTCCGATCTCACCTCAGCCGGGGTCTTCTTATCTGCTTCCGAACACGGAGGAATGTTCTAGTATGCCTCCCGGCCCCAGCCCTGGCTCCATGCCCAGACAGGCTGAAGAGGAAGAAATACCTCCAGCCCCCAGCTCTGGCTCCATGCCCAGGCAAACGGAGCAACTAGACCCCTCCCCCTCCTCCACAGCATGTGAGCCTGAGGGAGGTCAATTACCAACAGCTGCCGACTGGAGTGACCCTCACGTCAGAAGACTTGATAGGCGGAGGCAACAGAAGGAAGGGAGGGGCAGGCCTGGATAAGTGCTGAGTCATGGAGCCACACCCCATGGCCTATATAAAGGATCTGCTTTCTGGCAGTCTCTGAGTCAGGCAAAGTCTAAACATATCTTGCTGAAGTCACTTTCTGGTCTCCTGCCTGCTCTGAGGACTTTGCTAGGACTTTGGCAGAGCTGCAGAGGCACACCTGATTCGGATTTCCCTGACCCGGCCGTCAGCGGAGGAGTGGGACACGACAGAGGGATGAAATAATGTGCTGGAAAAAACCCAGTAAAAATAATTGATGGGAAGGTAGCTTCTTTTTCTTTTCATCGGCACTGGATACCAAACTGTAATTAAATCATTGGCATCCTCATCAGGATGGGTTCTACTTACCTTTACTACCGGTTTGAAATAGGGCTGCTTCCTGATGACGTTTGGGTCAGTGGGCAGAGCCTTCAACTGGTTTTACTACTGGTTCTTGCGAACCGGTCCGAACCAGGGGGCAACCCACCACTGATCCTCATCGCTGAGCCTTTCCTAAAAATGTTCCCCCAAACATTACAAGCATAGTTATTAAATGCAGTTAACCTCTGGATTTCTAACCAAACCATTCAAACAGAACAGACTCCAGAACAAAACAAAATGTTCTGCTAGACCAGTCCAATATAACTCATCTGGTTCAGCATCTGTTTTGTCATGGTGATCAAGCCGGAAGCCAGAATATCAACTCACTAGTACCTTTTGCCTCATACACCTTACGAAGCAGAATTGAGAAGGATATTATCTTTTACAGTATGTGAAAAGTGACACACAGCCATCATGACTAATAACCCCGTTCATGTCATTTTGTGTTGAAATGAAGGGGGAAAAATTGCATCTGTCCTGAATGTCCCATCTTTCCATTTATAAGATGACATGACTTTCCTATGATGGCTGAGAGTACTTTTGCATAGATCCTGTGGGAATGAAAACTCAGATACAATACTGGAAGCAGCTTTAACCACATGATGGCTTGTAATCATCCAAGAAGCTGAATGTGTGTTCACACATCACGTACGCATGTGGCCATTGAATTTGTTTTCATACAGGATTCCTTTCCTTTCTTGACTGGGGATGAAAAGAGCAGCAACTGTTTAGCCATCCTTCTTATTAATGTTTATCAATCCATCAACTGGGGGAAAGGAAAAGCAACAGCCGTTTTCCTGGTGCGTGTTCATCATGATGGCTATGCAGTTTTCAACATAGGCAAAGAGGAGCAGCCTGAAAAAATGATGATGGAAAAAGAGAAAGCAGTTGAGAGAGCAAGAACTTACTGAGAAAGGTGTTCTGCTAAAAGGACTGTTCATAGGTTTACAACCCCAAGCGCTTTCCCCTTCCCGGATTCTCCCATCCATGTGCACAATTTCCCTGGGCCAAGAAAGTTTGCCTCTATGGAAGGTTATTGACTTCTATCAAAATCCCTAAGAAAAAATATTGTTTACTTAAAACAGCTGCAGAGAATAACTGAGAATGACACAGACATCAAAATAACATATATGGGGAGACATCTACAGGCGCCCCAATGTACTGCAATATCCATCATCTATCTATCTATCTATCTATCTATCTATCTATCTATCTATCTATCTATCTATCTATCTATCTATCTATCTTTGTCTGTCTATCTATCTATCTATCTTTTCTAGCTACTTAGCTATCATCTATCATCGATTGATCGATTGATCGATCGATCACTATCACCTATCATCCATCCACCTCTCTCTCTCTCTCTTCTATCTATCTATCTATCTATCTATCTATCTATCTATCTATCTATCTATCTATCTATCTATCTATCTATCTATCATCTATCTATCTATCTATCTATCTAGCTAACTATCAATCATCTAGCTATCTAGCTATCTCTATCTACACATATCTATCTATCTATATTCTAGCTCCTTATACATCCATTGAACTATCCAAATATTGTCAGGCAGACAGCCACTTAAAAGGGACATCATACATTTATTTCCAGTTAGAAAGGAATCTGACTATAAGCAGCATACAAGGATGGGCCTCTATGTATTAAAAAGAATTGGTTATCAAACCAGAATAAAATCTGTATATTATGGGAATAGTGCTGGGGTCTGACTCTATTTCTCATCCTCCTGTCTTCCACTCCATCAAAGCTGTATTTTCATATTTTTATTATAAGCTTGACTCCAGAGCTACAAATTTTATGAGGCCCTTATAGCTTATGCCAAGTAGCATTGGTTGTCTTGCGTAGGACTCTGAATAAGAGGGATGTTGCTTCAATAGAAAGAACAAAACTTAAAAGTTCCACTTAATTTTGCATGTCTCTACAAGGATTACTTTCACTTACTAAATGTAAAGTAGGGCAATACTGAACTTCCTGCGACTGGCAGTAGTCTGTATATGATGAATTGCTATATTCTGGAGAATGATTTTCATATACCTCTAGCTGCACCAATGTTTTTAAATGCAATTTCCCCAAACAGAAAACTTTCAGAATGTACATGTCCACAAGAAGGAGAGAGGCACTATATCAAACTCCATGTTTCTTTACATTTACTTGAAGGGGAATTAATCTTGTGTAATTTGACTCTCCCCTGTATTTGAATGAAAGGATTTAATTATAATTAATATATTAAACTTCTTTGTGATATGATTTTACAAACACAAAATAAATATTTGTTTCACTTGTGTTCAGCATGAACAATTTTTATTTATTATTATTTGTCAAACATGTAAAAAACAGATTTAAGTATAAACATGATTATGAATACTGGAGAAGGATACGAATAAATGGCGGCAGTAGAACATGGATGGTAGGCACATCAATGCTGAAGATTTCAGTGTGAAATGCACAATATTAAGAAAATTTGTATTCATTTTGTTGAGGCAGCTCTTTTTTCAAATGTTCTGGCTCTCAGCATTCAGACCATGGCACTATGGTTTTGCAGACCCTACATTGGTTGCTCATTGGTTTCCAGGTACATTTAAGATGCTGGTTTTGACCTATTCAGCTCTCCAGGGCTTGGCACAGGACTACCCATTGCACCCAGTCTGACCAATTTGATCAATGACAGAGAAAATAGTACAAATTCCACACTTCCAGGAAGTTCACAGGACTGAAGCAAAAATATATCAGAATAACAGATTTGGAAGGGACCTTGAAGGGCTTCTATTCCAACCTCTGCTCAAGCAGGAAACCCTATATCATTTCAGACAAATGGCTGTCTTATCATTACTTAAAAATCTCCAAATTTGGAACACCCACAACTTCTGGAAGCAAGTTGTTCCACTGATTAATTGTTCTAGCTGCCTGGAAATTTCTCCTTAGTTTCAGGTTGGTTCTCTCCTTGATAAATTTCCATTCCTGCCTTCAGGTGCTTTGGAGAATAGATTGAACCTCTCTTCTTTGTGTGTGTGTTGATATCAAAGCTATATTTTAAAAATTCTCAAAATATTCCCTTTTTTGTTGACCTTTCAAAAACTTCTGAAGACAGTTTTTCAGAGAAACTTCTTTGAATTATGCCTGATTATGCCAGCTGCATTTTTTTTAGTAATTACCTTTATTATTCTTTCAGTTGGCATGGTTTAATGGCAAGTTATGATATTTTTGACTAATTTTGAACTTTATTGCGGATGTTCCAAATTGTTTTACTATAAACCATATAAGCTACCAAAAGTCTTTTTGTTTGCAGGGGAATGGAAAACTGTTTAATAAATAGATAAATAAGGAAATAAATTACTCTGGGTGAGCTGCAGAGCTGATCTGATCTTGAAAAATTCACTGTGTAATCAAACATTTTGCTGTGCCAAAAACACAATTTACAGCTTTTCCTAATCATCATGTAATTATTTTTTCCTGAACTTGGTGTTGACATACAGAAACTAATCAAGAAACAAATCTGTTATGTAGAAATTAAAGCTTGGAAAGTTTTTTAGAACAAACAATTAAAAAGGAGAAAAAAACCCTCCTGCAAATTCATGAATTGCAAACTGCTATGGAGAACTATGGAAAAACCACACCACCAAAACTTCATCGAAAATACAGTTTATATTTACATGCATTCATTGTATATATGTACAATGACAATAAAGATTATTATTATTATGCAAAAAAGAGGACTTTTGAAACAAGCCACACATTTTAAATATGTTTTTATTTAAACGTATTTAACTATTAAATAAACTATTAAAAATTAATAAATAAATGTTAAATCAACATATGAGCCATTCCACAAGACAACTCATTATACCATAACACAGACACAGTCTTATCCTGGCCTGTGGCAGAACTGACCAAGCTGGGCCTCATGTAGGCAAAGAGTGC
This sequence comes from Ahaetulla prasina, assembly GCF_028640845.1. Taxonomy (NCBI): domain Eukaryota; kingdom Metazoa; phylum Chordata; class Lepidosauria; order Squamata; family Colubridae; genus Ahaetulla; species Ahaetulla prasina. The sequence goes on from NC_080540.1 coordinate 125,575,219, forward strand.
TGTGCCGTAGAAAAGGCTCACCACCAGGAGATGCGAGCCACAGGTCAAGACAGCACAGCGTTGGCCCTCAGCTGAGCAAATGCACAACATGGCAATCCCAATGCGGGCATAGGAGGCAGCAATGAGGATGAAAGGGGGCAGCAGAAGAATGAAGCCAAATACAAACACAACTATCTGCTGAGGAGTCAGCAGATGCCAGCTTGATCACAACCGGTACCTCACAAAAGAACTGATTGATGCGGTTTTTGGTACAATACGGCAGGCGCAAAGCAAAAGCATCGACAATGAGGGAATTGAGGAAGCCACTCAACCAAGCAGGTCCAACTACAGAAGTGCCAGTTCATGATGGTGGTATAGTGTAAGGGGTGGCAGATTGCCACGTAGTGGTCATAGGCCATGAAACCCAACAGCACACATTCTGCCATACCAAACACCAGGAAAATATACATCTGGAAGCACACCAAAGGGTATGGCTTTATGCCTAGAAAGGAGGTGTGCCAACATCTGTGGGATGGTAACTGAGGAACAGCAAAGGTCCAACAGAGACAAATGGAGGAGGAGGAAATACATCGGCGTGTGTAAATGATGTTCAACCCCAATTAACCTCACCATTGTGCAGTTCCCTAGTAGGGAAACTAAGTATATGACCAAAAAGAGAACAAAAAGCATGGTTTCAGTCATGGCCCCCTCTGCCAGTCCCAGGAGGACGAACTCAGCCACGGAGCTCTGATTGCACCGCTCCATCACATGTGTCAGCCAGGCAAACCTTGCAGAAGTGAAACAGGAAGAAGAGGAGTTAGAGGGAAGTCATATCACTGCCCCCATGATTCAGTCATTTTGTACATTGGTACATTGGTTAAGTCACCTACTTGCACAGTGTTTTGTCCAGGGCTAACTCCAGAGTCAATGTCAACAATCTCCTGACAAATGGTTATCTCATTTGTCACATAGGAACTTTTTAAAAAACATAGTAACTTTAAGATAGGTAGACTTCAACTCTCAGAATTCCCTAGCCAGCTTTGTAAGAATTCTGGGAATTGCAGTCCATCTGGCTAAAAGCTGCCTAGGTTGGGAAGCGCTGCCTTAAATATAATTTTCTTTCTTTCTGAGTACAATTGCATAGAATGGTAGCTGCCCGGTATCTCTCTGAAATAAGTTAAAACTCCTTGAAAAAAAAACATAGACAGACCTTTCCTCACCAAAACAGGTTCATTGTCACCATGATATATTAAACTAAACATACAAGTAATGTGAAGGAAATTCTACCTCCTGCCTTCCACAGCTTTACAGTTTACAAGCCAAGTCATGCCCCATCTTTGCACAATCACTTTGTAACTGGAAATACTGGCTGGGCAATTGCTTGCTGTTATTGATTTCTCTCACAATCCAAGCAACAAGATAGTTTATTTAAGGAAACAGCTGCAGACAAACAATTTCTTCCCCCTTCCTCCCACCTTTTTTGCACAAAAACCACATAAGCAGAGAGACATCTAAAGGTGCTGCAGCGTATTGCAACAAGTAGTGCCTTTGCTTTATAATATAAGCCCAATCACTCAATTGCCTATTCATGCTTGAAGTTAATTTCTCTATTACCTTCTAGTTCTAAACAAGCACTCTTGGTGTATCTGGTGAGCTACATCTAAAATAGAAAAAATTCTAAATACAAATAAGGAACTGATCTCCATGCGTTAGCAAAATAAACAATGCAGACTCTCTTGATTTGCAGATCTTTTACAAATTGTCTCTTTACATATTCTGCTTATTGCTTTTCACATGTCTGGTACTCTCTGGAGAAAACGGGGAGCTTTCCTAGCGATTATTTTGTGAATTGCAATAGCAAAGGATGACCTACTTGGACATGAAGTAAGATGCAACAATGGGACAGGTTGTTACATCCTGAGGACAGCCAACTGTGGAAGCGGGAAGCCATTTTGTTTAATGGCTTAGAATAAATTCAGTCAGAAAGAGAGATTTTCCTCTCCTTCCTAGAGACTTCTGTGGCTTTGTTCTTGAAGATCTACACTACAGAAAGCCAATTTGTTATATATGTGTATTGTATTTGCACACCACCAACACCACCTCCCCCCCACATGTCTGGTTATGCTGACTACTGCTGATGAAAAATGCAGTCAAAGCATCCAGACATTTACCTGTACCACTCAATTCTAGAAGTGAGGCAATGACAGCTAGAATATAGGAAATGATAAAATCCTTTCTAGAACAGATCCAAGTTCTGCCTGGGTGTCCAAACCACAAGGGTCTGCTAGAAGTCTTAGTAAAGTCCAATCATGAAACAAACACCATTTCAGACAGATAGTTGTCCTTCTGAAAAACTTCCATGCTGGAGCACCCATGACTTCTGGAGGCAAGTCATTCTACTAATTAATTGTTCTAACTGTCCAGAAATTGCTCCTTAGTTCTAAGTTATTATAAGAATAGCTGCTGTGGTATGATTATTTTTGATATAGTTTTTAAATTATTTTAAATTTAAACATTCCATCTTCCGTTAAACAGTGTGTCATCTGGGTACAAGTATCTCTGTGCAATAACAATCAAAATTTACAACAGTATTCATTACATTGATATTGATTCTCTAATCTTACAACAGTAATATTGAGTATAATAAGCCTATTCATTTCTCCCTAACATATCTTCTAATAGGAATATAAATATATTGTTAAACATAATAATCTTAATAGTCATATTGGAAACAGTCGTTATGTTGTTTATATCTCTATCTTAACATATTTTCTATATTTCACTGATCTCCATTTATTTCTAACATCTGTTTTTATTCTCTAACCATCAATAAAATAGTTCCCATGTCATATAATATTCAGTTTGTTCTTTCTTCTTAATAGTAAGCAATAATCTATTCATTTCTGCACTTTCTAATATTTTCCTAATCACATTCTCATCAATAGGGATCTCTTCACTTTTCCACTTTTGTGCAAATACAATTCTAGCTGCAGTTAATACATGTATAATTAAATATGCATTCCCTTTACTATAAGTTTCAGGTAAACTCCCTAACAAAAATATTTCTGGTTTTAAATCAATGTGCTGCTTTATCATCTTTTCCAGCCACAGTTTTTTTTTTAATTTACATTTATATCCCGCCCTTCTCCGAAGACTCAGGGCGGCTTACAGTGTGTTTGTATTTTTGTCCAATATCTTTTTGCTTCTGCACATGTTCACCACATATGATAATATGACCCAGGCATCTAGTGGCATTTCCAACATTTAGCTGACTTATCTTTAAACATCTTTGCCAACCTCGCCAGTGCCAGGTGCCATCTATAAAACATCTTATATAGATTTTCTTTATATGCAGTTGACATTGTTAATTTATAGTTCCTGTCCCACAACTTGTGCCATTTATCTAGTTCTATTGTGTAACCAAAATTTTTTTCCCATGCTGTCATTATCTCCTTCACTTTTTCATCTTCCAGTTTAATGCCCAGAATCTAATTCTGGAAAGGTTGGACTTCATTAAAAAGTTATTGTTGCATTTCACTTGAATAGTAGTTCACTCATATTTAGTGACCCTTGAATTAAATTAGTTACACTAAACAAGTTTATTCTATTGTGACTAATAAGTAGACAATCGATATTTCAGGGAACCATTTTTTCTAAGTCTGACTCTTTTAGACCCATCTACATTTTGAGTTGGGAGACTAAATGTCCTTCTCCTTTGCATTGATGAAGTGTTTCTGTGAAAACAGTCCATACAACCAATTGTGGGTTTGTAAGCTGCATTCTTTGTGTTCCATACTATGGGATGATCAGAATGGAAATTCTGTCTTCTATTACAGAGGTCTCCAACCTTTGCTGGCTGAGGAATTCTGGGAGTTGAAGTCCACAAGTCTTAAAGTGACCAAGGTTGGAGACCCCTGTTCTATTAGGTCTCATTCAGTTTGATGAAAGAAAAGCTACTTTAGAAATTATCTAACATCAGGAGAAAATTAAACTGATGGTACTGTGCTCATTCATTCGTTTGTCACCAAGAAATGTGTGAGAATGTTTTCTTTGTCCTTGTGCAAATTTCTGTGCATTGCAGTCTTCCATTTCATCAATTCCAAATAAAAAAGCTGGGGGGGGGGGGAAACCCTCCCATTGGGATTTATCTATAATACTGCTGTGAGAGATGGATTTCAATTTTGAAAAGATTTTTTCCTTCCCAAACAAAAATTGGTTGAAGTCATCTCCTCGATTTCTTTTTCCACAAATTGACAGATATTTTCAAAATGTCATTTGCACCTAAAAGATGTGAGAGCTAACTCTGCCACTTCAGTTGGGGAAAATGTCCATCATTTAACTTGCATAAGAGCAACAGTTTGTGGGCTGCTTTTCCTTTCCAAAAATGTCTATGAGTTTAATTAAACTTCTGGAATAAACCAGTTGGCAGGAGACACCACCTTATCAGTGGGCTGACTGCTTGCTTTCCAAGTAAGTTATTAGCTTTATTGTAGTTGGATATCAAATGGGATTAATGTCTGAGGTAATTGCTTTTTGGCCTTTTATAATTATAAGAGGAAATATTTAAGTGGTTTCCCCCCCCTCAACTCTTTTCCTTTCCTTTTTTTCTCCTTTGCATTGCAATAAATGAATGGACTACTGCACGTAAGCTGTTTATAATATAAAGCAAGCAATAAGGAAATGAATACATGGATTTAAATGGATTTGTGTCATAGTCTTGATTTTACAAGATAAAATCTTATAAAAATGGGTTGCATTGCAGAAACAAAAAAATAGGGTTTGTGCAGTTTTGAAAATCTCCATATGCACTGACAGATGCTGAATAAGTAATTTCCTATGGGGTTGAGTCAGAATGTGTAATATATTGCTAATTGTCTTGCTAACTGACCTCTGAGTAAGTATATTTTGAAAAGAAAAATAAATCTCTGTGGCAAGTGTGAGGGACCTTCTGTGTGACTTTAATTTGTTATCCTTTTTGCTAGGGCATTTTAGCTATTCTTCTTCTTCTTCTTCTTCTTCTTCTTCTTCTTCTTCTTCTTCTTCTTCTTCTTCTTCTTCTTCTTCTTCTTCTTCTTCTTCTCTCTCTCTTTCTCAGACAGAGAAACAGACACACTGACTGACTGACTGACTGACTGACTGACTGATTGACTGCAAGTTGACTTTCCAGCTTTTACTGGAGCTGGACCAGGATGGAAAGTGGAAGATCTAAGAAATCTCTTGATAAACAGATTGAGATCATCCCAAATTGTAGACAGCTATCCTATTCTATATTCTATCAAATTGCTTAACTGTGTTGCCAGGTTTCCCCTATATAGTGCATCCTACAAGAAGGCTGTGGTAGGTTTTTTTATGAAAGGAAGAATCTGTTTTAAATATTTTCTGCTTATTTTCACATAGAGAATTATAATTGTATTGCTTAATTTTTAACCCTGTGTTGTGTAAATCCAGTAAATCAATTAAATTTAAATTGATAAATTTAAAGTTTGATTCAGTTAATGATTTTACTCTGGGTTTTGCCCAGAAAACTGTTCAAGCTTTCCAAGCTGCAATTTTGACTCTTTTCCTGCTAGATAATATCTTTTCGTTTTTCTCTTCCAAAGTGGCATTTTATGCTGCAGTTACTGAGCATGCTCTGTGTATCCTATGTTATTTCTTGTGAGGATTTTCAGGGATGGAATTCTTTCTTTCAATCACAAGGGGACAATCACTGCAACCATCATAAGCTTATTCTCCTTTGGGCACGCTTGTTATTGACATACATTACTCAAATGCATGGAAATGTTGGCTTCCCAGGGTTCCCAGTCTTGCCATCCCAAGATGCTGTGGAGAGACTTTTTCTATGGAATATATTTCCAGCAATTCATTTCCAAGCTGGCAACAGAGAAAGATAAATCTTTTTCATCATGTCCTGTGTGGAAGATGCCAAGTAAAGAGAGACAGAGCAAAAATTCTGTTCTGGTATCTCTCTGCATTTCTATATTAAAATGGGGAAGGAATATAAGTCACTTTTTACCTCAGTCAGCATAGACATGTAACAGGCTCCTGTCCTTATTGTAGCGGTGTGGCTGGGTTTATAGTTAAAGGAGAGAAATGGATATTTAGCTCCTGTAGCTGCAGGCCCCTAACTAAGCAACATTTCAGGTTTGATGACTTCTGATGATTTCATTTAACTGTTTTTGCAAATCTCTCTCACTGCAATGGATCTCCTCATGGAAACATCATGACTTCCTTGTGTTTTCAGAACTATAACCCAACCACAGCGGTCCTGGATTCTAGCTGTTGCCCTCAGTTCCATGCAAATGTATTCATAGAATACATTTGAATAATAGAATTTGTATAATATAGAATAGAATTTGAATAATAGAATAATCTATGAATACAAATGTATTCATAGAATACATTTGTGAGAAAAAGAAGGTACAAATATGCTTGTTCAGACAATGTCTGGATTATACATTTGTTTAATCATCCACAAGATCAGTATTTGAAATATAAGAAAATTGCATGGGGGAGGAGGGTTAATCCTGAATGTGGGAAGATTTATTTTTCTGTCATTAGGGTTGAATGAATGAGATCAGGTATATTCTATTACAATCCCAATTGATTGAATTGTACTTTGGTTTATCTTCCAGAATGTGCACAAGTATTTCATTCTGGAGGAGCAAGGCCGATGCTACCGTTGGGTAGAAATAGGAAGGAGGTTTCCTTATCTATTTTCATCTTATCTTGAATAAATACTGGTGACACACTGTCTCCTTTGCCTTCCTTAAAATATTTACTGGTCTTAGACGCAGAGAAAGAAAATGCTGGCCCATTGTTTGTATTGAACCAAAGATAACTTGGTACTCAAGCTCAGGAAGGCAAATGTTTTCCCTTGCTTCTACTATAAAGGAACATGAGGAATCAGCCAAAATTTGAGAAGGTAAATACAAGTAAAAAAACAAGTGGTTGAAGAAATTATAGGACAAAAGAAAATAGCAATAATAGTAGACTCATACGCCACTTTACAGTGCTTTTACAGTTCTTTCAGTTTACAGTCAGCATATTGCCCCCCAACAATTTGGCTCCTCATTTTACCCACCTCGGAAGGATGGAAGGCTGAGTCAACCTTGAGCCTGATGAGAGCTGAACTGCCAAATTGCAGTCAGCTGGCAGTCAGCAGAAGTAGCCTGCAGTATTGCACCTAACCATTGCACTGCACTGTGGACTACTATGATAAAACTACACTGCCAAAACATCCAAAGTATGGTTTATGTTTACATGCAAAAAAGGGGACTTTTGAAACAAATCATGTATTTTAAATATGTCTTTATTTCCATATGGGCCATTCCATGAGCCAGCTCAGTATACACCATAACTTACAGGTTCTAGATAGAAGGAATTAAAACTTTTTTGCCCATTTTTTTCTCAGTTGTGAATCAACAGCAGAAAACATGTATTAAAAAGGATTAAATGGTATTACAATAATCTACAGTGTGCTATTCTTTACTATTCCACTTTTAGGAAACTCAGCGGTAAATTAAAGCTGAGTTGGAATATATGTGCCCATGCTTAGTTAAGGAAAAGAAGACTTGCACAGACTAACCTGAATGGAGGTTGCCAAATGAATTTCTTCCTCCCCTTTCCTCTGAGATCAAGTCTTTAATAGGCCCGAAGCTTCAAGAATCCTGCTAAAGAAGCACTCATCTTCTTCTCTAACCTCGTATTGGTTCTCTTACTCAGGCAAAAGCTGCTCTGAATCTAATCTGGTTTGGGGAAATCAGCAGGTAAAATGATATTAATAGAATAGAGCTGGAAGGGATCTTGGAGGACTTCTAATCCACCCCCCTGCTGAAGCAGGAGAAATATACCAGGGGTGTCAAACTCGATTTCATTGAGGGCTGCATCAGGCACCTTGGGAAGCCAGGGTGGGCATGGCCAGCTCAATGTAATTCATGTGAGGGGACACCTGTGGTGGCCCGAGCACTCTGCCCGCGAAAATGGGCTCCTGATTTCCATTTTTAGCTGCGGTATCTTTCTGCAGCCCTCTGCTACGAAAACGGAGCTCTGAAGGGCCGCAGGCAGCCCTCCTGGGCTCCATTTTTGCTGGAAGAGGCACCGTGGGCCAGTCCTTCACTGTTTCCAGGGCAGCCCCATGGGCCAGAACTAAGCACATGTGAGCTTTGAGTTTGACATCCCTGACCTATACCATCTCGGATAAGCGACTCTTCTTAAAAACTTCCAGTGATGAAGCACCCACAACTTCTGAAGACAAAGCTGTTCCACTGGTTAATTGTCTTCACTGTTAGGAAGTTTCTCCTTAATTCCAGGTTGCTTCTCTCTTTGACTAGTTACCAACCATTATTTCTTGTCCTTGTGTAGGTAAGAACTCTAATGGTTTAGTTCTTTGGTTGCCTCTAGGACATAGATTTTCAACTAGTTGTAACTTACTCAAAGCAGATTCTCACTCTCCTCAGTTAAAGAAAGTATAACATAAATTGGGCAAGATCCTTTAGACCCTGAATGTGCAGGCTTGTACTACCGTATATACAATAGGTGTTATTGAAACAGGACAAATTGTTTCACAAAGGCCATGGAGAAGGATTGAACAAGAAGAAAATATATTTGGCCAAGGGGAAACCCATCTTGAATGCTCCCTTGAAAAGGGAAATTTAGATATGGAAAACTCATCTGCTTCCGCTGATGCCCTTTCTCAGACATTCTAAGAGATTTTCTAATTTTGCAGATAACTTTTCTGGGAAGAAAGAAAACCTAGTCTTTCTTTCCAGTAAATACGGCACTAATAAACCGACTAGTAAGCCTTATGTGAGAAGCCAATAATGCTTGGTCTGGATTTCTAAATATGTATAAAAGACTAAAGAGGAACCTTTACAAGAACTTTCAAAGATCCTTTCCTTTACCAATCAAATGTTCCCTTTTTCTGGCTGACTACAGATATGGTTTCTTCTCAGCCTCCGTTTCTGAACAGAGCTGAAGACAGCACCAGAGTCATGTCTTTGGAGAGGTTGTTTTCTTGCTTAATAATTTTCTCAAAGCACCCTTTACCTCCTTGTTTCTAAGGCTGTAGATGAGGGGATTCATCATGGGGGTGACCACCATGTAGAACACAGACACAGCCTTATCCTGGCCTGTGGCAGAACTGACCAAGCTGGGCCTCATGTAGGCAAAGAGTGCTGTGCCGTAGAAAAGGCTCACCACCAGGAGATGCGAGCCACAGGTCAAGACAGCACAGCGTTGGCCCTCAGCTGAGCAAATGCACAACATGGCAATCCCAATGCGGGCATAGGAGGCAGTAATGAGGATGAAAGGGGGCAGCAGAAGAATGAAGCCAAAGACAAACACAACTATCTCTGCCTCTGAGGAGTCAGCAGATGCCAGCTTGATCACAACCGGTACCTCACAAAAGAACTGATTGATGCGGTTTTTGGTACAATATGGCAGGCGCAAAGCAAAAGCATCGACAATGAGGGAATTGAGGAAGCCACTCAACCAAGCAGGTCCAACTACAGAAGTGCCAGTTCATGATGGTGGTATAGTGTAAGGGGTGGCAAATTTCCATGTAGCGGTCATATGCCATGAGACCCAACAGCACAAATTCTGCCATACCAAACACCAGGAAAATATACATCTGGAAGCACACCGGACAAAGAGTATGGCTTTATGCCTAGAAAGGAGGTGTGCCAACATCTGTGGGATGGTAACTGAGGAACAGCAAAGGTCCAACAGAGACAAATGGAGGAGGAGGAAATACATCGGTGTGTGTAAATGATGTTCAACCCCAATTAACCTCACCATTGTGCAGTTCCCTAGTAGGGAAACTAAGTATATGACCAAAAAGAGAACAAAAAGCATGGTTTCAGTCATGGCCCCCTCTGCCAGTCCCAGGAGGACGAACTCAGCCACGGAGCTCTGATTGCACTGCTCCATCTCATGTATCAGCCAGGTAAACCTTGCAGAAGTGAAACAGGAAGAAGAGGAGTTAGAGGGAAGTCATATCACTGCCCCCATGATTCAGTCATTTTGTACATTGGTACATTTTTTAAGTCACCTACTTGCACAGTGTTTTGTCCAGGGCTAACTCCAGAGTCAATGTCAACAATCTCCTGACAAATAATAACCATCCACACTGAATCTCTTGAAGTTAATGTAAAAGAATGTTATTGTTTGGTTTCCAGTTTCCAGTGTAGGATACAATCACTCATCCAGAAATTTATTTTGCTCCTTTTTGATGCTCTCTCTCTGATCTCTTTGTTCTGGGTGATTCCGTTGCTTCCTCTCAAGCACTTTAAAGAGGTGGTTGTATTAGTTTTTAGTTAATTTAGTTAATTAGTTTGTTAGCCTGTGTATACTATAGTTTATTTTTCCAACCCTCCTTCCCTTATTTGCATCATTGACTTTTTTCCCAATAGAAAGCTTGTCATCTATAAAGTAATAATTCAAGGCATAAGAGTCACTACAGCAAGAGAAGGTTGGGCCTGGTTTAGACATGATCCTACTCCAACGTGATCCTGCTTTGGAAGTGGATGTGGTCCATTAAAATGGTCTCACCCTGACTTGCTGTTCCTGTTCCCAAACACTCAGATAGCAGCATGACCATGATAAGCATGAATGCACCAATGCTGATCTTTAAAAGGGGGGAGGGGGAAGTAACTTTAAGCTGGGTAGACTTCAACTCTCAGAATTCCCTAGCCAGCTTTGCTAAGAATTCTGGGAATTACAGTCCATCTGGCTGAAAGCTGCCTAGGTTGGGAAACTCTGTCTTAAATATAATTTTCTTTCTTTCTGAGTACAGTTGCATAGAATGGTAGTTGCCTGGTATCTCTCTGAAATAAGTCACAACTCCTTGGCTCACCAAAACAGGCTCATCCTCACCATGATATTTTGTTTATACTAAATATACAAGATCTGGCATAACAATGGTGTAATGTGGAGGAGATTCTGCCTCCTGCCTTCCAGATGTAATGTTGTCCACAGCTTTAAGCTTACAAGCCAGCTTTTCCCTATCAGTCTGCCTATGCACCATCTTTGCACAATCACTTTGTAACTGGAAACATTGGCTGGGCAATTGCTTGCTGTTATTGATTTCTCTCACAATCCAAGCAACAAGATTTAAGGAATTGTTTATTTAAGGAAACAGCTGCAGACAAACAATTTCTTCCCTCTTCCTCCCCTCCTTTTTTCCACAAAAATCACATAAGCACAGTGACATCTAAAGGTGCTGCGGCGTATTGCAACAAGCAGTGCCTTTGCTGTATAATATAAGCCCAGAACTTATTGGTACAGTTGTATATCAATGTAAAGCAAGGAGGGATAGGCAATTGGCTATTCTCCAGATCCATCAATTTCAGATAAGGCCAATGACAAGAGGTTCCAGAAGCTGCATTCTAAACATCCGGAAGTCACTCAGTTGCCTATTCATGCTTGAAGTTACCAGTAATTTCTCTATTACCTTCTAGTTCTAAACAAGCACTCTTGGTGTATTTAGTGAGATATATGTAAAATACCAGTAGAACCATTTCTAAATCCAAATAAGGATCTGATCTCCATGCATTAGCAAAATAAACAGTGTGGTCTCTCTTGCTTTGCAGGAGATTTTTTACAAATTGTCTCTACATATTCTGCTTATTGCTTCTCACATGTCTGGTACTCTCTGCAGAAAACGGAGAGCTTTCCTAGCGATTATTTTGTGAATTGCAATAGCAAAGGATGACCTACTTGGTCATGAAGTAAGATGCACAATGGGAAAGGTTGTTACATCCTAAGAACAGCCAACTGTGGGAAAGGGAAGCCATTTTGTTTAATGGCTTAGAATAAATTCAGTCAGAAAGAGAGAGATTTTCCTCTCCTTCCTAGAGACTTCTGTGGCTTTGTTCTTGAAGATCTACACTACAGAAAGCCACTTTGATTTCTCCCAGAAGCACGAAGCTGAAGCCTGAAGATGACAAATGAGACTTCGTCGAAACGTCGCCAAGACACTTCTAATTTTACACCGGAGAAAACCCGAACAACCAAAGACCTACATATATATAGGTATATATACATACATTACATTTGCACACCACCAACATCACCTCCCCCCCCCCACATGTCTGGTTATGCTGACTACTGCTAATGAAAAATGCAGTCAAAGCATCCAGACATTTACCTGTACCACTCAATTCTAGAAGTGAGGCAATGACAACTAGAATATAGGAAATGATAAAATCCTTTCTAGAACAGACCAAAGATCCGCCTGGGTGTCCAAACCACAAGGGTCTGTTAGATGCCTTAGTAAAGTCCAATCATGGAACAAAGCCGGTAATATTTCCACAGCCTTCTCCAACTGAGCAATTAGAGCTAACGTAGCCTCTATGAATGGATGTAACTCCCTTTATATACATCTTGCTACTGCATTGTGTAACAGTTAATTCTTAACATGGCATGTAATACTATATGCTTTTGGAAGGAAATCCCATTGAATATAATGAGACTTATTTCTGAGAATATAAGAAAATAACAGAGTAACTGAATTGGAAGGGATCTTGGAGATCTTCTACTCCAATCTCCTGCTGAAGTAGGAAACCCTATATTATTTCAGACAGATAGTTTTCCTTCTTAAAAACTTCCATGTTAGAGCACCCACAATTTCTAGAGGCAAGTTGTTGCACTAATTAATTGTTCTAAATGTCAAGAAATTTCTCCTAAGTTAACATAAGAAGAGCTATTGTAGTATGATGGTAAAATGCTGGAGTAGGACTCAGGTTCTCAGGACAAGACTCAGTTTCTAGTCCTCCTCTATACACTGAAGTCTAAGTGTATCAGACTTCAGTGCCTTCTAAAGGCATCTAAGTGCCTTTTACCTCTCGCTCAGCCTGTGGGAATCAAAAACATTGGATCAGCCTGGAAGATTAAAGCAACCATCTCTATCTTCTAGAGGATAGGATATCAAGTCTAATCATCCCAAGCAAACCTGCTGAGGGGGCAGGGGGAAGCATAGTATGCAGTTATTCTTTTATTTATTTTGAACATGTCCCAGATTTCTGTTCTGGATAAAGAAAAGAAAAGGAAAAAAATCCATTGCTTTGTGATTAGAACTACTTTTCCTTTTTTTTCTTTTCATTGCACTTCCTCTCCACAGTTGCTAGTAGAGAAGGAGAAATTTATTAATATAATTTTTTGACTCATTGTGTTTCTTCCCTTACAGATAATAGTTCAACAGGAGCTGCTATGGAATGTAGGAATAATGGGGACATGACAGAGAACTTTAATATAAGGAAAGGCAAAAGACAAGGATGTCCTTTGTCCCCTCTACTACTTATTGGAAGTGTTAAACAGACATTAAACAAGACTCAGAAATAAAAGGTATAGAAATAAAAAAAAAGAAAAATACAGATTACAGGCGTTTGCAGATGATTTGGTATTTATTCTAGAACAGCGGTTCTCAACCTGTGGGTCGCGACCCCATTGGGAGTCGAATGACGATTTGCCAGGGGTCGCCTAAAACCATCGGAAATATGGGAAGTATACTTGCGAGTCGAAGAATCGCACTCCAATGGTTGACTCCACAAGCCAGCTGCAGGCTCTTCAAATCGCTAGCCGAATTCGGCTTAAGGCGCGATGAATTAAAAAAGAGGGAAATCTTTGCTCTGATATCTCCCTCTCAAGCCAGCTGCAATCACTCCCAATCGCTAGCCTAATCTGGCTTCAGGCGCGATAAACTTAATAGGGGAGGAGTCACCGCTTTAATGCCTCCGTCCTCAAGGCAATCGCAAGGAGTTCAGATCGCTAGCCAATACGGCTTCAGGCGTGATAAATTCAAAAAAACAGTTTGCCACTTTTTTTCTCCTTCTGCGGCTGCTGAGGCGCACTGAGATCGCTGCCTATCACCACAATGAATTTTACGGTTGGGGTGCCACATCGTGGGGAATTGTATTAAAGGGGTCGCAGCACTATAAAGGTTGAGAACCACTGTTCTAGAAGAACCATAAGAAACTGGACCCAAATTAATTAAAAATGATAGAAGAGTATGGTAAAATTTCAGGATTGAAAATAAACAAAGAGAAAACTAAGATACTAGTCAAAAATGTTAGATAAACAAAAAAAATTGATGAAGAAGGCAGACATTCAGATAATTAAGAAAGTAAAAGACTTAGGAATTCAACTAACAGCAAAGTGTGCAACCATCAAAGAAGATAATTATACTAGGCTGTTGCAACAAATTAAACTAGATCTGGAGAAATGGAAAAACTTGCAATTATCAATGATAGGAAGAATAGCTACAATAAAGGTGAATATCTTGCCAAGATTATTATTTTTGTTCCAAACAATTCCAATAAAGTTAAAAAAAATACTTTGAGGAGCTAAATAAACTGATATTAAAATACATTTGGCAAGGAAAAAGAGCAAGAATAAGATTGAAACATGTTACAAGACTCTAAAAACAAAGGGGGTTTTGGGTTGCCAGATTGGAAGTTATACTCAGTTCTACTTACCTTTACTACCAGTTCGCACCGCACCGCGCATGTGCAGAAGCTTCCTGATGACGTCTGGGTCAGTGGATGAAGCCTCCCACCGGTTTTACTACCGATTCTTGCAAACCCACCAATGGTTATACTATTAGGCCTCTGCACTTACATGGGTGAAAGAATGGATACATTTGAGGCATAAAAGATTATTAACTTTGGAGGGACATGATCTTCAGCTGGGGTGGCATGCCTTTCTATGGTATGGGCAAAACAAAATACATAGATAGTTTAAAAGACATTATGTTAGAAATGCTTCGCTGTTAGTATGGGGGAAGTAAAAAATATATATATACGAAAATACCAGTCTGGCTGTCCACGATGGAAGCACTGATACCTCCGAATGTTGTTAATTTGGAAAAAAAATTACAAGATATAAAGACATTTGGAATGAAAAGGGGGAACTTAAAACTAAGCAAGAGTTGAATAATGAAGGGATTGACTTAACATGGTGGCTGCATGTGCAAATACAATCAAGATATGAGAAAGATGTAAAAGTGTATGGCTTTTATAAAGGACCAACAGAACTAGATCAGATACTACTAGGGACAGATGAAAAACTAATTATAAAAATGTATAGCTATTTATTGACTATCAGAATGGAAGAAGAACAAGTGAAAAAACAATGATAGTGTGGGTCAAAAACTTTGGATATAATATAGAGCTAGATAAATGGCAGAAATTGTGGAACAGAAATTATAAATTAACAATGTCAACTGCCTATAAGGAAAATTTATATAAAATGTTTTATAGGTGGCACCACCAGTAAGACTGACAAAGATGTTTGAAAACATCTCCGCCAAATGTTGGAAATGTAATCAGATACTGGGTTTATATTATGATATATGATGGACATGTCCAGATGCAAAAAAAAATGGACAAAAATACACACATGGTTAGAAAAAAATGATAAAGCAACATATTGATTTTAAACCAGAAATATTTTTGCTGGGTGTTTTATCAGAAGGCAATACATATCTAATTTTACATGTGTTTAACAGCAGCGAGAATTGTTTTTGCACAACAGTGGAAAAATGAAGAGATCCCTTCAGATGAAAGTGCTATTAAAAAAAATTAGAATGTGCAGAGATGGACAGATTAACACTAAAAATAAAGGGGAAGGAAGAAAAAGAATACTTTTTAACATGGGACTTGTTTTATCAATGGTTAACTAACAGAACAGAGGTTAGAAACTAAAAAGATTAAGAGAACGATTAACTATATATAATTTTCTAGTATGGATAATCTAGTACTATTATTACTATGTGATTATTATTAATGATATGTATATTATGATTACTATTATTTTTATATTTTTGTTATTGTTCAAAACTAATATCTATATGAACAGCATGTTGTCTAAGTACAATTACTTATATATATATATATATATATATTTATATATATATATATATATATATATATATATATATATATATATGTTTTCTGAGGTTTTCACGGGTGTTTGTATATAGGTCTTTGGTTGTTGGGTTTTCTCCGTGTAAAATTGGAAGTGTCTTGGCGACGTTTGAAGTCTCATTCGTCATCTTCAGGCTTCAACCGTGCTTCTGGGAGCAATGTGTGATCGCAGCTGTTTCTTCCTTTTAACTGCTAGTGGGGTTTGAACTGATTGGGTGGGAGCTTGGCTGTGCTCTGATTGGATGGGGTTTTCTGTGCTCTGATTGGCTGGGGTGTGTCCTGTGTTGGTGGGGGCTTGGTTGTGCTCAGTTTAGTCTGTGTTGCAGGGGGATTTGAGCTGGTGAGCTGCATAGCTGTTGTTTGGCTTTGTGGTCGTGCTACATCTTCATAGTGGGTGTCAGTCTGCTGCATGTATGGATTGGAGGGTTTGAAATGGCTAATGTTGCAGCTGCGGTCTGGCTTCTGGTCCTTGGTCGTGCTTCATGATCAGTGTGGGTTTGGGTCTGCTTTCTGGGTGGATGTGCGGTGGTGACATCCTGTGTGGACCTCGTGAGTGTGGGTCTGGTGTCATTCCTCGTGTTAGGGACTCGTTTGTCAATAAGGGCAGGTTTCCAAATGGCTGGTAGGCGGAGGTGTCATCTCGTTTGTTCATGCTGTGTGGGCGTTTTTCTATCTCAATGGCTTCTCTGATTATTCTGTTGTTAAAGTGTTCAGTTTTGGCGATAGTTCTGGTCTTTTTAAAGTCAATATCATGTCCTGTGACTTTAAAGTGTTGGACCAGGAAGAGTTGATTCCTCTTTTTGAATGAGTTCTTGTGTTCTTCAATGCGTGAAGAACACGCTTGGAACACAAGAACTCATTCAAAAGAGGAACTAACTCTTCCTGGTCCAACACTTTAAAGTCAATATCATGTCCTGTGACTTTAAAGTGTTGGACCAGGAAGAGTTGATTCCTCTTTAACAACAGAATAATCAGAGAAGCCATTGATGAAGAAGACAAAACTGACTTCTAGCTATTTTCTCCACATTGAAAACAAAATTACCTCCTATCTTATCACCAGAAGGCTAATAGTAATAATAATACAATATCAAAATACAGCTCCAATTAGTTTGATATAAAGATCTAATGTTCAACTATATTTTAGGATTCTTTCTTTTCATTGCATTTCCTCTCCATAGTTGCTAGTAGAGAAGGAGAAATTTATTAATAGGTTTTTGTCTCATTGTGTTTCTTCCCTTACAGATAATAGTTCAACAGGAGCTGCTATGGAATGTAGGAATAATGGGGACATGACAGAGAACTTTAATATAAGGAAAGGCAAAATACAAGGATGTCCTTTCTCGCCTCTACTACTTATTTGAAGTGTTAAACAGAGACATTAGACAAGACTCAGATTCTAGTCCTCCTCTATACACTGAAGTCTAAGTGTATCAGACTTCAGTGCCTTCTAGAGGATAGGATATCAAGTCTAATCATCCCAAGCAAACCTCCTGAGAGGGCAGGGGGGAAGCATAGCATGCAGTTATTCTTTTATTTATTTATCTTCAACATCCTGTTTATGGATGTCATAGGGAAGTTTCAAAGTCTACCATGTGGAAGAAGACAAAACTGACTTCTAGCTATTTTCTCCACATTGAGAACAAAATTACCTCCTATCTTATCACCCGAAGGCTAATAGTAATAATAATACAATATCAAAATACAGCTCCAATTAGTTTGATATAAAGATCTAATGTTCAACTATATTTTAGGATTCTTTCTTTTCATTGCACTTCCTCTCCACAGTTGCTAGTAGAGAAGGAGAAATTTATTAATATAGATTTAATATAAATTTATTAATATAGATTTAATATAAATTTATTAATATAGATTTAATATAAATTTATTAATATAGATTTAATATAAATTTATTAATATAGATTTAATATAAATTTATTAATATAGATTTAATATAAATTTATTAATATAGATTTAATATAAATTTATTAATATAGATTTAATATAAATTTATTAATATAGATTTAATATAAATTTATTAATATAGATTTAATATAAATTTATTAATAGGTTTTTGACTCATTGTGTTTCTTCCCTTACAGATAATAGTTCAACAGGAGCTGCTATGGAATGTAGGAATAATGGGGACATGACAGAGAACTTTAATATAAGGAAAGGCAAAATACAAGGATGTCCTTTGTCCCCTCTACTACTTATTGGAAGTGTTAAACAGAGACATTAGACAAGACTCAGATTCTAGTCCTCCTCTATACACTGAAGTCTAAGTGTATCAGACTTCAGTGCCTTCTAAAGGCATCTAACTGCTTTTTCCCTCTTGTTCAGCACCATCTCTATCTTCTAGAGGATAGGATATCAAGTCTAATCACCCAAGTGAACCTGGCCATGCTGACGGGGCATGGGGAAATCTGTTAGGAAAATGTAATATATTAGGATATATGATATATAGTTAAATGTAATATGTTAGGATATATGATATATAGTTAAATGTAATATGTTAGGATATATGATATATAGTTAAATGTAATATGTTAGGATATATGATATATAGTTAAATGTAATATATTAGGATATATGATATATGATGGACATGTCCAGATGCAAAAAAAATGGACAAAAATACACACATGGTTAGAAAAATGATAAAGCAACATATTGATTTTAAACCAGAAATATTTTTGCTGGGTGTTTTATCAGAAGGCAATACATATCTAATTTTACATGTGTTTAACAGCAGCGAAATTGTTTTGCACAACAGTGGAAAAATGAAGAGATCCCTTCAGATGAAAGTGCTATTAAAAAAATACAGATTACAGGCATTTGCAGATGATTTGGTATTTATTCTAGAACAACCGTAAGAAACTGGACCCAATTTAATAAAAAAAAGATAGAAGAGTATGGTAAAATTGCAGGATTGAAAATAAACAAAGCGAAAACTAAGATACTAGTCAAAAATGTTAGACAAACAAAAAAAATTGATGAAGAAGACAGACATTCAGATAGTTAGGTCCACACAGGATGTCACCACACATCCACCCAGAAAGCAGACCCAAACCCACACTGATCATGAAGCACGACCAAGGACCAGAAGCCAGACCGCAGCTGCAACATTAGCCATTTCAAACCCTCCAATCCATACATGCAGCAGACTGACACCCACTATGAAGATGTAGCACCACCACAAAGCCAAACAACAGCTATGCAGCTCACCAGCTCAAATCCCCCTGCAACACAGACTAAACTGAGCACAACCAAGCCCCCACCAACACAGGACACACCCCAGCCAATCAGAGCACAAAAACCCCATCCAATCAGAGCACAGCCAAGCTCCCACCCAATCAGTTCAAACCCCACTAGCAGTTAAAAGGAAGAAACAGCTGCGATCACACATTGCTCCCAGAAGCACGAAGCTGAAGCCTGAAGATGACGAATGAGACTTCGAACGTCGCCAAGACTATATAATTTTCTAGTATGGATAATCTAGTACTATTATTACTATGTGATTATTATTAATGATATGTATATTATGATTACTATTATTTTTATATTTTTGTTATTGTTCAAAACTAATATCTATATGAACAGCATGTTGTCTAAGTACAATTACTTATATATATATATATAAAATATGTTATCTTCATTGGATCAGCCTGAAAGATTATGGTCTCTACCTTAAAGCAACCATCCTTCTCTTCTAAAGGATAGGATATCAAGTCCTGTGACTTTAAAGTGTTGGACCAGGAAGAGTTGATTCCTCTTTAACAACAGAATAATCAGAGAAGCCATTGATGAAGAAGACAAAACTGACTTCTAGCTATTTTCTCCACATTGAGAACAAAATTACCTCCTATCTTATCACCCGAAGGCTAATAGTAATAATAATACAATATCAAAATACAGCTCCAATTAGTTTGATATAAAGATCTAATGTTCAACTATATTTTAGGATTCTTTCTTTTCATTGCATTTCCTCTCCACAGTTGCTAGTAGAAGGAGAAATTTATTAATAGGTTTTTGACTCATTGTGTTTCTTCCCTTACAGATAATAGTTCAACAGGAGCTGCTATGGAATGTAGGAATAATGGGGACATGACAGAGAACTTTAATATAAGGAAAGGCAAAATACAAGGATGTCCTTTGTCCCCTCTACTACTTATTGGAAGTGTTAAACAGAGACATTAGACAAGACTCAGAAATAAAAGGTATAGAAATAAAAAAAGAAACCCAATAAAACTTTTATAGTGCTATTAAATAGCACTGATCACATTGACTGGTTGCACTGCAAAATCTGCACTTTAGCAAATTTCTTATATTTATCTGAGCAACTAGTTGCTAGCAGAAGAATAACACAATATGGCACCAGATGCAAACCCTGTTTGATACTGGAGGTCAGAAATTTACTGAATACTGAAAGATCTGAACATCTACACCAGGGGTCTCCAACCTTGGTCCCTTTAAGACTTGTGGACTTCAACTCGCAGAGTCCCAGAGCATGGATTGGATTAGCATGCAGTGGAAATTGTTTGCAAACTGAATCGTCTATGGCAGGGGTCTGCAAACTTGGCTCTTTTAAGACTTGTGGACTTCAACTCCCAGAGTCCCAGAGCATGGATTGGATTAGCATGCAGTGGAAATTGTTTGCAAACTGAATGGTCTATGGCAGGGGTCTGCAAACTTGGCTCTTTTAAGACTTGTGGACTTCAACTCGCAGAGTCCCAGAGCATGGACTGGATTAGCATGCAGTGGAAATTGTTTGCAAACTGAATGGTCTATGGCAGGGGTCTGCAAACTTGGCTCTTTTAAGACTTGTGGACTTCAACTCGCAGAGTCCCAGAGCATGGATTGGATTAGCATGCAGTGGAAATTGTTTGCAAACTGAATGGTCTATGGCAGGGGTCTGCAAACTTGGCTCTTTTAAGACTTGTGGACTTCAACTCGCAGAGTCCCAGAGCATGGATTGGATTAGCATGCAGTGGAAATTGTTTGCAAACTGAATGGTCTATGGCAGGGGTCTGCAAACTTGGCTCTTTTAAGACTTGTGGACTTCAACTCGCAGAGTCCCAGAGCATGGATTGGATTAGCATGCAGTGGAAATTGTTTGCAAACTGAATGGTCTATGGCAGGGGTCTGCAAACTTGGCTCTTTTAAGACTTGTGGACTTCAACTCGCAGAGTCCCAGAGCATGGACTGGATTAGCATGCAGTGGAAATTGTTTGCAAACTGAATGGTCTATGGCAGGGGTCTGCAAACTTGGCTCTTTTAAGACTTGTGGACTTCAACTCGCAGAGTCCCAGAGCATGGATTGGATTAGCATGCAGTGGAAATTGTTTGCAAACTGAATGGTCTATGGCAGGGGTCTGCAAACTTGGCTCTTTTAAGACTTGTGGACTTCAACTCGCAGAGTCCCAGAGCATGGATTGGATTAGCATGCAGTGGAAATTGTTTGCAAACTGAATGGTCTATGGCAGGGGTCTGCAAACTTGGCTCTTTTAAGACTTGTGGACTTCAACTCGCAGAGTCCCAGAGCATGGATTGGATTAGCATGCAGTGGAAATTGTTTGCAAACTGAATGGTCTATGGCAGGGGTCTGCAAACTTGGCTCTTTTAAGACTTGTGGACTTCAACTCGCAGAGTCCCAGAGCATGGATTGGATTAGCATGCAGTGGAAATTGTTTGCAAACTGAATCGTCTATGGCAGGGGTCTGCAAACTTGGCTCTTTTAAGACTTGTGGACTTCAACTCGCAGAGTCCCAGAGCATGGATTGGATTAGCATGCAGTTATTCTTTTAATTTCTAGAATTGTTTATTTCATTATAACGATATGCACCATAATTCCTAGATTTCTGTCCTGGAAAGAGAAAATGGATAAACTCATTGCTTTGTGAATAGAATTACTTTTCCTTTTTTTCCTTTTCATTGCATTTCCTCTCCATAGTTGCTAGTAGAGAAGGAGAAATTTATTAATAGTTTTTTGACTCATTGTGTTTCTTCCCTTACAGATAATAGTTCAACAGGAGCTACTACGGAATGTAGGAATAAGGTTTGGTTCTTTTTTTCTGATCATAACTACCAAATTTCTGTCCAAATTTTATCTCTACGTTAAAGTAACTTTGATTATTTCATTTACATTTAAATTAATATCTAGTTTAGACCAATACACTTCCAAACAAATACTAAACTTAGTCATAGATTACTTTTTCTGAGAGAAAGAGATGAAAAAAAGAAACCCAATAAAAATTTTATAGTACTATTAAATAGCACTGATCACATTGACTGATTGCACTGCAAAATCTGCACTTTAGCAAATTTCTTATATTTATCTGAGCAACTAGTTGCTAGAAGAATAATAATATAATATGGCACCAGATGCAAACCCTGTTTGATATTGGAGGTCAGAAATTTACTGAACACTGAAAGATCTGAACATCTACACCAGGAGTCTCCAACCTTGGTCCCTTTAAGACTTGTGGACTTCAACTCGCAGAGTCCCAGAGCATGGACTGGATTAGCATTCAGTGGGAATTGTTTGCAAACTGAATGGTCTATGGCAGGGGTCTGCAAACTTGGCTCTTTTAAGACTTGTGGACTTCAACTCCCAGAGTTCCTCACCCAGCAAAGCTCTGGAACTCGGGGAGTTGAAGTCTCTCTATTAAAGACCTTGGAGTTTACATATCAAATGATCTAAGTGCCAAAGCCCACTGCAACTACATAGCAAAAAAGGCTCTAAGAGTTGTAAACCTAATTTTGCGTTAGCTTCTTTTCCAAAAACTCTACACTACTAACCAGAGCATACAAAACATTTGCTAGACCTATTCTTGAATTCAGCTCACCTGTCTGGAACCCACACCACATCTCTGACATTAATACAATTGAATGTGTCCAGAAATATTTTACAAGAAGAGTTCTCTGCTCCTCTGAAACAACAAAATACCTTACACCACCAGACTTGAAATCCTGGGATTAGAAAACTTAAAACTCCACCGACTCTGACAAGACCTTTAACACACAGAATCATCTATTGCAATGTCCTTCCTGTTAAAGACTACTTCAACTTCAATTGCAATAATACAAGAGCAAATAATAGATTCAAACTTAATGTTAACCGCTTCAATCTTGATTGCAGAAAATATGATTTTTGTAACAGAGCTGTTAACTCTTGGAACACACTGCCTGACTCTGTGGTCTCTTCTCAAACTCCTAAAAGCTTTAACCAAAAACTGTCTACCATTGACCTCACCCCATTCCTAAGAGGACTATAAGGGGCGTGCATAAGAGCACAAAAATGCCTACCGTTCCTGTCCTAATGTTTCCTTTCATTATATCAAATTAATACAATTATTACATACTTTTGCTCATATATATGCTTATATGATACTTTGTTGATTTATGTTGATGCTTGTGCATACTGTTGTGACAAAATAAAAAAAAAAGTCCACAAGTCTTAAAGGGACCAAGGTTGGAGACCCCTGATCTACGCAGTCACTTTTTTGTTTTCTGAAGCAAACACAGTGACCATGCAACTATTCCCCAATCCCCCTAGACATGAAACTTAGAATCTGGGAATGATTTCAAAATAAGTGTCAGGAATCTCAAGGAGTTACATGCTATTCTTTGGCTCTTAAAACAAGTTATGATCATAGGCAGAATAATTGTAATCCCTTTGTGCGGATGTGGTTTTCATAAGGTTTATTGACATCCAGTCCTATCTCAGCTGTAAATTTTAAGTCTGCTTCTATTAGAAAATCACATGTGAAATTGATCTTCATGTTGATGGGGTCAAATATGCCAATGAATGAATCAGAGAATGCCTATTTTCTATTTCCCAAATATAATAACCACTTTCTTAGAATTCACTGGGAGAAATAAATGAAATAGCATTTGAGGGAGAATCTGTATATTTTACAGCAATAATGAACTGGTGGTTTTTGGTTTTTTTTAGAAAAAGCACAGAAGAACTTTTAATGGCATACCAAGTCAAAAATGAATTGGAGTTAAGGTATTAACATTCTGTTAATATGATTACTCTTACATATAAAATATTTTCCTCCTGCTTACGCTTAAAATATACAGATTGGTGAGTATTTTTGAAAGGACTTTAGCGCTTATTAGAAATCTTAAACTCTGCGTCTTTGGTTTATGATTAATAAAATAAAATTTCTTTATTCCTGGTAAAAACGTGTATGTGCTATGCAAAGAAAAGCTTTCCTGGGAAAAATCATGCTACAAATCTATAGGATTTTAAATTATTAAATCTATAGTCATTGATAATTGGAGGTATATCCAAATAAAATTATTAGGGATTCCATGAGGTCGGTTTGGAAAAAGAATTGTTTAAAAATACATTTGTCATCAAGGTTCACACAATTTACATGAAGACATACAATCTATTACAATGATGAAAGGAATCCATCATCTCATTATACTCAAGAATCCATTAAATAACAACTATCGTCTGGGCTCAAATAATCCAACGGTCAAACAATGCCTAAAGAAAATTAATACACAAAACATACTGATTCCAAGTATGAATTTACTGGCATTATTTTGGTTTTCCAGGTATACAGGCTTCATGAGATCCAGAGATGGAATGATTTCAATGCCAAAAGTGTTCGATCTTTCAAATATCAAAAAAAATGGAGTGATCATTTAGCATGAAGTCCCATGGTGTCAGACACAGCCCATTATAAGATGAAAGTGCAAGTTGGAAAGTCCCAAAGTGCAAATATACCTTTGTCAGGAGCTGAAGGATTAAAGCATCTCCTGGGGACTACAGGGACAAAGAAGCATGAACTTTGTTCTGCCTTTGACGCATATCCACAGCTAATAATGATGGCAAGCTACTTTGAACTCTATAGGTGTTGGTTGAAGTGGCATGTGGATTTGGAAGGTCTAATGTAAATCGCTTATCAAAAACATGCTCAAGAGGCTATTTTCTGGGTCATTTCCATGTTTTGGAGGTACATTGTTATTGTTCATATATTGTTATATAAAAGGGCACTTTTATAATATGATGTTTGTTAATCTTGTCGATGTGATTTATTTCAACAGATACCTGCCTTAGAAGGATTTTTAATTGACACCTAGGGAAGAAATAGCAAAATGGAAATGGGTTTATTAAAGAGGAGACTACAACTGTGATGGAATGAGAAGCCAATGAATAGACAGCTCTTTGTAATTCTTCTATGGGTAAGAAGAGGATTTGTGATCACTTATAAGTACTCCATACAGTTGCTCTATACAAGACAGCAGTCTCTGACAAGGCTAAAGGAGATGAAGGAATAGCCATCTTTTTACTCAAACCATGATTGGCACTTTCAAAAGGACACTAGGTTTTTTTTTTGGTTTTTTTTTGTTTACATTTATATCCCACCCTTCTCCGAAGACTCAGGGCGGCTTACAATGTATAAGGCAATAGTCTCATTCTATTTGTATATTTTTTACAAAGTCAACTTATTGCCCCCCCAACAATCTGGGTCCTCATTTTACTTACCTTATAAAGGGTGGAAGGCTGAGTCAACCTTGGGCCAGGCTCGAACCTGCAGTAATTGCAGGCTTTGTGTTCTAATAACAGGCTTCTCTATTGCCTGAGCTATCCCGTTTGCATACTTTCTAGTCTAATTGTTTTTGGAAATTGCTTTTTACTTGCGTATCAGGTACTAGTAACTTTTTGATCAACAAGTTTTACATCACCAGGTGAGTTTTCTTCAATTCTTAGCGAAGTAAGTTTTAAATACAAAAATGATAGCCAAAAAGATTCTTTATTGGACATAGAAATGACATTGGCTGATGTCTTAGTAATTAAAAAGGTCATACAAACCATAACCAAAAGAATGATTTGAATAACTTTTTTATAGTGGATTTACAAAAGAGGCTTGTTAATACTTTCAGGAATTTTGTGAGAAGAGACAAAGATAAATGAACAGAGATCAAGTTTTAGAACATTACTTGAAAGGATTAAAGACCAAGATTGTTAAAAGGAAGAGATATAAAGTTGTCTTATTTGATCAGGTTTGGTAATCCTTAATGGACATTTGATGACATCGGGACTAAAAGGCAACATTTTAAGGATTTGTTTATAGATAAGAGATAAGTTATGGAAAGAAGATATCATTAGTTTTATTTTATGAGAAGGTGATATGTTATTAAATGTGTTTGTACTTCTGATGAAGGGGGCAATCTTTTATTTATATACTTTATTTTTTTTCTTTACTATAATCTTATATAGTCATTCTTTTCTGCTTTTCTTTCTATTTCTATTTTTTTACTTTTCATCTTTTTAAACTGTTACTTTTAATAAAAATACTATTAAAAGTACTGTTAGCCTAGTATTCTTAGTCATAACCACTATTATACTGACATTTCCACCAATTCCAGATACCTTCAGCATGTTTTTTCTACCTCTGATGTCCCAACTTATCTTAGCCTTACATAAATGCACCCAAAACAAACCAGAAGCACTTTTCTCCTCTGTACTTTTTCTAGAGTCTCAACATCTTTTTATAGTGTGGTGATCAAAACTGGATGCAGTACTCTAGGTGTGATCTTACTAGAGCTTTATAGAGTGGTATTATTACCTCACTTGATCTTGATTGTATCCCTCTGTTAATGCAATTTAGGATTGCATTGGCTTTTTTGGCTGCCGCTGCACACTGCTCGCTCATATTTAGATGATTGTTCACTAAGACTCCAATATCCCTCACAGTCACTGCTATTAAGCCTGGTCTCCCCAGTTTATATGTATGCTTTTGGTTTTTCTTACCTAAGTGTAAGACTGTGAAGTGAAAGAACAAGTTATCCCTTTTATTCAAAGATAGCATTCTTCCTCTCAGATGAAACTTGATATCTCTGCTTGCTTTTTTTACATCAATATTGCTTAATAACCCTAAGTTGGGGAGAACTTGTGTCACTGTATCATGGCTGATCCCAATCTTCCTTAAATAATAGAGGATTGCAAATGCACACAACATGCCAAAAGCAAAAAACCAAAAGCACACATATAAATATATATTACATATAAATATATATTACATATAAATAGTAGTTGCCTCATATTTAGTGAACCTTGAATTAAATTAGTGACACTGAATAGGTTTATTCTATTGTGACTAATAAGTAGACAATCAATATTTCAGGGAACCATTTTTTCTAAGTCTGACTCTTTTAGACCAGTGGTAGGTTGCTCCCGGTTCGGTCCGGTTCTATAGAACTGGTAGTAAAAATCTTCTGGTGTTTGGAGAACTGGTAGTAATGGCTGGCTAGCCACGCCCCCAAACCGGTTGCCTGATCATCAGAGGTGGTTTTTTTCTTTACTTTTAAAAGCATCTTTTCTTCAGCCAAAAAAAAGCTTTTTTACCTCTGATGATCGTGCGGCTGAGCAGGGATTATCAGAACCCTGTAAAAGTTGTTTTTTTTTAAACAACCTCTTCGGTTGTTAAAACAAAAGGTTTTAAAAGGCTTCTCTGGCTATCCCAGCTGAGTTAAGAGCTTCTGGGCTGCAATTAAGCAACTTCACCTGGGATCCTCAGAGGAGCCTTTTAAAATCTTTTTTTCTTCTGGCCCACCCAATACCCCCTCCTCACTTACCTCTTTACAGCTTCTTTCGGGCTGGCAAAGCCATGCTTTACATCAGTTGCATCAGCTAGCAACTGAATCTGCCTGCCTGGAATCCATCTCCTCAGTCAGCAACTGCTTTGCTGGCTGAGGAATTCTGGGAACTGAAGTTCACAAACCTTAAAGTTACTAAGGTGGGAGACCCCCGATCTAAAAAATATAAATAAAATAAAATAATAAAATATTTGTGCAGCTTTCTGAGATTTGGTGTGTTTCTGTAGTGTTTCACTCTAACTACACAAATACACAGAATCTCACAAAGCTGTATGTGACATTTTGTGTGTGTGTGTGTGAGTCAGTTGTGTTGTGTGTGTGTTAAGTGTAAAAGTTGGTTTTTGAGCTTTTTGTAGTTGTGTGAAGTTCCTGCTTGTTGAAGGGGCCATTTTGGGTGAAGTGCAGCTGCTTTTACATTGTGTTTAAGTCTGTTGTGTTGTGTTGTGTTGTGTTGTGTGTGTATGTCCCTTTGCAAGGACTTGGAGGCAGCTCCTGAGGAAAAGAGGAGGCAGCAAAGCTCTGGCTGTTCCCCGGGAGAAATCGCCCTGTCTATGCAGCATTGGTCATGTGACTGAGTGGGCATGGCCAACTTGATGTCATTCACAGCAAGGTGCCACCCCACCTTGCCCTGAGTGACTTCATGTTGGCCACGCCCACTCAGTCACATGACCACCAAGCCACGCCCATCAAATAAGCCACACCAACAGAACCGGTAGTAAAAAAATTTGGAACCCACCCTGTTTTAGACCCATCTACATTTTGAGTTGGGATACTGAATGTCCTTCTCCTTTGCATTGATGAAGTGTTTCAGATGTTATTTCTGTGAAAACAGTCCATACAACCAATTGTGGGTTTGTAAGCTGCATTCTTTGTGTTCCATACTATGGGATGTTTAGAATGGAAATTCTGCCTTCTCTTCTATTAGGTCTCATTCAGTTTGATGAAAGAAAAGTTACTTTAGAAATTATCTAACATCAGGAGAAAATTAAACTCTCACAGATAATGGTATTGTGCTCATTCAGTCGGTTGGTCGCCAAGAAATGTGTGAGAATGTTTTCTCTGTCCTTGTGCAAATTTCTTTCCTTGGCATTGCAGTCTTCCATTTC
The DNA here is from genome assembly GCF_028640845.1 of Ahaetulla prasina. Classification (NCBI taxonomy): domain Eukaryota; kingdom Metazoa; phylum Chordata; class Lepidosauria; order Squamata; family Colubridae; genus Ahaetulla; species Ahaetulla prasina. The sequence continues at coordinate 125,603,843 of NC_080540.1, forward strand.
ATCAAGCTTGAAAAAAAGCTCCCATTGAGATTTTTCTATAATACTGCTGCTACAGATGGGTTCTGATTTGGAAAAAGATTTTTTCCTTCCCAAACAGAAATTGATTGAAGTCATCTCGATTTCTTTTTCCACAAATTTGACAGAAATTTTCAAAATGTCATTTGCACTTAAAAGGTGTGAGAGCTAACTCTGCCACTGCAGTTGGGAAAAATGTCCATCTTGTCCAACTTGCACAAGAGTTGTGTTATTTAGTTGTACAATTCCTGTTCTAACTGTTACAAAAACACAAAATGATAGCACTGACAGTGACATAGCTGCTCACAAACTTAGCAGTACATACTAAATGTTAAACTAAAATACATTGATATATTTTTAAAATATTCTTATCTAGAAATAGTAATATTATGGTCAGCTTCTAGTGGCATTCCCACCATATACACACTGTGAAAAGTAAGCAATTCCATCTTGTATTATCATAAATGGGGCCAGTAACCTTGCTAATGGACTAGAGGCTCCTAACAATGATTTCCATGTTAAATAGAAATTCCAAGGGCAAGTTTAGAATTAATTTATGGTTCCTGCTAACAAATAAATGAAGATCATTCCTTCCTAATGTTCAGTTATTCCACTGTTCCAAGCTGTAGAAGGACTTGGAAGCCCAGTGAAACAAAATAGGTCAGGTATGTGGCTGAGACCACAGATACTATATTTACTTTTTTAAAGTCTGAGGTGCAGCTGGGCACTATACATAGCTGCTTTTGCTCAAAGGACTAGGCTACAGCTTGTGGGCTGCTTTTCCTTTCCAAAAATGTCTACGAGTTTAATTAAACTTCTGGTATAAACCAGTTGGCAGGAGACACCACCTTATCGGCGGGCTGACTGCTTGCTTTCCAAGTAAGTTATTAGCTTTATTGCATAACTGTAGTTGGATATCAAATGGAATTAATGTCTGTAGTAATTGCTTTTTCGCCTTTTATAATTATAAAAGGAAATACTTAAGTGCTTTTCTTCCTGTACTCTTTTTCTTTCCTTTTTTTCCCCTTTGCATTGCAATAAATGAATGGACTACTGCATGCAAGCTGTTTATAATATAAAGCAAGCAATAAGGAAATAAATACATGGATTTAAATGGATTTGTGTCATAGTCTTTTACAAGATAAAATCTTATAAAAATGGGTTGCATTTTTGCATTTGAAACAAAAAAATAGGGTTTGTGCAGTTTTGAAAATCTCCATATGCACTGACAGATGCTGAATAAATAATTTTATATGGGGTCAAGTCAGAATGTGTAATATGTTACCAATTGTCCTGCTCACTGGCCTCTGAGTAAGTATATTTTGAAAAGAAAAATAGATCTGTATGGCAAATATGATGGACCTTTGGTGTGACTTTAATTTGTTATCTTTTTTGCTAGGTGAAGATGGGCATTATGGCAATTCTATTCCTTCCACTGCTTGTGGTTGGAATTAGTGGAATTGTATACATTTATCGGAAAGTTACTCAGCTGATGACAAAGTCTGCTGTGCGGAGCAAAGTTGTAGTTGTCACTGATGCTCTGTCTAGTGTGGGCAAGGGTAAGAAGTGCAGCAAATGAGTCGTGTGTGTGTGTGTGTGTGTGTGTGTGTGTGTGAGAGAGAGAGAGAGAGAGAGAGAAAGAGAGAGAGAGAGAGAGAGGGAGTGCAAAAATAGGAATTTCCTTCTGGAAATTTTATGAACGTTTGCCTTCTGGAAGCATCCAGGATTCTAAGAACTTCAGCATTCATAAAGGAAAATTTGGAAATACAAGGAACATTAAATACTCAGAAACCTGTATTATAAACCAGAGTCAAGGCTTCAGCCCTGTAAATCAGTAGGGAAGCCATATAGATATGTGTATTTGTGCAGAAAGGGCCTTCTTAAGTGAACATATTAAGTGTTTATCCAGATTACTCTGTTTATTCTTATTCATCAACAAACTTCTTCCTAAAGAACACAATCCATATGTCCGTTTGCTCAATCTGAAACATTGCCTTCTAATGGTCTGTATGCATTCTGAACCTATTTTAACACCTTGGAACAAATTACAATGTCTGCATAATTCCAAATGTTGCAATTGAAATAAATTAGAGAAAATAAATATAAACCGTGTGGCATGAAGACACAAGACAGGGAAGAGAAAGGGAGACTGAATTGTGCATTGACAGTATATTGACAATTGATCTAGTATGCAAGAAATTAGATCCTACATTGCTTTGTTGTTTTGTTTGGAGCCAACTTTCAGAATTCCATGTCATTAAAATGACTCACACTTTGCACGAACTGCAAACAGCAATAAAAGCTCTATTTATTTTGAGACTGGCATCCACTTAATCTCTCTTACGATGCAACTATTGAATAGTCCATTAGAAAGAATAGTACTTAGATCCACAGTTAGTTAGAAAAGTGCCTCCACAAACTCTATGTCTTAGGAGAGAGAGAGGAAAAAAATCTATTTTTAGTTAGCTAGCTGTGCTGTAATGGTGAGAACCATTTGCACATACAGGACCTATGAAGTGGCAGCAACCTGATATAAATAGTTTATTTCTGTAATCCCTAAATTACGCACTAGTGGTGAGTTTTAAGATCTTGCACCAAGCAGTTGAGATACTAAGGGTTATCTTGAAGCAAAATTATTGGCAGACCTTGTGGTGAAAACTTTGAACCTGCAGCCCTGGTTTGGTGAATGGAGGAAAATCATAGCTACAGAAATGTCAGGGGAATGAAAAATGATCCCTCTCCTGGAGATATGCAGGAGGTTTGCTGCTCTGCTGCCTGTCAGGTGTGGGGGAGAGGAGAACAGGAGATGTCAACTGAGAAATCATCAGGGTCATGTTCACCATTGGCAAACACACTAGGAGAAGTGCATCAAGTGATAGAATAAGACAATATTACACTTTCATCCCCAATAGTGAACTTTCCTGAACTCTTGTGTTTACTGGAGCTGGACCAGGATGGAGAGTGGAAGATTTAAGAAATCTCTTGATAAAAAGATTGAGATCATTCCAAATTGTAGACAGCTATCCTATTCTATTCCAGTGGTCACCAACCGGTGGTCCCTGGACCACTGGTGGTCCGTGAGGAAATTTTGGTGGTCCGCAGAAAAATTATTTGTATTTTTAATATTGCGCTAAATACTATTTATCTTTTTTTTAAAAATCGTATTAGTGGTCCATGGGATTTAAAATTATGAATTTAGTGGTCCCTGAGGTCCAAAAGGTTGGGGATCTCTGGTCTATTCTATCAAATTGCTTAACTGTGTTGCCAGGTTCCCCCTTTATAGTGCATCAGACTGTGGCAGATTTTTTATGAAAGGAAGAATCTGTTTTAAATATTTTGTGCTTATTTTCACATAGAGAATCATATTGTGGTTGACTTTGTGCAACCCACTAAACTTATAATTGTGTTGCTTAATTTTTAACCCTGTGATGTGTAAACCCAGGAAGTCAAGTTAATTTAGTAGTTTGATTCAGTTAATGATTTTACCCTGGGTTTTTCCAGAAAACTGTTCATTCTTTTCCTGCTAGATAATATTTTTTTGGTTTTCTCTTCCATGTGGCATTTCATGCTGCAGCTACTGAGCATGCTATGTGTTTCCTAGGCTATTTCTTGTGAGAATTTTCAGGGATGGAATTCTTTAAATCACAAGGGGACAATCACTGCAACCAGCATCTGCTTATTCTCCTTTGGGCACGCTTGTTACTGACATACATTACTCAAATGCATGGAAATATTGGCTTCCCAGGGTTCCCAGTCTTGCCATCCCAAGATGCTATGGAGAGACTTTTTCTATGGAATATATTTCCAGCAATTCATTTCCAAGCTGGCAACGGAGGAAGATAAATCTTCTTCATCACATCCTGTGTGGAAGATGTCAAGTAAAGAGAGACAGAGCAAAAATTCTGTTCTGGTATCTCTCTGCATTTCTATATTAAATGGGGAATATTAAATAAGTCACTTTTTACCTCAGCTAGCATAAACATGCAATAGGCTCCTGTCCTTACTATAGCAATGTGGCTGAGTTTATAGTTAACTGAGATAAATGGATATTTAGCTCCTGTAGCTGCAGGCCCCTAACTAAGCAGCATATCAGGGTTCATAATTTCTTAAGATTTCACCTAATTTTTTCCATATCTCTCTCATGCAAAGAGATCATGACTTCATCATGACTTCCTTGTGTTTTCAGAACTATAACCCAACCACAGTGGTCCTGGGTTCTAGTGGTTACTCTCAATTCCATGCACAAGACTTCATAGAATACATTTATAAGCAAAGGCAGGTACAGATATGTTTGTTCAGGTAATGTCCAGATTATACATTTTTTTAACTACCCACAAGATTAGTAGTTGAAATATAAGCAATTGCATGGGGAGGAGAGTTTATCTGTATGCTAATGTGGAATGTGGGAAGAATGTTTTTTCTGTTGTTAAGGTTGAATGAATGAGAACAGGTATACTCTATTACAATCCCAATTAATTGAATTGTCCTTTGGCTTATCTTCCAGAATGTGCACAAGTATTTCATTCAGGAGGAGCAAGGCTGATTTTGTGTGGGAAACACCTGGACAAATTAGAAGTTCTCTGTGATGCTTTAAATAGTGCGGCTGATCCTACTGCAGTAAGGCTCTGTATTATATATCCTTAAAGATTTATATAAAGGCGAGGAAAAAAAGAGAGAGAGAGACACTTGATCTAGAATGGCCAAGCAATTTTTTCAGGGTTTCTGAATTAAATGTTTCTTCCCAACAAATTAATTACTCACAAGACTAATCCTACCATTAGGTAGAAGTAGGAGGGAGGTTTCCTTCCCTATTTTCATCTTACTTGAACAAATATGGGTGACACAATGTCTCTTTTGCCTTCCTTAAAATATTTATTGGTCTTAGATGCAGGGAAGGAAATTGCTGGCCCACTGCTTGAACTGATCTAACGATCATTTAATACTTAAGCTCAGGAAGCCAAATACCTTTCCCTGCTTCTACTATAAAGGAACATGAGGGATCAGCCTAAATTTGAGAAGGCAGATAGAAGTAAAAAAACAAGTGGTTGAAGAAATTATAGGACAACAACAACAACAACAAAAGAAAGATTATAAGATTACATTCCAGTCTTCCCCAGTCTGGAAACTTCCAGAAGATTTAAATTATCATTTCCACCATCTCCACCTGTGGATGAGGAACAAAGGCAGTAGCGTTCTAACAAGCAGTTAAGGATTAATTTACTGTCCTATGAACATAGGCGAATTATGAAATCTAATTCTGTTCTTTTAGTACTCACATGCAAGTAAGTAAGATATGGACCTTGTGTCATTTATTTATTCACTTGTTTATTTATTTATTAAACTTATGTGTCACCGATGTTGCCAAAGAGACTCTAGGCAGCTTGCAATTAAATGATAGCATTTAAGCATAGCACAGCATAGTCATGATAGCACAATGCATGAATTTGCCAGCTTACTGGAGAGGCACTTGTCTGAAGATAGTAGCAACCTAATAACATGTTAATAAATAAAGTATTTAATCATGTAAATAAATAAAGTATTTAATCTTTAATTATCTTGTTCGTGCACCATAAAAAGATACATTAGGAAGACACATCATGTAAATAAAAACCCCAAAACCCTAGAACAAGCATATCTTTCAACCAGTGGTGGGATTCAGCCAGTTCGCACCACTTCGGGAGAACCGGTTGTTAACTTTGTGAGCAGTTTGGCAAACTGGTTGTTGGAAGAAATCATTAAGGTAGAGAACCGGTTGTTAAATTACTTGAATCCCATCACTGCTTTCAACTGAATAACTCTTAGGGGGTTAAAGAATGGCAATAGACCATAGGCTGTAATATGGAGTTTCAGAAAAATATAAATTAGTATTCAGTATTTCAAAGAGTGTAACTATTGCAATATTTTTAGTGTTAGATCAAAACTAATTTATTTCCCAAGGCAGTTTAAAATTAGTTTTATTGCCTCTCTTTGCAATTGTATAATTTTGTTACCTCATAGTATTGTATTATTTAATGAATGATTACAGGTTTTATTGATTGTTACTGGAATATATCAAAATTAAGGTCAGTCTAATTAGTTTGTTTTTAAACGATGAATGAAGGATGTTGCCTTACACTAAAAAGCTAGTGTACATGATCCACATATTTTTCAATAATCACAACCAGTTATTTCCAAATTTAAGGCCAGACAATTATATAAACTGACAAATAGGTGATTCTGGATTTAAACAACAAGAGTACTATCAAATCTTTAAAACTAATACTTTTTTCCTAAGGAACTGTTACTATTTATACTTTTAATTCTACTTCATCTTTGGATCTGATTGCCTCCTACATAGTCATGGTCATCTGATAAAACCCATTTCTTTTACCGTGAGCCATACGACTTGTAACTTTGGGAGCAGAAGTTCCAAAAAGAGGCAAGTCACCAACCTGGGGAAAGTGTTTTATTGTCTCTAGGAATTATCCTGCTTTTTTGTGTTGTGAAGTAAAAAGTATTGGGATACCTCTGTTTTATAATACAGTAACCCTCAAACCCTCCTTCTTTTGTAGACATTTACACCGAAGCTTATCCTTTTAGATCTCGCTGATGTAAACTGTATCCAAGATGTAGCTAAAGAAATCCTGGATTGTTATGGATGTGTGGATATTCTCATTAATAACGCTAGCACAAAAGCCAAGGGGACAGTTCAAAACGTGTCACTGGAACTCGACAAAAAGATCATGGATGCCAACTACTTTGGACCTATAACACTCACCAAAGGTATACAGAAGACTGCCTGTCTTATCTTATCATATTTAGGAATACAGGGAGTCCTTGACTTACCACCATAATTGAACCCAAAATTTCTGTTGCTAAATGAGACAGTGGTTAAGTGAGTTGTCACCTGTTTTTATGACCTTTCTTTCCACAGTTGTTAAGTGAATCATTGAAGTTGTTAAGCTAGCAACATGAGTGTTAAATGAATCTGGCTTCCCCATTGACTTTGCTATTCAGAAGGTCGCAAAAGGTGATCACATGACATATTTGTGACATAAATATGAGTCAGTTGCCAAATCGAATTTTGATCATGTGACCATGAGGATGCTGCAACCATTGTAGGTGTGGAAAATGGTCACAAATCATTTTTTCCCCATGCCATTATAACTTTGAATGGTCACTAAATGAATTGTAAATCAATTGTACTATATTTTTGCTCTTGAAAGGAAGGAATCCTTAGTAATTTTATGTATATACATACAACAAACTGCCTCAAATTTATTTCAGTTTAACTGTCATGCCTTTCCCCAGATAATCTACAGAATATAGAGCTCCACCCAAATCTAATTGCCTAAAACCTCTGGAGGAAATAAAATATATCTGCAGGGCAACATGCTTTAATTTCTGATAGCTGTTTCAACTCTTACTAGACTTGACTCAGTGGCGTATAACTATTTCAAATACCTCTAGTGACTGTAATCATTTCACATGGAAAAGTGAAGAATGGAGAGAGAATTGGAAGTGGTTAAATAAAGAAAAATGAGGTAGTAACTTTAGCAGCTTGTGCTTACATCTGCCTTGATTGCAAACTCGGGTGCATTGTGGAATTATTCCAGAGACTTGCTGAGTTTGATGAAAGATTTATTAATGAAGGGGATTTGGCAGAATATTGCTTGCTGGTAAAGCATTTTCCCCTAACAGTATATGATGTATCTAATGACTGGATTGCTGGACTCAGCCTTACTGGAGGTGTTTACTGTAGCGGGTTAGATGCCACTGAATCAGCCCTGACCCCTGGGGACTGTATGGAAAAATACCTGTCATCTTAACCTTTCTCTGGTAATAACTACAGCTGCTTTGGTCTTTGACCATAAAATCAATCCAATCCATTCAACAAGTCGGTCCATTGTTGACTGATTGATAATCCACAACTCTTCCACAGACCTTCCAATTCTAATATTAGCCATCTCTGGGGATGTATTAGTTACAATAAAAGGGAACATACAAAAGGGCTTATGTGGTCCAAAATTGCAATCATCTTGTGCAGCAGCATTAGCCTCTGCCCTAGGCATCCACAGAGTTTTGCAGGGAATGTCATGCCACGTGTACATTCTGAGACTGCTATGTGCCGCAGAAGCCAAATAACATGTGGTTCTGGATCCATTGGAGGTGTCTGCATCCAGCTAACCAAATGAAGCTTCCTGTCCTTCAAAAACTCGACTCGACTCTATACTTTGGGGAGTGGGAAGAATCCATAGGATCTAGCTTACACATTTTGGTTAAATGAAACAAGAATGTCTGAATACACCAGTTCAATAGCTGGGATTCATTCTATGTGCTCTTTGTTGTAATTCCTCATCTCATAACTACATTGAGCACATTTACAGCTTGCCCATTTGCCACACACCTCAAATATTTATGTGCTATGAGCAGAGATGGGTTTCAGCAGGTTCTGACCAATTCTGGAGAACCAGTAGTGGAAATTTTGAGTAGTTTGGAGAATCGGTAGTAAAAATTCTGACTGGCCACACCCCCATCTATTCGCTGCCTCCCAAATCCCAGTTGAGCAGGAGGAAATGGGGATTTTGCAGTAACTTTCCCCTGGAGTGGGATGGGAATGGAGATTTTACAGTATCCTTCTCCTGCCACGCCCACCAAGCCATGCCCATCTAGCCATGCCACACCCACCAAGCCACACCCACAGAACCGGTAGTAAAAAATTTTGAAACCCACCACTGGCTATGAACTAATCTTTGCAGCAAGAGTCTGACTCTTGGGAACTTTAGCTTGGAGTCCGAGGGGAGGTTAATCACATCTCCTGGGTTTTCTCATTAATTTTTCACTAACTCTCCGTGGATGACTTTGCTGTAGCTTTATGTCCTGCTTCTGAGGTCCTCAAAGTGGTTTGAAATGAATACTGACTTTAGACCCCAAAAATAATTACAATTCATCTGTGTTTTTGTGGAAAAAGTATCTCAGATGTGTGGTACAGTCAAGAATATAGAGATGTGGCTTATCCAGGAAAAATAAAAGAGCGAGGAAATATATAAACTCACCCATTAGCTGTTGGACATCGTACAGTAACGTTCACCTTTTAAAAGCTGCTAGTTCTCAGATTACAGTACATCCTGGCTGTTTCAGATTGTATCTTGCCTGCATGTCCTGCCAGATTAATAATGTGCTTCCAGATCACATGGATCTGACACAAATTTAGATCATAGTACATTTTCAAAGGTTTTACTGTTCATTTTATAATATATTCACACAATGTTATTGAGTGCACAATGTTATTGAGTTATTGAGTGTCCTCTATCTGAAATCATACATTTCCTCTATTGCATCTTCATCTTTCTTCCCACTATAGAAAATCTGTTTAAAAAGGTAAATGCAAGATAAATGCAATGTCTTTTTTTAATTACTAGTGACATGAATCCTCCATCTGGAAGCATCCCAAACTCTTAAGTAGCAATTATAGTGTGGAGAGATCTCATTCTAAAATGAGAAATGATATGGAGTTTCCATGCAAAAGTTATGTTTTATGTCTGTCTCAGGACACAAACTCATCAGTTGAATGGTGCTAGTTGCCATTTGCTTTCAGCTGGTGCACAGCAAGGAAGAAAAACCTCCACCAGATTTGCAGTCTTTGAAAGACAGTTGCTTCCTACAGTACTTCCTGAAGTTCTGCATTGGGCAGACAGCATATCTTACCTTACAGCAATAATTGAAAGGGTCTGTGAAAGGGTCTGTGATTGGCAGTTGACAAGAACAATGCAAAGGAGACAAGGACTGGATTAGCATTCAGTGGGAATTGTTTGCAAACTGAAATTGAAACTTGGTCTATGGCATGACCAAACTCATTGTTTTAAACCGGGGAGGTCAAATTCAAGGCAGGGTGCTTAGATCTGGACCACAAGGCTACCCTGGAAACAGTGAAGGACCGGCCCACGGTACCTCTGCCAATGAAAACAAAGTGGTCCTCCCGAGCTCTGTTTTCATTAGCAGAGGGTTGCAGGAGGCCAGTGCAGCCGAGAATGAAGTTCAGGTCCCCATTTTCACTGGCAGAGCACTCGGGCCATCACAGGCGCCCCCGACACAAGTGATATCAAGCTGGCCATGCCCACCCTAGCCCTCCGAGGTCAACTCTGATGCAGCCCTCAGTGAAATCCAGTTTGACACCCCTGTTTTAAACTAAAGGATGGGTCTATGGTTGGTTGTATAATTATTTACTACGTGTAAAAGAAAATACAGGAAGAAAAATTAACTGCAAATAGCACGAAATGCCCAGAGTCATAAAAAATAAATAAAATGATGAAACCATGCTCAGTAATAAGATAATCCTAAAACTAATAGGTTAGAGAGGGACAGCATGCATTTTTAAAACAGGTTTTTTTTAAAAAAAGACCATTCTTGGAAGTGGATGGCCCTTGGTCAAAGGTCATAATCTCCAAATTCTCCATTTTTATTTACCCAAAAGATATCAAAGCGGAAGTACTTTTAGCCCTCCCATAAGCCAAGATATAAAACAAAATGTACAGTATAGTCACTGCTTCAATTTTAACTTGTAAAGCAGGCTTGTTAACGACTTTCAAGTTTTAGATGACATGAATCATCCTAATAATGATTGACATAAATATTGTGCAAGGAATAAATAATAATCTTCCTGAGTGGGAAGCAATTACTGCTACTAAAAAAAACAATTCAAAAATACAGACTTTTGATGTTGCTGTGATTAGATACTGATCTATTTACAATGAAAAAGACAGAAGCAAAGATAGGAATTGTCATTTTTTAAAATAATTTTGTTGTTCATGTTAGTTGCTAAACATATTAAAAATGCACATAAATGAATTTATTGTTACCTGGATAGCTAATGACAGAGTGAATGTGAACTAAACCAGCTCTGCAAGATAGCCTAGCATTAGTATGCCAAACTTTCAGGCAGGAGTAAACGGGATATTACTTCCTACAGCAGTGTTTCTCAATTCCCTTGCTGGCTGGGGAATTCTGGGAGTTGAAGTCCACACATTTTTAAGCTGCCATGGTTGATAAACACTGTCTTACAGAGTAAGCCACAGTGGGGAAATCCAATTTGTTTTACTACCAGTTCTATGGGTGTGGTATGGCTTGGTGGGCTAGGCAGGGGAAGGATACTGCAAAATCTCCATTCCCACCCCACCCTGGGGCCAGGCAGAGGTGGTATTTGCCAGTTCTCTGAACTACTCAAAATTTCTGCTAACAGTTCTCCAGAACCTGTCAGAACTTGCTGGATTTCACCCCTGGTTATCCAGGACTGTTATTCAGATGTCTGCCATACTATTTTGTTTTAAGGGGAACGTAATGAAACAGTTGAAATTAATTGCAGTATAAAGCAAAGACTCCTTCAAGATGAGCTCTGATAACTACATGGCTATAATTTTTAGAACCTTTATATGCAAATAATTTGCTGTTGCCTTGGTCTGTTTTTATGATTTATTTCCCAAACTAGCCTATAATCATAGGATTTATTGATAGTTTTCCATCCATGTATGACCCAGGTCCAAACCTATTTAGTTTTCTGATGGTTGGCACATTAGACTGCAGCAATGTTCATTGACAACGAACTTGAGAAATTGTTAGGATAAAAAATGTCAGTATTTAAAGGTTGCAGATTTTCTTTTCCAACCTCCTGGAATAGGGTCTTTTCTCCCTTTGAGGAAATCTGAGTGTTGAGTAGTTTTGTTGAAGATGTGGCTGCTTTAATATCTTGCCTCATATTGTAAAGATCTCTACTGGACACATTCAGTCTTTTGTGGATCACCTAGAAGAAATTAGATTAATAGACATTGCATTGATGAAAGCAACCAAGGAAATTATTTATTTCTTCATCAGATTTATGTCCTCCCTTCCGTCCCCCCATGACATTCAAGGGAATTGGCAATTACCTAACTGCTTTTTAATTGATCAGAAACATTTCTGCCTTATCTGCATTGATCAGCAATGCATTTTTATTCATCCCAGGCACAATATCAACTGCTATTTTTGGAACTGAAATGTTTTCCCAGCTCTCCGTTCCTGAGGAATCTAGCTATAGGTAGAAAAAAAATATTGACTGAAACCTGTGTTTACCACTGAAAAATGCATATATAGCAAAAAAAAAGTTTCATGGTTTCTATATAGTATAGTGTAAACCAGGAGTCTGCAAACTTGGCTCTTTTAAGACTTGTGGACTTCAACTCCCAGAGTTTGTCAACGAGCAAGGCTGGCTGAGGAACTCTGGAAGTTGAAGTCCACAAGTCTTAAAAAGAGCCAAGTTTGCAGATCCCTGGTGTAAGCTGATATTCTGTGATATTTTCATATGCTATTGGTTTAGCGGATCAGGAAGTAGTATTTTCATTTCTGTTAATCTGAAAAAGTTTTCTCTCATATTTTGCTCTCCAGCTTTTCTTCCCAACATGATCTCCAGGAGAACTGGTCAAATTGTGCTAGTCAACAATATCCAGGGGAAATTGGGAGTTCCCTTTCGTGCAGCCTGTGAGTTTATGAATCTAACTCGTTATTTCTTTTTATTTCTGGGCAATTAAAACAATATGAGGGATGTGGTGGCTCAGGGGCTTAAGAGACTCAGCTTGTTGATCGAAAGGTCGGCAGTTCAGGGGTTCGAATTCCTAGTGCTGCCGTGTAACGGGGTGAGCTCCTGTTACTTGTCCCAGCTTCTGCCAACCTAGCAGTTCGAAAACAAGTGAAAAATGCAAGTAGAAAAAATAAGGACCACCTTTGGTGGGAAGGTAACAGTGTTCCATGCACCTTTGGCATTGAGTCATGCCAGCCACATGACCACGGAAATGTCTTCGGACAGCGCTGGCTCTTCGGCTTTGAAACAGAGATGAGCATCGCCTCCTAGAGTCGGGAACGACTAGCACGTATGTGCGAGGGGAACCTTTACCTTTTTAAAACAATATGAAACTTGTGGTCTTCCAATTAGAATCTAAAACCATTGAAGAATCTTAAATATTTTTGAGTTTCTCTGAATCTACGGTAGCTATTATTAAAAGAAAGACAAAGAACTTTAGTTTCACCAAGTAAGAATAACCTTCAATTCTGCCATATACTATCCTCAGTAGTCTTCCGTATTTGTCAGAAGATACAAATGGACTTGATCATCTGAATCTATGTATTCCTCCATGTTATTACAGACAATGCCACTGAACAATCTTTTCAGTCATCTGAGTACTCCATTTGGATGTAGGCAAACACAAAATTTGTCTGATTTCGATTAAATGTATAAACTAGAGTCTAGGGCAGTGGTAGTCAACCTAGTCCCTACTGCCCACTAGTGGGCGTTCCAGCTTTCATGGTGGGCGGTAAAGGTTTTGTCCAATACTGAAGCACTTTCCTTTTTTTTAATTTAATTGACTTTTTAAAAAAAATTCATAGCATTATTTAAAAACATTTTCATTAGGTTTTCATAAAATTCCCCGCGACAATTTAAATTTCTGAAAATATACTATTTGTATCGCCCTTGCATACATTTAGTTCACATTATGTAAGTGAAACTAAAGGGTGCTATAGTGTGACCACAAACAAAAGAGCCTCATCCCAGAATACCTCATGCATCTCCCCCCACACCACCCTGCTGTAACAGACAAGCAAAGCTGGTAGCCAGCGCCCCCCCAAACCCAATCCATGATGCACAAGAGACATGCACAGACGTTGATACATGGCGCATTACTATGGAACCAGTGGGCGGTTAGAAAATTTTACTACTAACAGAGATACAAAAGTGGGTGGTAGGTATAAAAAGGTTGACTACCCCTGGTCTAGGGTATCGTGCAAACGTACGTCATTGTGGCTTAGTCAATGAATCATGATTATACGCATCATAGTGCAGCATGATGTATGAATCTTGTTATTACCATCTACTAGTTCCTGTCTTTTAAGAAATTGTGAAACTGGTAACTGCTAATAGCTTTGATTGGTGGGAGGTTTGTTTGTTTTTGTCTTTTTGTTGAAATTACTTGGGATAATGGATAGTTTAAGAAATACTTAAGGGACTTGTGGACAGTCTATCCACTAGTCCAGCTGTACAAAATATGCTTCTCCCACCAATGAATCCAATTTTACAAAAAGCTGGCAAATGTATTGTTCTTACTTAATATAAATCAAGATAAGGAAATAGATTCCCTTGGTTTTATAGTCCCTCCCACCAAATGTCACCCTCTGATGGGAAAAAGAATTATCCTTCTTAATACGGGATCATATAAATTATTGTAAACAGATGCTTGGAATGGCAGGTTTAGTCACCTGTCAGATTACTCAATTGGTAAACTCTGGGAAGGGCATGGAAAGAAACAGGAGGGAAATTAGATGAAGCTCCTGGTAAGAGCAGTTCCTCCTCCAAATATCAGAAACATCAGATGAGGAACCAAAAAGACCAATATTGAATTTATGGCCAACAACCCCAAAGAAGGAGCCAGTGAGATATTGTGATCGGCCAGTAAACAGTCATTACTCTGACATCTAGCTTTGTCCAAACAGAATGGAATAGAAAAATGCCATCTCACTCCCCTCAGGTATTACAAATAACAATGGTGAACTGCATGAACTCTGCAAATACAATTGCATAATACTGGTTCTAGAGACATTGAATGGTCGGATGATAGCCACAGCAGTTATGTATAGTCCTCAGGAATAAAAGTAGTAAATATAAACAACAACATGTGAATCAGCAATATCCAGACAACAGAAGCCTGTCTGTAACCTGCTTTACACTGACCTTTTATGTGGCACAGGGCTAGCACCTTTTAGGGCAGAGGTCAGCAAACGGTGGCTCCAGAGCTGCATGAGGCTCTTTGGGCCCTCTGCTGTGGCTCCCTGTCAGTGATCCCACCAATGGCTGGCCCCGCCCCTCACCCTCCCCTCCCAGTCACTCCTCGCCTGGCCTGAGAAGGAAAGGGCGATGGCAGGAGATGGAGAAGCGGCCAGGGCAGAGACAGAGAGATACAGAGAGAGGGGAGGGAGGGAGGGAGGAGAGAGAGATATATATCAAACAGATTTTGTGGTTCCTGGTGTTTTTTAACAATTGGTTCTCTGCCCTAATGGGTAGGCGTGGCTAGGGGGGTCATGTGACTAGTGGAAATGAGTGACATCAAGTTGGCCATGCCCACCCAGGTTTTATGGCTCCCGGTGTTTTTTTTTCTGTGGGACACGGGTCCAAATAGCTCTTTTGAGTATTTAAGGTTGCAGACCCCTGTTTTAGGGCATTGTTTCTATACTTCAAGATACAAGTTGAGCGTTCTTTCAGGAAGCGCTAAATCTGTGTTGTAAGGAGCTAGCATAAGACTTGACAAGTGCTGCAGCAAGCCTTGGTTCAGCCTTATGGAGTCAGATGTTTTGTAGAAGCCAGGCTTCTAGCCTCTTCAGCAGCATAAGCCAAAAGGGACACGGAAGGTAGTTTCCTGGAGAAGGTGAGGGGGGTGGGCTGCTTGAAGCAGCACAAAGAAGCCAATAAGAGCCAGGCAGATCCCAACTGCTTGCCACATCAGCAACCATATCGCCAGTGAACTGTGGCAGGACAAAAACTGTTTAGGAAGACAAAAGGAAACACTGTTTTGAAAACTTGCACAGTTAAGGATAACCTTAAACTACCTCAGTTATGGGCTGGATATGAAAGGGAAGGGAAAAAGAGCAATTACCAAAGTATGTTCATGGCATGAGGAAAATGAGGAAGCACCTAGAATAAGCATGTTTTGTAACAAACATGGTTTATACTTTATTTTATTCTTTTCTTAGTATAGGTAATCAGATGAACTAATATGGATGGATGGATGGATTTTTGGATGGATGGGTATTTGGTATATTGTAATATGTTCTTGCATGAATCTCTCCTTTTCTCCTAGATTCTGCTTCAAAGCATGCTGCTCTAGGATTCTTTGATTGTCTGAGAGCAGAACTGCAGGAATTTGGTGTCTGTGTCAGTACTGTGTCTCCAAGTTTTATATGTTCTGTTCATAATCAGCTGCAGCCTAAGAACTGGGAAAGCACCTCATGGAAAAGTAAGTCATTCATACAGGGATGGGGACCAGAACACAAGCAGAACTAAAATATAAAAATACCCAAGATGACAAAGATGTTTTAGGCCAATAACTTGCTGACAAAATTCAAGATCACTAGTCTTTGGAGACAAAGACTTACAATACATTTCCTCTAAAGAATCTACTATCATCAAGCTTTGATATTTCAGAACCATGAGTGATGATTTGTAGTTGGAGTATACAGTAAGGCAATCCATTAACTAGAAGCATAATTTTTTGCTTTCAGAAGTAGAGAATGCTAGTGTTAAATCTTGGCATTCATACATATTTTTTTTCTGTCCACTTAATAAATATGGGCAAACCAGTTGTAAAATACTTAGAAAAGACATTACTGCTTGTTCCAAGCACCGAAAACAATACATTGGCCACGAACCATTACTGCATCTTAAGTAACAAAAAGTGAGTGTTTCTGACATCCTTGTGATAAATAAGGCAATTCCCTTCCTAACATGGCCATTGGCCTTTTTTTAAAAAAAATGACTTTTCTCTGCCTTTAAAATGTAGAGTGAAAAATAAAGGAGAATACATCCTCCATTTTGACATACTGGAGCAGTTTTTATCATTTTTTTAAAAAGTTTTGAGTCTTCTTTTTATTGTGTAGTCTATTAAAAGCAACAAACATTAACCTGTCTGCCTATTCTTTTGGAACAATATTTCACCATTTTAAGATTCCTTACAGCATTTTTATTTATTCTTTTTCTTTTATATAGTATCTTCCATTCATTCCTTCCCTGTCCCCACAATGAGCTTCATGTTGTCTTTGAAATGAGACAAAACCATGACACATAGCAGCTAGTTAACTCTTTTAATACTTTCTTGTTTGCCCAATTCTCAGACTTTTTCCGAAAGTCAGCTTATGGTGTCCGCCCAACGGAGGTAGCAGATGAAATTCTACGGACAGTGAACAGGAAGAAGCAGGAAGTGTTCATGGCAAACCCCATTGCAAAGGCAGCTGTTTATACTCGCACTTTCCTCCCAGAGATATTTTTTGCTGTGGTTGCTGCTGGAGTGAAAGAACAACAGAAAATTGAAGTTGAAAACTGATTGCATCAAGGTCATCTCCCTTGGTAGAAGGGTTATGCCAATTCTCTCTCGCAGAGGCTAGAGATAGTTATCTTGGAAGAATGTTGTATAAATCCAAATGAAACAAACAAAAAAAAAACCAAAACAAAAAACCAAAAAAACCAAAGTTGTGTTTAAGGATCTGGAGGCAGTGGAATAGGATATGGCTTTTTCATCTATCATTAAAAGTGCACTGCTGGGTTATGAAAGAGAGCAAAGGACATTTTTTCAGGGTGCAAGTGAGTCATCTGAAATGGGGCCACTAGTTTCCTAGACAATTTGCTATTTCAAGACAGTTAATAGAAAGCATGAATTGTCTGCGTGTTGGGTGAAGTGTCCAGAGCAAGCGTGAAGGAATTGTAAACTAATATTGGAAAAATGAGGAATTTCAGGAATCGGGGAGAATATGAGCGACAGACGTGTGGAAAAGAAATAGAGAGTAAAGGAGGAATATGAGGTTCTGGTTTCATACCAGAGTGCATGGATCTTAGAAAGCAGATTGGTTTGACATTTAGGAAATTCTCACAGGAAACAGAAAAAGGTTTCATAGCCTTTGCCTTTTTGGTGTGATTAATTGAACCTTTCAAATCTGCAGTAATGCTTGGTTTTTATAGCTTTTAGTTCTAAAAAATTAAGCAAATGCCTGGAGTGGGGATGAAACATTCCATGTTTCAAAATGTTGCATTGCTTTCATTCCACATGGGTAGATATGTCCAGTTTGGGGCAACTGCATCACTTTTTTAAAAAATACGTGTCCTCAAGACAGTAGTGAGGAGCATATGATGAAATGCATATCATGATGTTATGACACACGTCTTCATGGTTTACCTGCTGGTGTCAAGTAAGACACCAGAACACAAATGTATAAGAACAGATTATGTATCATAATATCAGCAAGCATGTGTTGTCAATTTTACACAACCCTGACTTGTTGCAGACAAAGCAACCAATCACCACTGATAGATTCATATCTTTGATGACTATCAGCACTGATCTTCTCACACTGCCTCCTTCTCCTCATGCAATGATACAGGTTCACAGAAATCTCAAAATATAAAGACATTACAGCTCTAAACAGAAAAGTATATCTTTCCTTAACATTTTTATCTTTGCTGTGTCATTATAGTAATAGTACAAAGACAGCAGCAACATTCAAATTATCTCAGAAAGGTACACCACCTTAAATTTGGAATTAGGGATAGGCATCACAAACTCCAAGTCTTCACTAGTGTTTCAAACTAGAATAGATTGTGACTGGATAGTCTGATAGGGCTAGTTATAAATTCAGTACATTGCTAAACTTCCAATGTCTACATTCACTGGTTATGGCTATGAGGTGGCATGAAATTTTATCAATCAGATGATCAAACTATGTAGTTTCTTAGGATTTAAATTCTCAAGTGATATTTGTTATGATTCACCTTCAGTCAGGCCCCCACACCTGGACTGGGGCGAAAAAAGGCACCAGGCTAAATACAAGGAGATTGTGAATTGTACTCTGGCCTTAGCCATGAAAGCTGACTTTGGTCCAGCCACTCTCTCTCAGTCCAACCACCTCTCAGGGTTATTGAAGTGGGGAAAATAGGAAGGTGAAGGAGTATTATGTATGTTCACCATCTTGAGTTATTTATAAAGGAATAAAGATGGGAGTTTAAAAAATCAAATAAATAAAATCAAAATGAACACTAGAAATCCACAAAGTATTAGTGTTTGCTATATGTCTTTGTTGCCATCTAGTGGTCATTAGAATTTTTGGAGACCAGTTTGAATTCTCCTGCAGCGTACAAAGTGTTCTGGGTCTCGCTTGACTTGCATTTTCCTTCAAAATAATTGTTTCCCACGTAACCTTGCTACTTCCCCTTCTCCCCCACCCCCCACTGGTCAAACAAGAATTCTTGTCATTCCCAGGCAGCATGGCCTATAGTAGCACCAGTGGGGGATGATAAGGATGACCATGCAGGAGCTTAAATTAGGGGAAGCTTGAGACAGATAAAAACAATAAAAAGTGAAGGTAGATGAGTGAAATCAATCAAGAGGTTTATAGGCAGAGACTATTTTTTTAAAAAACTGGAGAAAATTGGCACTAGTTTGGTTCAGCTATTTTATATGGCAAATCTATGGGTGGTTCAACTGGAGATCACCAGGTTGGGAAAAGTGATCTATTCACCAGAGAAATGAGAATGCTTATATTCTTATATTTGAATATGGTTTGTAGAAAGACTATGCACACTTCTGTGAGTGTGAGGATGTCCATTGTTAGTGAAAAAGAATGGGAAGTAAGTGGGAGAATATTTACTCTTTGTGAAAGTGCTACATATGTGCCTGAATGAGAGAGAGGGGCGCTGAACTGAAAGATGGCTGCTGTTAGGCTTTTAGTCGGTGCAATGTCTTGTAATATTGGCTCCCCGAGAGTGTGCCTTTGGGAGATGTGTTCAAACTTTCTCTGTTCCACTGCCTGTTTATTTCTCTCCCAATCACCACTTGACATTTTGTTATTCTCATCAATAAAACCAACTGAAAACACATTCACTGATTTAGAAACAGCCATGAGGGAAAGAGTGGATTAGCATACTTAAAGTTGTGGTCCCTTTTCTTCCACATTTCAGGGCCAACAATCTTGCCTTGGGGTGATATAAATAAAACTCCCATTTGGATAATGTCTGTGAGTTCCTTTTTTTTGTCCTCTGCTCAGAGTTGCATTTCTGCTATTGTCATGCAAATTTGGCTGTTGCTAGTACAATGTCTCAGGGGTGTTTTCATTTATTTTTCCTCTTTTAAACCAAGTGGGTCCAACGTAGTAAAAAAAAATGGTTAAAATTGTAGCTAATCTAAACTTCCAAGGGCTGCCATATTGGAGCTTAGATTATGAGCTCTGCCAAAGAAAATTAATCTCTGAAACCCAACCTGCCCCTCCAGTTCCTAAACATGGAGAACCATCAGCTACAAGATCAAATTGGCTGGGCTAATTTTAATGGCAAAGAGTCCTGAAAGTAACTTGAGCCAAGCAATAAAAAGCTTTATTAGTTAAGCCTACAGAAAGTAATGTGGTGCCCATAGTTGTAATATATTCCACTGGTGAGCCCTGGATTGTAAATAGGCTGCTGCTGTTCCTTTGGTGAACCAATTGAAACTTCCAAGTGATTTTTAAAGGTGGGCCTATGTTGAATGCATTACAGCAGTCTGAATAAGCTGTAAAGAAAAACCTGATTCACTGTAGTTAGGGCCTCAGCTGGAGTCAGATAAAGACCGTGTTAGCCATGCCTTCTGCCTGCTATTTCAGCAAGAGCTGAAATTCACCAATTCAGATAGATCCCTAAACCATCGAACTTCTGGTCCATGGGTTGTGCTACCATTTTTAGCACCCCAAGAGCCCCAATGGTCAAACTATAACACCATCTTGCTCAGTGGTGGTATTCAAAATTTTTAACTACTGGTTCTGTGGGTGTGGCTTGTTTGGTGGGCATGGCTTGGTGGCCATGTGACTGGGTGGGCGTGGTTAGGTGGTCACGATCCTAGTTCCCCCTATGAGGATCCCTGCATCTGGACATTTTGCAATCCCCCAAAGGGTCATAGGAAACCAGATCCCATACAGCTCTGAACCCTTAAGGCAAACCAAATACAACTGGTCCTCGCTGAATTGGCCAGTTGCTTAGCCAGTGTTCAGATTTACGACTGACTTCCCCAGAGCTACTTGACCTGTTTTTGGAGCCATGCACACACACACACACACACACACACACACACACACTTATGACCAGTTACAACATCCCACACAGTCATGTGACAGAGGTTTTCTATGTTTTTTGCCAGTTTCCAACAATTCCTTCTGGTTTCCATTTAAAAATGCCCATCGGGGAAAATGGACTTCTTTAACAACCACGGTGTTCGCTTAATGACCACAAGGTTCACTTAACGACCATGGTTTTTACCTAACTCAGGGGTCTGCAACCTTAAACACTCAAAGAGCCATTTTTCTATTTTATTTTAAACAGGTATCTCTCTCTCTCTTTTTTCTCCCTCTCTCCCCGTCTTTCTCATCTCTTTCTCCCTCTGTTCTCTTTTTCTCTCATTTCTCTCTCATCTCTTTCTTTCTCCCTCTCTGTTTCTCATCTCCTCACTCATCTCTCTCTCTCTCTCTCTCTCTCTCTCTCTCTCTCTGTGTGTGTGTGTGAGATGTCTCTCTTTCCTTTGGCAGCGTGTCAAAGAAGATAAAGGTTTGTGATAAGGCCGAAGGACTTTTTCTGAAGGACTTGTTTTGGAATTAATTTGGAATAAGCTGGGAATGAAGTAATTCCCTGCTGTTATAATAAAATAGGTTTATTTAAGACTAATTGTGTCTTTTATGCCTAGGTCACAACAGCTGACTGTGAGGTGCAGGCAGCAAGCAGCAGTGCGAGTAAGCCAGCAATCTGCTGGCTGTCTCTAATCTGCAGTTTACTCGTGAGCACCATGCTCACGAGTAAACGTGCTCACGAGTAAACTACAGATTAGAGGCAGCCCGCAGCAGGGTCAACAGGGGCTCATATTACAAAGCAAACATGCACAGTTGCACATACCTCATGGCGAACACCTCATGGTGTGCCTGTCTGCTCACACACGTTAAGGCCGAGAAGGAGAAGAAGACTTAGCTGAACTTCGGAAGAACTTTGCCCAAGACTTCTTGTGTACTTAGGGGCTAGCCTACATCGCTCCCAAAGATGAGTTTGGTGGCGATCTAAGGAATCTCCCACGTGCTTCCCTCACAGGCCAGGCCAGCTTGGAGAAACACACGAGAAGAGCTCTGGTCCGGTGCTGCAATCTCCCGTGCGCTCCTCTCCCTCTCCACACACATCGATCCATCCGCCGCTGGTATTACCCCTCCGCTAGCTCTCCCTTCCCCACCCACCCACCAGGCCATGCCCTTCGGCCTTAGCTTTGCCAGCAGCGATGAGCAGAAGTACACGGCTAGATTCTGCAAGTAGTGGCTGGGTGGAGTGGGACGAGCGAGCATTGGTTGGGCAGGGTGAGTGACCGGGGACTGGGGACCAGTTCAGGGGTATGGCCAGCCAAAGGTCACTACCAGTTTGGTGAACCGCGCCAAATTTCTGCTAACAGTTTGCGAACCATCCGAATACCACCTCTGATCTTGCTAGCATTTAAATTTAGATTGTATTGTTACGTTCAAACCTTCACAGCTTCTAGACACCAAGAGCTGAAGAATATAACCATATGACTCAAGTAAAGATGTAAAACTGAGTATCATCAGCATAATGATGGTATTGAACTTTACAGGTGAATGACAGGTGATCTCTACCAGTTACTTTATGTAAACAGTAGTGGGGAGAAAACCAACCCCTGTAACACTCACAGGGGAACAACTATCAAGCCAACATCCCCTTTCCTACCATATAGTCCTAGTAATACCTGGATTTGTGTCTGCTATTAAATATGTGACAAAATACATCTAACAAAATCCCGAAAGAATTTTAAAGAACAATGTATAAACTGATCTTGAGATTCAGAATAACTGCCTGAGTTATGTTTAATTCATCAATTCAGATAATACACCTTATTCAAATAATGTCCAAATCCATATTCTAATAATGTCAAAAGACTTAGCTTTTTCATTTCAAAAACTATACTGCAATATCTGAAAATTTGCAGAAAAAGGAAGAGGCCAATTTTATAAGGCAAAAGATGAATGCATTGGAAGCCTCTTAGTTTATGTTAAACATGCATAGATACAAGATAAAAAAATTGTCCTTTCTTTCCTGGGGAGAATTAAGCAGATTTTTGCAAACTTCCTATCTGTTTGCAGGCCTCCAGGGTGTGGTTATTAGACAAAATTAGTGATTTGAGGAAATAATGCCTGAACTATGTTGAAAGAAAGCATGATTAAGATGATGTGGGGACAGAGGATAAAAATAATTTTTGTTTCTGTCATAACATTGGAGTTTTGTAACATGTACTTTCATCCAATTATGTCAAGCATGACAAATGTTCTCCTTTTCATTTTATTGGAACAATATCTAAATCAAGATTGTAATTTGGTCCACAAATTGAAGAATGGAAGAGTTCCAAGTAATCCATGATGAACTGAGCTATTTTTGAATCACTAAATGTAGAAACAAGTCAAATCTATGTTCTGTATATACTCCTTCAAGATGATGTCAGGCATAAATTTGAAAAAATTTGTAATGAATTTCTCACAAATTCTAATGCCTTTTAGATGGAGTCCTTGGTGAAGAATTCAAATGCTAGGAAACCTAAGAGACAGTGCAACAATAAGCAGAGAATGAGTATGTTTAAACAAAAAGCAAAATGAAAAAAAATGATGACGTACGTCACTGAATTTGTTTATATCTCTCATCATCTGCTCTAAAAAGATCTGTGCCAAAAACAAAGATTATTCTTTAAAAGTAAATAGAATAAAACTGAAATAACACTGCTTTCCAAAAAGTAACGCAAAAGAAATTCAAAGAAGAAAAAAAGATAACTATCATATTTCTACTCTTTCTAGTTCTCATACATCTAAAAAGGTACTATTTTTATCACAAACAGCA
Organism: Ahaetulla prasina; assembly: GCF_028640845.1. Taxonomy (NCBI): domain Eukaryota; kingdom Metazoa; phylum Chordata; class Lepidosauria; order Squamata; family Colubridae; genus Ahaetulla; species Ahaetulla prasina. The sequence goes on from NC_080540.1 coordinate 125,627,511, forward strand.
ACTTTCAAACACTTTTTAATCAACTCATTTCCAATCAGCTGTCAGCAATATACTTGCACACCCAGGTGATTTTGTTTGAAATTTGGTGAAATTCCTGCAGAAGTGTGATGGCAAAATGGTAGAATATCAGTTTCAGAGTGGTTTTAAGATCAGAAAGACAACCATTCCAATCCCCTCTTAAAATTATTGAGAAGAAAAACAACAACTCCCAAATAGACCCTTATGGTGGTATCATAGCATCACCGAATGGGCTTTCATAATACTTCAGAAGGTTGAGTCTCCAATCTTCAAACTGTCCATTCTCATGTTACCTTAAACATGTCACCTAAAGACAGCTGAATAGATGAACAGTACCCCAGAGGCTGGGTAGGTAAATACAATAATATAATAATGAAAGCAATGTTAATGCTATAAACCAGGGGTCTCCAACCTTGGCAACTTCAAGGCTTGTGGACTTTGCTGGCTGAGGAACTCTGGGAGTTGAAGTCCACAAGCCTTAAAGTTGTCAAGGTTTGGAGACCACTGCTATAAACCGGTAGTTCTTATATTTTGGCATAATCTGGAGTTAACGGAGCAATTTGTAACTGCTTGCTTGTGAGTCAAGCATTCACTTTGGGTTTGCTGCAGCTGAAACACTTATGTGTGTTGTTGTTTATAAGAATAATGACATTATTTGAGCCGGAAAAAAACTAAAAAGAGCAATGGGACATTTGTTTGTTTGTTTGTTTAATTATTAATTAATATGCTGCTCATCTTAGGGTTCAAGGCTACTCTGAGTTTAAGAAGTCAATTTTGCTCTTTTTGCACATGTATTGTGACGTCACACTATAAAAAGAGAATGGCATTGTCCTCTTGACAAAAATTTTCAACCCTGCAGGTGCCTTGGGCTGGGAAAGTTGCTTTCTCCCACCAATTGTTTCTTTTACATCTGTCAGACAGGTTTATCAGCTCATTCTTTTATTAAATCTTTTTTTATTCCCCAACTAACAGAAAGTATTCCCAACATTCTATGAAGCAAAGGGTGACTGGGAGAGAGCCGAAGCCTGGGGTAAGCCAAAAAGCAGGCCTCTTTATCAGGCACCATCCAGCTTTCTCCCTCAACTGTGACTGAAGATTTTTGCAAAAAAACAAAAAAACAAAAAACAGAGACAGGTTGGTCCAGTGCTGAAGTACCAGGTTTGAACCCAGGAGACGGTGAATACTAGTCTCGCTGCAGGCATGAAAGTGGCTCTATGACTTTGGCCCAGTCACTCTTCTCGCAGTTTAACCCGCTTCATAGGGTTGTTGTGAGGAAAATAGGAGGTGGACGGGGTATTGTATATGTTTGCCGTCTTGAGTTATAATAACAATAAAGCACGATATAAATAAATAGTGAACTTATAATTTATGGTTTTGATGATGAGACAAGCTAGATTATAAGAAAGAAAAGAATAATGCTATAACCTTAAAATAAGAGGGAAATTTATAATTGTACTTATAACTGCTGTAAAGAAGATGAGAAGTCATCGGTGTGTTTTTTCTTTCTTTTCTTTTTTTGAAACCTTTTTTTCCTTTCCTGCCCTTTAAGCTTTCTTTGTGATTTCTTTCTTTTCTTCTTTTGACTTTATATTAGCTTGTATTCGTTTTATCTTTCTCTTAAAAAAAACTTGTAATACCATTACGTAAAAAAAACATAACGTTAAATAATATTAAATTATTTAAATAGTTATTTAAATAAATATTACTAGTTACATAAATATTACATAACTACATAATAATATTAATTATATTCATATATTCTTTGGCGCCAAGCACTACAGAAATCAGAAATCACGGTTGGCTGAGTAACCGTGGCCAGCAGCTGCAGGACTACTGAAAGAAAAGATGTTTTCACCTGTTGCAAATTTAAGTCCAAGGAAAAGAGGATATCTGAAAAGAATACATTAGTTCTGGAAAGAAAGAACTGGAGAAAATCAGAAAGTACAAAGACCTGCAAACAGAATCAGCAAACTGTAGAACGACTGTGGCAAAAGAAAGCAAAGGTAGCGCCAATAGCGATAGGCACTTTGGGTGCAAAACTGAGCACCATCGCCATTGACAAAATCCCCCTTAGTCACTTGCAAAAATCAGCTTTATTTGCAACAGCTTACCTCTTCGAAACACCTTTAATAATGCCATCAAACAGCAGCAACTGCTTATCCTAGAACCCTGGGATAAAATCGCTAGGTGAATAAAAACGCCAAATCCAGTCTCAACATCTGACTGTCAGGGCGACGAACAATAATAATAATAATAATAATAATAATAATAATAATAATAATAATAATAATAATAATAATAATAATAATAATAATAATAATAATAATAATAATAATAATAATATAATGCATTTGGTGGACTGTGCGATCAACCACAAGTCATTAGGTTGCATTTGCAATTGTCTTCTGCGCTATTTATGAATTGCATTAGATTCCTCTGGTTGTTTCTCAGTTCACTTTTCACTTGGTGGGTTTGGAAGGCGCTGGAGAGGCTTTTTTTTAGGAGGAAAGAAGTTTGATATGAGTAATAAGTTCGGCGTTTTTAATTTGAAACAAGAACTTCAATATGGTCTGAAGACTGAGAAAGGAAAGATAATGTAGGTTAATTTGCGACCGGAGTTAAGTAATAGAGAATCGAAAAGATTTGCATCGTGGTTCCATGGTGTAATGGTTAGCACTCTGGACTCTGAATCCAGCGATCCGAGTTCAAATCTCGGTGGAACCTGTCATATAAATGTTTTTAAAATAATTCTGAATTCCATTTTATGGACGGATGGGGGGAAAAAAGGAAGGATTAAGAAAATTATTTCTGAAAACTAAGAGTAGGTTAAAGGTCAATATTCCTTCATTTTGACTTCATGGTTAATAGTCGAAAAATCATGTTGCAATCTGGTCGTTTGGTTAAAAGGGCTTTTGAGATATGCTTTTTAAAAGAACAGATGATAGTTTTCACTGTAGTATTTCAGACTTGTATTGCTCAACAGAGGATTATCAATCTGAGAAAAGCTTTATTGTGTAAATGTTACACATAGAAAGGCAATTCAGATTGCAAAGGGAAACGAAGAGGACGTGCTAATGGAGGACTTTTCCAAAGAGACGTTCGTCTCGTGGTTCTATGGTGTAATGGTTAGCACTCTGGACTTTGAATCCAGCGATCCGAGTTCAAATCTCGGTAGAACCTAAATTTGCAACACAACGTTTTAAAGAGACGGTTTTGTTTTTAGTTAACAGCAATTTCTTGCTGAATATGAAAATGTGCCTTTGTTCGAGAAGATCTGTGCAATAAACGTAGTATCTTATAAAGTTTGCTTATTTCCTAGCCATCGCTTACCCTACTAAATTAAAAGTAAAATCAATTGCATGGGTGCAAAATGTATAAACTGCTAATCGCTATCGTTTATGAAAACTATCTGGCTGGGAAATTTTGCTATGATAGTGATTCAGAAACAGTTTTTCAACAGACGAAAATCTGAAGAGTTTCCTCCAGAGTTCTTGGCTGCTTAATTTTTACACAACAGGGTGTTTTATAATACAAGCAAGAGTAACGTAATGGTGCCTAAAAAAACAAATTTCAGCTGGTCCTCAATTTAGGACTACAATTGAGACCAAAAATTTCTGCTGTTAAGTGAAACATTTGTTAAGTTAGTTTTACCTCATTTTATGACCTTTCTTGCCAGTTATTAAGTGAATCATTGCAGTTGTTAAGATAGTAACGCGGTTGTTAAGTGAATGTGGCTTCTCCATTGACTTTGCTTACCAGACGGTCCGAAAAGTGATCACATGACTCCAGGACAGTGCAATGGTCATAAGTATGAGTCAGTTGCCAAGTGTTTGAATTTTGATCACGTGACCATGGGGATGACCACTTATGACTAATGGTCATAAGTGTGAAAAACAGTCATAAGTCACTTTTTTCAACGGTCACTAAACAAACTGTTGTAGGTTGAGGACTTAACTCTGAGTGTGTGAGGGTGAGTGGGTGGTGGGTGGCAGCTCTCACCGTACTAATCCTCAGGATGAAACCTGCGGCGGGGGAGGAAAGGTGCGTATGTTATTAAGAGAGATTTGGAAATCTTCTGGTATAACTGTAATTATGAGCAGGATTAGGGTGGATTTTTTTTTTGGAAAACATGTTTTCTTTTTTAAACGTTTCTTTAATGCAAGGAGAAACATTCTCACTCTGCAAAAGTGATGACTGAGCGGAGACCACCCGGAAGCAGAGAAACTGGTCGCTGTAACTTTCTCTAGAGGCAATCCATGGATTTTAATTTAATTAAAGCTTCTGCAACTGAGAAGCCTGACTAGCTTCTGCTTTTAACTACCAAAATCTGGGGGAGTTACTTACTCATACTACTTACTTACTCATCAAGAGCACCACAAATATGCATTGTAGCAGCCCAAACGGGGCCAGAATGCAGCCCAGATTCTTTTAGTTCAAGGGTATCCAACCATGGCAACTTTTAAGACTTGCGGACTGTAACTCCCCAAATTCCCAGAATTTATTCCAGAATTAAATAGTGATTAAAACACTAGGCTGTGAGTTCAAGTTCACCCTCCGGCATGAAAACCAGCAGGTTGGCTTTAGGCCAGTCAGTTACTCTTAGCCCAACTCATCTCACAGGGTTGTAGTTGTGGGGAAAGTAGGGGAGAAAGGTGTGTTGGGTACGTTCGCTGCCTTCACCAAAGGTGTCACGCAACAAATTAGGACAGTGGACCTAATGGAGCAGACGCACAATTGACAAATGACAAATAACCTTGACCTTAAAAATATTTTGTTATAATGCAATGATCAATAAAAGAGCTAGGGTCAAATAAATCCATAAATCCAATCTAAAAAGAGGAATATTATTCCAATGCTTCCACTCTAGATGCTTAATGTAAGATGCTCCTCCTTTAAGGGCACTTGCTGACCATTTCATAGAATGTTATGATTAATAGGTTTATGGTATAACAGATTTTGTAATGATGATCTCCTGCAGCTCATATTTTGCACAACCACAGACCCAGCATATTGTCAACATTTCATACCTGTGGCTTTTACTTTTTCATGAGTGTTGATATCTTTCTGAGATGCAAAAAGGATGACACTATCCAGTTTTCCATCATGGAAAGACATCAATGTACGGCAAAGGAAACAAGCTTTGTCCAATATTGTGGACCATCCAGTTTTCCTATCAGGAAAAACATGAATTGTTAGGAATTACTCTCTATTGTTTTTCATTGGGTAACTAGAGACCCTGCTATTAGGATAAAAAGATCCAAACAACCCTAGGAGGCAAGCAGTTTTTAAATACATCTGTTGTTTCTTGTTGTGCCTCATTAACCTGAGCAGGAGCAGACCAGGGAAACTGTAGTACCATGGATATGACATGCAATAAGAATTTGTTTGAATCAGTGATAGGACTTTTCCATAACTCTTGATTTATACTGAGCAGCTTCCATTTTTGGCACAAAAAAGGCATTTTTTCCACAACCACAATATATGGCAATTTATGATCGCAGAAGATTTTGAACACTGGACCTGTTTATTTAAAAATCTTTTACTGATATCCATATTTTCCAAAGCCTACCATGCACATACATTACAAGCACTTAAAATATGTATAACATCAAGTTAAATTATATAAAAGAGGCTGCATATCCTTTGAAAATGATCCAGAAGACCTGCTATGAATGTAGCACCTCTTTGCTATTCATTAAAGCAGCCTGTCTTTATTCAGGTTTCTATATGAATCTGCAAAAAGATGAATTAAACCAACCGACTATTAAAGACCCACAAAAGTCTTGAATTTTGCGTTAGTGATGTGGCTACTTTAATGAACACCAGAAATGGTGGATTTTCACACATTTCTTCTGAACTATTGTCAGAGTATATAAGCCCTAGTATTTAACATAAGATGTGGCCCATTTGTATATACAAACACATTAGAACGGAATAAAAAAGCCAGAATTGGGGGAGGGGACACATCCAGGATAACTCAAGGAACAACTCTCCCGCCCACAATTAAAAATAAATTACACTGCCACCATAACTTGAAGGTATTAAAAACTGTGCTTCTATGCTTTTGCCTTGCTTCAGAAATTTAGGCAACCTTGGGTACATTCATCCAAAATTCCTTTTCAATTGCATAACTGATAAATGTTGAAGGTATTCTTAGAAAAGTCCAGTATCTTTCAGCCCCAGAAGAACATTCTTGTGATAAACAGAAATCTATGTGTATATGTGGGCCCATCTTTGATACCTTAACGGGCTGATGTACTTGAACACCAAATACTGTGAAAAAGTAGCATGAGAATGTCCTTTTATATTTTAAGGTAGCACTGTGCCTACACATACTTCGGCTATTTTAAATTCCTTTCCTCCATGCAGATAAATTGTAGTATGTATTTTTACTCTGGTATTTATTGTATGTTACTGTTTTCTTGTTACAAGGATATTATGAATACAGGCATGCACTTTTATAGCCCAATTCATATGTATAGTCAGTACATAAAATGCACCTTTTCTTCCCAACATCACTATGCCAAAAAGCAAATCACTTTATGATTGCTTGATTTCCCGTGTCTCTTTCCTCTTCAGTTAGTCCTGGGTAAAAATCAAATGCCTTTGTTGGGAACTGAGATACCACTGAACCACCCCACATTTTCACAACACAAAAGTTGTAATATCCCTATTTTATGAATTTATAAATTGGCAATTTAAGAACATCCAAGAATTTGGGATTCCCAGTGAAATCACATCCAAGCTTATGCATGTTGAGGTAAGAACATCTAATGAAAAAGAAAACATGGGACAGGCCAAAGGCAGCAGAGTTTCAAAGGATCTGACAAAACAAAAGAACAACAGAAATGGAACAAGAGAATCATCAATCTTTGTAGCATTTTTTTTCTTCCTGAGCAAAGCATTCAAGGGGGTAACTCTGTATATTTGTTTGAGATATGTGATTCAGAATAGGGCAAAATGGAGTCACATTACAATTTTGGAGCATAAGAACTGCTGATCATTCCTTTTGGTGAGCATGTACTTGAAAGTGCATCTCAGTCTTGTATAGGCAGCTCTTAAAATATAAACCTATCACGTCTACTAAAAAAAATCTGGGTTTACTGGGACATCTCCCAGGGAGAGCAATCTTCTTGGTCAAGTGCTGCATGAACTTTGAGGGTGTGACATCACATGCTAATAAACAGTATTTACATATTCAGCATATGATCCATGGAAAGAAGTCTTATTCTTGTTCTCCTTTTAGCAATTCTGCTACAAAGTGTTTATTTATCCCAATGACATTGGCAGTGTGATGCCACGGTAAAATGAATGTTCAGGTTTTGCCTGCTTGTGCTCAGAGTGATCAGTTGTGAATGGAACAGTCCGTAAGTGATGAATAGAACTACAACCTTCCTCCACATATTAAGGCATCTCCCTTCATAACTACCTTCCTTTAGAGAGATTATCAGTGACTGATCTCCATGGATGCTGCTATCACAATTAAAATTTTAACAAGTCCCAGAAAATCCTAAAAACTAATTAGCGTTTCTAGGAAGAAGTCACTGAACCACCTTTTCTTAAAGCATCACTTAGAACTTCAGCATTAGGCAAGCCGAAAAGAATTATAGTACATGTTAAATCAAGTGAGCCCTTTGTTTCAAATATTCTGGCTTTATGATGTTTTGACTATTCTAGCTTGATCTTTGCCCATTTGATTAAATGATCTGCACTTACAGTACTCTTCGCCTACTCAGGATTCCCCAATCCATCCAGCACTGTTGATGATAACACAAATCTCCCAAATATAGTTTTGAACATTGAGGAATTTACCAGGTTTGTCTTAAGACATCAGGATCCCAATATTCTTAAGAATAAATCAATGCCAGTGAGAAGGAGCAAAGGACCCTGTTCTCAGGGGAGTCGAAAAAGCTACCGTAAATAAAGCTGACCAAATGAACATTCTTTTCTAGCAGAGGTCAATGTTCCCACTGTTCTCTCAGACTAGTGTAAACACAGACATTCTTTTTGCCATAATTAAGAAAATAGGTCTTACTTTCTGGACACTACATTAGTAGTGGGCGGTTTTTATCATATTTTGGCATCTTACTATGTTTGGTAATAATATGAAGTCTTAAATAAGTGATAAATTTTAACCTGAAATCATTCTGAGCACACATTCATGGTAATAGATTCTTGGCACACAGGCCTTAAGTACCGAAGGGGTCAGACGCATTATAGCACTTTGTAGCAGGCCCCGATTTTCCTTCCAATATACCTTAACAGGTATATTGATGATTGGGCTAGAGTTCTGGTTAAATAAAGATGCACCACATTTACACTGAGACCAGCTGCATTTTGACTCTGCACAACCCCAATGAGGAAACAAATGCAGTTCCAGTTCTGAGCATGCTTTGCATGTTTGTGCCTCCGATCTCAGTTGCATAGCATAGTTGTGACAGTGCTGCAGGTCCATCAACCCTGATGCATGTCTTATAATCGGATTAGTCACCATTTGATGTCATAACTGTTGGCAGCTGGTTTTTCCATGTTGTATTTAGTATGCAAAGATTCCTGGGCTTTGTTGGACTCCATCCCTTCTAGCCATTCCTGATAAAGCTTCTGCACATGCCCGTTGGTTTCAGGAATCTGAACAGGAACTGTGGCATATACATCCTCCATCTGCTTGAGAAGGGCTTTATCTGGTTTTCCGTCTTCAGTCTGGGCCTGGCCATTCCCATTTAAACAACCTACACACCAATGATCAAAACAAGAGGAGATATTGGTTTACTCAAAAACAGAGTGGGTTTATCCACCATGATTCTGTATAGCCTATTTTCATGTGATCTTTACATCTCCATTTTCATTTACCCTGCCTATGACATCCCCAGATATTCTCATAAATATATTGGACAAATACAGCCTCCCCACCTAAAATCTGCTAGGTGCAGTTTCAAACAGTACTGTCTTAACTAGAATCAGCATCAGCAACATTAAAGAGTTTAATTACTGTAAGTGTGCAGGGCTTCTTTTAACTATATAAGGCAGGGGTGAAATCCAGCAGGTTCTGATAGGTTCTGGAGAACTGGTAGTGGAAATTTTGAGAAGTTTGGAGCACCGGCAAATACCACCTCTGGCTGGCTCGGAATGGAGATTTTGCAGTATCCTTCCCCTACCACGCCTACCAAGCCATGCCCACAGAACCGGTAGTAAAAAAAATTGGATTTCACCACTGATATAAGGTAATGCAGAAGTCTCAGGTTTGGTGATTACCTCCAGGACAGGCTAAAACTTCAACAAAATGGTAGGAACATTTCCCCTTTTTCAACTTAAGAATCATATTCTGGATATTTCGAAAACCATAGGCCGCTGCAAAACGTAGCACTGTCTCGCCATCCTTTTCTAGGGTAACTTCCTGGAAGTCTTTGTTTCTGAAAAGATAGCGAAAAAAGATTTCCGTTTTGGTCCCAAACAAAGCAAGCAAGCGAAGGAATATAGATTAGATTTCCTATTTCGGCCTCTATATCTGATGGCCAGAAATGCTTAATTCTATCTGCTGCCACCTTTTGTTACTCATTTTTGGAAGGAAAATGATCACTCCCTCCAAACTGTTTCAATATTTTTTTCTGAAAATGATCACCAATGTAATAAATTTATACCTATTTGGTATTGAGGTGTGTGTGTGTGTGTGTGTGTTGATTTAGGACTACATAATGATGACATATGCCCTTAGTAACTCTCATTTGCCTTAGTAGTTCAGCAGGTAAAATAATGAGTAGTTCTTCTCTGTGTAAAAAAAAAAAAAAGGGGGGGGGGGAAGAATGCTGGCAGCATGACAATACCAATTCTTTATTGTATGGCCCTGCATTGGTTCTTTGTGTTCTTTTCAACTTAATGCAACATGTTGTTTTATACACTTTCTTATATAAATGAAATGCTTTATTCCCGCCCCCCTCCACACACACACACAAATATTTTTGATTGTGGTTTTATTACGACTGATTTTTACTATGATTAATTTTATTTGTATCAATCTAGTCTTCATAAAGAAAGGCTAATAACTGACCTTAAAGAGTTCAAGTCTTGGACTTTTATAACAAGGCATGGTCTTTGGCTCTCTTGGAGTTTTATAGCAAGGCACAGTCTTTGCCTCTCTAATTCAGAACAATGTTACCCTGTAGGCAAAGAGGCCGGACTCTGAAGGTACAGAAAGTGGCCTTGTGGACAGACTTCCCCTTTGGAGCTCTAATGCCTGAAAGCAACTGCAGTTCAGGAGTCACAGCCTTCCAAAAGTTATCGGGTTTCTTACACATTGATTTAAAAAAAAAAACAACCAGAAATAAACAATGGCTGTTAAGCAATTGCACGCTTTATGTACAGTGTTTCAGAAACAAATCTAATACTGACCCATGAAGCTTTTATACAAAACAAATATGTAAATAAGGTTGGATCAAGGCCTTAAGTAAACATTATAGCCAACAAAATAGCCCAGCCTTCATAAATCTGTGCTGACTTTGTAAAGCTGCACTGCATGCTGTTTTTCCACAGGTATTCTGAAGATTGTGCAGCTCTACAAACAGAGCTCAGCTTTACGAAGGCTCAGGAGTCCCGTGTAGGAAAAGTTCGCCAGAGAAACTGGGTCCCAATACGAGACAGCAAAGAGAGTGAAGCTCTCCTGCTTTGGTTGTGGCAGTTGGGTGCAAAAAGCAAAAGTCGGCATGGGGAACTGGGAGAGAAGGCAGCTGGGTGAATGAATGCTTGCTGGGGCTTGCCAGGATAGGCTGGATGGCTTGAGGTTTCCTGGGGTGTGGTAAGCAGCCCCAGAACCATGAGGTTCTGGGGCTGCTTGCCGCCCTGTAAGACAGGATGCAGGGTGGCCAAAAGGGCACAGATGCATGGGGGAGATAGGCGGGTAAGGAAAGTTGGAAGCAGTCCCTTAACTTACTGAGGCTCACAGCTGGGAGGGACCAAGCCCAGAAAGGCTTGGAATGAATACTTAATGACCCACAATTCTCAGTTAATAACCGCAACAGCATTCAACCGAATGCTGAATTTGGTGCGCTCACATAACATATTGCTTTATGATCACGCTGACTTCCAATGGCCATCCTCCTCCAGATTGTTACAAGTTGAGGACTACCTGCATGTGTGGCTTGAAAAGCGGTTATTTTCTCTTTCTGCTTAACTTTTAATTAAGAAACTTACTTTAATATTTTGTAAGTGAGCTCCTTCACTTCAGTGTTGAATAGCTCCTTGGCAGCATGTTTAAAGATGTGCTCTAGGTAACCATCTGATCTTCCATCATGCCGATTTAGCTCTTCTTTTATGCCACCAAACCTGTTAAGCAATAAGGGGAGAGTAAAGAGGTGGAAAACCAAGGTCACTTTGTATAACAGGCAACCTTGACCCTTGAAACCTGCCTGACTATGTTATCATTCCCAGGCAAAAGGCTGATGCTGGCTGAGAGTTTTGGGAGCTATAGTGCAGCATATCTAGATTGAGGAAGGATGCACTGTAGACTTTAGTACATATCTGTGCATCAACAGTTGCAATATACTACCTAATCATAAAAAAGGTAAAGGTTTCCTCTGTTCAGTTGTATCTGACTCTAAGGGGTGATGCTCATCTCCATTTCCTAGCCAAGGGAGCCAGCGTTGTCCGGAAACCCTTTCCATGGTCATGTGGCCAACATGATTATATGCTGAGGCATATAGAACACTGTTACTTTCCCACTGAGATGGTACCTACTTATCTATTCACATATACCTGCTTTTTAACTGCGATTCAAGGTTTTGGTTATCACCTTTAAAGCGCTCCATGGCATGGGACCGGGATATTTACGGGACTGCCTGCTGCCACCAGTAGCCTCCCATCGACCTGTGCGCTCTCACAGGGAGGGCCTCCTTAGGGTGCTGTCGGCCAAACAATGCTGGCTGGCAGCCCCCAGGGGAAAGCGTTCTCTGTGGGGGGCCCTGCCCTGTGGAATGAACTACCCGTGGGGCTATGCCTACTCCCTGATCTTCGGACCTTTAAGCGCGAGCGTAAGACTTTCTTCTTCAAGCAGGGCTGGCCTAATGATAAATTTTAATCGAGGGTTTTTAGTGGGGTTTTTAAATGGGGCTATTCTATTTTATAATTTTATCTACGTATTTTAAATATTCAGCTCATGGAATTAGATTTTTACTTATATATTGTATTTTAAATTTTTTGTATATGTGTTTTATCTATGCTGTACACCGCCCTGAGTCTTCGGAGAAGGGCGGTATAAAAATGTGAACAATAAATAAATAAATAAATAAATAAACTGCTAAGTGGGCAAGAACTGGGACAAGTAACCATTGAGCTCACCCTGTTGCGGGGCACTCGGATTCTCAAAGCCGGGCTGTCAGCTTTCAAGCTGGCAAGCCTACTGAGCCATCGTGCCCCCACTTAACACAATAAGGGAATCAAAAACTTCTGCCACCTATAGTCATATTATGTGAATATGTGCATTTCTGTAGCCCTTGGATTGGAATAAACAATTGTTATATATGCACGACAACTCCTAGTTTGGAAGAACAGCCTACAAATGTTAAAAGTAACAGATAACTGCAGCTGTGAATGGTGTTTGTGATTTATCTTCCATTTGATCTTGTAAGCATGTCTTTTCTTCCCTAATTGTTTGGTTTCCTGTAGACTAAATGACATATTTGTCATTTCTAATAAAATGGGTAACAACTTCTCTTTCAGAAGACAAAAGGCTAAAAGTGGCATTTTTAAAACACTTAAGTATTGCTTTAAATGTAAGAATTGCATTATGGCGGAAGTCTTTTAACACCTAAAAGGCTTCTACAATAATATAATTATTAGATTTTAAAGCAATACTGAAATGTTTTAAAAATGCCACTTCTAGCAGTTTGTCTTCTGAAAGAACAGTTTTTACTGCTTGCAAGCCATACAATGTTTGACAGTGTGGAGGCTTCCCACTTATGTGCTATGATATGTTCCATGCTTCTACAGCAAGTGCATCTCAGGACAGGCATGTAGGCCCAGTATCAACCCCACAAAGCAGAGCTTATGTGTCCCAATACTGCATGCTGGGCTTGCCACTCCATCATCTCTGCAAATAGTACAACAATAACTTTCGCTTCTGCACTACAATTCAGAGCATATGGTAATGTCACTGTCAGGGGTTGTAGACTCTCACATTAGCAGAAGTCAACCTATCTGGCAACATCAATATTTCAGTTGGATGGGAACTGCTGAACTCCTGGCTCTTGTCATCTACTCATATGTTGGAGGGAGGGAAGAAGGGAGGGAGGAGCTGCTGGCTGCTTCGTTGTTTTCTTCTTTTGTCTGCTGGTAAATAAGACCAAGAGAACAAAGAAGCTGGCTAATACTTTGGTTCTGCGATGGAGAGCTACAGGACAGCCAGCAAGAAAAGCGATGTGGATAGGGGACAGTTCAGTCCATTTACCCAAATATAACCAGGAACTCTGGATGCGCGAATAATTTTTACAAGGATGGCATGCTGAAACAAACCAATTTTTAACAGGATCATCACTTTTTGTAGCATATTACGAAGGCCATAATAATTCATATTTGTGCTTCTGAAATGCTTTCATCTGATGGAGATGCATAAGGTGATAGTTTTTAAAGAAATCATGAAACAAAAAGCTCATCAAAGCTACTTACAAGGTGTCAAAGGAAACCTCACTTATTTCTTTCAGTGATATTTTTCTTTGCTCCATCATTTGGAAGACTTCACCTGTACGGGGGGAAAAAACTTTCTTAAACATGTAACAAGGTTATTAAACATGAATTCTCAAGAGAATTCTATTCTTTTTCTAGAACAGGTTTTTGGTTTTTTTTACTCTCCCATCTGGAAAACAGCTTTCAGTGTTCTTAGAGGGCTTCCATTCAAATATTAGCTAAGACTGAACTTAGTTGGCTTCTAACTGGTTCTTCCCTCAGGTGAGGTAGCCAAACAATAGTAGGGCTGACTCTGTCATGTTTCAATGTAAAGAATATGAAGCATAGAAATATGACTGTCTTCTCAGTCACAGCTTACTTCACAGTGATACATTTGTCCCAGCCACTCTAGGAAGTTACATTCCCAGGGGAGAGTGAGAGGATGGGAGAGCAAATTCAGCATCTATGCAACCTTTTGGTATTACAAGTGCATTTCCCCCATTGCCTGTTTTATAGATAATTAGGGCAGATCTTACTAGAAATATTTCTTATAACTATATATGTCCAGCAGACACCAAAATAACACAATGTAATATCAAAGATGAAAAATATGACTGTTATCACAACATTTCAAAATGTAAACTACCTTGGCTGGCAATCCTTCTCCTCTTCTCTTAAAATACCCAATCATACCTACCCAGCCAACCTTACTGTTGCATGACTGAAGGTTCTTGTACAATGTCCTTGTTAAAAGAAATTTGAGTAAAAGAAAATGCAGTATATTGTAAAGAAGATATTACCTGATGTTAAAACGCAATCTACATCTTGAGAGTTATACAAATGGGTATAAAAGTCTTCTCGTAATGCTTCTAACTTTTTGTCATAGCAAGGGGCCACCACGATATGGAAAATTTTATCAGGGGATAGATTCTAATGGGAAAAGAGAGAAAAAAAGAAAATACATTACATACATACACATACAGGGGAACATTTTTTCAGAAAGCGTTTCTTACAGAATTTAGATTTGTGGGGGGCATCTTGATGCTCTTGAGTTTGACTGTTTGCTTACAGATGTTTCATGGCCTAATTAGGCAATATTATCAGTCTGCATTGATGACATTACCTAGTTGGGTCATGAAACATCGGCAAGCAAATAACAGCTAAGAGAGCACCAAGCAATCCACACTTCAATCTTGAGCTACAGATATTCTCTCCTATTGGAATATGGATTTTGTTAGATTGGAAATTAGTCTATCCTGGTTGGCCTCCATATATTTTTCCCCATGCTCAATCTATAGCTTGCTTGGAGAATTATCTACTTTGAAGGGGCAGAGTATATATGGAAAAGTGAATAAATGAAAACCCTTCCTGCAATGGCTAGTGTACTGGACTGCAGCTTTTGTGATCCAGAACAATTTATGGCTTGTACTTTTAGGCATTTATTAAACTTATATGACCCCCAACAATCTGGGTGCTCATTTTACCACCCTTGGAAGGATGGAAGGCTGAGTCAACCTTGAGCTGGTCAGGATCAAACTCCTGGCTGTGGGCAGAGTCAGCACAGAATACTGTATTCTAACCACTCCACCACCAGGGTTCTTTATATATAGGTCTTTGCTTATATGGGATGTGGGGATTCTGGAATGCTGGCACCAAAATCTTCCAAGGAGCCAAAATAGAGCAGATAAGTAAATCACTCCAAATAGTGAATAAACTTACTGTGCTGCCCTTTATCAGGAAGATTTCACATGCACGCTCTAACGTTTCATCTAACGTCAAGATGACTTAGTAGCAAGGGATGAGTGCTAGCAGAATCCCACTTGCTTAGGAGTACAAGCTGATGCTAGAAAAGGATTCCAGGTTGGCTGAAGGCTTTTCAAATGCTCATAGAGCCAGACTCTAACTTCACTAAATGGATAAAACCCTTTGTAAAATGATACCAGGAAAGAGGATCTAAAACCAGAATGACGAAAAGAACACTTGGCTCTCAAAACTGTTTGAAGCCCCCAAATTAGAAACTACAAACCCATACCTGCTGTCTGGCAAAATAATTCTTCACAAGGGAACCCATGATCTGCTGTGGTGACTTCGCAGTGCAAATATGTGGGATTACCATGCTGGGCAGGACTCTCTCTGCATACTGGATCCAGCCTAGAGGCACAAACAAAATTAGCAAAAGAGGGTCTGAAGTGGGTGGAACATTCCTAACCAAAGAAGTTAAAATTTAATTAAATGATAAAGACAAACCCAAAGCCATCTTTCAAAAATACTGTATCACTATGATGAAGAATTGATAATAAAGAAATTATTCCACAGCCATGTGGGTGTAGTTAGTTTTGTTCTCTGACATCTCAACATCACATCGCCGAGGAATCATCAGGCTGAATGTGGGAAATTTTTCCGACTTGGATTGTTACATGAGAATTGGACTAATGTGTTTGCTCCAAGAATTATCAGCTATAGAAACGATAAAGGCCAGATTCATAGGAAAATCTTACATTTGCAATATTATTTCCAGGCTTGATGTTTAGAAAAATCCAAATGATTGCCATAGTTTTTCAGCAAAGATACTTTCTTCCTCTTTAATGCCAGTAATTAGCATCCTGCAGTGCCTGAAATTATAGGGCAGAGGGTACCAAGCTTGGTGCCTGGATTTAGCAGCCTCAACTATACTAGGCCACACACAAAGCTGCGCATGTATGAGAAAGGAAAATAGGCAGAAGGCTGGCTGTTGCTATCAGTGAGGCTTTCGTCTTTTGCTTTTGCAGTACCAAATGTTTTCTGCAAATATTTCAGGGCTGCAAGAACATTTTCAAGACATACAATAATATTTCCCAGAAATGTGATTTTTCAATTTTTTTTCAAATCTTTTTATAGCCCAGATCTGAAACTTCTGCAACACCATTTTTAGATTTCTTTTTCTCTTCCTATATAACACTATCCATTAAGGGACTATATAATGAAATAACGTGAGGAAACTATGCTTCCAATCACATTTGACTACCTTATGACTTCATTGGGAGTGAACATTGGCTACCGAGTGACTAGATAAAGTCACTGAGGTAAACTGACTGACCATGAACCTCAGAAGAACTGGATTGGAACTCACTGCCTTGACACCCTGAACTGTAATAATTTCAATGAAACAGAATTTGGGCATTTAGTGTTAATATATCTTAACATTTATTTGATTCAAATTGTTTAATTAAAAAACTATTGTGGTATTTGATTTTAGATTGCTTCAGGGTTTGTTTGTTTTTTATGAGGAATTGTTTTGAATAAGCAACAGCATAAACAGCTGCTAAAATTCTAAGTTAATCAAGCAAATCTTTGACCTGAAAAGCCCCTGTATTAGGCCCTCTTTAACATTAAGAATAACACTTTAATGGTCTTTTGCAATAGAAATAATTATTTCCTCCATAATGTTCTAGATTTAGAATAATGGTATTTGGTTATTTTTAACAGAAGTTTTAATCCTATTCTGTAAACTGCCTAGAATGCAGAAATAAATAAGCAAATAAAAATATACAAGGCCCTGTGGGAAAGCCAATATAGTTGTCAGATCTTGGTCAGTACTGAAGGATCGCATTTTAACAATTTTTAAAATGGAGCAGGGGTGGGGGGGCAAAAGCAACAAATTGCCAGAGGGGCAAGTATTCTCCACTGCACTGAATGGCATTCCACTTAGAATTCCAGTTAGGGCAAGAGATGTAGGGAAAACTATATTGCAGACTGACTGAGTTCCCAGGAAGCAAAATTTCAATCGACTCTCCTCCCGCCCCCCCACCAGGCATCACAACCAAATGTGATTCTTAGTGGATGTGATTCATTCTTCGGTAAAGGCTCTACTTAAGGTTCGGATCAGAAGAAGCCACGAAGATACTTTCAATTCATCTGGAAAAACTAATGTCACTTTATTCTTCCCTATTTGCAAATCTTCTTAGTTCCCTTCTGAAAGCTTAGGGTAAGCCACAGCAGCCAGTTGACACTTCTGTCCAAACTTATCAGAGCATGCACTTGCTTTTCCTTATCCTGTCTTGTGTTTTTCGGCTTCACTCCCCTCATATCTACATATACATGAATTCCTGGTCCTTTTACATTTGCAGATAGAACACCTCTTAGCAGAGAGTGAAAAAAAATGTATTTTGTATAATGACTTTGTTGTAATACACTGGTACTATTTTGAAACACATACATGCTAACAAGTTATGTAAACAAAACATAATGTGTAATGCAGCGGTGGCTCCCTGAAACAAAGAGGGTGGTCCCCAAAATCATTTATAATAATTTATCTGATCAAAGGTGAGCTTCCAGCGCCTCCAACTCTTATAATTTCTAATCAAACAAGTCTCAGCAAAGTTTAATGAGCTGAGAAGAGAACCAGTTTATAGCATGAGTCACTCTGTATATTGAGTGACCTCCACGTATCTGTTTTGATAAGCAGAGTTCAGGGTATTAAGTCTAGCCTTGCAATTTCACACATTTGCCATTGCATGATCACACAGACTGCCTTGGTGTTTAAGGAGCAGGCTCCAGAAGGTGTTTATTTTTACTGAAACCCAGACCTTTTCTGCAGAGTCAGCTCTAAGGCAGAATTCCAGAAATAGGGCTACGGAAAAGCTGAAGACCGGACCCAGAGCACTTCCTGGTTACCATATAGAAATACAGCCCTTCTGCTGCTCAAAGTCAATGTTTGCCATTCACAACCGGATGTCCTATGTACTTTCAACCAAAGCTGCCATTCTTCCCAGCCAGAGCTGTGCCTCAGTCCAACTGGAGTGGAGAAGAGTTGACTGAGAAAGCGATGAGGACTCCCAGTGCTAACTTAAGAGTAGGAGAGGAGAAAAGAAGAGGCCTGGCATAGAGACTTCAGCTATTCTGGTAACAGTCTTACAACTAAGGTGCAAAATTCAGCTGAAACTTCTGTTAGACAAACTGATAACAATCACAATTTGATTCTGTAGAATGTCAAAAAGCTGAATGTTTCAAGCAAATGTTTTACATATATCCACTTGAAATTGCAAAATGCTTTGCAGTAGTAATGCCTGAAGCATCCATTTTCACTCGTTCCAAGCTTAGCAACTATTTATTTACTTGCCAGCCAAACGTAAGGTAGAATACTAATTGTATTTTGGAACTAATTGCATATGATGGTTGTTCTTGCTATACAGTGCACCACCCTATGAATTTGAGTGTTATTGCCATATATATCTCATAAAATTGTTTGGCCCTCTCTGATCATTTTTGTCCATTCTGTCGTGGCTCAAAATTTACCTAGAATTTACGTTAGCTAGAAGGGATATATGTTTTAAAGTTCCTTCCTTCCTTCCTTCCATCCTTCCTTCCTCCCTCCCTCCCTCCTTCCTCTTACTGTTTATGATATCCAAAGACACATTCCTGAAAATTAGTATATAGTAGTTCGTCTACGTCTGGTTTCTGTCCATATGCTAAAGTATTTCTGTATTATTATTCTAGATAATAATTCTGTATTCTATTCTATACTGTTCTATTTTTTTATTGAATTGCTTTGGCAACATCAGTGATCTTTGAGGCAAATATAATGCAAAGGATTGAAAAACAATGCTTTTTGTTAAAAAAAGGGAAGATAACCATAGGGAAGTAGCAGGAAATCAGTCCACTTTTGTAGCCACATTCATTAAATTCTCCATTACAAGGAAGCTAGGGAATGTTGACTTGCTATAAGCAATATTATAGTAACATGAAAGAGTAACATTACGGAGAGAAAAGAATGGGAAAAAAACAAACCAAACAGGATGTCCCCTCTGTCAGAATTTGCTATTACTATTTGCTACCAGCTGACAAGCACTATTACAGAACTGAAACTGACACCAATCTTCTAAATGGAAAAACAGAAATTTCTTTGCTGCTATGTTTTTAAAATAGAAATTAATTTCCCAACACATAGATGCAACACTAAAGCAAGCCAATTGAGAGAATCACACTTCAGAAAATCCACTGTCTCCATCATTACTGAATGAACTCATCTCCCATTACAGCAAAGATTGGAAAAGTAAATTACAGCATGTATGGATTTAGATTGCTCACCTGGACAGGCAGAAGAAAACATTGGCAAAACATGTTCTTCCTGATTCTGTTGGCGGTACCGTTGCACAAATTCCTTCTGGCTCTCCAGAAGACTGAAATCAGCAGCTATTGTGGTGTCAAAGACATAATGCACTCCTAGAGAACAGATCAATTACAGAACTGGATTACTTTTTTTTCCTCTAGGCAATGCTGATTTTTGGCATTTCACGTGGAACCTTTATTTTCACATGGAAAAGATTTAAATGGAACCTCTCCATCCGCCCATCCAAGAAGCAGCCTAAAAGATAATCTTTAAGTCTATAGAATATGTTAACAGACCTTCCTTCCCACTGAGAAATTTGATCAAACCTTCAAATATGTTGTTCCTGTAGCCTACCCCACTTCCTGCTGTTCTACTCTCCTTCCTAACATTCATTTCCTATGTGAATTCTTCAGCATTCATTAGGGCAATGGAGGATGAAAAAAGACTCAAAGACAGAGAATATACATAGTCACGAGATCAATTTTCAAAAGTAAAGGGCATCAGCAACTATTGCGGAGGACTACAAATAAAGCATTTTTCTAAAGAGATGCTATTCTCTGAAGGACAAAATTGCAGGAAACATTTCGAAGCTGCCCTAAGGCAAAGTATACATCATATATTAGGCCTTCCATGCCTAGTATTATGTTTTGCTTGACAGTGGCTCTTGAGCAAAAATTTCCAATTATCTCCCAATATTCTTTTAAATGGAGACGTGCTTGTTGCTATGCTGTAGTTTTTAAATTCTAAAGAAAATGGAAATCGTGTTGTATGGGAAGCTGATGCCCATTTTTGGATGCTGGAAACCCAGGTCAAGTCTATATGACATTTAGTCATCTGCAGCTACGGCAGGGAATTGGTGATCTTGTAAATTCACTGGAAAGATTTTTTAAAAAAAAATAGTGATTCACCCATTGGGTAAAATGTAAAAACAGCACAAGCTTTCAACACATCTTCAGTTTCATAACAAATTCCTCTTTTCCTGTGCCACAGCTTTCTAGGATACCAACTTATAGCTGAATTAACAACAGCTTTTGCCTCTTTTCCTTCAAGCAGTATACTAAATATTTTTTAAAGCTGAGGAGACTATTGATTTATGTAAAAGAATATCTGTGTATGACATCAGGATCACTTTTGTTCTTGCATTCAAATGATGTCCCCTTCCATACTGAATAGAGCAGGGGTGTCAAACTCGCAGCCTGCAGGCCGCATGCGTCATACGCTGGCCACGCCCACCCCCGGTTTAGCTAAGGGGGGAAAAGTCGCGATACGTCACGTGATGACAATGTGATACTGCAAGTTTGACACCCCTGGAATATAGGTTGTAACTATATCATCTCTCCCCAGGCGAAAGCAGTGGACAAGGACCATACAATCAAGGTGGAAGTATGCAGATCTCTTCCCAGGTGTCAGCATAAATGCCTAGAACTTTGGATAAAAACGACAAGTAGATGCAATCCTGGTCTTTCCCTTTAATCCTCTACACGGCACTTGACTATATCCAGGGAATGTGCAATTCTTGGAAAGATTTAAAACTCTATACTAGATATTTTTTTATTCTGTGCAAACTTCTAGATGCCTTAATTATGAACAAAAACATAATGAAAAGATTTGTATGTGTTCTTGCCTTTTCTGTACTGCTTTAACTGCCTAATTATATCCCCATTTATTACACTTGTGGTCATATCCATAAACAACTCACTTATCTCAACCATTTTGCAATCCTTGCATGTACTCTGACACACATGCTGTAACAAAATGTCTAAGGAAGCAACAATATTTTTTTTAAAGAAACAATAACCGTTTTTAATGCTGTCTTCAGCTTTCTTTTCTTTTTTCATCTAGTAGAAAAACTTACCAAGACTTTTGAGGAAGCCACAAAGCCTCCTAGCTGCTTCTGTTACTGAGAGATTGAATTTAGCAGCAAAATAAGGCAAGGACTGAGGACATATAGACACTGCCAATACTTTGTGTTTTGAGGTATCACACTTCTGGAAAGCAACATAAAACACACGGGTGTGTTAAGTGCAAACATAGAGTGTAGCTTATACAAGATATGGCTTTCTTACATCAAGCAATGTTACTTCATACAGAAATTAATTTGGCTTTTTACATCTGGTGCCAATTCTTAGTAAAGCAAATAAACCTCTGAGTTAGAATGAGAGAAAAACAAAACATCCCCATAATAATAAATAGCCAAATCAGGACAATATAACATATAATATAACAAAAATAATAGTAGAAAACAAATAAAATCTCAGCATTAGAAGGTGTGTATCATAAAACATTTAGAAGATACATTCACAACTAAAAATCTGCTCACAAATTCACATTTAAAGACAGGAAACTATAGTTGAGAGAGCAGAAGAAAGTGGGGTGGGGAATCAAAAAGTAAAGTGAGAATAGGTTTCCCCTCCCCCCCTTCAATCTTAAATAAACAATAATTTAACAAGGTTAATCAAATGAGCTTTCTGAATAGAGGTAGGGCCAAAGAACAATACATCCAATGTAGGGGAGGAAAGGATTTTTTTGGGATTAGAAAAAGAAAGAGGGAGTAGGTGGTAGATTAATAGAAGTATGAAAGCCTGGGTGTGCTGAAGGAAAGAAGGTAGGGCAAAGTAAACAAATGAAAGGATTTGATTGGGCAAGGCCCTCCACATTGCATGCAGGAAGAAAAAAGGATGCAGGGTAAAGGCTAAAATGGAAAGCAAACTGGTGTGCAGTAACAAGTAGAAAGAGCGGAAAAGATTTCAAATGAGATCAATTGTTCGTCTGTCCAATAACTCAGAAAGAAATAAGAGAAGCAGGATTTTGGCACTGAAATAAAAACGTAGACTTTAGAATTATTCAGAATTTGATGTCAGGAGATTTAGTGATAAACTGGATGGATGGTATTAAAAAAAAGAAGGGAATTTTAAAAATATCATCCAAATCGTATGATGCCTGGGAAAACTATGATTGTCATTAGCAACATTGTTCTTTTTAAGCATGAAGAAGTCACTCATTAGAAACAATGGATTTGAAGAGTTTTGAATATAAGGAGTAACAGATGTTTGGCTATAATATGAGTATGGAAAGAAGCACCGAAGAATTGAGAGAAGCTTTTAAGGAATTACCTCGGAGGATAAAATCTAAAAGTAGAAAACGGAAGGCAAAGTAAAGAAAACAAGAAGTTGGATGTACCACAATGTTTTAGAGTGACATGTTAAGGCAGAAAACTACCTGGGCATGTATAAGCATATAAACATCATCCCCTTTACCTTATTAAGGTTCAGTACACGGAAGAACTCATTTGGATTCTGCTGGTAAACTTTGACTGCTTCTTCTGCTGTAATGCAACTGTCACAAGCTAGGCAGTCACTAAGGAATATTTTAGCATTAGCCAATTTATGGAATTCACTTTTCTGGAAAAGAATAAATTTTTAAAAATCCATCAAGAAAATGTAATGATGAAATTAAAAAAAGAACATAGTGCAGTTATTCTTGAAATAAGAAGTAATGAACGATTAAGTACCACACAATAGGTAAGTGTTCTGTCTGTAACACTTAAATCATGGGGAAGCAGGCACAGCCTTTAATTAAAACTGTAGGTTATTTATTTATTTATTTATTTTGTCAAACACAACAATATATATATATAAGTATAAGCATAAAATAACCACACAAATTGAATACAACCAAAGGGAACATTAGGACAGGAACGGTAGGCACACTGGTGCTCTTATGCACGCCCCTTAAAATTAGGTTCTCTAATTTTACTCCCTCCACTTTAATCAAATTTAGGTTCCACCCCCACCCCCCCAGCTTTTGGAAAAAAAGTGGCTGGTTGAGTGGAAAGCAAAGTAGAAAGTTTTTATCCTAGTTTCACTTCTGTAATTTGATTGCTATTATTCAGATGAAGACAGCAGCGTATCCTATCTTAGTAAGGTTAGTTTCTTTTTCAAAGTAATCCTCACTCTCTGCTGCATAATCAATGTCTGGTTTGAATAAAATCCTAGCAACTTTTCTCCAATGACAAGTTGAAAGATTCTCTTCCCCCAATCCTTGAATGGTTTGAAACCTTAAACTCATTTATTCAGTTCAATTCAATTCAAAAAATTCATACTCCACTGGTATGCAATTGGCTGTCTCTGTTACCAATCCCTATGTTGCATCTGTGGCTTTTGTTCCCAGCCACTGCCAATCACTCAACTTCCTTCCAAAGCTGCCAAGTTACACATGTTGAAACTGACCTTGGAAAAGACCACCTGATATAGAAAAGAAGGATTTAACATTATCTCACACTAGGCTAGGGAAAAGATCAAGGCCATATGCTGGACCAAAGGGAGGCAAAAGCTGTAGTTGGCATACATTTGGGCTACTGCGAGAGGCAGCGAAGGCAGCAAGAAAACATTTACTTAGCCCACCTAGTCACATATTTTTTCATAACAGCAAATAGTTCTATGAATGATATTTAGATTATGAAGGATTTTAACAGTGAGCTGAGACTAATTCCTGTGACTTTAAAGATTCATTTACATTGAGAATTAAGTGAAGTAATTTAAGAAAGATTATTTGTACTGCATTAAATATTACCATTGGATTCTGGGTATTCTTTTTTCCAAAGAGCTTCCTTCAAATCCAGAATAATTTCATTAATCTTTAGCGGGCCATCAGAGTGAAATGTATGATTAGGAAAATCAGGATCGTAGCATGGTGGGAATACTTCAGAATTATAATCTTTTCAATAGCTTGCTATTCAGAAATCTAATTGCTGCACTAGAATTTATCAAACTGAACAAGAAAAGCATGCTGGCTGCAAATCACAAGAATATGTTGCAACTAAATCCCAAAATTAATGGAGGAAGGGGGTTATCTTCATTTCAGCCACCTTCAGAAATGCCTAGTCAGGATTAATTTAAACCAATGGTAGTCAACCTGGTCCCTACTGCCCATTAGTAGGTGTTTCAGCTTTCATGGTGGGCGGTAGGGGTTTTGTCCGATACTAAAGCACTTTCCTTTTTTTTAATTTAATTGACTTTTTAAAAAAAATTCATACCATTATTTAAAAACATTTTCATTTTAAAAATTCCCTGTGACAATTTAAATTTTCGAAAATATACTATTTGTATTGCCCATGCATAAGTTTAGTTCACGTTACCTAAGTGAAACTAAATGGCGCTACAGTGCGACCGCAAAGAAAAGAGCCTCATCCCAGAATAGCTCACGCATCTCCCCCCACAGCACCCAGCTGTAACAGACATGCAGAGCTGGTAGCTGGCGCCCCCCCCCAACCCAATCCACAATGCACGAGAGGCATGCGCAGACGATGATACATGGCGCATTACTGTGGAACTGGTGGGCGGTTTGAAAATTTTACTACTAACAGAGATACAAAAGTGGGCGGTAGGTATAAAAAGGTTGACTACCCCTGATTTAAACTGTCTGGGAGCAATGCAATTCAGAGATCATCTAAAAGGGATTTACCTCTTCGTTTTCATCATTTGAATTGAGAACATCAACTGTTGCATTTTGTGGATCATCATTCTTCTGTTTTTTACTACATTCCTGAAACATAGCATAAAACATCACTTGTTCAGAAGCAACACAATCACTGATCAAACCCACCTGAAGTAGAATAAAAGAGGATGGAAAAAAATTGTCCATGGGATCACCCAATGGGAACTGTATATATCTAGCAAAATTTAACCAAACAACATATATGGCTAATAATTTATATAATACTACTGATAAGGCAAGGTGCACTTAAGGCAAAGATACCATAAATTTGAACTTGAATTCTGGTAGGTGTGCAAGATGCAATCTTGCACTTTCCCTGGCAACATCATGGGTTATTGCTGCCTTCTTCTGGAATGTTTTCTATAGGCCTGGAATTTAATAGAAGTCTCTCATCTAAGTACTAACCGGACTTGACTTAGATTCAGAGCAATCCACTGGAATAAAATAAAGGACTTGCTGCCATCTCAGAAGGGATAACAGAAGGGAAAAAAAAGGAAACAAAATCCAGATGATAGGAAATAGACTAAGTATTTTTCTGTCTCCAATGGCAGTAAACATGAAAACTGGGGTCTAGATTCAGTAACTCCAATATACAAGATTGCCAGTTAGCAGCCACTATAACAAAAGTCTTCTCAGGTCTTTGGGAGGTGGACAACTTGCTGATTTCAAACATGAAACTCCTTAGTTTCTGCCTTTCCCAAATCATTAGCTAGCTCTCAGGACTGTCACAAAGGTAAAATTTAAAAAACATACATGTCAAAAATGATGATTTTTCTTGAAGTATAAACTATGTCCAGAAACCTAAAAAATTAAGTAACTCGTTACAAAACAACAACAGCAGTGAAGGACCAGCATAATTGAAAGGGAGCACAGATATATTTGTTCTGAAACCTGTACAAAAATGCATGTATAATATATCCACCAAAGGGACATGGTGGCTCAGTGGCTAAGACGCTGAGCTTGTCGATCGAAAAATCAGCAGTTCAAATCCCTAGTGCTGCGTAATGGGGTGAGCTCCCATTACTTGTCCCAGCTTCTGCCAACCTAGCAGTTCAAAAGCACATAAAAAATGCAAGTAGAAAAATAGGGACCACCTTTGGTGGGAAGGTAACAGCGTTCTGTGCGCCTTTAGCGTTTAGTCATGCCGGCCACATGACCATGGAGACGTCTTCAGACAGCGCTAGCTTTTTGGCTTTGAAACAGAGATGAGCACTGCCCCCTAGAGTCAGGAACGACTAGCAGATATATGCGAGGGGAACCTTTAGCTAATATATCCACCACATAAAACAGATACCTAAAGTAGTAAGAAGAACTTCTCTGTAAGAAGAATAAAAATGTGTACCTTCTGGAATCAGGTCATATTGTCAATATTTTGTTTTAATTACTACTCCCCTCCAATATTTTTCTGAATAATCCCTTACTCTAGTCAAATTAAATAACAATACTGATGACAACAGAAGTCTGAAAAAGGAAGGAAATCAAGCTCTTTATATTGCCATGCACCCAGTTGCTCTTGGTTCTAGTTTGATTAATATTGTAGTACATATAGCTCTTTAAAAACATATCAGTTACTGGAATGTATCATCCTTCTGTATTTTAATATATTAAATTTATATTAACATTATAATATAATTATATTATATTATAATATAATAATATATTATAACATTATAATATTAACTGAACAAATCTACATTTGATGCGGCACTAATTGTTTTTAAGGAAAGCAACAAAAACAGTCTGTGTGCTACTTGTTTTCTATGGTATTTTTAATGATACAAAAACCAACTTTCAAATTTGATCAGTTGGTTAATATAACTTTTCCACTTTCATCCTGATAAATACAACGTAGTACACATTAACTATTTCTAATAATAAGCCCCACTCACATAAGGTAAAAAGAGGTTTAAGAAAGGCAGTGGGAAAGTAAGGGATTTTCTTAACAACCTGGACAAAATGATAAGACCACATCCACACAAGTGGTGAGACTGTGAAGGAACAGCATTTGTGATAAGCTACAAGAAGTTAGAACTACAAAAAGCAAGGTCACCATACAATATACATATAGAATCTGTGCTTGTCCCCCCTTCCCCCCCCCAATAAGAAAAAAGTCTCCAAATTTCTCCAAATAGTATTAACTATTAACTATATGTTCCTAACACCTAACATCAAAAAGGACCATGCAATGTCCAAGTCAATTACGATACTGAACATTATAAAAAAGAAGTTAACTCATGAAATTCATGGAAATTCTCAGATTAAACAGCTAAAGCATTGATGCCATTTATTTCTTATTTATGCAGAAACTTTAAATATGCAGCAACTTCCCCTAAGCTGGTATCTCCCAAATCTTTCTATAATTTCTAGCCAGTATGACCACACCAGCCAAAAACTATGTAAATTTAAGTCTAAGATTGTTAGAAGGTGCAGTGTAGGGAAGACAACTGAACAGAGTGGAAATGCAATCTATTTTTTTTATCATTTAATGCAATAAATGTACATTTTTGCACCACTTTGAACACCATAGTAATGATAAGTAAAAGATTTCATAATAGTGTTGGTTTAAAATTATTCTCATCCCAGCCATCAATATACTTTTTCTCCAATTCACAATCCACATTTTGGAGATTAAAAGAAAATAGTTCACTTTTACTACCCATTTCTTTCTGGATAGGAGGAACAACCACCACAAGAGCAGAAAGCTTCATGTTTATTTGCAAATATATTTTAGTAAATTCCATTAGGCTTGTTTCAAAAGGTACACAGGCTTGTTTATGTATGAATGTATTAGATTTACATGGCACCATTTTTTCAAGAGCTCAAAACAACATATTTAGTGTTCTCTTCTGTTTTTCCCCCAGCCTAACCACCTTGAGAAAACTCAGAGAGAGAGCATGGTAAAAGGTTTTTTGCCCAGTACTTGTGCATTGGGACTGTTGCATGATATAAATAATAAAAATAAGACTCACCTTTTTGGTGCAATTTTCACACTTCATTGGTAGGTCTGTCTTTGGTACTTTTTATTTTGGCAAAATTGGGTCTCTCTTGAGTTGCTGCCAGGTGTGCTCAGAAAAAGGAGCCAGTGTTCCTGCTTTCCACCTGTCTGGAATAATGAAAAACAGCAGAAGAGCTGTGGCGGATTCCCCTCATTATTATTCCAGTTTTTCAGCCCTATTCTGCACTTTCTTTTGAATGACGACTTTCTAGAGCCAATAAGAAACTTTGAAGGAGGGAACCAGCTGACTGCTCAGCTGCCAGTCCCATTTCTGCTGAAAAGTGGAAGTTTTTAATCCTCTCACTTTGCAGAACTAACGAAAACAGCAATTGCCTTCTCAACTCTCATGATGTGGAAAATCTGTCAAACGAAAATACTTTTTATTTCCTGTCAATGATTAGCTCCAGGATACACATATTTTATTGCTCTGTATATAAAAGCACATTTTGCTTCTTTGCTATGGGAACCCAAGCAAATGGTTGTTTTCACAGCCAGATGCATTTTTCAAGCCCAGAGAGCAGAGGGCAAAAGGCAAAAAGAGAGAATTTTCCCCCATCTTTTATTTAATAGCATATATCATGAATAACCATGAGATGTAACATGAAGCTGTGTGCATGAGTGTAAACTAAATCTATCAGATTATTTTCATGCTTTACTCATAGTCCAGAAGGAGTTCAGCAAACCTTCTTCTCAAGAATGGGAATAAATGCCTTTCAAATCTCAGTTATGAAAATAGTATTGTACATAGAAAATGCCCGCAAGTCATTCTTAAATGTGGCACAGCATTGGGATTCTCCTCCAAGAGATCAAAGCACAAGACTGTCAGTTTCTTCTCAGCACTTTGTGAACATCAAGACAATTCTGCTATTCATGGAAGAAAAATACTTCCAAGATATCCCTAATTCTGGCCAACAGGTGTACAGGGTAACTTCTCATCCCTGATGCCCTTAAGGCCCCAACATTTTTGTTTATGCTGTGGGTCTGGAGCCTGTGCCCATACCATTCATGTTGCTGGACCACAATCCTCAACAATCTTGCTTTCTGGATGGCCCTGAGGGAAGGAGATTCTGACAACATCTGACCACAGGTGCTACCACAACCACTTTACATCAAGTCACGGCTCCACCAAACATGCCCAATCTCTTTCATTTCAGAACCTTCAAGTTCTGGAGTCCCAACAGCACCACTCTGTTACAAGGAAGGGTCATTTGCAACCCCACTCACAGTGTGTACAATCCTTACGAACTGACCAAGCAAGGATGCACAGAAGCAAACGCCGGGCATCCCTCTGAGGATTTAGGCACAGCTTGCATATATTACAGGAGAAGAATAAACGGATTTTTATTATAGCAATGACCGGAGTACACCTGATTCCACAGAAGCAGATAGCTTTGGATCAATCCACCCTTCCCATGCCAAATGCCACACGGGTGCATAATAGCAGGGACTGTGCACAGGCGCGACTTTTCAGCTTGCACAACTGACACGCTGACTATTGTGTCTCCAGTCCCCTTACCGAGAATGTGCAGAGAGGAGGTTTCGCTCCGCTGGCTTAAAAGCATGGGTTGGTTGGGTTCCTCCTAAGATCAAACACCAAGAAGAGTAGTTGTCGTCTTCTGCGTTCTCTGTGAAGGGGCTTCCCTGCTGGTTTTTATATATAATTTTATATCTATATCTATATCTGGGAGACCCCCCCACACACACACGGGACACGCGCGGCAGGCGGGCGGGCAGGAGGAGCGGCGTCTTCCAAGCTCTTGGCTGCCACAAACGCCACGCAACGAGGGAATCTCCTTTTGGGAGTGGGTGGTGCCGCCGCCGATCGCTATTTCTCGCCCGCATAGAGCAGAAGGCTATGCTGTGTCCGCCGCAGGCGGGAGAGGAGGGGGGGGAAGGGACATTCCCCGCATGCAGCACAAGGGGAAAGAGGGAAAGAAACAAAAGCGGGCACGGTACCTTGCGGTGAATTCCCTTAAGTCACAAAGGGCATGCCTAGGAGGAGGACTGAGCGCGAGCCTCCCCGCTGCGGACGGCTAAGGCCAGCGGAGAAGGGGGTGGGGGGGGTGGAACGGGGTCAGGAGGCGGAGGGCGTCCTGGAATGGCAGTAAACGCGGTGCGAACCGCTCTTCTTTTTTCTCCTGATTTTGGGGTAGTCTCGCTGGTCTTCCCTCTTCCCCCGCCGCTCGCCGGCGTTCATTGTAGACCTGAGAGCTGTCACGTACTCTCGGGCACTGGCGTGGCTCAAGCGAGGATCAGCGCCCCCTTGCGTCAGAAAGGTGAAAATCGTCCCGCAATGATGATGATGATGATGGTGATTTTTATATATATTTAGAAGCAGCGCTGGAAAAATACAAGTTCTCCCCAAGATTACATTTCCCCCAACCCGTGAGACACCTAAAAGTGATTGAGTCTGATTTTTCCCTTCTGGCTTATTAATTATTTCTAGGGTTTCCCCGCGCCCCCCCACCAGCCTTCAGGGATGTTTTTCCTGTGTCTTCTAATCAATCCTCCGATCTAATTTCCACAGCTGTTTGTGTCCTTTGGATGTTGGAGGTTATCGGTACCCAAACCTTGTCCAGGATAAGGAATTGGACTAAGGGACTTACCAATCATTAAGCTTACAGCTTTCTTGCCTTTTCCTTTACTGAGTTTATATGGAACAGCAAACATTATAAAAAAACTTGCTTGGAGTTAAATGGGCATCCTGCCAATGGTAATCATTGGAATGTTCCACACATTTGGCTTAATGGAGCTCCAGAAGTCGTACAATTGCAAAATGCTGCAATATTGAGTTTGCAAATGTAAATATTGCTACATTTCCCTGTTGCTGTAGTCCCAACAGAATTGAAAAGATGTATGTTTTCAGTATGTATAAGATCTGATTATTTTCAGGACCACCTTCTGTAATTTTTTTCTGCCTATTGGTTCAACTAAATTGTCAATATGCTGATGTTCTACCAGACTGTGGGACCTATTCCTTCTTTGTTGTTCTTCCTGTCCTCTAGAATACCATTATCCTTATAAAAGCTTTTTAAATAGACTAATGTTTTTCAACTTTGTAAAAATTTAAGATAAGTGGACTTCAATTCCCAGAATTCCCCAGCCAGCCTGCTAGATTACAGGCTGGGGAATTCTGGGACTTGAAGTCTACTCATCTTAAACTGACAAGGTTGAGAAACAGCGGACTAGAGACTGAGGCAATTTGGGACTATGCCAGGTCAATAATGGGTGATTGGTATTTTATTTCCCCATGAGGTTAGTATTTCTGTATTGACTCATGTATATTTTACAACATTCGCACCTCTGAATTTGTACTTATTATTTCTGGTTTAGCAGCTCTATAAATCTAAGTAATAACTATTAAAAATGTTGAAAAGAAATTCAAATTGCACAAATTGAACTGATAGGAGAACATTCCTTATTTTTGCCTTTAGGATATCACAAAGTTAATTTGTTTGAGAATTTTGGATATATGAGCTTTTAAATGTAATCTTTGATCCATCAGTACTTGCATATACTTTGAACTCGTCACTATTTGTGTTATGATGTGTTACAATATAGTTTATATTTCCATTGGGCAAAAGACTGAGGTGTGCAAGATACTGAATCAGATCGCATTTCAGAGGTGAAATCCAGCAGGTTCTGACAGGTTCTGGAGAACCGGTAATGGAAATTTTGAGTAGTTCGGAGAACTGGCAAATACCACCTCTGGCTGGCCCCAGAGTGGGCTGGGAATGGAGATTTTGCAATATCCTTCCCCCAGGAGTGGGATGGGAACGGAGATTTTGCAGTATCCTTCCCCTACCACGCCCATCAAGCCATGACCACAGAACTGGTAGTAAAAAAAATTGAATTTCACCACTGCCCTATTTAATGATTGTTTGCAGATTCTAAACAGAAACCACAGCTTTAAGGAAGTTTACAATTAAAAAAAAGTTTGCTGTCATGTATATGATCCCTAGAGAGCAAACTTGCAATTTATAGATCCTCCTGGACTCATGGCTGCCGTTAAAAGAGCAGGTGAATGCTGTAGTTAGGAAGCCTTTTTTCAGCTCTAGCTGGTGTGTCAGTTGCAGTCTTGTCTGGAACAGGACATGTTGAGGGCAGTCACTCATGCCTTGCCATCTATTCATTAGATTACTGTCATTTGTTCTATGTGAGACAGTCTTTGAATACCGTCAAGAAATTTCAGTTGTACCACAGCGCAGTGTCCATGTGTTCACTGATCAAGTCACATTACTACCCTTTTACGCAGCTGTTTCTGGAGCCTCACTGGCAGTTAGGGCCCACATGAATGGTTAAAGGATACCTACTAAAAGTTCCCATCTACCAAAAGGTGATCAGGAGAGGGCTTGTTAGCAGGGATTTTCTCTGATGATTGCTGTCTTTTTGAACTGTCTATTCCATGGGTACCAAACTCATGTTGCTGTCACGTTTCGCAACTTGTTTCTGCTTTAAGCAGGGTGGGTGTGGCCTACATGTGATGCATCCAGCCCATCAGTTTGACACCGCTGACTCTATTCTATGAATCAAAGATTACCGTCTTACGACCTTGTAGAAGACTTGGCTTCTTAGAAGGCTTTTGGGAATTGATAGTGCATTATTGACACCAAATAGTTTTAGCATATACAATATTGTATTCATTATTATGATGACTGTACTATTTTATTAGTAGTACTTATACCCTGTCTTAAAACTATCTGGTTTGAAGCAGTAAATAAACTACATGTACAAACAAATAAGGCTACCGATACTTACATCTGTCAGACTGAACATTTCATATATGTGATGTAACTAGGAACAAAGGGATAGAACAAAGGGATAGACAGAATTGTATAGATCAGTGGGAATGTTGAGGCTGGAATGGAATGAATGATATACCTTTGATCATAGTGTGTATATTAATCTGTTAAAGAAATACCGGTAGTTATTTTTTATAACTGACAATATTCTACTTAATGTTATTTCATATAAGTTTTATATGCTTCCATTAAGACCATCTTTGGTCTCTTCCCATAATCCTAAAAGCTTTAACCAAAAACTTTCTACTATTGACCTCACCCCATTCCTAAGAGGACCATAAGGGACGTGCATAAGCGCAAAAACGTGCCTACCGTTCCTGTCCTATTGTTTTTCTTTTCTTCTTCCTATATATATATATATATATATGCTTATACCTCCTAATATTTACTCATATATATGTTTATATACTATATAATCTTTTTGTATGATACTTACATATATTGTTGTGACAAAATAAATAAATAAATAAATAAATAAATAAATAAATAAATAAATAAATAAATAAATAATGTCATTCCTATATAATCATTGCCCCAAATTTTTCTCTCAAACTTCATTTAAAAAAGGTCATCTGTTGGCAAAAAAAGAAAATAATTGAACTGCGTGCGCAGTGAAAGAATTCCATAATTATTTCACTGCGCACGCAGTTCAATTATTTTCTTTTTTTGCCAACAGATGACCTTTTTTAAATGAAGTCTGTTCCAGTAATAAAAGAATATTCTTGACTTTGCATTTTTAAAATGTGGCATTTGTCTCTTGTCCGTGTTTTTGTCTGCTGCTAAAGATAAAACGTCTTGACCAAAAAAAGATTTGCCTGAAAGACAGCTAAAATAATTAGTCCAACTCTCCATAAGGTGAAAACATTTTGATAATGTTTAGCCAAATGTTTAATGCACTGCATAAAGTGAAAATCAGCCAAGCTACATTAACTTAGAATAACGCGCTGTAAATACCTCCTAATATATAGCAGATACGCCAAGAACTTATTTTACTAAAGATTTACAAGGTTGCCCTAAATAGACTGCTCTACTCTCGACGGCTTACAACATAGACACACAATAAATCAACAAGAAAAAAATCCTCAAAGAATATTATTCAACAATAACCAAATAAAACAAAATTTAAATTTATTTGTCTGCCTTTGACAAAACCGCTCCACCGTGCGCTCTTCGCTCGTTTGCCTAACGTGGGAAGACTCGAAGCTGTGTAGGAAACTAGGCAGCAAGATTCACGCTTGCTTCAAAGTGTTCCCTGTATTTTCTCAGCTCTTCGTTTCTTACTTCATTCCTGAGCCTCGCCTTGAGGAAAAATAAATCAGAAAAGGAAGTGAGCGTTGTGCGCAACTCTAGACTGCATGCTTCTATTGAACTTGAGGCGCGGTCTACGTTTCAAAGCTTGCTGCCCATTTGAGTACAGCAAGCTGTCTTAGTTCTGATTTTTCGGCATCGCGTTGGTCGCACGGAGGACTTTGGGAAAGCGCCGGGCAGTCACTTAGGTGAGCTTGGCTGGGATGCATCTTCCGCGCGACGGAGACACACCTGACGCCGCTCAATTCTCTGAAGGGTCGGGAGGACCAAGAAAGGGAAGTTCCCGGGACTAAACTAAGGGGCTAGCACGTGTCCGGAAGAGTAACGTCTGAAGGGCTGTAGAGAGGTAGAGAAAGGCGGTAAATGTAATCTTTGATCCATCAGTACTTGCATATACTTTGAACTCGTCACTATTTGTGTTATGATGTGTTACAATATAGTTTATATTTCCATTGGGCAAAAGACTGAGGTGTGCAAGATACTGAATCAGATCCCATTTCAGAGATGAAATCCAGCAGGTTCTGACAGGTTCTGGAGAACCGTAATGGAAATTTTGAGTAGTTCGAGAACTGGCAAATACCACCTCTGGCTGGCCCCAGAGTGGGCTGGGAATGGAGATTTTGCAATATCCTTCCCCCAGGAGTGGGATGGGAACGGAGATTTTGCAGTATCCTTCCCCTACCACGCCCATCAAGCCATGACCACAGAACTGGTAGTAAAAAAAATTGAATTTCACCACTGCCCTATTTAATGATTGTTTGCAGATTCTAAACAGAAACCACAGCTTTAAGGAAGTTTACAATTAAAAAAAAGTTTGCTGTCATGTATATGATCCCTAGAGAGCAAACTTGCAATTTATAGATCCTCCTGGACTCATGGCTGCCGTTAAAGAGCAGGTGAATGCTGTAGTTAGGAAGCCTTTTTTCAGCTCTAGCTGGTGTGTCAGTTGCAGTCTTGTCTGGAACAGGACATGTTGAGGGCAGTCACTCATGCCTTGCCATCTATTCATTAGATTACTGTCATTTGTTCTATGTGAGACAGTCTTTGAATACCGTCAAGAAATTTCAGTTGTACTACAGCGCAGTGTCCATGTGTTCACTGATCAAGTCACATTACTACCCTTTTACGCAGCTGTTTCTGGAGCCTCACTGGCAGTTAGGGCCCACATGAATGGTTAAAGGATACCTACTAAAAGTTCCCATCTACCAAAAGGTGATCAGGAGAGGGCTTGTTAGCAGGGATTTTCTCTGATGATTGCTGTCTTTTTGAACTGTCTATTCCATGGGTACCAAACTCATGTTGCTGTCACGTTTCGCAACTTGTTTCTGCTTTGCGAAGCAGGGGTGGGTGTGGCCTACATGTGATGCATCCAGCCCATCAGTTTGACACTGCTGACTCTATTCTATGAATCAAAGATTACCGTCTTACGACCTTGTAGAAGACTTGGCTTCTTAGAAGGCTTTTGGGAATTGATAGTGCATTATTGACACCAAATAGTTTTAGCATATACAATATTGTATTCATTATTATGATGACTGTACTATTTTATTAGTAGTACTTATACCATGTCTTAAAACTATCTGGTTTGAAGCAGTAAATAAACTACATGTACAAACAAATAAGGCTACCGATACTTACATCTGTCAGACTGAACATTTCATATATGTGATGTAACTAGGAACAAAGGGATAGACAGAATTGTATAGATCAGTGGGAATGTTGAGGCTGGAATGGAATGAATGATATACCTTTGATCATAGTGTGTATATTAATCTGTTAAAGAAATACCGGTAGTTATTTTTTATAACTGACAATATTCTACTTAATGTTATTTCATATAAGTTTTATATGCTTCCATTAAGACCATCTTTGGTCTCTTCCCATAATCCTAAAAGCTTTAACCAAAAACTTTCTACTATTGACCTCACCCCATTCCTAAGAGGACCATAAGGGGCGTGCATAAGCGCAAAAACGTGCCTACCGTTCCTGTCCTATTGTTTTTCTTTTCTTCTTCCTATATATATATATATATATGCTTATACCTCCTAATATTTACTCATATATATGTTTATATACTATATAATCTTTTTGTATGATACTTACATATATTGTTGTGACAAAATAAATAAATAAATAAATAAATAAATAAATAAATAAATAAATAAATAAATAAATAAATAATGTCATTCCTATATAATCATTGGCCCAAATTTTTCTCAACTTATTTAAAAAGGTCATCTGTTGGCAAAAGAAAATAATTGAACTGCGTGCGCAGTGAAAGAATTCCATAATTATTTCACTGCGCACGCAGTTCAATTATTTTCTTTTTTTGCCAACAGATGACCTTTTTTAAATGAAGTCTGTTCCAGTAATAAAAGAATATTCTTGACTTTGCATTTTTAAAATGTGGCATTTGTCTCTTGTCCCTGTTTTTGTCTGCTGCTAAAGATAAAACATCTTGACCAAAAAAAGATTTGCCTGAAAGACAGCTAAAATAATTAGTCCAACTCTCCATAAGGTGAAAACATTTTGATAATGTTTAGCCAAATGTTTAATGCACTGCATAAAGTGAAAATCAGCTAAGCTACATTAACTTAGAATAACGCGCTGTAAATACCTCCTAATATATAGCAGATACGCCAAGAACTTATTTTACTAAAGATTTACAAGGTTGCCCTAAATAGACTGCTCTACTCTCGACGGCTTACAACATAGACACACAATAAATCAACAAGAAAAAAATCCTCAAAGAATATTATTCAACAATAACCAAATAAAACAAAATTTAAATTTATTTGTCTGCCTTTGACAAAACCGCTCCACCGTGCGCTCTTCGCTCGTTTGCCTAACGTGGGAAGACTCGAAGCTGTGTAGGAAACTAGGCAGCAAGATTCACGCTTGCTTCAAAGTGTTCCCTGTATTTTCTCAGTTCTTCGTTTCTTACTTCATTCCTGAGCCTCGCCTTGAGGAAAAATAAATCAGAAAAGGAAGTGAGCGTTGTGCGCAACTCTAGACTGCATGCTTCTATTGAACTTGAGGCGCGGTCTACGTTTCAAAGCTCGCTGCCCATTTGAGTACAGCAAGCTGTCTTAGTTCTGATTTTTCGGCATCGCGTTGGTCGCACGGAGGACTTTGGGAAAGCGCCGGGCAGTCACTTAGGTGAGCTTGGCTGGGATGCATCTTCCGCGCGACGGAGACACACCTGACGCCGCTCAATTCTCTGAAGGGTCGGGAGGACCAAGAAAGGGAAGTTCCCGGGACTAAACTAAGGGGCTAGCACGTGTCCGGAAGAGTAACGTCTGAAGGGCTGTAGAGAGGTAGAGAAAGGCGGTGGACCATTTCGGCTGTTCAGGATTGTACTACTTAGAATGGATTGCTGGCGGTGCAGGGAAATGAGAAGGGAGGAAGTAAGCCCATCATCCTTACTTCCCGTTTGCTAATTGCACCCTTAAAACGCTAAATATTAAACAATAATATAACGGAGTTAATCCATTTGCTGTTGGTTTGGAGAGTGGGAAACGAGACCTTTGGTGCTGTTCATACGGGGTTGGGGGGAGGATGCATTTGGAAAGCGGAAAATGCTGGAAAGGTGGACAATTGTATGGGGGAACAATTCCTGCCAAAGTGCAGTTTGTTTGAAAACAATATCTTAGGTTTCCTGCCTTGTTCTTTAGGTTTTGTGAGTGCTTTGGGGCACTGTAATTTCCTATCCGCTGCCAAAGATGTATATGCAGGTTGAAAGTCGTTCAAACACACACCTTCACTTGAAGAGATCCCCAGGCATCAGATCTTGGTCTATCCTTGTAGGTAAGCCTGTTTCTCCCAAACTTCTAAAACAAAGCTCAAATGACATATCCATTTAAAAAGAAAGAGTCAATTTTGTCAGTTTTTTTGCTGTCTCTTCAGGGCTGGAGACTGCAGCAAATATTAGACTGCTTGTTCCCATATCCTAGGCAACAATTTGAATATATGGATGGGTTTGAATATATGGATGGATTTTGCATGTTGATTATAATCAAATTTTGACTTCAGGTCATTGACTTGGGATGTATTTATTGAGAGTATCCCTCAGTTATTCTAATACAATTTCTACAGAATCATTCTATTATTGCAAACAGTTATTTGAGTTGATTCAGGAAGTCTTTACAATATAATTCAACAAGATAATAGTTGGCACTATGCTATTTCTAACTGTCCTTTCATTATTATATGTTAATCCTTTACAAAATCCTCTTAGCTCAGCAGGGAAAAATAGTGGGAGAAGCAGGTCAGAGAGAATTTTAATGTCTTTTTCTTCTAGAACAGGTGTAATAAAGATTTCACTAGTCTCTGAAATATTAGAATGGATCAGATGTATTATCAAATTGATGGAAGTGGGAAAATGCTGAAAGTAATTGTTATATTTTATGCTAACTAGCGCTAAAGCACCAGATACACAATTTAGATTTCCAGCATGTTTTTTATCTTAGGACCTACAGTAAATAGCAGCCATTGTATTGAGTTAGAATCATTTTTTTAAAAGATTCTTTGCAAGTTAATCTTTAAAAAGCCTCTAAGTGCAAACATAATTTGTATTTTTATATAGTTTAATCAGATATTTAAATAGTAGAATTAAATTGCAAATTAATTCCTCTCCTTTTTCTCTATAGGGATCTCCTCCATTGGCATAGCTGCTGCTTATTATAGTGAAGGTAAATTCACTAGAAAAGTTTAGTTATTTGTTAATATCTTTTTTAAAAACATGCTCAGATTTCTCTCTGCCATTCTTTAAATTTATTATGTTCTGATTTATGCTGTTCCTTATCTAGTGGGCTCAAGAGGAATAAGATGCAGTTCTGAACTCTGTAGTGTATATATTTGCATTTTTCCTAGATACCTCACAAGGAAGAGAGGAAGTGTGAAAATATTAAAAAATGTTGATTCAATGAACACCCCCCATTACCTAGAATGACTGATTTTCTAATAAAAATGTAAGAGGCAAAATGGCCAATTTTTTGTTAGTGTAGTAGCAAGTGTTGATGGCGTCTTTGCCTTCCTCTCCTCTCTTACGTGGCAGCTCATGGTATTTGCTTCAATAGGCTCTGCACAACAGTTTCTCCATTGTTTTCTTTTAGTTCTGTATATTGCCAGTTTTAAACTTTATTACCAGTTGGAATGTATCAGTTTCTATCATTTTTGTACTAACATTTAGTGAACTGCTGAAAGCATTTGTAATTAACACTAGCTGGCATTAAATTAGCCTTTACTCTTATTCATTCTCCTTTTAGTTTTGATGTGATTGTTAATTTTTTATCTTCAGTCACATTTTAATGCCTACAAATAATTTAAACAAAGTGTAAATTAGAAATGTATTCATAATTTGAAATATTATTTTGTTATTCAGATAGCCTGGGATGGAAACTCTTTTATCTTGTTGGCTGTCTCTTTGTAGCTGCACAAAACCTGGAGGAGTGGGAAGTAAGTACTCTAATGTCTTACAAGAAAAGTTAATTTTATTGGTCAGATAATAAATTGGGGAAAGACAAAACATTCAATAATGGAATGTGTTGAATCCAGAATAGATTGTTCTCAAGCTTGTCTGATCAAAAAAAGCACTTCTGGTTTGGAAATAATCATTTAAGTTGTTCTGCAAGTGATTCAACAAATTAGAAAGGTTTGTTTCAGAGGCAAAACAAATAAAGAAATAGATCATTGCAAAATTGTAACAATCCAGTTTGAGATGCAGACTTTAAAATCTTTCTGAAACTGAGAGAGAAAGCGTTTGATGGGAAATATGAAATTCTGTAGCTTTTACTTTTTAAGGAGAATCTGAGACTAAATTTATTTACATAATCCAGAGGTTTGGAGTAATAGTCATTGCATATTGACTATTTTAATTGTTGGCAGTTACAGAAAAGAATGTTTATACTTGTCTGACAACTATGATTATTTGGCTTCATAAGATGATTTATTTATTTATTTCACACAGGAAGCTATATTTGAGAAAGATGCAGGAAAGGTTTACTTAAAGTCATTCAGCCTTTACAAAAAGCTGTTGACCTTTTCAAGAGCTGGCCACGAACAAGGTAAAGTAACAAGTGCATGCTGA
The DNA here is from genome assembly GCF_028640845.1 of Ahaetulla prasina. Lineage (NCBI taxonomy): Eukaryota > Metazoa > Chordata > Lepidosauria > Squamata > Colubridae > Ahaetulla > Ahaetulla prasina. Next base: position 125,667,956 of record NC_080540.1, read on the forward strand.
AGTAAGATATTTACTTCATCCTGACATATGTACATATTGTAATAAAGTATATTTAGCTGTGATCATAACTGTGATTCTTTAACCTGTTTGCTTAGGCAGATTAAAGTTTTGCCTCTGCAAAAACCTGAAGAAAATGACAATTTCTTCAGAATCCTGCAGAGGCCAAATCCATGTTGCTACAAATTTCTGTTCAATGTTGTCTTTGGTTTTGAGAATAAATATTTTTCTTTTCATAATAACTAGTAGGTTGTTTGTTTCCAATGATTGCTGAGACTTAAGAGTTTTGCAACTATTATTCATTTTGTCCAGGGGTGAAATCTAATTTTTTTTTCTACCGGTTCTGTGGGCGTGGCTTGGTGGGCATGGTTTGGTGGGGGAGGTCATGTGACTGGGTAGGCGTGGCTATGTGACTGGGGGATCAAAAGACAGAAATTCACTAACAATATCCTGCTGGAGCAGGGTTGGATTAGATCAGAGGTCTCCAACCTTGGCCACTTTAAGACTTGTGGACTTCAACTTGCAGAGTTCTGGGAGTTGAAGTCTACAAGTCTTAGAGTGGCCAAGGTTGGAGATCCCTGGACTAGATGACCTTCAGGTCCCTTCCAGCCCTGGATTATCCTCTGAAGCTGCGTCTAGTGCCAGGTTTGTATTCCTTCCTTCCTCTCCTTCCCTGCCTCTTTCTCTCCTTTCTCTCTCTTTCTCAAAAATGAGCCCCCCCCACACACAGTTTTTCCTCCCAGCCTACCTGAAGCCTGCTAGCCACACCCAAAAACCAGGGTGGGGGAGTCCGTTTTTCCTCCCTTCAGGTTTCAGCGAGCCTGCTAGCCACACCAAAAAGACGGGGAGGGGGAAAAGTCCGTTTTTCCTCCCAGCAGGCTTCAGGCTTCAGGAAGCCTGCTGGGAGGAAAAACGGACTCCCCCCCCCTTTTTTTTTTGGCTAGCACCCAGCTGAGCCACGCAATCATCAGAGTTTTTTTTTACTTTTAAAAGCTTTTTTTCGGCAGAAGAAAAAATGCTTTTAAAAGTAAAAAAAAAACAAAACCTCTGATGATCGTGTGGCTCAGCAGGGGTGGGGGGGGAGACAGGTATTTTTACTACTGGTTCTCCGAACCACCTGCTGCCATCGCTACCGGATCAGGTGATCTGGTCCAAACCGGGAGCATTTCACCCCTGGTTTTGTCCTTACATGTGGCAACACTTGAATCACCTTGGTTGACTTTAAAAAAAAACTTAGCAGAATTAGATCAAGTTAGTACTTCAAAGGGGCTCCCTAGGAAATGTTACAGTTATCAGCTAGATGAGAATGTAAAAGAAACATCCTAGAAGAAGGCACTATCCTTATAAGCACCCGTACTTCAACTCTACTTGAAACAAATTTTATTTTATGCTGTGATTGCAAGAATACCAGAATGGTTGGACAATGAACAAGAAAACTTCTCCATTTTCCACCAAGAGTTTGCTTATAGCTACTAAGACCATATTTGCTTCATATTCCATTAATCTGTGCACAAGAAAGCAGTACAATTTTATGATGTAATAGTGTAGATTGATTTATCACAGGATTTTGAAGACACACATATTTAATTCTTTAAAACACAGCATTCCCTGTGTAACAGTTGAAAGTGGACAACTCTTTTATACTGTTTGAAAAGTTGTTAGCAAATCCTCAAATCTTAAAATCTCTAAAAAAAAAAACCATACACTCATATTTCCCAAAAAATAAGTATTAACATCAAAATGACATGTCTGTAAGCTAGTAATCATTTTGTTATGAAAGGGCAACTAAGAAACTTACTTGCGTTCATATTGAAAATACCAAGGCACTTCCTGGTTGAAAGGATTAGCTGGTGACATCACTATTGACTGGGGAATGCCCAGATAGAAGTTCCTTTCATGTCCCATTAATGTGGCCAACAAAATGGTACCTCTCTATCTACTTGCGATTGCATGTTTTTAACTGCTAGGTCAGTAGGAGCTGGAGTGAATGATGGGAGCTCATCCCTTCACCCAGCAGCACTCTGGTGAATTTGGGCTTGCTAACCTCCAATCTAGCATCCTAACCACAAAGCAACCACACTTCACACTACACAAACTAAATTTATGGTAAGGGTTTGAGAGATTCTTGGAGTCTGTTGTTGTTTTAAAAAAAAATTCACTACATGAATGATGAACTCCATTTTTGCCCTGAAATGTACAAATCATCATTCAAAAGTGCTAGGAGGAGAAACCTAAGTTTCAGGAGTGAAAAGAGAGCTTATGCTAGTATTTTCTAAATACGAAATCAGAAAGTCGTCTATCTAGGGTCAATGCTTGTTAGCTCTGTTGGCCCTAAAATTAATAGGAGGCAGTTGAGGGCATGCAAGGAAATCCAGATAATTTTTGCTACTTTTTTGTGTGAATTGTACGTAGCATTGCTTGACATTACTTTACTAACAATTCAGTGTTTGCTCCTTGCAAATAGTGGTTGTTCCATTGGATGAAATACAGGCTGTGAATGTAGAAGAAGAGAAGGTCCGTTACTTTGGGAAGGGGTACCTAATTGTACTGCGATTTGGCACTGGATTTTCACACCCTCTCACACAGAATGCAGTGATGGGCTGCAGAAGGTATATATGAACTTTCTCCTTTGTCATTAATTGGAATATGTTAGGAGGTATCATTTAACCTGAGATTGGCAATCACATTTTCAACAACCCAATTATCCTTTTGTTACTATTGTTCTTTTCAAATTCTTCAGTTGTGCATTAACTTACATTTTCCGATAAAGTTATAGTAATAGCAATAGTACTTAGACTTAGGTCCCGCTTCCCAGTGCTTTTCAGCCCCCTCTAAGTGGTTTCAGAGTCAGCCTATTGACCCCAACAATCTGGGTCCTCATTTACTGACCTCGGAAGGATGAAAGACTGAGTCAACCTTGAGCAGGTCAAACTCCTGGAGTGAGCAGTGAGTTAGCCTGCAGTATTACATTCTAACGATTGTGCCACCACGGCTCATTTAAAGTTATGGCATTTTCATGACTACAATCTATTCCAGAATGAATTTAAGTGTATTTTATTTTGAAATGTTTAAGTGTAGATGTCAGAAATGCTAACCTTTCTGTTCTTCAATTAAAATGAGTTTATGTTTTTAATTATATCTTTTATAGAACATACAGCTGATTTTTAAGGCCCTTTTAAAAAATGTTATATACATCTTCAGAAGAAATAAAGCTACACATTTCTGAAAATTGTTTTAACAATTTTCCCCTCACATTCTGTGTATCTTTCCTGTCAGTTAGCCGTTAAATCAGTAAGTTAGCAGGAAAGGCATAGTGCTTCAGGTAAATTAATGTAATACTTCTTAATTATATATCAGGAAGTGAATTGGCATTTGAAACTCCTTAAAATTAATTTATTTTGTTGAAATATTTTTATCAGACCGAAACTTAATTCAGTTTGAAAATAAAAGTTAATATTAAAACCCTGTGATATTCTTTCAGACATGGGAACAATAAAGGCCAGCGATTTTGCTATACATTTTAGTAAATGTTTTACCTTTACTAGATGGATGCACAGTTTCATACTTTTGTGACCAGCTCAAGTAAGCATTGGATTCATTAAATCTTGCCTATTATTTTTTTCTTCCTCAGTGATGTTGAGGCTGTGGCCAATATCATTGTTGGTTTCCTTGAATTGAACGAGTTACAGATTGATGAAGGCCTTGAAACGAGTAGTGGAACAGATGTTAGTGATGAAGATCAAGCAAAGGACAAATAGTTACATGAACTCTGATATGTGGAAACCAAAAATTCTCTGAATGGTAGAAAACTTGAATCTGTTACATTTTTAAGTTCTAGAAACAACCTTTAATTGTTAACTTCCTATGTATAGAATAGAATAGAATTTTTTATTGGCCAAGTGTGATTGGACACACAAGGAATTTGTCTTGGTGCATATGCTCTCAGTGTACATAATGTACATATAATGTTAAGCATAGAGATTTGCAACAATCAGAAAGGAATTTAAAAGTCTTCCATATTTTCTAGAGTCTAGACCTATGGATCTTTTATTTTTAGATTTTTAGATGGGGATACCATTTTATTTTTAGATTTTTAGATGGGGATACCATTTGGACATAATTTAGATGATTACCTAATTCCTGATAAGTCTTGAGCCTATTTCTTTCCCCTTCTGTGCTCCTTGTGATTATTTTAAATTTCAATAAAATCCTCCAGCGAGAGTATCGTAGAGAGGCCATAGACTTCGAATGTGAAGCATGCTATTTCTCAACAATTGCACTTCTCCAGGAGAAGCAATATAAAAGCTTTTGCTGCAGAGCAAACCAGTTTGGCACTACACCCAGATTCTGGGGTTTTTTTTTCCTAAACAAAAGGGAAAGAATATTCAGAAAGCAGGAACAACTCCAGAGAAGACCCACCTGCAAGTGATTACCAGTTGACATGTTACATAGTGCAAAAACTCTTCTAATTGTTTTAGCAATTAAGGAGGTCTGTAATTTGTCCTGATCCCAGGTTTTTTTAAACAAAACTTGACTTCTGCTTGTAGTTAATTGGCAGTCTGTAAACTTGTGGGTTACCAGTCTGTGATCAACAGTAGTTAGATTCTCCCTATCTAGAAAAGGATATAAATGGGATTCCAACCAAAGGCTAGCTCTCTAATCACAGCCCACAGAGGTGATACGAGTTTTTAATGGTAAACTATAATAAATAGTGACTATAATAAATTCTAAAAGGTAGAGAGCTGAAATTGAATGTTTTGAATGCAACTTTTCAAAAAAAAACAAAACACCACATCTTTGGCTTGATCCTTTGCGGTACATTACTGTTAGCTTTTCCACAGGAACCACATTTGATATTGCATCCCTAAAATTGATAAGCACAAAGAAAGTTTGTATGTGTGTGCAGATGCTTGTGTGTTTGTTTTCAACTCATGATTCACATTATTATATCCGTTTTTCTAATATTAGTTTGATGGAGATTATATTTTCTACTGGGCCAAGTACCAATAATGTCTGTTAAATTTACTGCAGTTCAAAGGAAACATCGAGTCTAATATATAATTCAATGATGGATTTTTATTTTAAAAATGGGGAAAATGGCATATGTCAGATATTCCTGTTTAGAGGGTTTTTGTTTTTTTTAAAAAAAGAAAAAATATCAAAAAGGCTTATCCAGTATATTTTATTAAACTAAAAAGGTGTTAGGGTCATTGGTTTCCAGATATAAAAAGTAAATACCTCCCATTCTAGAAATGCTCAAAATATATTGATTGTCTTGACAATTATTACTTTAGTCATTTTCTAAGTTTCTTAGGGTAGAACCTTGTTGAACAATAATTGTCAAAAAGATATTTTTGTTCAGATATGTCAGGTTATTTGAAAAGTGTTAAGATGTTCATTGGAAAGTTGATTTGCTTTATAAAATGGTTTTTCAGTTATATAATTTAAAAATTATTGCACTGTTTCATACTCAGTATTAATATTTCTGTCAGATATTCAAATACTATAGTAACACATTTTAATGCTCCCTTTTTAAAACAACTTCTTGCTTTAAAAAAAATAACAATGGTTTAAGAAAAGTTATAAATTTCATTCTATAAATATTTGTTTCCTGACGATAGGGCATTAGAAATTAAAAGTTTTTTCTTGCATAATTAAGCAGCAGAACTGTGTCTACAAATGTGTGCATTTTTAAAAACTGGAGAATAATTCACAATTCACTGAAACTGATACAGTAGAAGAAATATCCATCTAAATGAGATAATTAGAACATTAAAATAAGAAATGATTCTATATCAAATTGAATTTAACAGACTTGTGTCTCTGAGATGGTTAGGGAACCTGAGCTGCATAAGGAAATTTAGGCATGAGGCTGTCACTTGTTCTGGTACATGGAATCTAAAGCTCATTGCTCATCTCAGAATTCATTACAGATGGGTAAAGGTAAAGGTAAAGGTTCCCCTCACACATACGTGCTAGTCGTTGCTGACTCTAGGGGGCGGTGCTCATCTCCGTTTCAAAGCCGAAGAGCCAGCGCTGTCAGAAGACGTCTCCGTGGTCATGTGGCCAGCATGACTCAACACCAAAGGCGCATGGAACCTGTTACCTTCCCATCAAAGGTGGTCCCTATTTTTTCTACTTACAGGTGGTTTTTTGGGGTCAATATTAAGATATTATGTTGGAAGCAATCTGACAACTTCCTGGAAATGTGATTGGTATCTCTGACTAGGATAAGACAGGCACTCTTCTTTTATATAGTTTTAAAAAAAGTCTTAAGTTCAACATTTATTTATAAACATTTGGGTAGTAAACTAATCTTAGCCAGGCAGTTTGATTTATTGGAAAATACTATTTAATTAAAGTCCTTGCCTGGATGAACCTTAATACTTAAAATGAAAAGGTGCCTATCTGAAGTTAAAAGTAAATAGTCTCTTTAACAAAATTGCATATTTTTCCTGTATTAAATATCTGGCAGAGGAACAGTTGGTGTTTTAGTAGCTGAAATCACTATATGTTCAAATGCACAGCTTCAAGAAACTGTAACAAATGTAAGATTACTTGCCAATGTATAAACAGACTATGGAAGAAATTACTCTTGTGCGCTCTCTCTTTCTCACACATTACAATCTTGTGTAAAGCCCTCTGTTAATTTGTACAAGCCCATTTTTAAGTTGTCTGTATGCTAATCCTCACTTCTTTTTTATGAATTCCTTAAAATTTTTGGTTGCATGAAGATAGTCCGTTTGCTATATTCTGAATGTCCCACCACTGTTTAATTAGAAGATTCCTAATCATTGTAGTACTTAGAGAAAAAAATATATACTTAACTTTTCTCACACTTCAGGGGAAATATTTTAAGCATATTAATAATATTTAGTTAAAGCGTCTGCATGATTTTTAAATTTGGAAATGTTACAGTTGTATACTTTTACACCAAATATGTAGAAGCATAATGGCAAGAAGATTCATATCTCTTATCACCTCAGACTTTCATCATAATGCCAAGCTTATTAAAATTCATCTATTATTTATTTGCTTGATTCTAGCTGAAAGTTGAGTTTCCAATTAGCAAAATCATATATCAAAATGCTAAGACAGTTCCTGTACTGCACAGTTCAGATCATCTATTGTTCCTTGAAGTCTCTGAAGGCTTGGTTGGACATTTTCTTCTATCCATTCTTCTATAGCAGTGGTGTAGAAAATCTTTTTCATGGCTGTTTGCAATTCTTCTGTTAGAACAGTCCATTTGGTCAGAAGCCTAAGCAAAAAAAGTGATGCCATATGTTGAATAAAATACCTTGTGCTACAAAGGAGATGCACATAGGAGAAGATGCAAGAAATAAGGCGAGTATGATGTGGCAGAAGGTTTCATTCTCTAGTTGATTAAATTAAACATTAAACAGGACATTAAAACATTACTTTTCAATTCAATGTGTTTCCGTCTTATTTAAGCTTCCTTCTTGTCAACTCTATTTATTCAATTATGCAGCCTTGTTCTCCTTTGTACTGTGCAAGATTTGCTGATCTCTATTTCTCTCTACCTGGCTCTAAAGAGCTTGTTGAGAGTTACTGCAGTCAGTATAGATAATACTGCCTTGAGGGCCCAGCGATCTGATTAAATGCAATCTATTTCACCATGTTTCCCATCTCTGAAGTTGCTTATGTTTCTAATTCTTGTATAATCCTATTTTCTCTCCTGTGTATTCAAGATTCTGAGATCTGAAGAGATTCTGCTCCTCAGCCTGTTTCTTCAGATCCTATTTGTGTTTCTTTCTCCACAATTCAATTTCTTTTATCATTTTCTGACATCTAATATCCAGGCCCATTCCATATTTTTATTTATATCTCAGCCCATCCTTCTACTAATTCTCTTATTTCTAGATATTAACATTTCTGCCTAACTAAATTCACCTTTCACGTCCCATGAAGGACCAGCACTTTGTCAACATTCTTTTTTAAGCCTTTTAAATTGGCAATTTAAATTTCCACAAATAATTCATGATTTCCAGCAGTCCTATAGTTTGAGGAAGTTCAAAAATAGGGGATAGATATATTTGTTTTTATTCATCTCTTTAAGTATGTTATTTATTTGATACATACACATACAACCACATACAAGTGAGTCAGTGAATCAGTGAATAATTTACTTTTATTAATAAGATAATAAGGGAAATATTTTGCTATTTCTGAATTTGATTAAGTTATAGACTCTGTCAGCTGACCAAAATTTACAATAACATACATAACTATATCTGAGCTGATGCACCAAAATCAATGAGATATATTTGTTATGACTAATAATATAAGGTCCATTAACTATGGCTCTAAACTGATTGAATCTGGATTGAATCCATGAAGAACATTACTTAAGTGATGTAACTTAACTGCCTGTATTGATGGGTTTGAACAAGAGTGTAAACTTATAGCCATCTGTCTGTCCCAAATTAGTTTTAAAAATGCAGACTTTGCACAAGATCACAGATCTTGAATTACCTTACGGCATCTGGCTGAAAGTGATGAATCATTATGGGATGGATCTTCTTTCTTTTTCTGTGGTAGGGACTAAACCAACCTGTAACATATCTAAAAATTCAGACTGATATGAATGAACAAAAACAATGAGTTGACAGACATCACATAAGTCCATTTATTCTATTTAAAATTTAGAAGGCATTTATTCAGGACCATTTAACACAATATTGATACTCTTTAAATGTCATGTAACCATGATGTATTTATTGGGTGATTTAATACATAACAATATATATAAGAATATATAAGAACTTTTTGGGGGGAGGAAATAATTTCTCACCTGTTATTTTCCAAAAGTTCATCTACTGAGGATTTGAGGTAAAACGCAATTTGAGTCACAAATGAGAGAATTTCATTTCCTGGGAAAGTCCCTGTGATATCACTGTTCAAAAAGAGAATCTGCATCAGATTTCATAATAAGTGGCTAGAAAAAAGCATTTTATTCATTGTAAGTGACTAAATATTATATTGTTCATTTGATTGTGAATTACTCCAGGCAGCCTTTTTAATTTTTTTAAAAAAATATTAATAAAATCCTCGGAAAGAATGAGCTTCCTGATCATTTAGGCCTTTTTGGATGATGCCTGAGCCCTATTCAGGTACCTATTAAATAGGGGAAGAGGATAAACCTTGGTCTTCTTTAATCAGTAGAAAGATCAATCTTTATAGAAGGAAAAAAATGTATAGTTGTTGACTTCCCCACAATTAAGATCTTCGAGAGCAAAAACCTCACTTGGCACAGATGTCCTTGCCATATTTGCTTACGTTTCTGCTAATAAGATGTCATTAGTATATCCTTAGAGGAAGAATGAATGAGTGCTAAATGAGTTGTTAAAGCAGAAATGGATGGCAGTTTTCTATCCAATGACAATGAACAGATTTTATCAAATCTTCAGAAATGGAAGACATATCTTTGTCTTTCTGCTGGCTTCTTCACTGATATGGAAAGTCAGCAGGAAAAGTCACAAATTGTGTTCACATGACCATGGGTACAGCAAATTTGAGCCAGTTGCTGAGTGCCCAGATCATAATCAAATGACTCTGGGAATGCTGTAATGGACAAAATTACAAGGACCCATGGTCAGTACCATTTGTTCAGCACCATTATATCTTTGAATGGTCACTGAACAAATTAACATAACCCAAGGACTACCTGTAATTTAATTAACCTTGACTGGATTGCTAAATATTTAAAACAAGGATGTCAACTTGTGGTCTTATACCTCCTTTTTCAACGACCTCACTATCCCTCCAAGATGCTATTATCCTTGGAAATCCCATGTAAGTTAAAAAATGTAAGCTTTGCTTGCTTCTAATTTAGGAGAAAGGATGTGCAAAACTCATTAACTTGATAATGGAATGTTTCAGAGAAATCTAGAACAACTCCCCCTCAAGCCATGCCATTTTGGCTGTGGTTCAACAGTTTTATGAGTTGTGATATTTCAAACCACTTCTGCTTTTGGAGGATTACTTCCAGAAAGAGCTGAACTGTTCCTAAAATGCCACAGTTGGGATTTTCGCAAAATTTTAAGGCAAAACAAAATGTTGCAATTCTCTAGAATGTTCCATTCTGAAATCCTTATTTTGAAGATGAGTAAGAGTATATTTAATTTGTAATAATAATTCAATAATAATGAAAAACTTGGGACTTTTACCTCATGAAGCTGTCTATTTCCAAATGGGAGAGCCCCAATAATTTTTCTACATCTTCTCTCACTTTTTCTGAATAGCCACCTTAAAGATCCAAAGCAGAGCTTTTTTAAGCATAAAATTTGGAAAAGGAAACAACATTGGATAATTATCTTGTACAGCAATTTATTACTATGGTAATGGAAAATTGAGGAATGCCAAATATGTCTCATTAGTGTTCAGACATGCTCCTGCTACCTCATTTCACGTTGGTGATAATTGCAGTAAAGGTCCTGTTCAGATGTTCCTCAGTTGGACATGCGACTGTATCAGTTCTCTGGATACACCTTGCCCATCCCTGTCCTGTTGCTGAAAAAATGTTGATCCTATAAGCACTTTAACATGTGGTATCTGTAATCTCCTTCAGATTAGATCTGTGTCTGAAGTACTAAATTTTTTTTTATTTTTTTTTTGTTTACATTTATACCCCGCCCTTCTCCGAAGACTCAGGGCGGCTTACAATGTATAGGGCAATAGTCTCATTCTATTTGTATATATTTACAAAGTCAACTTATTGCCCCCCCAACAATCTGGGTCCTCATTTTACCTACCTTATAAAGGATGGAAGGCTGAGTCAACCTTGGGCCGGGCTCGAACCTGCAGTAATTGCAGGCTTTGTGTTCTTAATAACAGGCCTTACCAGGCAGAGCTAAACCGTAAATAGTTGTATATATATGTAAATAGTTTAAAATTATCTGATAATCTTTTCTATTTGATGCCATATAGGGAATATCTAAGATAGGGCTCAAATATTTAAGGGAAGTATTTCCCTGGAGTTACAAACTACTTTATCACTGCCTCAAGTTCCAGTCTGTTATCTCACTCATTGATAAAATTACTAGCCATATAAAGTACTAAATGTAGTGAAAAAACACAGCTGCTTATTATAAGTTACAAACCTAAAAAAATATGGGTTAAATTAGATGTGAAAAAGGTATTTCAAAGGAATGCAGCATTTTTGGCATTAGTAATCCCAAAGTTTCCTTGCAATGTTGGCATGGTTTAATCTTGTGAGATATTGGAACTTTTGGGAACAATATTTTAATACACGTATCATTCAAAAAATGTGGAAATTTACTGTTTTTAGAAAATTTGGTTATCAGGCGTGGGGAATTGTTAAGAGCCTTATTTTGAGATATTAAAAAAGCAATCCTATTCTGAATAGTAAGTACTGGAGTCAAGATGTGTAATGTATCTATTTTTGAAAAAGCATTCTACTAGTAAAAAAGTTTTCTTTGGCACAGATTTCAAGACATTTTACAAGTTTTTTAATTTGAAATGTTGATATATTGTTTAAAACTTGATACAGAGGGTATGCCTAGATTGTTCATAATTTTTGTTGTTTATTGTGTTTTTATTTTTGCTTATTTTTGTATTTTTTATAGTTTGTTGGCGTATTTTTTTTAGTTTTGAGTGTATGCTGTATTAAACTTATAATAAAATGAAATAAAATATTTTTTGTGTTTTTACTGTGATGCCGTTAAATGGCTGTGAGAATAACTTTGGGAGACAGGAAGAACACAGAGGAAATGGGGGTGAAGAAACTATCTCAGAAGGGACTCTTCCTAATTCTCTTGAAAATAAAGGCAGGGAGGGGAAGAAGTGCTATTAGACTTGCAAGATTCTGTTACTATGATGTTACAATAAAGTTAGTGTTAGTACTCATGGTTGTGAGTTCCTGTTTGGATTACCTCAAAGAGCTGATAGATCCTAAGCATGTGTTTAACTGACTGAAGAAAGAACCATACTGTACCATTCTTTAATGCTTGGAGACATATGGCTAAGGATGGAATTCCCACAGGCAGAAGTTCACACAAAACGGAGAAGTGATCATACCTAAAGAAGAAAATGCAGGCCTAGTGAGGCAGTAGGCCTAGTGAGGCAACAACTTCTTCAGCTAACACAAATAACACATCTGAATGTGCTTTTCCAGTGTGTCTGAGCACCTTTATGTAAAACAATTATTAGGAGATGCAACATGAAAGGAAATCTTAGGTCTTAGGAAATCTGGAACTAAGGAGAGTTGTGAAAATGATACAAACAGAAGATGCCAAAGAAGTTTGGACTCAGCTGGAGACAATCATTAAATTAAATGGAGAAAGTGGAAATTTTATCTCAAGTCCCAACACAATAGTCTCAAACATGATCAGGAATTTAAAGCTTTTTTTTAAAGCTAGGACTTTATGATTATGTATGATAATTTAGTATGAAAAATTGGCCAAAACCAATTTTAAGAGTGCTCTTCCAATTTTTAATATACTAATAATAATATCTACTGATCTGTATACCATGTAGTTACCTTTGCCAGCCAGTCAGAGTGATTCCTCTTATGATACCAGCAGGACAGCTCTTAGCCACTTTCAGCCATTGCTCGTGGTTTTTAAGATGATGTCCAATGAGTGTCAAGCATTGGTTTACTCCAGTGGCTCCTTTAAAGGCACTAGCAAACCAGAATTTTGAGAAGTTACAGTTCTGGTACTTTTCAATGAGATTGGCTGCATAAAAAAGAGACAGCAATGACACAGGTTGCATGAACTATTAAAAGGCAAGGGATAACTTATGGGCAAAATTTATGAAAAATTTGGGGTGTTAAGGCCCTGTTCTTACAGCTGATTTGCAACAAGTACAAATGTAAATTCAGATTAGTAATAACATATTAAAAAATAGTGATTCTATGGCTCTGTCTACAGAGTTGATAAACTCAGTTAAAATGTAGGATCTGAATTTGCCTATTAACTTTTTTTCAAAAACATACCTCCAAGCACTACTACTTCTTATTATGATTATTTCACCTAGGTAATAATTTTAAAACTTTTGAAATGAGTGGGGCTTTCCCACAGAGATTTTTTTTCTTTGCACAGATAGATTTATTACTTTCTCTTTCCAAGATCTTTTTAAGAATAATTGTACCTGTTGAAATGAAACTGTAAAAAAGACTTAGAAGCAAATAGCTAATGATTTCTTTCCTTTAACATATGTCAACCAATAAAATAAGCTTTCATTTCTTGCTTATGTATCTTGTCCATGAGAATAATTGTAAAGATGGAAGAATGGATATGGTTCATACACACTAAGCCATGCAGTCCATTGGTTTAGCACATTGTGCAAATTCAAACCTTAATCAAAATCTGTAATCATGACTTGATCCATATCTAATCCCAACCAAGTAAATGGCTATCTTATAATTAAAAGCCATTAATCTTCTGGGAAACTAGCAAAAAGTGCAGAAACACCAGCAAATGGGTTGTTTCTATGGCAATATTTCTACTGCTTCCACCATGCTTTAATTCTAGACTGTGTGTATGTTTCTGTGTGAGCAAAAAGGGTCTGTTGCTAAACAAGCATATTCTGGCAACATCCAATGACCTTCCTGCCTAAATGAAGATTTAATCCCAATTTTAGCGTAACATACTGTCTGCTGAATGCAGGGCTTTGGGAAGCTGTATTTACTCTAATCATCAGCACTGTGTATTTTAGTCACATTTTTTCAAGTGAAAACATCCAAATACAAACCTTTACTCTCCACATCAAGATCAGGAGAATAATCCCAAATCATCAGCTCTATCAGTTGTGCTAACCCAGAATCTAGAAAGAAGCAGAAATGTAAATGATTGTGAAGGTCAAACTTTTGTGATGTTTGCTCTCAGTTTCGTTTGAACAATTCTTTCTGTGATTTAGAGAACAGATTCTGAAAAGAAAGTCCCTGCCTTTCTCGGAATGGATTAACAAAGCCAGGAATAAAGTGATTTTAGCAGAACAAGGGATTTTAGCATGCAGTCATGAAATAATACCGTTTCCCTCAAAATAAGACATCCTCTGATAATAAACCCAATCGGACTTTTGAGTGCATGGCAATAAGGCCAAGTACTTATTTCAAGGTTCAAAAAAATATAAGACAGGGTCTTATTTTCAGGGAAACATGGCAGAAGATATGGTGATTTAACAATGTGTTTCCTTTCTTACAATTTCAAATTATTTTAATTTTAAAATAATCTTAATTTTTTATTTTAAATTATCCAGTTCTGGATAATAATGGAAAATGTGGAGGTATATGTCAAATTCTTGATCCCAACCCCAAAAATGGTTTGTGAGGGCAAGACTGAAGAAGATACTATCCTCCGGCAATCTCTTAGTTCTGTATCGAATCAGAACTTTATTTACCGCTAATTCAACAGTATCTTTAATATTATTCCAATTCATTTCATTAAGGTATTTCTATATTTTGAAATCATTTCCTATTATTTGAAGCAGGAGCGTTTATATAGTTTTGGGATTTTTATTTTTAAACTATTTTCCTGTTCACAATAGACATTCTTGTCAGTGCTAATTATAACAATTATAGGTTTAAATGCCTTAATTGCGTATTTTTTGTGTGTATGACTTTAGTGTTCCCAAAAGAACTTCAAACAGTTTAGCAATCTGACTTTATCCATCTTTTTAATTACTAGGTTCAACTGCTTACTTTTTTTATGATGTTCAGACTCCAAAATAGTTGGTAGAAATAGTTACTAAACAAACATACCTTTTAATGTAAAATGCAAAAGGCTTCTCCAAATGGTCAAAGAGTTTCATTAAGCATTTAGAATAACTATCCACCATGAAAAGAAAGAAAGGAAAATGTCCTTTATAGTTATTATAATTTGTCTTTCTTCTGTAAAAGACCTCAAAACCCTTGAGAGATTATGGGATTATAATGCTTATATACCCAATACAGTGCACAAAAGAAAGTTTGGTTGATATTTGTGTGTCCATTGGCTTGTTTTCAAGCAATACAATTACCAAATGTCCATACAGTATGTAGGTTTTTAAACAGCTAATCTTACCCAAATGTAGGATGCATGTTCCTTCCTGCTCAGTTTAGCTATAGATACTAGCCATAATTTATTTATGACTATTTCATACAGATAATTTCAAAAGGAGATAGTGTGTAGGAGATCTGATAGTCAGGCTATTCTGGTCAACAGGGACTTTCACATTAAGCAAGCCTAATGGCTTATTATTTAGTGCAGATGTGATTAATGAAAAGTGACCTCTCAGAAATCATGGAGTTTGCTCCAATATTCCAAAACTGCAGCTGGAATTCTCCTGAACTGACTGCCTACCTCTCAGAGTTTCTTTGCTCGTTCTCCTCAGCATATCATCCCACACAATTGGTTTCACAGTGGGATGGGTTGAGACTACGTGACTGGCCACTGCTTTCATGTGGGCTAGGCACAACTTTTCAATAGTATTTTCTTCTTGCTGCAGCCATTCCTTAGATTCTTCTCCTTCACCAAGGTAATACACCTGAAGATATAAAATCAAAATTTTTGTTCAGTGATATTTTTTCTTTAGGGTACCTTCTATATTGCTATGTCATTTGGAAACAGGCTTTCCCAAATGATCAAAGAGCTGCTTTTCGTGTTCAGAATGATTACCATGAAAAGAAAGAAGGGAAAATTTCATTTATTACTGCTATTCCTTCTGTCAGGTCATGTTAAAATGGACTAATAAATGTGAAAACCAGCAAAACCCAAAATTCTAAATCTGGAAAATTGATGTGGACAAGGCAGAAATCAAAAGAAATCTGGTTTTAACAAACACCTCAAGTATAAAATTATTGTACTACTTTGCACTAACAGCAGGCAATCAACCACTCTGCGTGGCTTCATTCTTGTCAGAAATAAAGATTCTAATTTAGCAAAGCTGCATCTGGGAAACTTTAGCCATGTCACAGTGAGGAGTCAGGCTCAACTTTTAAGTGCTTAGAGATCTGAATTCCCTCACTGAAAAACCTGACGAAATCCTGCAGGCATTATTAATTGTATTCCAATGTTTTATGAAGTAGTAAAGATAAATTATACTGTGTTATTTGTAAGAAAATATCTCATGATATCAGACAATTGCAGGATAGTAGCAAGGATGGATAGGCAAAATTGTTATTATTAATCTAAGTATAGGTGTGAACACAATGGAAAATACATTTTCTTGCAAATATGAAATAAACCATGAAATTACTCTGAGTGTTGACTGAAACAAAACCCAGTGGAATTATGTTGTTTTACAGTGTGACTAGAACAATGTTGGTGTGCATCTCTCTGCATGGACTTTGTGATGACCTGCTTGTACATCTTGGTACTGTCTCCCCTTTCCTTTTTCCTCTCAGCTACCTCTACTGCCAAATCCCAATTTGGCCTATTCCACCAGCCTATGCTTTCCCTGAGCTGTTGCTACTGCACTTTTCCGTTCACCCCACACCCACTTGTGCTCAGAAAAATACTTTTTAGTCAGTATCTGGAACAAAGCAGCTTTTGTGTTTTGTGTAGACCAAAACAACTGAAACACAGCTAATTTGTTTCAGGAAAGCAACTAACAGAAATATATGTTTTTTGTGTTTTCATCCTTGTCTTGTAAGGAGGTTTCTTCATCTTCCTTACACCAGGGCACAATCAAAGTAACAGAAAAGTAAATGGCAAGTGGCTAAAATAAAAGATACAAAAGTGTACCGTATTTTTCGGAGTATAAGACACAGCGGAATATAAAACGCACCTTAATTTTTGGAGAGGAAAACAAGAAAAAAGCTGATTGGCAGGTGGATTGGCCACTCGGAATTCTCCCAATCAGCTGTTCCCAGAGGTGAATTTTAGCAACAGGTTCCTTGGTTCAAGGCTCTGTGCCTTGCTTTTTTTGCTTTTTTTTCTGCCTCTGAAACTCCATTTCAGAAAAAACTTTTTTCTGCCTCTGAAAGCCTCTGAAACAGAGCTTCAGAAAAAAAGCCTCTGAAGCTCTGTTTGGGAGCTTTTTTTCTGAAGCTCCGTTTGGGGCTTTTTTCAGCCTCTGAAACCTCCGTCTGAAAAGCTGGGTGGGGCTACATTCGGAGTATAAGACGCACCCAGATTTTCACCCTCTTTTTTGGGGGAAAAAGGTACTCCTTATACTCTGAAAAATACAGTAAGTTTTGATGCATAACAAAAGCTGATCAAAATTATCCCATGGAAGTTGGAATGAAGGGAAACATTAAAACAGCCTCGAGTAGCCCCAGAGTGAGATAGGTGACAAATAAATTTAACTAATTTAAATAAATAAAAATATAACTTAACAAAAAAAATCCTACAAGGAAATATAATAATGTGCCAAACAGATATGACCATTGCTATATGGCTTTGCCTTCACTGATCAAATTCAGTTCATGTTTCCAAGCATTACCTCATCACAGCCAATGTGAAGCCATCGAAGATCGTCATGTAATGCCATTACTTGTTCTATCATTGCAATAACCAATTTCAAGGAATCCTCTTTATGGGGGTTCACTGTATTGGGGAACATTGCCACTTCCCGGAGGTGACAGAATTCTTTGTGCTTCAAAACAAACTGCAAGAGAGGCAAGAACCAAAGGCAATAATCCATAAACCAAAGCAAATCCAGAAAATTGCATACCTACAAATGCAAGTAAACCTATCAATAAAACAACTCAGAATTGCGAAAAATAAAACAAACAGTGGTGAAATATCCCTAACTAGGAGCTGGCACTTACCTCCATATGTCCAAACGTCTGTATTAAGGGGATAACTTCTAAATCATGCGACTTTGCCAGCTTTAAAATCTCCTTAACCTCAGCGGGACTAGAAGGAGAAACATTTATTAATAATTTATACATTTAATGCCAGTTTTTTTTGTTTAGAATTCCATCTTACATGGATGTGTTTCCTTTGCATAGTGGACAGATTGCATCTACTTTATGTATCCATACCTGCAGCAAATTTAAACTAAATATTAAATACTTTAGATCAGGGCTGTCAAACTCCCGGCCCGCGGACCGGATGTGTCATGCGCTGCCTATGCCCATGCCTGGTTTAGCTAAGGGGGAAAAAGTCCCCAAACATCACGTGATGCTACCATGACAATGTGGGTTTGACACCATTGCTCTAGATTTTAAACCACTACCCAGTACAGAGCAAATAGAAGAAATTGGCACTAAATGGAATTGGTTTTGAGGAATATTAAAAAATATATAGAGTTTGCCCCTCAGTAGTAAATTTACATCAGTTCCAATTACTTGGTACAGTTCTATAAAACCTGAAATTTCAGTGAGATGAGAACCAGAGACTATGTCTCAATGTTGGGTCTTCTGAGATGACCGGCTGGCTAACATACCTGTATGCATCATTTGCTCGGAGTGGCTTCAGTTCTCCATCATAAGGGTACATATCCTCATATTCAAGGAGAATACCATTTGCACCCAGGACATGGAGCAATGGGAAGATCTGTTGGTTGCATAAAACATCCCAAATCTCTAGTCAGTAGTGAATTGCTACATTTAATTTTATAAGAAAAGAATGGCCTTAGAAAATGCCTCCCGGATATATTGATCCCTACTTAGATCTTGTGAAATCGCATGTTTTATCTTTCTTCTTTTTTCCCTGTTTAAAAAATAGACAAGCATAGAGTGGAATCTACTTTGGTATTCTCTTTTCTTATAGAGAAACTATAAACCTTATGCATACAGTACAAAATTAGGGAAGAAAATCAACTTTCTTCTCTCAAAATGCTAGAACCCAGGTTCATACATTTCAAGTGAACGTGGGAGATTCAGAACAACTAATAGGAACAACACATAGCACGTATTTAATGGATGCAATGGAATGATGATGATTGGAAAACATGATTCCAAGGTGGGAGGGATTAGATAAATTCACAGAAGATAATGGCTAATAGTCACGATGGTTACATAATACAGACAGTCCTTGATTTATGACCATTTGCTCAGTGACTGTTCAAAGTTATGACAGATCTCTCTGGGGATTACTTATAAATCAGATACCCAGTTCTGACAGTCATCCTGCCGTATTACTTCACTGGACTTCAAGAGCTCAGCAACTGGAATGCATTTATAGCCATTTGCAATCTTTTCTAGTCATTTGACCATGTTTTATAACATATTTTGCCAAAAACTGGCATTTATTTCAGATTTTTGGCAAAACCACGACATAGCAAACTATTGATTTGCTTAATGATTGCAGCATTCACTTAGTGACCACAGCAGAAAAAGTTGTAAAAATCTGGTTAGTCACATGGTTGACTCACGTTACAACCATCATGAATTACAACATGATGGGCAGGCCCCATTACGATCATAACTCAAAGATTACTGTACTACCAGCATTCAAGACAATAAATCGCTGGAGAAAACAGGTGGGAAATGCTCCTATGCTGCCAGAGACATTTACTTATTTAGTATGATACTAGAAAAACAACTAGCCTAATCCAGCACAACCCTTGAGTTCTTCCTAATGTTTCATTTCAACATTATTCATTTCAAAGCCAGTTAATAGCTCATTTAGCAGCCATTATTTCTAAAGTATTATTTTCCAGGCCATTGTTCTTCTTAATTGCAGAGTTAACTGAATTGTAGTAACACTGGAGCTACTCTATACAAAATAGATATAGGAATGTTACTGTAATTGATTGCCTGATTGATTACATTTATCTGCCACCAGACTCCTATTGAGCTCTCCTCAGCAATTATAGAATTTATAGATTGAAGACTACTTTTTTGAGTTGGGTGGAGCTAGAAATCAATTTCTTGATTATACACATAAAGACTGTGTTACCTCTGCCAGGTATGAGACTCTGGGTGGAGCCCCCTTGAGATCCAGATGCACCAGGTGCAGTTCAAATGGAGATGAAACCATCATTATAATTTCTTCTGTCTTTGCTGTCAGCAGTACACCAGATGATATACTGGAAAAGAGCAGTAGCATTACCTCATTTGCCCCATCATTAAATAGGATAATAGAAAGTTGCTACAAAACAATCTTTTGTGAGTCTTTATTCTTACAGGAGGGCACGATGTCAAAATAAGCAACACTCATATTTTTTCATGGCTTTTACAAAGCAAATACCATAGGTAACCATCCTATTATATAAGTGGAAGCAAACTTTCAATCACTTCACCCTTACAACATGGGTCAGAAAAAGAAATGTTAAATTAAACCTTGACTCTTCGGTATATGGTCTGAGTCTTATTGTTGACCATCACTAGCTTTTTGTTTTCTTTTTAAAACCTTGTAATATTTTATGCCTCTGAATCTCTACCTGCATTCTTTTTTCAGTAATGGTTTGGGAGAGGCCTGATGCTAGTAGCCTGAGAGTGTTACCACACTGATTATCCTGCCTCATAATTACAGGACCATTTAGTTTCATAAAGCTCTTCACTCCAAGGATGATGTTTGTTCCCATAGGGGATTGATGTTTTGAAGCTGTCCTTTCTGAAAAAAATAGTTCATCCGCCTATTATATGCCTAACCTTTCCCATATACAGGTAGTCCTCAACTTACAACAGTTCATTTAGTGACTTCAAAGCTCCAACAGCACTGAAAAAAATGATTTATGGCAATTTTTCACACTTATGACTGTTGCAGCATTCCCAGGGTCACATGATCAACATTCAGACGCTTGGCAACTGGCTCATTTTTAAGACGGTTGAAGTGTCCTGGGTCATTTGATCCCCTTTTGCAACCTTCTGACAAGCAAAGTTAATGTTAAACCAGAGTCGCTTAACAACTGTATTGCTAACTTATCACCTATAGTGATTAACTTAACTTGTTTAACTTAATAACTGCGTCAAGAAAAGTCATAAAAAGGGGGAAAACTCACTTGACAGATGTCTCGCTTAATAACAGAAATTTTGGGCTTAATTGTAGTCATAAATTGAGAACTATCTATTCCTATTTCCTTGTCATCTTCAATCCATAAGCCTCATTCATATCAAAGAACAAATTTGTCACTTAGGTCAGTATAGGATGACATAAATTTTCCATTACGACTAAAATGTCTGTATGCACGTTTCTTTGAAAAAAGCAACATCATGTTCAGAGAATCTTCTCTCCAAGTAAAGGTTTCTGCCTTATAGCTTAATTTTATTTATTAGCATTCTGTGAAAGTTTAAATGTCACTGAGCTACTTTATAATAATTTAGCAGAAAATAGGTATTAGGGAAGCAGTTGTACAAATATTTTAAAATTTGACATATTGCTAAATCTAAAAGCTTCAAGACATTTTACAATATATAGCTGACAATAAAGGAGGATATTTGACACAGGAAACTGCTTTATGCCAAATTCAGAACACTGATAGCTCAGTATGTCAACCCAAAGTCTCTTCTGAGTTCAAATCCTGGTGACTTCACAGACACATTCATATAATTTTTTGTAGCATTATTGACCTAGTTTGCTATGAACTTCTTCTAGCATGTTTTCAAATTCCCAAGCCTAATGTTTCTTTATGGTCTCCCATTCAAGCACTAACTAGATATGGTCCTACTTAATGTTTTGAGAACCAGTCAAGAACCTGGCCGTGAACAAAAGGCTCAACATATCTGGAAGGAACCATGTTAATTGAAGCAGCTTGCTGTTCTCTCAGCCTTATCTAGAGATGCCAGGATGCAACCTGAGATCTTCTGCATGCAAAGTGTATTGTGGAGGTGGAACCCTGGCAGAGAAGCAGGTACAGCCAAGGTTAGGAGCCGAAAAGTTCAATTCCAGCATATATGCTGCAGTTATATAATATGCACTACATGCCAAATTATTGGGACATATTGGGGAAAACCCAATTTAATAAATCCATTTCTGCATGCACATGCTTTAGAATGTATTTACATTTATTTATCTATTAGATTTACAAGCCACCCAATGCCAGAATGACTCTAGGCAACTTACCTTTAAAATAGAAAAACAATTAAAGAAAAAACCTAAACATCCAGACAATCTGCACATCAAACACTACCCACCTGGCCTAGGAGAATAACCACATTCTGAAGACTTTCTACAAGAGCTTAAGGATCTTTAGAAGTGGTTAAAATTAAGAGCAGGTCACAAATGGGAATCATAAATACAAGAATAAATTTGTCCTCCAGACTTCACACGTTACCCATGTTAAGGCAACAGCGTGAAGTCGGCATATGTATTAATTTTACAGAATTGCAGCAGATGACTTTCAATTCTGAGACAGCTGCAACTCGGACTAGCAAAACCTCTCACGCCTTTCTCCAAGAGCAAACTGTCGTCCTGAATTCACCCCCTTCGCAGGATCCCATCTCCTTACAGACAGCAGAAGGCACAGGAAAAATAGCCAGAGTAAATGCAACCTCTTTAGATATATTGTTCATGGCTCAAGCCCCACCCTCTATCCTGCGATCTCTCTCTCTCTCTTTTTTTTTTTTAAGCTCTACACCTGCTTTTGAGTAACCTTATCGCAGCGGACGCACCTCTCCAGCAACTGCTCACCTTTCCACCTCCTCTGGCTTGGGTTCGGCTGCTCTAGGCTGGATTGAGCATGCCTGACCGCTCGCGTTCTCCGAGCTCAATTGCGCCTCCCTGAGCTTCCGGGTCGGGTGCTGGGAAAGCCTATTGGCCGATGCCTCCCTCCGGCCCGGCCCCCTCCATCCTCGAAGGTAGCATCCTAAGATCCAGGTAGAGCTGCTTTCATTGGAACCATGGCTCCTCAGCGGCGGCCGGCCGGAAGGGCTCCGGAGAGTGGCGGTGCAGGTGCGGCGGCTCGAGCGGAAGAGCGTCGTCACTGCAGCAGGTACGAAGGTGCCAGCGTCGTCTGGGTGACTGGCTGCTAATATCTGCCCATTAGGGCTCGCTGTTGCGCATTGTTAGAAGAAGGGAGCCCTTTGCACTTCACCTTCCCCATCCCGCCTGGCTTCTTTCACTCTTCCTACAGCGCTTTGCCCAGCCTGGCTCTTTGTCCAGGTGGACAACCCTTTCCAGAATATATCTACCCAGGAGAGAGCTGGCTGTATTTAGAAGTCCTTGGGGGCCGGATTGAAGGCTGCGGTAAAGTCACACATATCCAGAGGGTGTCAGTTTGGGGTATTTTGTGTGGCAAGGCTCAGGACTTCTACCACTTGACCAAGTATTGTCCTTAGAATACAGACACGTATTTCAAGTGATTAAGAAAAAATAGTTGACATGACAAATAGAACTTAGTTTAATATTACATCATATTAAGGATGATGAACCTAGAATATATCACAAGGCAGCTCTTAATAATTTCTAATTGGACCCAGTTGGATGCTTGCAATAAGGTGACAGGTGGGAATCTGCTTGTAAGAATGAAGGTTTCTTCTCTCTTTGTTTAAGGGAGATATTGACAGCTGGATTTACAACATGACCTTACACGATTTGCAACCACAGTTGAACCCCAAAATTTGTGTTGCTAAACAAGGCATTAAGAAAGCCCCCCCCCATTTCGTGACCTTTCTTGCTAGGTAAATCAGTGCAATTGTTAAGTTAGTAAAACTGTTTATATTTTTATATTCTATAAGCTGCCTTGAGTCGCCATGGGCAAAAAAGCGGCAATATAAATTCAATAAATAAATAAATACATTTGTTAAGTGAATCTGGCTTCCCCATTGGCTTGTCAGAAGGTCACAAAAGGGAATCACATGATCCCGGGACATTGCAACCATCATAAATATGTATCAGTTGCCAAGCGTCTGAATTTTGATCACGTGACCACAGGGACCCTGCAATGATTGTAAGTGTGAAAAATGGTCCTAAGTTACTTTTTTTCAGTGCCGCTGTAACTTTGAATGGTCACTAAAAGAACTGTTGTAAGTCGAGGACTACGTGTATGAGTTCCCATATTGAGAATATCTATGCTGCAGGAAAAGTAGGGGAAATTTTAATATTTCAGCAGTGCAGATAAATAATTATGAGTCATATTCATGACATAAGTAGCCACATAAAGAGCTTTTTCTGAAACAGTTTGTTAAATTCATTAAAACGACTTCAGCTTCCTCTTAGGGCTTGATGCTTGTGTTGTTACTTGGCCAGTAGTATCTTTTATGTAGCTTTTAAGTTTCTTCTGGATCATGGTGTTCTTTTTTCCTAATGAATTGGCTTAATGATCTCTGCCTAGTATCCATACTGTACTAACAGAGCACTGGATTTAGGCCAGAAATACCCTAACTTTATTTCCTCACTCAGCCACAGAAATATTTCGGATAATCTTGAATTGCTTACATGCAGGCAACTTAATCTTTGCAAGTCCTTGTGAGGATATAAATAGGAAAGGCCATGGGGGAAAAGCTAGATAAAAATAATATTAAGTACAATAATGACAGTATTCTGCTTTTTCTGTAAGATGTCAAGGCAGCTTATATGGGGATATCTGCACATTTTGTCTTTGAGGTAGGTTGACTAAGAGAGACTGAAGTCAAACAGTGAATTCTCTTTGTGTGAAATTTTGAACCTGGATCTGTCCAGTGCAAATCCAAAATCTAAACCCCACACTGTTCTAACTCTCTATAGCAGTTTATACTAATAATACTTTCTGCAGCTTACTACAAATCACTGAATTTAAAGAAAAGAGTGGTAGAATTCAGGTGTTTCAGTTCTCTTTGATATTTGAGAAAACATGTATTTTTAGTAAGCCATAACTTATTAAGAGTACATTATGGGAAATTTTAATATCTAAAGGCTATTTTTTCTCAAGCCCAAGGTTCAGAAAATGATATGTTTCTTACTTGATGTGAATGAGGCCTGTGTATGCAGTCATTGGGCCCATGTTATTGAGTACAAGTGTACTTCACTAGTTTTGTCTTTAAAGAAGTGCAAAATGTGTGAATTAGGCTTATTGCTTTTTAAAATGCATTTTCTGTTCTTCAATATAGCATTTTTCTAGATCAGCTGATACTATATAGTGTACTATAATCAAAAGACAGACATTTTAAAATTGAAATAATGATGAAAAAATAATACACAGTAAAAGTATGAAGACCAGACATAGGTTTTAAAACTTCATTGTAAAATCCAAAGTCAAAATATGTATTAAAGAATAGAATAAGCATCTTATTTTGTTTTCAGTGGCGTGAAAGATAATATTCAGAAAGATTCACGGCGAAAATGGTTAACAGCAGCTTTCCTTCTCTCATCTGCCATGCTGGGTTATCTTTTGAGTAGAAGCTACTTGTTCAGTGAAGATGGAGTTACAGAAGTATTGGCTCATCATGGTGAAAGTATCCCAGACAAATTCATTGAAGTACCCTGCTCAGAGGATTATGACAGCCATAAACGGTTTGAAGGTATTTTTATTAAAAATTACAATTGAAATGATAAAAAATTAATGCAAACTAAAAAAAAAAATAGAAAAATAAAGAAAAGAAAAATAAGAATATACTAAAGTGTGTGTGTGTATAAACTCCCCATTCATCACAATTATAAGCAATTGTAGTAACTTACCACCTTCTCTTAAAATACAACAAATGATATTTTCTTCCTGTATTCCATCTCTTATCTATAAACAAATTCTTAAAACCTTGTCATTCCAGTCCTGATATCAGCAAAACTCCATTAAGAGGTTATCAGAAATAATAACATTTCTATTTTAACCTTGATGCAATAAACTAAGTCTATTTCCTTTCTTTATTTCTAACAATCTTTTACAACTGTTTGCAGCACCCCATGGTTACATGACTGTGATTTATGACAATTTATTGCAAAAACCAGTCATAGTAAATAATAGCTTTGCTTTAAAAGGTCATGTAAAAGGTCATGTAAAAAAGGTCATTAAAACAGTACTAGTCACATGATGATCCACTTTACAACCATCATGATTTATAACCATGATTGCTAGGCTCAATTATATTTGTAAACCAAGGACTATCTATAATTCAGTATTTTACAATGGCACAAAAATTATAAAATAAGATACATGTAATTTTTCATGATTACTACACAATATCCTACTTACGTCCAGGATTTATATTCGGGTTCAGAGACTTCTAAAAGTAGGTGACAATGTTTCTATGTACGACCAAAGTCCAATGTACCACTAAAAGATCCGTACATGGGATTTCCATAAACCGAAGTAAGAAAGCACATACATGGGCAGAACTGTAAGAATCACAAAATTTATGATGATGATGATGATGATGCTGTTGAGCCATGGACCAATGCCAGTATTCTGGATTTAGGCATGAGATTGACTCCAAATGAAATCATTAGGTAACATTTCTGTCTGTAAACCACACAGATAAAATTGCTGATCTATTGTTACAAACTACTGGCATGAAGCATGGATCCTCCATATTTTTATAGAAGTTTTCAATCAAACTATCCTTTAAATTACAAATCATTTCTGTAATATATGCTGCAATGAGGCAAAAGCATAACTCTGATTCACTAATGTTTATGAATCTTATATAGGATCCTCTCTAACATGGACAAATCACCTAGTATGATTCATATAATTAAACTAAGTTTTAAAAAAATTACACAGTATATATTGTACATTGCAAATATGGCAGAAAAGTGTATGTCCATTAGGAAATCATAGACTACATCCATGCTGTGCCATCACATGGATCTTGATGTGTACAAAAAACTAAAGATCAGTTGTCAGTGTTACTAATTCAAGCTATAGCTCTTCTGGTTTTTCATAGGAGTTCAATGGCTGTTTTTTCTAGCATCTGGGAGAAGCCTCTCTATGACTTCTTAGTGTTTCCTTTGGAGAATCATAGGATATATTCACGCAGAGAGATGCTATAATAAAAATCATGTGCTATTAGCAATACGTAAGTGCAAAACCCTGAATTTCATTATAGCCTTATATTTTTTGGGGAGGGAGGAATTTTACAAAAGATACCCCTAAAGGAGTGGTACCCCTCACAGACTACATCTATATCTAAAGGATGCAGAAGAAAAAGAAAACTATGCTGTCAGTGCTGCTATGGCATAAAATGGAAAATGTATAAAGCTAACTTGAATCTATCTCAAATATCCATGGTTTTACACCATGCTGATGACGTTCCTTGCCAGTTCTGTTGAGTGCCTGGAGTCAGATGGGATTTTATGGGTGCATCATGCATGGGGAAACTTTCCAATCCAACAAGCATGTAAAATTTAAAACTTTACGACAACCTATGTCTTGGATCTATATTTTTTTATATGATACCTCTCTAAAATTCAAGTCCCATGATTCTTATAGTTCCCTGCTTGCGCCAATATAATCTGATTCAAAAATTTATCTTTTGAGTTTTCGTAACGGTTCATTACTTGTAATTGTGATTTTGTACCTTCAGAATCACTAAGTTGAAATTAGAAATAATTTCTAAATTAATTCTGAATTAAAAATCAGAATCAAAAATAGTGCTTATAACTGTGGAGCTAGATATTTGATTTTATGCAGAGTGAAAGAATATATAGGATATATGTCTCACATTTGCCTTTTTGGGCTTGTTGGATGCATGCTCAGTTTGAGGGATAATTTTTTTAGGTTCATTTTTTGGGGGGTCCAATTTTTATTAACAATTGGTTTTTAAGGGTGAAATTACAGTTTTAACATGTTTTCAAAGGGGAGGTTTGCATTTTCAATACTAAAAAAGACTTTAATTTTGAAGTATTTTAACTTTTTAAAATATTTTATTTTGACCTATTCAAATGCATATTCTTAAATAAATATATTCTGATCATACTCTGCTGGATCAATTCAGTCTGTTCCTGAATGGGTGCTATTTTTTTTTGCATTCCTGTTGCAATTTTCATATTACCAAGTTTCCACCTGGGGGCACCCGTGAGATGCATTTGACAGAGTTCCCTATTCTGTAACCAGACAGCAAAATTTCTTAAATATATCAAAATTCAGTTTGATGCTTGCCTAAATCATGTCTAACTATGCCCTTGAGGAGAATCCTGGGAGCTGTAATTTATCTCTAATCTTTTTCAGGATTTATCTATTGCTTTGGTAATTTACTGCGATACTATTCCTTCCTAAACTTGTGAAATGCTGCTTTGGTTTATCTGCTTTAGTTTTGAGAATTCTAAAACTCTGCCCAGGATTCCTCAGAGATCTGTATACAGTATACTATTTGTTCCTAGTTAACATCTATATGAACTCACCAGGTGGGTTCACCTGTTGTCATGCAGCTAAGTATCACCAATATACTGATGATACTCATGTATGAATCTCAACTCAGGGCCATTCAAGTGATGCTTTTTTTTACTAATATCCGGAGGCCATGGGAGCCTGGATGGGGAAGAACAGATCTGAAAAGAACCTAAATTGAGTGGCAATGGATTCTAGGGGTCTCTGGATCCTGGGACCTCTATTTGGGGTATTGGGGTTGCATTTCTCCAGACAGAACTGTTGTAGATTTTTCGGTGTCTCTTGGACTTTGAAGAGCAGATGGCAGCTATGGTGAGAAGGGCTTTTTTCATAAAATCATCTTTTGTATTGATTGGGCTTCTTCTTGAATTGGTTTGTTCATGGTCACTTATGTCTTGGTCACTTTCAGTTTGGACTACTGTAATGTGCTGGGCATAGGGCTGCCCTTGGAGCCTATCAGAACTTACATCTGATCTGGAATGTGGCAGCATAGAGTCATAGTATGCAAAATGCACTTGCTCCCAGTAGACTTCTAAATACTTCAAATTACAGGTTACTACTTATAAACCTCTTTATGATACAGATTCGGATTATAAATTAGATTTCCTGTCTTCAATTCTTTCTGCCTGTCTGACAGGATATGCCAGGATGGACTTGCTTTGGATCAGCTCTATGAATCAATACTATCTAGTAAAGATGGTGCTTTTTCTGTCACAACGTATGGAACAGCTGCCCACTCTCCCCATGATTCAGATGGCCCCAACCCTTTCATAAAGTCTTTTCATAAAGACTTGAAAACCTGGTTCTTCCTCAGGCATTAGACCATGGGAGATAGATAATTTCAATTTATGGCTATGATTTCAGCCTTGTTGTATTGTGGTTTCCTATTGTTTTATCTTGCTGGTCTTTTTCTGTTTGGTTTTTAATCTTACAGTATATAAGCTGCCTAGATTGCAGACTGGTACCGCCAGCATCTTTTTAGAATCAAACATAAAATGCTGCAGAGATCTCTAGTATATGTTTCAGTATATTTTTTCTTCTTTTTTCTTTTCAAAAAAGTTTTATTTTGACATTCTTATCCAATAACATATCCAATAACATATTTAATGTACCATCATATACAATTAATCGGGTCTGCCCGGTCACCACCCCCTTCCTTTTCCTTTTACTCTCCTTCTCTACCTTCTTCTACTTTCCATAACCATCCTCCCCCTCTCTTATCTACATCCTCTCCTCTTTCCTCCCTACTCCTTTCTTCTCCCTCTTCCCCTCTTCCTTCCTTTCCTCCTCCTCCTCTTCTCTTTCCTCCTTCTCTCTTCTACTCCTTCTTTCCCTTCATTCTAAAGTAGTAGCCAGGCAGGTCCGATCTTACATTAATTATACATCTTCAATCATCTTTGTACATTAACTATCAATCCATTTTCTGCCCCCTCCCCTCCTTCCCTTCCTCCCCACCCCCAGGACTTCCGAGAACCGAGTACAGGGTATAAAACTAACAACAAAAATTAAAATCTAGCACAAATCATAATCCATAGTCATTCCTTAAAACCTCCACTCCCCTTCCAAAGACAAAGAAGATACTTTTCTTCCACTCCATTATATATCAGACCATTCCACTCCTAGAGTTCTCAGAAGTTTCCGATTGAGTTAGTATTTATTCTTGAATAAAGTACATAGTTTTTAATATCCAACCTTCATCAATCAATATCAAAACAACGTTCCATCTTCCAATATTCACCAAAGGTTCTTCTAAAATATCTTTCTTCCCTTAGCAGTCTCTCAAACATAGTTCATATTTCCAGCTGGAAATAAGCAGTATATTTTTTCTTAAAATACCGTGATTGAAGTTTCCACTGAAGATAGATCATTTGTTTTTTCCTGTCATTTTTACTCTTTAAGAGTATAGGAAAAGTTGGTCTCCAGAGTCTAATTTATTCTGAAAGATCAAGCTTGTAACTCAGTATTTGTTTATTTCACCTGAAGAAGTTGAATCAATAGTTGTTCCCCAGATGCTCCTTGAAATGTGATAATTTTGTAAATGTCCAAGAAGTAAAACCAACAGAATAGAATATTAACTTCAGCTATTTGAAGCTCCTAACAAAAATATAAAGATTTGCAAAGTTAGAGATAACTATCTTTTATATTCAACTAACATCAAGAGACATTAAAAATTGGCATCAGTGGATTCTTCCAAACAATCAAAATTCTTTTGATGAATTAGGCAAAAAACATTACTTAGATTTGTTATTATACGTTTATAATAAACATTATATGTTTATTATTATAGCAGAATCATTTATGGGGGAAAAGAAATATAGACTTTTTAACAACAATTTGTATAATTTTGAGAATTGGAATGTCAGATTCTTTAGCTAATGCATAAGACCGAGAAAAATGGCAGAGGAAATTGAAATGGATAGTTGTTTTTTCATAAGATACAATAATTATTATGAGAATTAAATAAAAGTATGAGGTATAATGATTGCAATGTATAAGTTGTTCTCAGATTCTTACTACTGACGGATCTATCAGTTCAAGCAATACAGCTGTCTGCAGGGTGGATTTGATTTAAATCAAGTCTATTTAAATTATGATTTAAATCACTAGTAAAAAGGCTTGATTGAAATCAACTCGATTTAAATCATAATTTTTAAAGAGTAACTGTCATCTCTGTCCCACAGCAGCTTCTCCTCTGACCTGCTGTTGACTCACCAATAGTCCCAATATTGCAGAATATACAGCCTCAAGCTGCACAACTAAACTCCATTTCATGCTGAATAAACTAAATTATTAATATATCTTAAATAGAAAACCATCTTTAGATAGATTTTTTTACCCCAAAACCATTTTATTAAAATAAATTTGATAAAAATAAAAAAAAACCCGATTTAAATCCTTTTTTTTTTAATCATCGATTTTTAACCACCCTGGCTGTCTGTAATACCTTTAAAGACAGGTACAGCAGCGAAAAATATTTAAATACTTCTTCTTCTTTTTTCTTATGCACTATCTAGGCTGTACCCCTCGGAAGTGTGGAAGAGGAATAACAGATGCCATAATTAACAGAGAAGAAGCTGAGCAAATCCGTAGGTAAATATTTTTTTTCCCCAGACATAGACTGTTCTTGTTAAAAACTTTAGAATAGAAGGGTGGTGGTGTTTTCTGTTTGTTTTACAAATAGTAAACAGATGCCTCCTTGTTGAGTGACTGAACTAACAATGACTGTGAACAAGTGGTAGTTATGACTGGACCTTATACCTGTGGATGGTGCAACATCCCCACAGTCATGTGATCATAATTTACAACTTTCCCTGCTGGCTTCCCACAAGCAAAGTCAGTGAGGATATTGGCAGGAAGTTGGAAGTTGCAGTTATGTGATATCCTTGTTTAACAACCTGTGCAGTTCTTTTTTACAGTGGGATCCAGGGAGGTCATTACTAAGATGGGACAAAGTGATGCAGTCACATGATTTTTCAGTTTAAGACCATTTTACTTATTATTTATTAGATTTCTAGATTACTTAACAACAGAGTTACCAGTCACAATCACATTGTTAAACGAGGACTTCCAGTATACATAATTAAACATTATTTACATACCATTCAAAAGAGACAATAAAAAAAGCTAAGAAGGAAACAAAAAAAACCCAGAATATATGCTCTACAACAGCCAATAACCACATAAGCTGGAATGAGCCTCAGGCAAAGGATCAAGCAGAAAACAATCCCTAATCAAGGAAATACCAAGGAGAAACCACATCCCTACTATACTGACAGGGCAAGCTATTGTATATAAACTGGGAGCAAACACCATGCTCACTTATAGTGATGATTCTACCTAGGTAGGTAATGAAATGTCTGTAAGAAAACAGCCAAGAGAGCATCAAAGACTCCACATTCCATTAATTTTCCCAGTCCTAGTCAAGAGGACTTTTGGTGAAACATCTGGGCATTCTTGTTCTATAACATCTAAAATGTCTTCCATCCTTTCCCCTGATATAACATGAAACATACTTTTTGGTCTCCATTCTATTTACATTCAAACATGCTTGTAACATAGGCTGCCATTATTATTTCATTTAACAGGTATGGAATTAAGGTTGGGAAGGCCAAAGGATCAAATGTTTCCTTTTAAAACATGAGATTATACCTCCTCTCTAACTGTATTAACTTATTGATCAACAATAAATGAATTACTGGCCATCATTTAAAACCAAGTTTCCAAATTGTCTCCATTGTATTTTCATATTTTGGAATTTGGATCTGGAAATCCAGAAAGCCTATCTAGAATAGTTTGCTCCATCTATATCAGGGGTGTCAAACTCACGTTGTCATGGTGTCATCACATGATATATCGGGACGTTTTTCCTCTTCGCTAAACTGGGCGTGGGCATAAACTGCATAATGTATCCAGCTCATGGGCCGGGAGTTTGACAGCCCTGATCTAGATACACCTACCATGGACACATACTGTATCTCTATTAATGAGTATGTGTGTTTGTGTACATAAACACGATATTATTTCAAGTATATGCAGTTTTATATTCTGCATTATATGCCTCTGTTTCAGCATGCGATATTCCTATGAGATGTTGATTAGCTCAACATGAATGTATATTTTGGCCTTGTTACACAGTATGCTGTTGGGAATATGAGTCGCATATACTATTTTCTCCCTTGCCAGCCCTATTTCCTGGATAGCCTAAATTGTTATTCTTCCCATATTCAGCTGCTCTAAACTTTAGCTGGAAAAGTACACCTTGACCAGCCCTAAGGTTAATGTTCAGCAGTAAACACAGAAAGAACTGAAAGCTTTAATTAGGGTCTTTATCACTTTTTCCAGTAAAGATGGGCAGCTCTTTTCATCACAGAAGGTACTTCAGCCCTTCCTTTTCATTCTCTACACTGCATCTTTAAACTCCTTGATTCAGCCTATAGATTCCCATTTTTCCACAGAACCTTATTTCATTGATAATGAACTAGATTTTCCTATCCTTGCTCACTTGTAATTCAAAACTTTTTGCTGACCTTTGGAGTAATCCTACCTGGAAATGACTGGGTAAGCGCTGAGCTTTGGATTTTGCCATTTTTACTTTGCTTCTTTCTGAGTAATGTGTGTGGCACAGGTGCCCCTCATCATCTGCAGTATTTTATTTCTATAATTGTTAAACGGAGTCCAGATCATGCGGAAATGTTTATATAACTGTAGCTTGGAGCTCCCTCCCACCCCCATTTTACATGAGCCCAATATTCTGGATAGCTTTTGTCTATGCATAAATTATCTCTTTTTAAGGTCACAGCTACAGGTTTTTTTTAATCCGCAGTTTGAACCCTTGAGAATGAAGCTCCACAGATAATGAGGGCCACCTGTTATGCTGATTTATCTGCTATGAATCCAAGGGGGCTGTTTCTTTTCTGTTTCTTCTCTGTCAATGGTGGCAAGTCATATTTCAAAAGCATCTGTAAACAACTGGGGGAAAAGCTATGTTTTGAGATTGTTGTTTCGTCCACAGAATAGCAGAGAGGGGACTGTCCCTGGGAGGATCGGATGGAGGGGTGAGCAGTGTCCTGTTACTTTCTTACATTCTTCTGGTATTCAGGCAAGATTCTTCAGATTATGTTTTACACTGTCTTTCGGGGAGAAGTGCCAGTCGGACAGAAATGGGAGTCCATTCTCATCTTCATTTATCAAAATGTTCATTTTAGTTACTGATAGGAATCTCAACTGTCTGTGATCCAGTAACATTAAATTCTAGATTCTGCCATTCAATCTTAGTGCCTTTTTTTATTTGGAAATGTATAGCCTATTCAATAAGGAATCAATATATCCTTGCTATTGTTTGCAAGCCACAAAGTCTCTTCATCTGGATGAGTGAGAAGGACCCTCTTTCAGTCTGCCTTTCTGTACTCTTAGAACTGTACATTGCCTGGTCTTTGCTTGCCCCCACTGTCTGTCGAATAAGTTTCCATTAGAATATATTAGTTACTTATATCAGTGCTCATTTTCTATTATGCAAAATGTGTTCAAGCACAGAATTTTAAATGCACCTGTCAACATTCAAGACAGCATACCGTTCAAAGTTGCCACAATGTGCCGTTTCAGAGTTTCCACATAGAAAGGCACACAGAAGGGCAGGGGGGTGCATGGGGGGCACAGATGGGTATTGGGTGATGGGACTCACACTGGAAGAGGAGCCAGGAAGGCAAGCCATCTGCGGTAGGTTCAGAAGCCACCCAGGCCTGAAGAGTACTTGCTGGAGCCGGGCCTAAAAAGTACATGCTGAAGCAACCGGGAACTGGAGGGTGGGGTGTGCTGAATCCATATAGCCAGCTGGCTAGCAGAAGCCAGTAATGTTGGCTAGAAATGCTTTTACTTGTATTGTTCGCCAGGTGCCAAGCAGAGATGCCAGTAAAGATACCCGTTCTGCTCACAGTGTGTCCTCTTTTGCTGGCTTAGTTTGGAACCGTGACAGCACTAATGATCATGTGATTATACTTGACTGATTGGCTTAGGAACTTTCTTCCATAGACAATGTTATTGGTATGCTTACATTGTAATACTTTCATAATAAAGAAAAAAGAATAAATCTGATTTTTTTTAAAAAAATCCACACAATAATATTGAATAAAGCATTTCAAAATAATATTGGGTTAATATTACAGTAATCTTAATTACTGAAATCAAATCACATATCAGTAATTAATAAAAATAAGAACTGTTAATCAGAATAAAGTGTATAACCTTTTTCCAAATTTAGATGATTTGTCTTAGACAATTTAGACGATTTTTTAGACAAAAGAGGCACGATTAATATTTTAAACAGTACCTTAAAAGAGACCCAAACTTTGCATATAGTACAAGTCCATGTACAGAATAACAGTTCAGAAAAAGTTTTCAAGTTAAAAGTTTTCAAGTTAAACATGTAATTTTGACATTGATGCATAATCTACAACTTAGTTTGCTAAGTCTTTTTTTATGTATTGTATTTTTCGATCTATAAGATGCCCTCCCCCCCCCAAAAAAGTGGGTGGAAGTATCTGTGCTGAACCCCCGCCTATCCGCTGCCCCCCGTTTTCAGCCTCTGTATGCCCCATTTTCGGCCTCTGTGCGCTCCATTTTTGACCTCTGTGCATCCCATTTTCAGCTTCCACGTGCCCCATTTTTGGCTTCTGCATGCCCATTATTCACCTCTGCGTGCTCCATTTTTGACCTCCGCAGACCCCATTTTCGGCCTCCATGCGTCCCATTTTCAGCTTGTTCCAGGCGGTGGGGATTGCTGCTGATCACTGCTGCCAATTGCCGGCAGCAGTGGTGAGCAGTGGCAGGAATCCCTGCCACCTGGGATGCACAGAGGCAAAAGTGGGGTGCTTAGAGGTGGCGATAGGCGGCAGCAATCCCTGCACCCTGGAACAGCTGATTGGCAGTATTCCGGGAGACCGATCCAACTGCCAATCAGCTACTCGTGCTAAATCAGGCTGTGATAGTGTGCTGAAGCTGACCAAGCTGTTTGCTATTTGCTGCAAGGACGCTAGCCAGATGAATACTGATGGACGCTGGGAGGCAGAGGCAGATTTTTTTTTCCCTTCCCCAAAAGCTAGGTGTGTTTTATGTTCTGAAGCGTCTTATAGTGCAAAAAGTACGGTTTCTCATCTACTATTATGATGGCTACTAGCTATTTTATTGCACAGTAAAAACCTAACTTTGATTATATCTGCTAATGTTAGCAATACAATCCTTAGTGTGTTCACTTTCTGGTTCATATTTCAGTAACAACTTAAAAATAAGCCTCAACAAATGTTTTGAATTAACAAGTGTTTAAAATTCAGTCATGTCTCTTGAATATTCTCCCTTGTTTGAACTATACTGTCTATTTATTTATTTATTTATTCTGTTAGTCAAAGAGTAAGTAAAAAGGAATATTAGGACAGGGATGGTAGGCATGCAGGTGCATTTAGGCACGCCCCTTACAGACTCTTAGGAATGGGGTGAGGTCAACAGTAGACAGTTTAAGCTTAAAGTTTGGGGAAGAAACTACAGAGTCAGGTAGTGCATTCCAGGCATTGACCACTCTGTTACAAAAGTCATATTTTCCACAATTGAGTTTGGAGGGGTTTACCTTGAATTTGTATCTATTATTTGCTCGTCTATTGTTGTGGTTGAAGCTGAAGTAATCATTGTCAAGTAGGACATTGCGATAGATCATTTTATGTACTGTGCTTAGGTCAGACTGAAGTTGGCGTAGTTCTAAGTTGTGTAAGCCCAAAATTTGGAGTCTGGTGGCATAAGGTATTTTATTGTGGGTAGAGGAATGGAGGACTCTTCTCGTAAAATATCTCTGGACTCTCTTGATTATTTATGTCCGATATGCAGTGTGGTTCCAGACAGATGAGCTGTATTCAAGAATTGGTCTAGCAAATGTTTTGTATGCTCTAGTTAGTAGTACAATATTACCAGAGAAGAAGCTGCACAGGATTAGATTAACAATTCTTAGTGCCTTTTTGGCAATGTTGTTACAGTGGGCTCTGGCACTTAGATCTTTATTTGGAGATATTGAAACTAGTCAGACAATTTTAACCATTCTAAGGAGACAATCTCAAAAGACTTCATCTTTATTTTATCCGTATGAATCTCCATTAGTCAAATTTTTTATATATTTACCTTTAGGGAAATAAATACTTAATTTTGAAGCAAGGCATTTGGATTAAACATCTGGTGTAATAATATAATTTAAGGTTCAGTACTGATTCTATCTTTTTTACATCTTGCAAAATCTTAAATTTTATTGCCAGTTTTTTATTTGATCAAATAGAATTAATTATTCATTTTGATACACATTTAGTACCTTTTCTTCAATTCTTATTGGAATTATTTGAAACTGAAAGTTAATTCTTGGTAAAATATTCATTTTTGCTGCACATATCCTTTCTGATCAGGACAAGTTTAACGTTCTCTGCTATTAAAATATCTGCTCTTATGGTTTTTTTTTTCAAATATGTGAATAATTATTCTTAAATGAATCTTTTCATATTTTGCTAAATAAAATTCCCAGCTACTTAATTGGCTTAACAGTATTACTACACCTTTTTTCTGATAGATTCCATATAATTCTTTGTGTCTTATTCTGATTAATCTGATATCCTAATACCAAACCAAACTATATCTTCCTGATTGAATGTAGGAAGTCAGTTAGTTGAGTAACTTAACTACGATTTTCTGGAACATTCAAGATTCTGGTAATGTAGCTTTACAATAAAATAGGATTAGCTTATCGGGTCACATTTCCTGCCCTGTCTTGTTCAGCTGGAATGGCTGACCTCAATCTTACAATTCTGAAAATAGGATTCTCCCGCTGTCTCTTTTTCAGCCCCCAAAGCTAGATGGGACTGAATCTTTGCCCACTCATTTTGCACCTGCGAACTGTGCTGTCTTTTAAATGGCTGTTTGCTGGACAAAATCTTATAATATATTGTTGAATTATAATCAGGTCCTGGAATTTTATTCATTTTTAACTTTTTAATTGATTCTTCAGTTTTGATTTCTGTTATGGGTTAAGAACTTTTTGTTGATTAGTAATATTTAAAATAATATACCATTCAGATATTCAATTTTTGATGGGTGAGGTGGCTTTCCAATGTTTTCCAATTCCAAAAATAATTGATGAATTGCTGAATAATGTAATTTGTTGTAGAAATGTATTGGGTTCTATTCCAAATAGAACTTATCTTTCTTTTAGTCCGTTCTTCTAAAATAGGTAAATTAACAACAATATGTCTGTGGTTTATAACTTTTTCATAGTATTTCTGTCCAGGATGATTTTTATACATTTCACATACCTCCAATAAATCAAGTTGATTCAGTATTGCTTTTATCTTTTTCTCTAAATACTAAATTGAATGTATCACTTCTTTTCAGTTGTTTCAGATCATTCAGCAAGAAATCTCTGCTTTTGCACGGCTTTCTTTCTATTTGGTGCAAGAAAGATGGACAACCTTTTCATAAATGCTTGAAATTATTAGTCTTTCATATATTAGTTAAAGGCACATAGGGACTAATCCTACTTGCCCGAGTGAAGATTTCTATAGTCAGTATCATAGTCTAAACTACACTGAGTGTAATTGATGAAGGATGATTGGTTGCTGCTCTAAAATTGGTAGTATGAGTTTAAGATAACTTTACATGCATGTGTGATCTGCATCACTTACAAACTGCTTTGCCATTCCTGCAGATTAAGGACCAATAAAGGAGAATATTTGTAGTTTAGGATTGAAATGGGAGGTCTTTGGTACTCTATGAGCTTGGTTGTTTTCTTGCAGATATTTCATTAATCAAACTATGTAACATAATCAGTGCTCAAGCTCAGAGACCACCTAGGAATCCTCAGATTAAGGATTATAATATTCACCTGCTATGACATAAGAATATCTACCTTTCATACAGATGCTTTCCCTATTTTTTATTTATGCTGGTATACTAATTCTTCTGTATCAGAAGCACCAAAGTGCTTCCACGGTGAAAGGATTTGCCAGTGACATCACTATTGCCCAGGGGACACCCAGTTGGGGGATCCTTTAGGGTCCCCATGAAGTTTCCTACTGAAGTAGTACCCATTTATCTACTTGCGGTCACCCACTTTTGAACTACCAGGTTGGCGGGAGCCAGAGCATGTGACAGGCGCTCACTCCACCCTGTGGTAGCGACGGATCTCAAACGCAAATCATCAGCCCAGCGTTCTAATCTTGTGAGCCACTGTGTTTCTATTTATGCTGATGAGCAGATTTTCATAAATGAATGACTTTCCTGACGTTTCGTTTCTATTAATGCCCTTTGTACAGCTAATCACTCAGCAAGGTTTTGTAGAAACTTGAAAACTTTGTTTTAAAAGCTAGTTACTTTGTCAGTATATTGTACAGCTAAACTTGATTACTACCTGAACAGGTTCCTATGTAATCTAACCAAGGTCATGAAAGAGAATATTACTGCTGTTTCTCCTAATGTTAATTTAAAAAATAAATAAATAAAAAGTTCTATAGAGAATTTAAAAAACTGACTCTTGAATAAAAATATATCATGGCTTTACCTCACTAAACAAATAACTTTTGTTTGCATTTTATTTCATATATAAATTCATCTTAAATACAAATAATATAACATAATAACAGATTTGGAAGGGACCTTGGAGGTCTTCTAGTCCAACCCCCTGCCCAGGCATATAACATACGTGCTAGTCATTGCCGACACTAGGCGGCAGTGCTCATCTCCATTTCAAAGCCGAAGAGCCAGCACTGTCCGAAGACGTTTCCGTGGTCATGTGGCCGGATGACTCAACGCCAAAGGCGCACGGACGCTGTTACCTTCCCTATTTTTTCTACTTGCATTTTTATGTGCTTTCAAAACTGCTAGGTTGGCAGAAGCTGGGACAAGTAACAGGAGCTCACCCCGTTACACGGCAGCACTAGGGATTCGAACCGCTGAGCTGCCGACCTTTCGATCGACAAGCTCAATGTCCTAGCCCCCGAGCCACCACATCCCTACGCCCAGGCATATATTGTCAAGCAATTTTTATTGATCATGTATACTTAAGTGGAATTATTTCTGTATACCTTCTGCAAGATGCTAATGTATTGCTCTTTATTGTAACTTCAGAGGACTACTCGTTTTCTGCCTGGAGGCTTATTCTGAAAAAAAAATGAGGTCAGGGAAAAATTCAGACCTGTCTAATTATAATTCTTATGATCTCTTCCAGTGGTGAAATCCATTTTTTTACTACTGCTTCTGTGGGTGTTGCTTCGTGGGCATGGTGTGGCTTGGTGGGCGTGCCAGGGGAAGGATACTGCAAAATCCCCATTCTCTCCCCATTCCTGGGGGAAGGATATTACAAAATCTCCATTTCCACCCCACTCGGGGGCCAGCCAGAGTGGTATATGCCGGTTCCCCGAACTACTCAAAATTTTTGCTACCGGTTCTCCAGAACCTGTCAGAACCTGCTGGATTTCACCACATTCAAAATTACAATTCAGTAAAAAGTCAGGGTATGTGGAAAAGTTGCCCATTCTGCTATAGAATTTAGTCTGCTTGTTCATTTTACCCAGAAGAAGAAGCGGAGGGATAAACAATAATCTAGAACGAATTGAATTGGCTAAGTCTTGGAGGGGTTAATTGTTATTAAATATTTTTAGTTATTGAAGAAATTGTGATTTAAATCATTAACGTGTTTCTTAATAGTGATTTCTATCATAGTTTAAATCACAATTTAAATCAAATCCACTCCAATTGAAAAATTCATAACTTTTTCCCCTCCAGAAATAATGGTAAGGCTCACTGTATTCATAATTGGTAACCATTGTATATGAATTATGATATCAAAGTTTTACATGTATAGATAAAGAATTCTTGGGAAATAATTCAGAGTAAGTTTGAATCACTTTCCTTGATTCTTGGGAAATATTTACAATCAACACACTTTTACATCAAGTTCTCAGAACATTGTAGAATAGGAATGTGACTTCCAAACAGAGTAATCTGTCTTCTTTTTAAAGAAAGCAACATGCCTTAAATATTTTCCATTGTCTGTATTTACATACTGAATGTATTTATTTATTTCTATTTCAGGCCTCAATTCTAGATTTGCACTCTGGAGCCCTATCTTTGGGGAAGCATTTTGTTAATATGTACAGGTAAATTTAGAATTGTATTTTAATATTTAGAATGGTTACAATGGTTGATCTTTGTTCTTTTAGCTCTTAGTCTGTTAAACAGGTTTACACAAGTTCCTCTATTTTCAGCAGTTTCTCTTCATGTAGCAAAGAATATGTGATAACAGTTTTGGGGATATTGGAGGTAGAAATAGGCTCTTGTTCATTTTAGAATATTTTTTTAAACAAGCTGTCAGTTTTCCATAGAAATTGGAATTTACTGGAATTGATCTTGTGTGTTAGACTTAATAAGTATTGTTCTGAAACTTTAAAAATAATTGTGTATTAAAATTGTGATCTGAGTAAACAATTTAATTGAAAGAATATTGAAAGTAATTGGTTAGTACAAAGATTTAATTTACATTATCTGTGAATTGGTTTCATGAGTCATTTATTTCTTTTCTCTCCAGATACTTTAATGATAAAATCCATGACATCTTCACAAAAGAGGATTTTCAGTTATACCGGTAAGAAAATCCAGGTATTATAAAATTTTATTTTTGTTTTCTTCAGTCAGCTAGCTAGTATAACTTTGTTATGCTACTACCTATTATTTATTACTGCATTTGAGAAAAATAATATTGCAGCATAATTTTTGAATTGATCTATGTCTTAACTTGTTATGTAGCAAAGAAAAATGAATCATTTTGCACTGTAGAAATATTTGTTCAGGGAACATTTTAATAGCTTGAAGGGAAGAA
Source organism: Ahaetulla prasina (assembly GCF_028640845.1). Lineage (NCBI taxonomy): Eukaryota > Metazoa > Chordata > Lepidosauria > Squamata > Colubridae > Ahaetulla > Ahaetulla prasina. The sequence continues at coordinate 125,709,438 of NC_080540.1, forward strand.
TCTTCATGATGTCACTGTGGTTTTACTACCAATGAATGAAGGGGTAGAGTACAGAAAGAATTTGGTTAAATCTAGCTTGAGGTATCCTAGACTTTATTTAATCCTAGCATTTGATTTTGGTACCATCCACTACTTAAATGTTTCAAAATCAACCTGTGGGATTCTGTGGCTGATGATGGACTAGAACCTGTATGTCCCTATTCCTGATCCAGCATTTTAACCACTATACCACATTAGCCTTGATTGGCATCAGTTGTTCATTGCCATTGGAGAGGACTAGAAAAGGACTCTGGGATGATGTTGAATAGAAACTCAGATGGGGCATGCTCAGTGAGAGCATTCTGTACCTGACATTGTTTGTCAGTCTGATTGTTTTGGGAAGGATTAATTGTATTGCCATGTGGTATTTTGAACCAGAAAAAGATGAGTAGTCTTAATTATATTAATCTGATTCATGTATGAATTCTAACTGTATAGATGTTATGGTCACAATTCAGCTTACATTGTATATCTGCTTCTTTTACTGGATACTGCCTCTAATATAGCTAGTTGTAGGTAGAAGATTCATTCTGAAAAGGCAGATAAACACAAGTCTAAATGGTGGGTTGATATAAAAATAACCTTTCATTTTGGATTATCATCTCTGAGCATGGCTCTGCATTAAAGACCATCTGATGCCTTTTCAATATAATCACAGCTATTGTGTCAGAGAGCACAGAAGAAATTCTTAAAGGATTTTTCAGTACAATTCAGTATGTGGATACCTTTCAGAGTGGCAGCTCAAGGGAATAGCTAAAGAAAAGTCTTATTGTCTACTTAGAGTGCCTGAATTGATTTTTGTCAAATAGAATGTGTGAATAGAAACTAGTTATTGAGGAAGATTTTTAAATGATGGGCAAAGTTTACTGAAAAAAATAGACAAGACTTTCAAATTGATTTGCTTTGCTAAATTAAGCTTCCTGAATAAACTTTATCGAATAAACTTTTTTTTTTAAAGATAGATCTGAAATACAGAAAAAAGCAATGTGGACAAATGAAAGAACACAGCATTTGTGTTATGTGCAAGTTTGTGCTGTTAGATCAGTGCTTCCCAAACCTGGGTAAATTATCCAAAATTGAGTAAAAGTGGTTTTTCTTTGAGTAATGACACACGAACCCATTATCCATCATAACAGGGACTTAAATTGACTTAAAGATTGCCATGTTTATTGAAATATATTCAGAAATCTCCCAAAGTATCCCTGTTAAGATGAAAATCAATAAAATTGACACTGAAATGATTGTTGAGATGATATAAAAATGTTTTTATAACACAGGTAGTCTTTGAATTATTAGCATTTAATTCAGCAACTATTCAAAGTTACTACTCAAAGTTCAATAAGATTTTACGAAAAGCAGTTTTGAGTTATGAAGAAAAAGGCTGGGAAGCACAGTGTTAGGTAGAGAATTTCTTTTCTTCTAAATCTTCCAATGTTGATAAAAATTGAGAATATGGACACTGGATATGGAGAAACATTAAAATATATTATGCTCAAATGCTCAGCGGGGAGAGTAAGAAGGCAGTGAAGGTCGGGGGGTGGGAAGTAGCATGCAGGACAGCAGGAGCTAAAGAATACAGGGGGCCAAAAGGGCAGAGATGTTTTATTTATTAAAATTTATTTATTTATTAAATGTTGGGGGGAACTGAAGTGCATCTGCGGCTTTTAAGTGCAGGTGGGCTGCCAAGCACCCAAATTTTGATTACATGACTTCAGGGATGCTACAATGGCTGTAAATTTGGTAATGGGCTTAAGTGTCACTCATTCTCAGTGCGGCTGTAACTTTGAATGTTTCTGAACCAAGAGTAGTAACTCAAAGACTACTTAGAGTTTTACAGCATTTGCTTAAATTCTAAGTCTTTTCTTTCCACCTGTTTGAATATTGGCTGATTCTCTTCTGAGCCTTGAAAGCGGGAAATAACTGCCCAGTTTTTAGATAATAGTTCTGTCATGGTTCCCACTCTGCCTGTTTCAGGCCTTCCACCCAAAAGTGACAGAGTTTCTCTTGACCTCCACTTCTATTAACAAGTGTTTGTTTGGTGAAAAGCTTTTCCACGGCAAGATTGAATTCACTGTTGTGATTTATAAATCTGATTTATGACTTATGTGATGTGTGAAACCAAGCACAGTTAGAAAAATAATAATAAATTGCACTTTTTTTCAGATTGGAGATTATAGTAGTAGAGTATAAAGTACAAGTCGTATACAGTATTTGTATCATTGGAAGCTTTAGAACTGAACTGAGCTGAACTATGAACAAATTGATGCAATCTATTATCTCTAAGGCTGTTATCCATAATGCATTATAATTAATTGTGCTACACATATGTTATAGAATTCTTGAGATGATGTGCATGGAGTTCTTTTAATATTCTGTGTATGTTAGATATTGTGAAATAAAAGAATATATTTAAAATAAATCCGATGTTTTGTGCAGAATTTTACTCAGTTCTGGTGCTCTTTTCTCATTTGTAGTGATGTGAGACTAAGAATTCAACAAAAAATAGCTCTTGCTTTTGGCATCAGCTCATCTTCCATGTATTTGACGAAACCAACTTTCTTCTCTAGAATAAATAACTCAGAAGCAAAGACAACCCATGATGAATATTGGCATCCTCATATTGACAAGGTAATGAGATATTTAAATAATATTTTCCTTACTATTCTTCTAAATATCTACCTTTGGCATTGGTATCCTGCATGTATAAGTGCTAGCACGCTAATTAAAGAGTCACGATGCTCTGATATAATTTTAGCATGTAAGTACCATGTGTGCCTTCTTGGAAGTAACCCCTGCTGAGCTTAATGAAACGTATTAATGAGTAAATGGCTATAGAATGACTTTTAAATTTGTAGTGCTCCCCTTTTTGATGAGTCAAAATTTAGAAGTTAAAAACCTAGGGTTGTTTCCTATGAAGTTACATAATCAGTCTGGCTATTCTGTTGATTCTTATTACGTTTTGCTAGATAATCTGAAAATGTAGGAACTGAATATCAGCATGTGTAGCACTTTGTTCATTAGGAGGATTTTCTTATCTTGATAAAGCTAAAATATTTTTAGTGTATGACTTTGAGGATCTTATTTTGGGGCATTTTTAGTTTCTTATTTTTTAGAATTTTCTTTTATCATGTTAGCTTTCTATTGCCTTTTATATTTGTACTATGTATTCCATTATTTATAAAGTTTACATTCTGCTTTTCTGCTCAAAAAAGTATTAAGGAAGTTAGTAGTAAAAATGTTTTACCCAATGTAAGTTCAAAGTCTATAACCTTCCAATTTATTTTTTACTGTTTGAATGAGGCTATTGAGAGTAACTTCGACATTTTCCTCCATCTATTCATAAAATAAACAAAATCACTCTAACACTTTTTTCTGCTTTTCTTTGCAAATTGTCATTCCTCTTCAAATAATATGGTATGAATAGTTTGATTTGATTTAGTATGATTTGTTCCAGTAAATCATATCATTTTGTAAAATGTTGCATTACAGTTTTCTACAAAATGTTTAATTTTTTCAGATATTATCTTGCTTAATTTTAGTTAAGAAAATTATTTTTCTAATCTCTTCCAGATTTGTTGCTATTTTTGCAGTTCCAAAGGTGTTTTTTTTTTAAAAAAATTCATCCATCTTATTTTTTAAAAAGCATTTCATCCATCTTATTTTATTGAATTGAACATACCTCTTGTAATGATGATGATGATGATGATGATGATGATGATGATGATGATGGAAGAATTGCATAGATGGATAAAAGTGCTAAATTCAGTCTAAAGGTCTGGCTGGCTATGCAACAAATTATATTTTTGAAACGTGTATGTTTCCCAGCATTTAGCGACTCTGGGCAACAATCAAAGACATTACAATAAAATCAATAAAACATAAAATAAAAAGATAAAAGATGTTAAATACTAATCTTAGTAAACAACGATTTTTTTTTATTGAAAAAGTTTTACAACAAACAAGTTTTTTTAAAAAAAATTCCCCCTTCACCCTCCCCCCCCCCCCTCCGAGACTTCCCAGAGCAAAATACAGGGTATAACATCTAACAAACATATGCTAAAATACTACAAAAAACATATCCCATAATCCCTTCTCCCCCATTGATCCCTTAACTCCCCTTTCCCCTTTTAAGCAAATACACAAATACAATATATTCCCTACCATCACTCATAAGCTATTTGATACTTTTTGGTCTGATACTTATTTTGAATATAGTCAATCTATTTTCTCCATTCTATTATATATCGTTCTTGTGAGTTGTTGTTAGTTGCGAAGTTGTGTCCGACTCATCGTGACCCCATGAAAAACATTCCTCCAGACCTTCCTGTCCTCTACCATGAGTAGTCTTTAAAATACGCAGAAATTTTTGCCGACGTAAACAAAGCCAAAGGTGGCCTGCAAGGTTTGCTTTGAAAACTGGAGCATGCCAAAGAATCATCCAGAATCAGCTCAGTGTTTCAAGGTCAGGTCAAGGTTATCAGCCAGTCCAAAGGTTAAAGGCCCAAGAACCAAAATCACACGCAAATGTTGTACATGAGCTAGATGGCAGACATTTCCAGCAAAGAAAACAGGCAAAGTAGATTCTTTGATAAGCTGTAGCCAGCTGTAAACAATCAGAAGGTTTTCTTTACTTGATGAGGAGACTTATAGACCTTCTCTGCTCTCTATTTGTCTCATGTGAGGGTTGGGAGGTCGTATGTCATTTTCTGACTTTTTCAGTTGCTCAGGTGGTGCCTGTGTTTGATCGGCCTCATGTGATTCCTCTTGACATATCAGTGGTACAGCTGCAGGTTGTTCAGTGTCAGATTCAGACTCAGTACGTGAGTCCTAAGCCTGGTCCATGACAATTTCAAAGGCTCTGACTGCAGTTTGAACAAGATGGCTATTTCCTCATCACCCAGACCTGTAATCACGCTGGAGACTGCTGTCTTGCAGTCATCTCATGAGTGGCAGCTGCCCTGAGCACTTGTAATTTTAAGTCTACTCCTTGTCTGGAGAAGAATTATCAAAAAGCCAGCCTATTTGCCTGTTTTTTATCCTGTGGTGGTTGTTAGCTTCTCAGTCCATCATTACTTTCCTAGAGATCCTGAAGTTATATTCATCAGGAGGAAACTGGGCAGTTCTGTCCTTAATCTAGCCAAGATCAACCTTTCTGGTGATTGGAAGAGGGTAATTTATTACTTTCCCCTCAACCAAATGTGAGTGATAATGTGGCACTTAAATATTTACCTCAGCATTCTGCAACACATTTTGCAACTGAGATTACACTGATCTGTGAAACTGAACAGTGGTAGATAAGGAAAACTGGATGAAAAACTACCTTTTCTGAGTCATAAAGGTTCCACAAAGATTACATTTGTGACCTTCAAAGCTTTCATTCTAGTGAAAATATTTTTTCCTCAAAGCTGTAAGATTAGAAATACTGTTTATTCACTAACCTACGGAAAATTGGGTTTGAAACACATATGGACATTTCACTCTATATTATTGATTGAGGAAATTGTGGATTGCTGACATAAACATTTGTATGGATTTTTCCTGTATTGTTGGAATACATTTGCACTTATCAGCCAAGGTTAAGTGGTGCTGAAAATAGTTGCAAGTTATTGACATCATTTTAGCTTCTTTTATAAAGCACTTTAAGACAAATGTCTCAAACCTCATATTCAAAGTATTCACTTTATTACATAAATTAATCGATGGTGGCAGCAGCTGGTATATACCAGCAGCAGCTGGTATAAAAACATAGCATAAAGGCTCTCTTGGGTCTTTCAGTAAACGATTAGATGAAGGATATTAATTTTTGGAAGAAAATTATTTTTGTTTGGAACATGCACCAACTCATCAATTTTGTTTCTGAATAGAGATTGTACATGATAGAAGTATAGGATATACTGTATTCTTTTTTTAAAAGAAACAAATGGAGAAAACCTATTTACTGTTAGTGGAACAAGTAGAAGAAAAAAATATTTATATATGTTCACCATAAAGGGAAAGAAACACAAATTAGTATACCAACTGCTTAACGAAAATGGGAAAAGGCAAACAGGAAGTAGCCTTTTTCTTATCTGCTGTTTGGTTCGGTCTTCTCCAACAAGAATTTATGTGCTGTCTAAGGAAATTATGAAGACCAGGATGAAGGCACAAAGCTACAGTTTAATAAAACATGGTGTGATGATACTTCTTTAAATGAGTCTTAAGTCTCTGAGGAATTGCATTCTCAGATACTAAAAGATGTAGCTGATGGTTTGGCAAATCTTTATGTGTTATTTTTAAGAAATCATGGAGAACAGGTGAAATGTCTTATGATTGAAAGAGAACAAACATTCCTGTCTTTGAAAAAGGGAAAGAGACCATCCAAGAAACTATCCATCAATCAGTGATTATATCTCTGATTTCTATTACCTTGAAAATAATGTGATAGTAAACATAAGCATGTATGTGTAAGGATAGGTCCTATTAGAATAACCTTTTTTTTTGTTCAGTAACTTCATTAGATTGTGAAAATGCTGCAGCCATCTAGATTTCAGCAAACCATTTGATCAAGGAGCCCATTAAAAAAAAAAGCTGCAGAAGGAAATTTTTTAGAGACAGATACAAGTGTTTCATAAAGTGAAAAAAAAAATCAGATACAAATATGTAGGACGGAGATACCTAGCTTAGTAATAGTGTTTATGAACAAAATGTGACAAATAGCTGATTGCAGATGGAAGCTGTAGCATATTTCTGCAAAAGAAGCAAATTCAGATTGAGGAGAACGCTGCAATGTTTCCCACTCTTCACTTGGGAGTAGTCCTGGAAGATTCTAAGTTTGATAGTATCAAAAGTCACTGAAATATCATTCAGTACCAGGAGGAATACATTCCTTGTCTCACCAGACGTCAAACACAAATGAAATCAATAAAATCTCATTGTCATACTCAGGCCTGGAGCCCAAGTGAAAGGGATCTAGATAACCAACTTCTTTCAGGGCCTATGCATCTGCAGACCCAATACAATCCCCAAGCTTTCTTTTGATATTCAATATTTTATCTTTCCTTTATAGGTGACTTATGGCTCCTTTGATTACACATCACTGCTCTACCTATCAGACTATGCAGAAGACTTTGGTGGCGGACGGTTTGTCTTTATGGATGAAGGCGCAAATAGGACTGTAGAACCTCGAGCAGGTAGAACTTTCTTTGCTTTACAGATCTTACTAGTTCATGCTTTGTTTTTAATATCTTCCTTTGAACACAGCTCTCTAATTTGTGTATCCGTACCACCAGGATAGAAATAAATGAATTAGAAAGTCAGTCAAAATAAGTTCAAATAAAACTGGCAGCTTTTGTCTTAAGAGTTATCTAATATTTGCATTTATCTTACACTAGTTTTGGCAATATTACACCTTTCATCATTCAAATGTTATACAACTAAGAATTGTGATTTCTAGCTTCCTTCTATTACAAGGATAAATGAGAGGTAACTATATAATGTAACTTGATGATATTATATGAGGAAACATGGTTTTGAAAAGAACATTATTTTTAAAAAAAATATAAGCATGATTTGTGAATTGTTAATTTTCAAACTATTTTGTTGATGGTAAAAAAAGGAGACTGAAATATAAAGCGAGATACTCGGCTAATAATCTTTGAATTGCTTTGAATTATTGCAAATGAAATATTCAGTCTGAACATTCAGATAGATAAACCTCTTATCTATTTTGACTTTACAATCTGAATGACAGAGTCAAAGAGACAGCCAAAATGACTCAGTGGACAGCCTACATAGAGGTTTCACTATCTTATTGAAACTTTATAACAATGTAATGCTACAAAGAGTCACTAGTCCAGGGGTCTCCAACCTTGGCAACTTTAAACCTGGAGGACTTCAACTCCCATAATTCCCTAGCCAGCTCTGCTGGGAATTCTGGGAGTTGAAGTCCTCCAGGCTTAAAGTTGCCAAGGTTGGAGACCCCTGTCTTAGTCTATCCTTCCCCAGCCTGGAATCCTTTAGATACATTCCATTAGCCACACTGGATTGGAGTTTTGGCAGTTGTGCTCCCAAGATATCTGGAAGGTCTTGAGTTACAAAAAGCTAATCTGAATTATTTCACACCTCTTGGTGACCTGGGACCAGTCACATTTTCTCATCCCTAAGAAGGAGGCATTGGCAAACCACTTCTGAAATCTTGCCAAGAAAACTGCAGAGGCTAATTGAGGTCTTTGCCAAGAATCAGATGATTACCCTCTCTCCATCATCATTTCATCATTACTTAGGGCTTAATATACAGTTTATTTGAAAAACATGTTGAAAAAAATGTTTAGAAATTCGTCACCAAAATGTTGGAAATGAAAAACATTTCATGGGAGAAAAAATTCCCAAAATGTTTAAAGTTAAATGCGGAGGAATAGGAAGGCATGTATTTCTTTAATTGACATGCCAAAAAATAGCTGGAACTGTTCTGCTGTTCTTCAATATTTTTTTAACCAAACCAAGCAAGAAAAAGAATTATCTTTCACTAAAGAGTTCCACTTTTTTCCCCTACTACCAGCCTCTTTTCTGAGCTCTTTAGGTCAAGGAAGGTTCCAGGAAAGGACTGTTTTTTTTTTCTTGAATATATGTAACAAAAAGGTCTTCAAACTTTCCTTCCCCCCAATTTTTATGAGATAGGTGAAATAAAGCTCTGCCTTTCCCTTAAGCCCTTTTACAGGCTCAAAGAATTTGGAAGAAAAAGAAAGAAAGTGAAAAGCTGCAGAGAAATTCCTGATCGCCCTTTTCTGAACTGAAGCTTTTGAAGATACTTAGGAGCCCATTTAGCCCCTGGGTTCTTCTAGCTCTTAATTGTGAACATCTAAATTTAAGCATAATTAATTTTGTGGTAAATTATGGCCAAGATCTCCAAGGGATTCTTGAGAACCTCTAAATCACTGAGGCATCAGTGTTATAATCATGTCGACGTTTGTGTAGCTTCACGTGTTGCCTTTTTAGCACAATCACACTCCCCAAGCAGTCAATCTAATGTGTATTTTTTGCCATTTCAATTAACTCTATAATGTTAACTTTTAACAATATTTTTTTTAAACAAAAGGGGGTGTAATGTATTGTGGCAATATCTAAAAGCATTAAATAACTTGAAAAAATTGGCATACTGGTAGTAGGTTAAACAGAAGAATATGTCCAGAAAAACGATGTAATTTATAACTGTTGGAGGGAAATGAAACAGAAAAAAAGGAAGACACAGGGAAGGAAGTAGGTGCTTAGTAAAATTCTTAAATCATCATAATCATGTTCCACATTAACAATGTGCAGTTAAATAACTTCGTAATTTTCCTACAGAAGGAATTTTAATAATTTGATCGCTTGGTCTCTGGAAACTATGTCTTTTGCTGGTATATAATTGCTTTTCTCCACATACGCATTTCTTTTATGAACAAGTTTCTGATTAATCTGATCCTTTTTTTCCTTGAACATTATTTTAATAAAGTAAAATCTTTCTGCACTCATGGGAAACTGTTTTGTGCTGAAAGGATGCCATACAGAACATTACACTTGAAAGGTCAGGTCTAGGGGCCCCTTCCTTATGATCTGAAGCTGCTTATTCTGTCACTTTAAAACAAATCCTTAGGAAGACTCAGATGTGTGATCAGCAAGGTATCTTCTTTCTCAGGTGATACCTGGAAGAGGTTCATAATCTCTCCACTATAATCCATGTTGGAAACTATTAATTGGCACGTCCTTTTATTTGAAGCTTGATTAAATACTTTTTATTAAGGTTTTGAAGATGAGCACACTAAGCTTAAGTGAAATCTTAAAGAGGTCAAACCTTCAACAAATGCCCTTTGGATGTACCTTTAGGAATCAAGTTATGCCCCATTTCTATGACTATACAGGGATAAAGAACAACAAGAAAAATTAACTGGAGAAAGAAAAAATACGTTTTTTTAGTTCAACAACAACAAAAGTTTGCTGAATAGTTCATGTTTCTGAACTATTTGTGGAGGCAAGACTAGAACAATCATTATCTTTTTTCCATTCCAAAAATGCAATTAAATTAAACCCTGTAAAATTTAAGAGGGATGAAACTACAATTCAACAAAAATCGGAAGACATTTATGTATCAATGCATGACTTTGTTATTTGAGGTACTTTTAAAGCATATGTTCATGGTTTTATTATTGCTTATACTTCATAAAGAAGGAATAAATGCAAACAAATACTTTTTTTCATTGAATCATATGAAACAGAGAGCCTAGGAAACCTTGTAAACTATTACCATTTTGGCTCAAGCAATCAACATAGACAATATCGGATTCTGAAAAGGCCTTATCCAAGAGGAAAGGGCCACTTTGCTTGAATTGGAGGCACTCAGGTAGAAGGTCTTAGTTCTCTGCCAAAAACACTTCATCCCTCTTAACTTTTCCATAAAAATCTCTGCTATAAGTCTTCGATGACAAAGATGTATTTTGTTGCCAGCTTTTCTTACCCAAGGTTAATGATAAAACATCCAGTGATCTTAGGGAGGATGTAATGAACTTTTTACCACAGGTTTTTACTCATTAAGTGATTTTCAGTCAGGGGAGAAGGGAGAAACTCCACATATTTAACAGGAAAGATCTCTGTATTGCTTAATAAATGTCTAGAGGCAAAAATTACCTAAAGTACCAAAGAATAGGAAATAGCTTGGCTTACTTCTACACCAGTCTGATTTTGTGACATTTCCCAGGGGTATCCCTTCAAAGCAGAGCCCTTTCTTTATTTTGTTTGGTCATTTGTTTTGAAAGAAAATAAGATTAAGGAAACAACGTCCTCTGCCTTTAAAGTAGAGTCTTAGGCATGAGATTGACTCATTCTGCAAGAGTAGTTCCCCAAGGGCAGCCTTCAAAGCAACATATAAACCTGGAGGTTGGTTGAGGACCACTTCAAAGTGAATTTCCATTTCCAGTCAGCACAGTTGAACTCCCAAAGCTTATGTCCAGGTCAAATTCATCAGATTTCCTCAGATTTATAGGTAAAGTACTGTTACTGTAGCTTGTTTTTGTGAGATGCCTAGATCTTTTTTAAAAAAATAAGGTTTTAAAATACCCTTATAGAAGTACATAGAAAATACAATGCTCTTATGGTGCAAAGTTTCCATTTCAGATTCTGAAACGTTTTGCATTTGAACAAACATTAATCAAATTCATTTGAAATAATGTGGTTTTTTGGGGGGTGACTTACAATGTGGGGGTTCTCCCTTCCCTTTCCCCTGGGACCTGAATAATAGGTTTGTAGCATAAGCTTGTATCTTATCATTGGAATTTATAGTTGCTTTTTACTTCTGGGGCATTTAAATTTCCTCAGCCTTTTGTCTACCCAGAGAAGGAGCAATAGGCTAGCTCATGCTCTCTTATTATTCCCAGTTGCAAGGTCTGGCTAAGGGATTCAGGCATTTTTATCTCTGTGTTACTTGTTATATAAACTGGGAACTTTGGAATGAGAGTCAGAAGTCTGAGTTTTGCTCTTGCTTACTCTAAGTCGAACTAATGTTCTTGGTTTTGATGGGGCAATGAACCATACCCAGAACTGGCTAGGTTTGATAGCCATTCTTACTGACAAGTAAATGCTATGATGTTCATTCTTTGATAAGCTAGAATTTTAACATGCCCTTCCAAGCAAATACAAGTAGTCAGACGTGAGCTAACATCAAGTGTCATATCTAATCATATGCTTTCTTTTCATAGCTCTTGTAACTTTATATTTTTTTTTACTGCCAACTGAGGTAGTAGAAAAAGTATTATTTAAAGTTATCCATTTTTGGAGAAAAGCCTGAAGTATTCTGTCATAACTACAGTACATTTCCATCTTAGTAATGCGGCAATTTGAAACTGTTTTTATTAGTGAAGTCTCAACACATATTATGTGTACTTTGAAATAAAAGAGAGTTCTTAAATAATTAAATAACTTGGCCTTCTGTTGAACTCTAGAAAATTGAATGGATCTATATTATATTTAGGAGCAGACCTGATAGAGCAGACTTCCACCATCACTTATCAGTATATTTAAACTTTCTGCATAGGTTAACAATAACTTTACTGCTGTATATTTCTCATGTTGGGTTGAGATGAGAATCTGTTCATATCTGTATGCTATAAATGCTAAAGGAACATATATAGAGAGCTAAATAACTACATTGTTTAAATTATTGGGGAACCGTTTGTAGATATGAGGCATGGGAAAGTCCTATTATGTATTACACTGGCATTTTAAAAAAATAGTATGCACAGTTTATCCATCCCAAATCCAAAGTTTTTATAGCTTTCTGGGTGGTGAAAGAGGAAAGAAGGCTGCATCTTATTTGTGGGGCACATGGGTGAAATTCAGCAGGTTCTGACAGGTTCTGGAGAACCATTAGTGGAAATTTTGAGTAGTTTGGAGAACCGGCAAATACCACCTCTGGCTGGCCCCAGAGTGGGGAGGGAATGGGGATTTTGCAGTATCCTTCCCCTGCCATGCCCACCAAGTCAAGCCTATAGAACTGGTAGTAAAAAAAATTGAATTCCACCACTGTGGGGGGACATGCATAGAAAGTGACTTTCTGGTTTCATCTACTCAGCTTGGGGTTAGGAAAAATCTTGTTCTTTGTCTTCCAACTGGGCAGATTATTAGAAAGCTAATAATATATACTTAAAAGCTTATACTAATTGCAAAGTTGGCAAGAAACTAACTATTAGAATAGAATAGAATAGAATAGAATAGAATAGAATAGAATAGAATAGAATAGTATAGTATAGTATAGTATAGTATAGTATAGTATAGAATAGAATAGAATAGAATAGAATAGAATAGAATAGAATAGAATTTTTTTATTGGCCAAGTGTGATTGGATAAACAAGGAATTGTCTTGGTGCATATGCTCTCAGTGTACATAAAAGAAAAGATACGTTCATCAAGAATCATAAGGTACAACACTTAATGATAGTCATAGCATACAAATAAGCAGTCAGGAAACAATATCAATATAAATCGTAAGGATACAAGCAACAAGGTTACAGTTCAATAATTTTAATTAATAGTTTTGCACAATAAGAACAATTTTGTTTCTTTATGGGCATCATAAAAGCATTTGTATTTCTTAAAACTCCTTTTAACATATCTTAAACTATTTTAGAAGAAGAGAAACATTAAAAATAGTTTACAAATTCAGATACTAGAATCAGGTAAGATTAAAAGCCCTCAACCATGGCTGCTCATTCCTACCAAGTGGGGCCTCTAAACTTTCTCACCAGTTTTCTTGATATTCTTCCCATCACTGGCAAATAAATGTATGAATCATAGCACAAACTCCTGCCTATGCCTTCTACTAGTGATCATTCATCAAGACAGCAATTTTAGCAAAATTCTCAACTTGATGTATTGATGTATTTAGATGCATAGGTGTGACAGTACCTGGACTTGATTCTTAATCATCATACTATGTTTTAAGTTTAAGATAAGAAATTGCTCAAAATGCAGTCCCTATAGAAAAAAAGAAAACGAACTTGATGGACTACAATTTGTAGGCACTAATATTCATATTTTAGGAATTTCCATACTCAGCTTTTCTGCTTAGCTGACAAGAAAAGACAAACAGTGCTGCCACCTGCTGAGATAGCAGTACATTAATTACTAGCTTACTGGTGCAAAATTATAGGCAAATATATAGCTTCCTCAGTCTTGTTAGCCACGTGTTTCCAAATTATTTTTTTACTACTGTCTTGGTCCTGTAGCAACAGGAAATACTTCCACCATTGTAAAGGAACTCCTTTTGGAGAACCAACAAAGGGGCCGGTTTAGCTCACGCTGGTAAAAGCCTGTTATTAAGAACACAGTAGCCTGCAATTACTGCAGGTTCGAGCCCGGCCCAAGGTTGACTCAGCCTTCCATCCTTTATAAGGTAGGTAAAATGAGGACCCAGATTGTTGGGGGGGCAATAAGTTGACTTTGTAAAAATATGCAAATAGAATGAGACTATTGCCTTATACACTGTAAGCCGCCCTGAGTCTTCGGAGAAGGGCGGGGTATAAATGTAAACAAAAAAAATAAAAAATAGTTAAAACAGGGCAGAATGCCCCTGCCTTTTCTTTTCTTTTTTCTTTTTCTTTTTCTTTTTCTTTTGCACTGTAAATCTGTATGGCTTCTTGAAAGCCATTCATTGAACCTTTCAGGAGAGTGCAAATAATCACTCTTTTTTCTATTCTGGAAAGACCACTTGTGAAAGTTGGGCAATTAAAGTAGAAGATAATGTTCACCTGTAAGTCCAATTCAATATTGCAATGTAAAACTGCTGTTCAGTATCACATTCACTCCAACCATTGAGAAGTTGCACAATCAGAAATTTAAGTGATTGGAATTCTGATTTCTATTCTGATAACTGAAATTGCATTTCCTTTTCATAATGTGATGATTTTATAAGAGTAGGAGATGGCTGGGAATTAAAAGGATGGTGGCTAGAAAGACAGAGCTAGCATTTTCCTACCCCAAAATGTTTTATACACATTGTTATATATTACAGCCATTTTGTCTAATGTGACTAATATTATGAAATAAAATAACATACAAAATTTAAATATTTATTTTTAATATTTGATTTTATTTTGTGCTTGCTGAGTATTTTCTAGCAAATGGGAAAAACATTTATTCCAATTAAGTTATGCATTGAATAATGAGAGACTATCCTGTTGAACCAATACAGCACCTAAGATGTTTGTCATATAACCTCATGCTTTTAATAGGAAATTGATTCCTTACAGTATATTTTATTTAGGAAAACTGTAATATGGCAATATGGTTTGTGACTCTTTGTCTAAACATTTTAGTGCTTATTCCTAATCATATATACAAAGCAAGTGATGCAACATTTGTCTATCTACCAGTACTGGCCCGTCTATTTACACTTGGTGCAATAGTCTTTTTATCATTGTTGTCTCCCTTGTATGCTTGCACTCTCACAAAACTACTAAAGACTGTATACACCTGAATTGTTTGATTGTATCAGTGTAGCGCTCAATACATAAGCAAGCAATCCAAGCATGTCACATAGCCCACACAAATAGTCTAGTAATCCATTTTAATATGAGATGTTAAAATTCTTTATCTGCTAAAGTAGCTGTTGGGTAGTTTTAGTGCAGAATATAAGAAAATAGATAAACCAAATCTCTTCCAGAAGGTTTTATTCTAGAAAAAGCACATAGCTGAATCAAGGGAAAGTAATGCAGCCCTTCAAATTGTACATGAAAAAAAAATGCAGGATCCAATTTGTGTCAGTCACCTGGACCAGAGGTTTTGTCTTCCGAGCTTTCGGAGTCGTGCTGGAGCCCATCTGGTGGAGAAAACTAAACCACCAGATTGCAAGAATAGAAGCAAGGAGTCAGACGAGGAGACCTGAACTTATTGGTAGTCTCACACTGCAATGAACAAGGACACACATTCAATTTTGCAGCTACTAAGATTGTTGGATGAGCAGACACAAAAACAGTCAGGGAAGTGATTGAAACCTTGGAAACAGGCCCCTTGTCAGCCAACAGTAGTACTGATTTACCAACAGCCTATCAGGTACTTAGAAGGCGAGGGCTGGGCAGCACAAGCAAATGACAGCTAATGACTTAAAAGGCAGCCATCAACACACCCCAATTAACATCTAAAAAGCCACTTAAAACAGGCACTATAAATACCATCTCCAGAACAGCACACACTCGGCTAGAGAGAAGTTACCTGAAGATGGGCTCCAGAATGAGTCTGAAAACTTGGAAGATAAAATCCTCTGGTCCTGGTGACTGGCCCAGATTGGATCCTGCAACATTATCCTGGGACACATATATTCGCCTTCATTCATATGAAAAAAAATGCTTGAGGTGTTCTGTTTAGCATTAATTTGCACCTTTTTTAAAAGAGTTAGGTGTTTTCCCAGAATCGCCATCTATAGCGGTTGATTCCAGGATAAGACTTTACTTGGTTTAAGGAGTTGTTGATAGGGGTTACTTTTTCCTCTTCAAAACCAAAGCTGTGCACAGCCCTAATCAGAAGTCTCATTCACTTGAGATTGATTATGTTCAAAGATTTTCTTTCTTTCTTCTTTGCTCCCCTGCTGAAGCCTTTTTTTTTAATAATTCTGGAACTAAGAATGTACATTTTTTTAAAAAAAACAGGCTTTCTCCAATCCTGTTAATTGCATAATGATATTTTGATCTGGGAACAGGGTAGCTTTACCATTAGATAACAATCAAATCTTGGGTGATTGAAGCTGAGTAGCTAATTACAGAAATCCTAGGTATCAGCAATCAGGTAAATGATGTGTATTTTGCTCCGCTCCTGACTGTAGATTCTTGTTTTGCAGGACGGGTTTCGTTTTTCACATCTGGCTCGGAAAACCTCCATCATGTTGAGAAGGTCCACTGGGGCACGCGCTATGCCATCACCATTTCCTTTACCTGCAATCCTGACCATGGTATCAGGGATCCTGTTTTAACATGACAGGCGGTTGCCACATATATTGGCAAGAGAAACTGTATGGGAGAGGAGGAAAAAAACTTCTAAATTACCATATAAATTCCACTGAATTTTATCTAAAGTAAATAGTGTGTGTGTAGTTTTTTTTTTACTTTGTTTCCTTTTAAGTGTTGCAAAAACAGTGCCTTAAGGCCCATATTTCTAAGTTTCTTATAACATTGCTTTTATAAGATAGTAATTAAAATAGTTTGGCTTTTCTTTTCCAGCTCTTTCGGGTACTGCACAGTAGGCCTGGGAAACAGTATCATTCCATCATGTAATCTCTTCAAATATTCCTTTTCATCAGTTGTTCTCAAAATTATAATTTGTGATGCCCCATGAAATATATTCATGGACTCTGGAATATATTGCAAGGAAGAGGTTTCATTGTGCCTTGTTCCAGATCCCATAGAGTTGTTTATATTTTGGAAAATAAAAACCTGGAACACTTGTGAGCCAACTGATATATGGTTTTAATCATTTGCAATTTTACACAAGTGTATCAGGTTTTTGTTTTATATCCTTATTTCAATATGTTCTTCCTTGGAAGAAACCATGAGTTTTGATGATCGAATTTTCTCTGTAGAAACCAGTTGTATATGATCTCAGCCGTGATTTCATATAACCAGCTAAGAGGAAGCTTCTTAGAATAAAATAAAACTACTAAATAATGTGTTTAATAACGGTTCCATTTCTATTTGCCAGGGGAATCAGGTTCATTAGCATGTTTAATCTTTCAATCTAAGATCACAAATATTCAAGTGATTTGCAAATCCATTAAAGTTTGCTTTGGAATAAATTTGGACTTGGCTGCCTCGCTTATTCAATTGTTGAGTAAGTGTAAAACAACTTCAAAGTCCTTTAAATAAAATTGGCAGAACTTAAAATGTGTTAGAAATGGAAACAATAGGTTTGATTCATGCAAATTCCACTGCGATTATTAGAATAAATATTTCTTCTACCAAAGGAAAACTTAAGAAGAACCTGCTTTGACTGCATATTCTTTAATTGTGGGAAACGTTTTTCCAAGCAAGTTTTATAGCAAGAGTGTCAAACTCAAGGCCCACGGACAGAACTCGGCCCATGGGGTGCTTAGACCTGGCCCTCGGGGCTGCCTTGGAAACATCAAAGGACCAGCTTGCGGTGCCTCTGCTGGTGAAAACAGGTGTACGTGGCCCTCCAGAGCTCCGTTTTAGCTGGCAGAGTGTTGCAGGTGGCTGTCGCAGCCAGAAACGGAGCTTGTTTTCGCTGGCAGAGCACTCGGACCACCACAGGCACCCCTGGCACAAGTGATGTTGAGCTGCCCACGCCCACCCCAGCTTCCCGAGGTCAAACACAACCCTGATGCGGCCCTCAATGAAATCGAGTTTGACACCCCTGTTATATAGGAAAGTACTGTGAGTTAAAATTACTGCTTTGCACATTTATGAGTGATATTTTAACTTTTTTTGTATTTACAACATTTATTAGCTCCTGTGAGACATCTTTTATACAACAGTTCTTAAATATTAGATGTTTGAATACTCATCAGTTTTAAAATTTAACAAATATGGCATGATCTGACCCAAAGAATTCTGAATGGTCACTGCCAAGAATGGTTTGGTGAATTTCTAAATGAACAACAGGAGTTGCATTAGACAATCTGTAAAATCATCTCCAGTACATACATTCTATGAGAAAGTCAAACACACAATGTGCCTTTTTAACAAACCCTATCGAGCCCACCAACTAACATTTTTTATTACAGCAAAAGCTGTCTGATTTGATTTCCATTAGCTACAAGAAAGCTGTCTTCCTTTGAAAGTGGATTCTAAGGTTTTTATTTGTTTATTTTCAATATTAACTATTTTATTCTCTCCCTATCCCATCTCTGACTATGTTTATTATTTTTATTAGATTTTTATCTCACCTTGATTATTTTATAAGTAACTCCAGGTAGCAAAATATACCTAATATTCTTTCGTCCTATTTTTTCTATAAAAACAGCTCTATGAGGTAGATTGGTTCGGCTGAAAGAAAGTTGTTGGCCCAAATCACCCAGCTGGCTTTCATACCTAAAATGGGACTAATACTCACAGGCTTCTAGTTTTTAGGTCAAGAGTCAAAGTTAAATTACTTATATCCATTCATTTGTGTATGTTCAAAATTAGAACAATACTGACTAGTCCTTGTCCTTAGAACCATTGTGGTATCCCTACAGTCACATGACCAGAATCACGACAACTGGCAACCATCTACTTAAAATGGTTGGAGCATTCCAATCATTGTAAATGTGATCCCTATTTACAATGTTCCCAAGAGTTTTCTAACAAGCAAAGTCAATGAGGGAAGCTGGATTGACTTCAACAATGGCAGTGTTTTCCTTAATGACTGTGGCAATAAAAGGTTGTAAAATCAGGCACGATTCATTTAATGATCATATTGCTTAATGGCAGAAATTCCATTCCCAACTGTGGTCATATGTCAAGGACTACCTGTATGCAGATCACTCAAGAAATACCTTCACATTTGCTAGATCAATTCAACCTTTCAACACTTTTAGTTAATGAGAATTAACAGAAAATTGCTTTCACCTTGCAGCTGCTTAAGAATAGACTTATAGTTGCCTCTTTCAAACATAAAATTTGCAATTGTTAAGGACAATGATTTCTAATCAACACGGTTAAGTCAGCAAATGCAGAAACCTTGATAAAGATCTTGTCAAAAAGCAATTGAGGAAAAAAAATTACTGGCACTTAAGCATTTTCTTCCCACTTTGTTCTTCACAGCTTTTATTGCCTTGTCCATTTTTTTTCTGCCTGCAGCAAAGCATCCAAATATCAAATCTACATTATATATTCTGAACGCTCTCTCTCATTTTCTGACAAGATTAGGGCTTAGTATTTCACTACAGATCTTCCACTCAAGCACTTAATGAGAAAATTGTTTTCTAAACAGAATTTAATTTGCTTTCCAGAGAAGAATTAAATTGTCTCATAATTATCATTACAAGCATCCATGTCTGATTGACATAAATTCCTTTGGCATATGCAAACCACCATGAACTTATCCCAAGATCCATGTATAATTTAGGTGATTCTCTTACTATTTAATTGATGCTCTACAGAATACATTTAGTGAAGAAAGCAAAAATGCTTATTTTCATTCACCATCCATTTTGGGAGCCGGTTTGGTCTAGTGGTTAAGGCATTAGGCTAAAAAGTGGGAGAAACTGAGTTCAAATCCCACTTAGCCATGAAAGCCAGTTGGGTGATTTTGGGTCAGACTCTCAGCCCAACTCTTCCCACAGGGTGGTGGTTGTGGAGAAAATAAGGAGAAGAAGATGTTGTTGGATATGTTCTCACCCCTTCAAGTTATTTGTAAAAATAAGGTGTGACAAAAATAAATACAAAATGCATGTTGCTGACTTGAAGAGTTTTATTTTCACATGCTACAATTCTTTTAATGGTAAAATGTTGATATTTGAAAGTACATCCAATCAGATGATTTGCTCAGTCTTCTGCAATTCTACTGTGATGTCTTTAATACATATGCAGAGTAAGGGTATGTGTTCATTTTTTTTAAATTTACATTTATATCCCGCCCTTCTCCAAACACTCAGGGCGGCTTACAGTGTATAAGGCAATAGTCTCATTCTATTTGTATATTTACAAAGTCAACTTATTGCCCCTCCAACAATCTGGGTCCTCATTTTACCTACCTTATAAAGGATAGAAGGCTGAGTCAACCTCGGGCCGGGCTTGAACCTGCAGTAATTGCAGGCTGCTGTGTTCTAATAACAGGCTTCTTACAGCCTGAGCTATCACGGCCCTATCATGGCTTGAGTCAAATGCTAGAGTGAGTAATGACAATGAAGCAATATCTCTCTTTACTTGCATTGGAAACCCAGATGGACAGAGATGGTATCACCTACCTAGGAGAGAACCCCTTCCACTCCAGTCACTTTTAATCAGTAGGAAGAAAAACTGCCCCCTTTATCTGTTGCCTTGTCTCCCTCTCCATACATTCTATTGGCCCTGCATCTTCCACTCTGCATTTTCCGTCCTGGTTCTTTTATCTCTTACTGTCTTTCTTCCGCTTTGCCAAAGCACTGTGAAAGTAAGAGCATTAATTTTATGTGACAGGCTGTACTCCCAAAACTGACTGCCCTGTTCATGTCTACTTTAGCTCTGGGATATCTGCAAGTCCCTTTCCTTTTCATGCTGGCAATTACATGAAGTTATTCTCCAATGCACCTGAGGGTAGAACAAGAAGCAATGGGTGGAAACTAATCAAGGAGAGAAGCAACCTAGAACTAAGGAGAAATTTCCTGACAGTTAGAACAATTAATCAGTGGAACAACTTGCCTGCAGAAGTTGTAAATGCTCCAACACTGGAAATTTTTAAGAAGATGTTGGATAGCCATTTGTCTGAAATGGTGTAGGGTTTCCTGCCTGGGCAGGGGGTTGGACTAGAAGACCTCCAAGGTCCCTTCCAACTCTGATATTATTATTATTATTTTCTCCAACCTACTGTCCTTAATACAACAGGAGAGAAGCTTCCAGTGAGGAATGGCAAATTGACTCCCCACTGAACACCAGGAGATCTTACAGCTCTGGTGAAATCCATTTTTTTTACTACTGGTTCTGTGGGCGTGGCTTGGTGGGTGTGGTGTGGCTTGGTGGGCGAAGTAGATACTGCAAAATCTTCATTGCCACCCCACTCCAGGGGAAGGATACTACAAAATCATCATTCCCTCCCCACTCCTGGGGGAAGGATATTGCAAAACCTCCATTCCCACCCCACTCTGGGGCCAGCCAGAGGTGATATTTGCCGTTTCTCTGAACTACTCAAAATTTCCACTACCGATTCTCCAGAACCTGCTGGATTTTACCCCTGCCTTACAGCCTACAGGCAGTTGGATGCTGCATCCAGACTGCCAAATTGTCTCTGGAGGAAGGGAAGATGTATTTGAAATAACCTATAAGTATTCCAGACAGATGGGGTTGTTTTGTGAGCAGAAACCGATGTTTTTGCAATCTCTTGCAAACAACTGGGACTCCATTAAGCTTAGAGTCATTAATGTAGCCTTATATGGAGAAGGTTTGATCAAACCTCATTTTTAAGTCACTTTTGCATTTCTTCTCTCCCCCCCCCCGCCCCTTTTACTGCTTGTTAAAACTGAAAATTCTTTAACATTTATTCTTTTAAAATAAACCTGCATATTAAGATTGAAAGCCTTCAGAACTGCAAATTGGTTTGTATTTGCTGGGTAAAAGAAAATTATGAGTTTAAAGTTTTGTAAGAATTTTTTTTCCAGAATTTACAGCAGAAGTTTGATTAGAGTGCCAATTTTAGAAAGTTTTAAACAGATTAAAGGTTCAGATGGATCTGAATTAAAGAAAGACTTTGAAGTTAATTAAAATAATCCTTTCTCATGGGAAGTTTTTTAAACCGCTCATAAAATGACTTTGAAGGTTGGACACTAGAGGGCACTAGAAGGAACTTAAATGTAAAGGAAATTTTTGATGAATGGTCTAAAGCTGTAATTATAAAGCTATCTGTTATCAAATTGGAAGATGATACTGATGAGGAGAAAATTCCATTGAATAAAACCCAAATGGATTTGAATATGGGATTTTAAAATGATAGCTTATAACAAAGAGATGGAATAATGGATTTACAAATGGAACTGGATGCTGACTTATTATAATTACAAAAGACTTACAAACATTAAACCAGAAGAGTGATGTGGATGACTTCTCTATAATGGTTTTACAAAAGGGACTAGTTGGAACTGTCAAAGATTTTGTGAGAAGTGACAGTGAGAACATGAAGAGTGACGAGGATAATTTTTGTTCATTGGAATCACAAAAGAATCACGAAAAGGATGCCAACACTTCTGAGAGAAAAGATACAGAGAGTATGAAAAATTAAATGTTTGGACTTTGAGGGAGTTAAAGATTTTTGGAAGGAAAAAAAATAATTCAATATTTGTTTATTTGGTCAGGATTAATATAGATGAACTGCTAGTTTCAATGACATTTATGGATTTTAATTGATTAATACAAGGATGTTGTTATGAAAGTGGTTGTTAATGATTGGATGTGATACTTTAATAATTTTATATTGATATGAGATGGGGGATTTGTTTAAATAGAAAATGAGACATAAACTTAAAATGAAGGATTCAAAGTGGGTTTATTAATGTAACTTTTGTAGTATTTCTTAATGGACTCTTGTTATTTAGGTTGGAGAAGATTATTTTTTTAAAAAGAGACGATAATAAGATGTTAATATTGATCATACTTGCAGGGGAGGAAGGAGGATTCTTCTTTTAATGGACCTTTATATTTTTTCTTCTTTTAAAATATATTTTAACTATGTAGAATGTATTACTTTTATTTGTATAACATAATATTTAATAAAATTATTGCAAAAAGAAGAGGGATGCTGGTAGAGAATTCTACAAGCTTAGTCCAACTGTTTGGAAAGGCTGCATTAGCAGTTAGACTTTACCCTAACATATCAACTGTTCATATCAGTTTCCCTAAAAATAAGATCCAACTAGAAAATAAGCCCTAGCATGATTTTTCAGGATGCTCGTAATATAAGCTCTACCCCAAAATAAGCCCCAATTAAGATTTTCAGCCAGACAGATGCATTTAGTACTGTATTCCCAGAGGTAGGTTTCAGCAGGTTCTGACCAGTTCTGGAGAATTGGTAGTGGAAATTTTGAGTAGTTCGGAGAACCGGTATTAAATTTCTGGCTGGCCCCACCCCCATCTATTCTCTGCCTCCCAAGTCCCAGCTGATCTGGAGGAAATGGGGATTTTGCAGTAACCTTCCCCTGGAGTAGTGTGGGAATGGGGATTTTACAGTATCCTTCCCCTGCCATGCCCACCAAGCCACGCCCACAGAACCGGTAGTAAAAAAAATTGAAACCTTACCACTGTATTTCCCCCTAAAATAAGACCTAACTGGAAAATAAGCCCTAATGCCATGATGGCGAATCTATGGCATGCATGGCAGAGATAGCACGCAGTGCGCCATTGCCAGCTGCTTTTCCAGGTTCCGTCATGCCCATGTGCGCCAGCCAGCTGGTCCAGCGCACAGTCACATTGGCCAGCTGTTCTCTTCTGGGCTCTGGCATGCGCGCACACACCAGCACTTGGTGCCAAAAAGGTTAACCATCACTGCCTTAAATCATCTTTTGGAGCAAGAATTAATATAAGACCCGATCTTATTTTCAGGGAAACATGATATATGCCCACTGTTCTCCAGCACACATCCCCAAGAACAAGCAGAATAAAAATACAGAGGTTACCACACTAGATATATGCAAGGTTGAAAGTATGTTTATTTTTAAAGCTCATGCAGAAGGTCACTCTCCTGAGGAAATCCAGACCTCAGACAATGAGCATCCTTTCTGTTTTGTAGTTAGGAAGAATAATGTGTATTGTAAAAATTAAAGGTAGGGTTCTAATTTGATGATTTAAGTTAAAACTGGAATCAGTGGCACAGATCAAAATTAGCCTCCTACTCACAGATGAGCTATGCAGCTCTTTATATAAAAAGCCGTATTATCGGGCAATTGCCAAAATATGAAAAAAGAGGGTTGTTTGTGTGTTTTATGATGGAACCACACTTAAGCTCTTCATTTGACCATGCTCAGGTTACAACCCAGAGGAAATTAAAGTAGAGGCATTCTATTCCCTGTAGTAATTTAGTACTCACTGATAATCTGCTGCTTAAATGCTTAATGCTGATTTACGTCACTATGAAGATGTTAACAAGATAGTTGAAATTACACAACCCATCTTGGATGCTTTTTTGTTGATGTTGTTCATGCTCTCAGAAATGCCATATATCTCTCCTGTCATGCTGCCTAAGATCAGGACTATTTTATCTGTGTAACTGCAATAAAATAGACACATGGTTTTACACCTAGGTCCATACAAAAACCATCTCAGAGTTATTTTAAACCTCATTCTGCATATAATCCATTTGAAATGGTAGAAAAGTAATAATCACCTATTAGAATAATCTCTCTTTAATGGGATCAAATAGGACCCTTTTATAATTGCAATTTTAAGTATTAAAAGACTTAATAGAGTGAATTGTGTCTTTTTGATCACTGCAACAATAACTGAAACTCTAATGCTACTCAAGTTAATCATGTAAATGCTCTTTGCTATTTTAGTATAATAATTTGTTGATTCTGGCATAACCCTTTGGCACAGAGTCTAATCAGTTCAGAATTGTATTTGGATGTAAGCCAACAGTGCAATGTCTCAGTGTCAATAATAGCCGAAACAAGTGGAAAGGATAAGGAAGAAGGAACTTTCTGCGTCCCTCACAATGTTTTGATGCATTCCAAAAGCTTGAAAATGTTTTGCACTGAGCTAAAACTAATAATATAATAGACATGTTAATTCTAGCTTTATTTGTAGAAGGTTACCATACTTAGCAGTGGTTTCTACTGTGTCTTTTCCCGGATAATTAGAATACAGCCTTTATTCTTCTTGGTGCCTAAGAGGCAGAATCTGCACTCAGGGCCTTGGTAGGTGTCACAGGAGCAAGTTAACCTACCTTTCCTGTAACAAGGCGAAAAAGAAAAAGAAAAAAAAAAGCTTGCATAAGCTAAATCCTGAAATTTGGGTTTCTTCTAGACAGACAGCTCCTTGGCAAAATTCTTTATCAAAAGACTTCATATAGCAATCCACTTTTCTCTCTTAAGAAATGGGAAAAATTCAAATCCAAGAGCTTCAAACATGAAAAGACAGAAGGCAAGGGTAGCTATTGTGAATGAAGGTTACCTGTTTGCTGGACAGGCTCAAATCCTCAATATACATTCATAAGAAACAAAGATGTCCTTTGTCCATACACTATCCAGATGTTCTCACTGCCATCATCCCTCTGGGAGACAATAGAAAAAGATTGGTTGTTTTAAATCTTGAAACTC
Source organism: Ahaetulla prasina (assembly GCF_028640845.1). Classification (NCBI taxonomy): domain Eukaryota; kingdom Metazoa; phylum Chordata; class Lepidosauria; order Squamata; family Colubridae; genus Ahaetulla; species Ahaetulla prasina. The sequence goes on from NC_080540.1 coordinate 125,734,909, forward strand.
TAACTGGAGGGTGGGAAAAGCACCGCTTCCCTTACCACTTTCAGTTCTGAACTAGGAATTCAGAAAGTTCTGAATTTTCAGGAAAAAGGGGAAGAATAGTTAAAAGGAATCAATGAGTTTTTCCTTTAAGAAAAATGATTTGTTCTACAGAAAACAAATTGGCATATATATTGCTTTATGCTTTACCATGTTACTAAGTCATTTTTTTAAAAAATTCTCTGTACATGCTAATTAATTCTGTATAATTTCAACCTTTACCTATTTTTCAGGATGAACCTGAGGATATTGTTTGTCATCATAATGTTATGATTATTTGTAGCAAACTGAAATCCTCCAACATCCCTTTGAAGGTTCTGCTACAAAAATTGGTGTTTGTAGCAGACTAGCACCTTACTGTAATCTACTTGGAGTGTTATATTTTATTTTTATTTTGAATATAGGTATTTTGGATATTTAAAATTTAAAACAGTTTTTTAAACTATATTTTTCATAAATTTTGATCTGGTTTATCTTCTTTAGGGCAGAAATAAAGGCTGAAACCTCTGGTAGCAAAAATCTATGCTACAAGGTCACATATTTATATTGCTGAAAGTACTTACATTATATTGAAGTGTGCATTATTTTTCATTATAGCAATAGCATTTAGGCTTCTATATTATCCCCACTGCACTTTACAGCACGCTTTGGGCTGTTTACAACATAGAAGCATTATTTGCAGATTGCCCCCATCAATCTGGGTCATCATTTTACCAACCTCAGAAGGATGGAAGGATGGATGAACTTTGAGCCGGTCAAGATCGAACTCCTGGCTGTGAGCAGGGTTTGTCTGCAATACTGTATTTTAACCAGCGGGCCTCCATTATCTTTATAGAGTCATGAATTAAGACTTTCTTTGAGCAGTGCACCTTTTCTTGCTTAGTATATCAAGTCTCTCAACACAAAGAAGCTTGTTCTTTCTGGACACCAGGCAACCACAAGATTTCCAAATCTGAGATGTGGCAATACGTTGCAAGTACACTTCTGCCCAGATTGGCTGTCCTATCCATTTCACACGCCTTCTTCATGCTGCTTCTAGGCATGGCAGTCACTGGAATGCATTTCTTTTCCATATGATTGTCCGTAGTTTTAGAGGCGACCAGCTGCTTGAGAGGACACCGCATACCTCATTTACCAGTCAGCGAAACTGGAGCAGCGCTGCAGCATTTGTCCAATTTGTTATTTTGATATTATCTTGGCAGACATGAACCGTGGTACAGTCAATTTCACACCACAAAAGTTAAAAAAAAAATTGGCAACTTATCTAAACCAAAACCAAAGAATTCTGTCGATGTATGCATAGGAACCAAAACAAGACATTTCCTGGCCAGAAAATTAACAAGCATAAATCTCTGAACTTAATCTACAGAGAGAAAGAGGACACTGTTCTGTTTTTTCAACAAATGGTAACATTTTTCCCATTTGCTATGCCATTAATGCAGGAGAGAGAAAGAGGGAGGGAGAGAGAGAAAGACCCACCCAGCAAGGGAAACCAATTTATCAAAACAATATGGATTCAGTTTCGTATTGTCCTGAACCAAGCTCTGCAGCCTTTTTTAATGTGTAATTACAGCAGCTTGCCGGAGAAGTTGATGCTGCTATCCTTGTAGGGGCTGAAAAAAATGGTATCTAACAATTCGGCAGGAGTCATGCTGCAATGGACCCTTTTACATTTTAAATATCCAAAATACCTCCAAAAGAAAAAGAAAATATAATGCTCCAAGCAGATTACAATATGGTGACAATCTGCCACAAATATAAATGCCACATTTCAATGGCTAATGGCATCAGAATTCAATTTTCCATTATTTTGAGCAAAAAATGTAAAAAGTGAAAGCTTTATTTAAGGATGAAAATTCAAGTATCTTCCCAAACCCCAGAAAAATCATCCCTTTGAATGGCTCCAATTACATCACTGTCTTGACTGCTGCAAGATAGAAAGGCTCTTAGCCACTCAATGTTGTCATCCTGACCTCACATCAGGGGTGAAATTCAGCAGGTTCTGACAGGTTCTGGAGAACCGGTAGTGGAAATTTTGAGTAGTTTGGAGAACTGGCAAATACCATCTCTGGCTGGTCCCAGATTGGGGAGGGAATGGGGATTTTGTAGTATCTTTCCCCTGGAGTGGGAAGGAAACGGGGATTTTGCAGTATCCTTCCCCTGCCATGCCCACCAAGCCACACCCATAGAACCGATAGTAAAAAAAACTTGGATTTCACCACTGCCTCACACTGCCTATTTCTTCTATTAAGTGTTAAACCATAAGAATTCTAAAACTTCCAATTTAAGAATGCAAGTAAAACGGCTTCAGATACAGAACATACCTTGTAATGTATTGTGTGCAAGAATAATCTATATTAGTATTTCTCAGCCTTGGCCACTTTTCGGTGTATGGACCAATTCCCAGAATTTCCCCCAACCAACAAGGCTGGCTGGAGATTTCTGGGAGTTGAAGTCCACCCATTTGAAAATGGCCAAGATTGAGAGACACTGGAAATCTCATCCTGCTTCTCTTTATTGTTCATGACCTGATGGAAGTAAAGATTCAACACCTGTTCCTTAGAACAGCCCGCTTCATGTATTAACGAACAATAATTCCAGAAGACAGTTTTTGCTTTATGAATTTTAATGCTTGGGTTTCCAGCTATGACAGTAAAGCTCTTATTGGACATTTCCATGCAAATCTGAGGTAGATTCAAAATAACAGCAGTGGAAAGATTCTGCTGTGTGTTAAATAAAAGTGAAATCTGGAATAAAGTTAACGGAAAATAAATTTTGCTAAAGTCAGTGGGATTTCACGTTGCGTGGATTGCACCAGAAAGCTTTATAGTTTTCTGCTTTATTTATATATTGGATTTATAACCCATTTTTATTTGTGAATTTTAGGCAGCATCCTTCCTATTGCAGTACAGCAGTACAATAAGGAAACCACAATCTGGGGCTCCATTCACTCTATTTATTGTGAGTATAGTCCAAGCAAGAAACAACCAATAACCAAACAACCAACATAGAAGCCTGTTTACTCAGGTTTACCAAAAGCCATTGCTACCGACTGTCCTGGGAGGTTAATTTTTTGGAGATTTTTCAAATGTTTTTCTCCAAATATTTTTGTCTTTGTTTTTATTCTTGCTGAAATTCTCCTAAGATTCTTTCGTAGAACTTACATCATAAAAAGCAGCATATACATAATTCAAATGAATATATGAATAAATAATAAAGGCAATGGAACCGAATATATTTTGTTGGAAAATTACACAGCTGCAGTCTTGAGGAATTTCAAATATCAAATTAACAATGAGCATTTACAAGGGAGGAGAGGTGCAATTAATATGCAAGGCAGGAAAACAAGAGCTGCAGGGAGAGCTAACAGAGAAGCAGTGGTAAACAGAGCAAATGTCTTTAACAGGTGGTTCATGTGCCATTAATTATAAACACTGCCATTCACTCTTATTGAGTGGATTACCATAAACACTTGTGTTCCTATAATTTTTTAGTTTCATTTACAAAGCTAGACTAAAAATATTAATGGAGCAGCTGGATTGATGACGCAAAATGTAGGAAAAAATGTTTTGTTTTGGGTTTTTTTGCTTTGCTAACTTGGGTACAAATTATTTTTTCCCCTTCTTTTTTGTAAATTATACTCACTCTATTTTAGGATTTACACCCATATTTTTGTTTTATTTATTTACTTATTAAAGGAAATCTTAAGGGTAGGATTATCAGTTTTGGCCTGCAGGTATTAAAACAGGCCAAAACTGATAACACAGTTTTGGACACAAGATCTTAGAGTTTGGGGTGTGTTTCTCTGCTGCCATCTAGTGGGCATCCAGAGTTTTGCTCTCCAGCAAGCTTGAATCTTGCAGATCCCTATCCAAAACACACCCAACTGTTTGGAGGTTTCTTTTGGTCAAACACAGAATAGGAAATCATAAGGGTTGTTTTATCTGGGTCACAGCTGGCCCAAGCAGATCAAGAGAATTTCACCAACATAATGCTTTCTTTCTTTCTGTGGCAAGAAATATCCATCTGGTTCAGTTCCAAGCTGGGAGAAAGGCACTGGAGACAAATAAAGGCTGGTGGCTGATTGGAAAGAGGATCCATTTATTGATAAACAGGACCACATAGCTTGTGGTTCTGGTGCAGCTGACCACATGGAGTTGAGAGTGTGTGGGGGGTATTTATACCTTCTCTTGGGCTTTGCACTTGGACTTCCTGTTCCTGTGCTAGAATATGTATTCTATTGGCTGTTGCCAGACTCCCATGGTGCCATGTACAAATCCTAGGAGTTTGTCTGAGCTAAGTTTGGTTGAAGTTAGGGCTGATGGTTGAAGAGGCTTGTTGGGCAATTCCTATTGTGGCTGAGGGCTAATCCTACCTTTTTTCAGATCTTGCTGCAAGGAATTTGCTTATGAATAGAGCCATCTATCTCTTTATCTCTTAAGTGCTGATATCTGCTGAGGGCTATTAAGAAAGGTGGGTGCTGCTTTCCAAGATCATGTTTCTCCATTTCTTTCTTTAGGGAAATATAATATTTTGCCTTTTTAATATTTCCTATAATATTTCATTCTAGGAGAGGGGTGGGTGCTAACTTTTTACATTTCAAAAGTCACTTCTGGTGCGATGGGCAACCATATACATTCAATCAGTAAACCAATACATTGTAAAATATGCAACAATTGAAGATGTATTCTTTGTAGAACCAGTTATATTGTACGTTAAACAAGCAGGAAAGAGAATTCAAAGTACTTCCCTATTTTTCTTTTTCTAAAAAGCATCAGGAGAAATGCAGTAAATTAAAAAGTGCTCCTTTGCAGCTTGTGTTCTCTTTTTGGATGGAACAGGGGACAAATCAGTGGAGTTGGTAATGAAGAAGAAGTTTCAACCAACAAAGGATCATACAGGAAGAAAGGGAGTGAATATTCAAAAAGCGTCCCCAAACCATTTATTTTTTTAAAATGAAGCAGATATTCCTATACCTAGTTACTACTTCACGCCTAAGAAATAAGGAATACATTATGTTTCGTCTGCATGCACAAATACGGATGAATAAAATGACTGCAGGCATACACATATCACAACTCTCTCTCTCCACCCCTGGAATACTTGGGGACTGAGACTGTTTGGGAACATACGCCACTTCTCCTGAATGAGCCAGTGCAACCTGGGGGAACTCCTTGAGCCTAAGCTTTGAGTGGATTTGCAGGCAGCGCTATATGTCAAGAAGCACTTTTGCAGAAGTACATCAGATAGACCAGCTGCAACCCTTCCAGAGCTGTTAAATTTGGCAAGAGTTTTTGTTGTTGTTGTTTTTACACCTAGGATCAGCCTCTCCTTGGTGATTGCAATATGTTTGATATGAAGCTACCCTTGAAACATTTCCAGAAGCTGTTATTGGTGCAAAATATGGCAGCTGGACTGACAAGTTGTGCTGAAAGATCTGTATCTTTATACTTTCTAAATCTGCAAAACAAATTATGGTTAGTTATCAATGGATCCCAAGTCATGTCTCTGAAGCAATTGATTCCAAGTCATATTCCACATTCTTCATGCATGACAGCAAACACAGATGTTCCCATTTTATTTCCAATACCATTTTAGCATATTTTGGTGTACTGTCACATACATTGGCGCTTATAAGCAAACCAATTATATCATTTAAGAAGGACTGCTTCATAGTATCATGAAAGTGGCTTGGAAGATGGGTAGATTAGATAGATAGATAGATAGATAGATAGATAGATAGATAGATAGATAGATAGATAGATAGATAGATGATAGATAAATACCCTATTTCCCCCAAAATAAGACATACCCTGATAATAAGCCCAATTGGGCTTTTGAGCACATGGCAATAAGGCCAAACACTTATTTCAGGGTTCAAAAAATTATCAGACAGGGTCTTATTTTTGGGGAAACACGATAGATAGATAGATAGATAGATAGATAGATAGATAGATAGATAGATAGATAGATAGATAGGATGGATGGATGGATGGATGGATGGATGGATGGATGGATGATGGAGAGATGGAAAGAAAGGGAAAGATCTTCAGAGTAGAAAAAGACATACTATTGTGCAGTTCATCTGTGAACTCAGAGATTGCTCTGCAGTCTGGCAGCGCAGAATACAGCATAAAAGGGAACTGGAAGTCCATTATAATAGCTATGAATATTATTGTTTGATGCCACTAATGGTTGTCTATTCAAACCCAGTGAAGGCTTCATAACACAGAGCTTGCCAGCAAGTTGTGTCAGCAGCCATAACTTCTAGTTCCCTTGGCCAGATGTGACAGCAGTAGAGGGTTTCTTTCACACAGCATCTTCATAGCACATGTGTAATGGCCCTGAGGTCTCTTTCCAGTCTCCAATACACTAGAGAGCAACTGGCAGGATATATGGTGGATGTCTATTCTGATGACATATCCCACTCACCAAATTGGGTCAATGCTGGTGGACTCCCTGTGATTCAAAACCTCCAGGCTGGAGCCATGCCTTCCAACAAATTTCTCCAGATGTTTGATACAGAATCCTGGATTCATATCCATATAGGAGAGCATGGATAACCACAGCTCTGTAGACTTTCAGATTTGGGGAGATAAGGGTATTGTGTTGACTGAGAACGCTAGTACAGAGTCTGGTTGACCTTTGGAGTTAATTTCTCCTTCCAAAGACCCATCACTTGCTTCCCAAGTATTTGAAACTTCTTACATTTGTCAGCTGGGTATCATCAACAATGATTTTTGGATCAAATACCAATGTGGCTGGTATTTGGTACAGGTTGATAAAGCTACCAGCTCTTTTTCAGGCAGGTAATCAGGCCAAGGAGCATAGCAGTGTCTTATAATTTGTTCAGTATCAACTGCCAGCCACTGTCTTTGTGCACTAGGAGCACAGTCATCAGCAAAAAGGGTTTCTTGAATGACTGTATGGAGGCACTTCACTTGTGGGTTTAAGCAGTGAGATCAAAGAGACCCTGGATGGCATGTAAATAATATGCAAGTGAAGAATAGATTGAACAGGGTTGCAGCTAACACACAACCTTGCTTCACCTCATTGGAAATGGCAAATGCAGTTGATGTATCACCATCGTAAAGGATTTGTCCAGTCATTCCATCATGGAGTAGCTGAATCAACTTCATGAATTTCCTTGGAAATCCATAACATCTCAGGATGAGTCAGAGAGCCTTCCTGTTTGCAGTGTCAAATGCCTTTGTCAGGTCAATAAAGACAGACAAGAAGTTTGCTTGTTGAATGCACTTTTGATGGATTTGTTTCATGGTAAATATCATGTCTGCTGTACTTTGTTCTAGCCCATCACTGTGTCCCTGAGAGGTTCCTTTCCAAGAAGTGACAAGTTTGTAGAGAGAATGCAGGCAAAAACTTTGCCTGCGATGGACAGCAGTGAGATACCCTGTACTTTCCACAGTCTGATTTGCTTCTCTTAGTTTCATAGAAAGCCACAATGAAGGCATCGCAGAATTTTCAGGCATCTCTTCTAAGAGCCAGGTATCTGCCAAGATGTACTGGAATATCTGTAAAGAGTTTGAGGGCTTTGTAGATCACAGCAGTAGAACGCTATCCTGCCCTGTTGCTTTATTTGAGTTCATATGTAAAATCACTTTCCTGATCTCATCAGTAGAAGGAGGCAGATCTAGGCACCCAAGACTGGCAGCGGAGGAATGTCAGGATATCTGTTGTAAGACATCAGGATCAACTATTCAGTAGTTTGGAAAAGTGCTCAGCCCAGTAGTTCTCATTCTCCCTGGGCAGATGATTCGGTTCAACTCCAGGAGACAACAGCAAGTGGGAACATCCTGACTTAGAAGCACCATAAACTGCTTTTATGGCGCTGAAGAACTCTCCGGTGCATGCATGTCTACACAGCATTCCATCTGTTCAGCCTGCTCAGCGGTAGCTCAGCCTGCATTTCTTGCAGTTTCTCCTGTACTTTGCACTGCAGATATTTTAAACTGTGTATCTTTGCGATAGATGATAAATGCCAGCTTGCATAGCTTTTGTTTTGGCCTGGAGGGCTGCTGAAATGGTCTCACGGTTTTCATCAAAAGCAATCTTGGTGCACCCAGGTGTTCAGTACAACTACCGTTGTTGCAGTCTGAGTGATGACATTTTTAAAACTGCATCCACTTTTCAGAGCAGGTTCCTACAAGTGATAAATTGTTGGAGAGTTGTTTTTTTTTTTATTAAATACATCTTGAAAACATTGGTCTTGACCTGGGTCCTGCAGTCTGATGTTGATGACGTACTGCCAGTCCTTAGTGGCATATTGTGTAAAGGGCTACATGCAGGTTGAGGATTGACCAGACCAGCCTGCGATCTATCAAATACTTGGCTAGTCATAGTTCGTCAGCACAACCTCAAAGACGTCGCCATCACCTGGAAAATATAATATAGCAGCTTTATGTTATGGTGTCACCCTACAGCCAACACACTAAAGGGACACACTCTTTCACAAGGATTGTTCCGACACAATTCTTCTTCGTAAGGCACTTTGAAAACTGCTCACCACAAAGGTCAATGTTATTACAAACAGATAAAATTATCTTTAAAATTGTAGACTCCAGAGTAAACAGCACATATCATCACAGCCAGCTTTGCCACTTCCCATCTAACCCCGTGCAGCTCTTTATTTTGGTATAAGAAGATCAGCAGGTGATCAGGCATTTGACTGCTGTGGCCTTCCATCAGGGAAGAAAAATCTAAATTGCTTCATTTTGATTTCCAGTAAGAGAGAAGCTTAGCAGCATGGGGCAAGTTGGAAATGGTCATCTTAATTCACTGGACAGCTGCTGGCTGGTGGCAAAAAAGGGGAAGGGAATAGATGCAAATTTATACCCTTTCCAAATGGATCATTACATAATTAAAATAATAAAACAAACACATAGTGGATTATTAAAGAAAAACACATAAGAACAGGTCCAAAGACTTATAAATATAACTCTCCAGAATATATTTGTGAAATAAGTTAGTACTAAGCAGGCTTTAAAAGAAATATTGCTATGAGTCAGTGATTTAAAATTATTCAGGACTGCTATGTCAGAAACCAATTTGTATCATTAAGTCTAATTTCAGGAACTTGATATCAGTCACTTATCAATTTTCCTCTTCACTAAAATCTGTATTTTACTAACTTTCTTTCTTTTTGATCCTCTCGGTGTTGTAGAGTCTCCAGAAAAAAACAAGCTATGTAGCACATCTATAACTGCACAGGACACACAAACAATTAAAGGACATGATAGCAGTATTCCAGTATTTGAGAGAAAGAAGAGGAGGTCTTTTCCAAAGCACTATAAGGCAGGACAAGAAACAATGGATGGAAACTAATCAAGGAAAGAAGCAATCTGGAATTGAGGAGAAACTTCCTAACAGTCAGGACAATTAACCGATGGAACAGCTTGCCTTCAGACATTCATCACGGGAGATTTTTAAGACTAGACTGGACTGTCAATTGTCTGAAATGGTATAGGACCTCTCCTACTTGAACAGGGGGCTTGGACTAGAAGGTCCAAGGTCCCTTCCAGCTCTATTCTGATTCTGATTCTGAAATCATAACTCAGCAAAGAAGAAAAGTTATCAGCAATCTTATCTGATAAGGGTACCAGAGGGGGAAAAACGTAGCGTGACAGACAGAGCAGTGGCAGGATAAGAATAGAAGGAAACAGGAAAATGGGTGACATATCCAAGAATATGTATGAAGGATCCAGTTGGGCCCTTCAACCTGGCAGTCTCTTGGTTGATGATGGACAGTAGAAGCCACAGGGACTTGGTAACAAGGAATGAGAACTTCACCTACAGTATCTGATTTGATTGGGACTTCCTCCTATGGTTGTTCTATAAGGAACAGGGCCAAAGAAGAAGAGCAAAGCAGGGAATAATGAATAAGGAGAAGCCAGCAACGCTTTCTTAATAGTTCAAGTGTTCCTGTAATCTATGAAGATTTAAGCTTTGATTTAGGAAAATCAGTGGAAATGAGTGATGACTAATATTTAAAAGATGAATTATCATCTTTTAATCAGAACAAAGAGATTTGCTGTTACAAGTTCAAAAGACCTTTATTGGTAATGGGGAGAACTCTAAATTTACTATGAAGAAATCCTGGGAAGTAGGGACATAAATAATTCAGAGGCCTTGGGGCTGAATAAAAGCAGCATAGAAAAATGGCAGAGAGAATTACAGTGGGGGGAGGAAGGTCTATGAACATGTTACATGTTACTGGTATATGGCGGGGGGGGGGAATCAGCATGCAAAATTTCAGAAGTAGGAAAAAAGTTGAAAAACTGGGGAGGGAGGAGTTAGCTGAGAATGAAAAAGACGACGTTGGGGTGAGAGAAGATGCAAAGGGCAAAAGTGTAACAGGCAAGGCTTGGACACCTTAGCCAGGCAGCAAATGAGTGAAAGGGTTGTTGGCTTTCTGTTCTTTTAAGGTGAGGATGGACAAGCTTAGAATCTGCAGGGCCAGATACAGTCTAACAGCCTTGGACACAGCTGCAAGCAATCTTTTAAAAGCTGCCACCAGGCTGTAATTGTTAATATAACAGAAAAATAAGCGTGAGGAGAAGAATGGCATTAGCCTCAGCACATGGCAGCACTTGCTTAATCTTGTCTAGGCTGGGGAGCTAAATAGGTTGGTCCTGGATGGATGGAAGGGATTAAAAAAATACCAAGTCTATGAGTTAAAATTGTAGGGGAATTTTTTTTTTTTTATGAGGAGACGGAAGGCAAGCCAGCTCTGTACTGTTGCCAAGGAACTTTATGGATCTATCCATGAAATCACCAAAAAGGAGAGCTCAGCTTGTGGGGACACTTCACCTTTTAATTATATTTGTTCTAGACCTAATTAAAAATCAAATTTAGCCCTTACAGGCTGCTTAAAGAACAAAGATAGGCCGTAACTTTTTAAAAAGTTGAACCCTTATTTTCAGATCATCTTTGTTTCACCATCAATGAATGCTATCTCAGTTTGTATAATGAAGCTTATCTCATCCATAACTTGATTGTGAATGGAAGGGTCAACCTGACATGCTTTACTGAAACCTGGCTGGGCGGGATACCCCCCCTCCTGAAGATGAGCCTTTCCAGATTTCAGATGTGGCACTACTAGTGATTTCAGGGCAGGAATGGGTATGTGGCTGTAGTTTATCTGGTAGTCTTTGGTGACTCTTAGGGATGCTGTCACAAAGAGCCAGATGAGAGGTCCTGTTCATGAAACTGGGCCATTCATTTGGAGCTGCTTCTTGCCTACCTTCCTCTTTGCAGCAGAAGGGTAGCCATCAGGGGTGAAACCTTCCTTATTGGTCCAGAAGTGCACGCGCCGCACGTGTGTGTGCATCACATGTGTGCGCAGACTTTCTGTGCATGCGCAAAACCTTCTGCACATGCGCAGAAGGTAAAAAACACATTACTTCCTGGTTAAAACCAGGAAGTAATGACCCCTGGGTGGGCAGGCGCTCTGCCATTGCTACCAGATTGCTGAACTGCTGGCCACAATCGCTACTGAATCGTGCAATCCTGTCTGATCTGGGAACATTTCACCCCTGGTAGCCATGCCTTTTAAACTATTAAATTATGTGATTTTTGCTAGCCCAGTCAATTGAGAAGGGATTCATCTTGCAATGAACTGGTTTAGGGCAATACTACTAATGTTGCCTGCAATGACACTCTTATGTCATTTTTTGTTGTTTGGGGACATGAATATGCATATATTTCCATATTCAGCTGATATTGCTGGCTGAGAATCAAAATGACTGGAATAAATGTTAGCTAAATTGTATGAAACAAGGAGTATGGATCTGAAAATTAATGTATCTAGGGCCAAAGGATTTGTTTTTGACAGGGAGAATTGAACAGTTGTAAGATACATAAATGGTATAAAACCAGAACAAAGTGAAACATATGTGTATCTTGGTAGAATGTTTACCAAAGATATTGAGTTCTTGAAATACTACTCTTTTAAAAGATTAGCAAAATAATTTACCCTGCAATGACATTTGTCTAGTCCATTATCACTGCATTATTAAAGTTAATATAGCTATTAATTTCAATATATTGACAAAAAAAGAAAAAAAAAGAGAGACCATGATGCACCAGGACCAGCCTTCAGAAAGATTGTCAACAAACATGCAAAATATTAAGCCCTGCCATAAAACTGAATGATACATACTTAGGAGTAAACTGCACTGAGTTCAAAAGTATTTAATCCCAAGTAACTATAATGTTGCAATTTAAATTGTGGATCTTTATTATTATCTTATGACCCTTAAAATCATCTACTATATTAAAACATTCATTATAAGAAAACAACAAAACCAAGACTTATGGGATATAACCTTAATAATATCTGTGAATAGATGAGTGATATTTATCTATCTATTTGCAAACAGCTGTGCCTATTCATATAACTCCAAAGTTTTGTTTTTTTTTAAAAAACTCTACCTAAATTAAGGTATTATAATAGCTGTTCTCTCCAATTTTCTACAATCCCAGTGCTTACTGCACAGGGCAAGTCTTACTCAGAATTATCTTAATGAATATTGATTTATATTGCTTAAATTTACTCCAAAGACTTGGAGTAAATTTGTGTCACTTTTAAGGTTAACATGTACTTCTGATTTTGAATGAAACACAATTCTGTGTAGGCTTAACACCGAAGTAAGTTTCACTTTAAAGAAGTTTGTTATTGAGGACATAAAATTGCTCTCTTGGTTCACCCTGGAAAAATTTTCAAACAGACCACCCACATGGCAAATCTCACCTTGCTCCGGGCCCACCTGGATGGTCTTTAGAAACCGTTCCCAACAAGGAAGAGTTCATTTGCAGTCCTTTAGTACAGCCATCCCCAGGCCTTCCGTCCCAGACTCACACTGGGTGCCCGAAGAGGACGATCGTCTCCAAGAACAGTGCAAGTTGGAGCCCTTCTTGCGAAAGGAAGAGGTGAAGCGGTAGAACTTCCGATGCTGGTTCCGAAGGTACTCTCGGTAGTTCCTGGTCAGCAAGATATAAAGGAAGGGGTTGATACAACTATTGCTATAGGTCAGGCAGGTGACCAGGTAGTTGATATACTTTTGGATGTGGAGCGGCAGCCCCAGGGGGCCGTGGTAGAGGGACACCAGCTGCCAGATCCAGAAGGGCAGGAAGCAGGCCCAGAAGACCAGCACGATGGTGAAGACCAGGATGAGAACTTTCTGGCGGGGAGAGCGCTTGGGCCCCGTTTTGCGCGGCGGGTTCTTCTGCGACTCCAAGTAAGTGGCGGCCAGGCGGGCGTAGAGGCAGCCAATGAGCAGCCCGGGGGCCAGGATGCTGGTGCTGAAAAGAACCGTCAGGTAGAGCCGAAAGGCGGCGGGGCTCCAGGTCGGGGCACAGATATGCTTGCCGTCGCCGCTCTGGCTCAGGGTGACCATCAGCATCATGGGCAGGGTCAGCAGCAGCGAGATCCCCCAGACGGCGCCGGCGGTGATCCTGCGGAAGCGCGGCGCCCGGTAGCGCACGGCCAGCGGCCGGGTGACGGCCAGATAGCGCTCGGTGCACATGACGGTCAGGGTGAAGATGCTGGCGTGCATGGTGAGCAGGTCCAGGCTGAGCAGGAAGCGGCAGCCCAGTTCGCCGAAGTACCAGTCCTGGGCCACCGACGTGCCCACGATGAACGGGATGGAGCACAGGTAGAGCAGGTCGGCCAGCGCCAGGCTGGCAATGGAGCCGGACAAGGGCGCGCTCCGGGCGCCCCGGCCCGAGCGCCAGAGCAGCGCCAAGGTGTACACGTTGCCCGTCACGCCAGCTACACACATGACGGAGAGGACCGCACCAAAAACCCAGGTCGCCGCCGCTTCCCCGCCGCTTCCCCCGGCTGCTCCCCGAGAAGACTCGTTGCCAAGCCCCACGCTCAAGTTGCGCTCCATTGCGAGCGCTGGGGTGGGGGCAGTCGTCTTACCCCCCACAACTTGCCGCGCGGTGGCCACCTCCTCCCGCTCCCCCGGCGGGGCTCCAGGCGGCCAATGGTTGGCTCCGTTCCCGAGCCTTGCCTGCCCCGAGCTCGGCGGCTGCCGCTGCTTGAACGGCCGCCTGGGACCGGGCTTCTCCTTTTCCTTCTTCTTCAGAGGCTTGGCGGTCGGAGTTGAGTAAAAGCTACTCAAGTAGTCGAGGCTTGTCGGGAACGGCAGTTGCGCTCCTGGGAGGGCGTTTGGATTCGCGGGATTATCTTGTGCATGTTTTATGGGGCTGAGTTGCTGCTTCCTCTGGAAAGCAACTAGCCTCGGAGGGAAAACTTAGACCAACTTTATTGTCACTTTGAATGTACACCAATTGGCATATATTAATATGAATTTTCGTTACCATACAGCTCTCAAAGGGTCATCACCTCCAACATACATTACACAACCATGACAGAATAAATAAATAAATAAATAAATAAATAAATAAATAAATAAATAAATAAATAAATAAATAATAAAAAAATTATTCATATATCCACATATATTATACAACACAGAAAAACAACACAGCCTAGTTCGGATGTATACCTGTACATTTTTATTTATTTATTTATTTGTCACAACAGTATATATAAGCATAAGCATGAAAGTAACTATATAATATCTAAGCATATATATGAGCATAAGTATGTGATAACTATATTAATTGGATATACTGAAAGTAAACAATAGGACCGGAATGGTAGGCACATTTGTGCTCTTATGCACGCCCCTTATAGACCTCTTAGGAATTGGGTGAGGTCAATAGTAGAGAGTTTTTGGTTAAAGCTTTGGGGATTTTAAGAAGAGACCACAGAGTCAGGTAGTGTGTTCCAAGCACTAATAACTCTTACAGAAGTCATATTTTCTGCAATCAAGATTGAAACAGTTAACACTGAATTTAAATCTATTGTTTGCTCTTGTATTGTTATGATTGAAGCTGAAGTAATCTTCAGCAGGAAGGACATTGCAATAGATGATTCTATGAGTTAAACACAGATCCTGTCGAAGGCGGGAGAGTTCTAAGTTTTCTAAATTCAAGATTTCAAGTCTGGTGGCATAAGGTATTTTGTTGTATTCAGAGGAGTGAATACATAGCGAGAAAAACAAATCTTGTGAGTTTACCAGACAGATAACAGGGAAGAAAGCTGTTATCTGTAATCTGGTAGTCCTGCTAGATATACTTCAAAACTTCCTCCCAGAAGGGAGTGACAGAAACAGATCGTGAGGTGGCTGTGTGGGGTCTCTAACAATGCTTTGAGCTCTAAGCACATAGTGCTTATAAACAGTATCCTGACTGACAGGAAGCAAGCTACCTATAATCTTCTGGACTGTTCTTACCACTCTCTGAATGGACTTTCTCTCTGAGGCACTGCAGCCACCAAACCAAACAGTGATGCAGTTTATTACAATGCCCTCAATTATTCCTCTGTAAAAAGTAGCCAGGTCAGAAGGAGAAAGATGCTCTCTCACCATCTGACACAGGAAATGCAGATTCTGGTTTGCCCGCTTCACTAAAGATGACATGTGGAGGGACCAGTTCAGATTGTTAGTTATCTGCACCCCCAGAAACTTAATATTGTTGACCACCTCTACAGTTGCAACCTTGATACTGAGTGCAGTATGACTATGCTGGCTCTATGTAGGTCTACTTACAAGACTTTAGGAATTTACTCCCAGTTTATCAATTACTTAGGAGGTGAGAGCTTGGCAGCACAAATCAGAATAGAGCTAGAAGGGACTTTGGAGATCTTCTAGTCCAGCCCACCAACAACCTAATAGCTAGCCATCAGCTCCCCAATCTACATCAAAAAAGCTACACATAAAAGGCACTATATAAATACCAGACACAGAACAACACCCACTCTGCTAGAGAGAAATTTCCTGAAGATGGGCTCCAGCATGAGTCAGGAAGCTCAGAAGACAAAACCTCTGGTCTCAGTCTGTAGAGATTCTCAGTCATCCAGGTCATGATTGTCCCAGGAGGCAACTAGACTTTCTTGTTTTTTCTTTGAAGACATTTTGCTTCTCATCCAAGAGGCTTCTTCAGCTCTGATGGGATCTATCCTGTCTATCCACTATCCTGCCAAAGCTGAAGAAGCTTCTTGGATGAGAAGCAAAATGACTTCAAAGAGAAAACCAAGGAAGTCCAGTTGCCTCTTGAAAAAGCACCTCTAGGATTCTGATTCCAGTGACTGATTTAGACTGGATCCTGCAACTTTAGGAATAGCCATTCTTCAGTTTCATTAATACTATTTGCCATTCATCGGTCCTTTGAGATCTGCAGGAAGATCTCCATCTCACTGTCATAAAAAGCTTGTGAGGTTTGTAATGTGGCTGAGAGGTAGCAGATGGCCCAAATCAGATATTGTAGGAGGAGAGGCTATGGTAGCCAAAAATTAGAGTGAATCCATAAGCACCCTTTTAGATTAACTTTGGTTTATGACTTATAATTTGATTTTTGAAAGGCTCTAAATCACCTAATGTTCTTCTCCATGAGCTCCATAAGCATGTGAAAATAGCTCTGCTGGATTAGGCCAAATTCTTACTCCAAAATTTTGTTTCTCACAATGGCCACCCAGAAACAAGCAGGAGCTTTTGAAATATGTTTCCCTTACTGTTACTTCCTTTCTCTTGTTATTTCCAAATATGATATCTGGCCCCATCTCAGAAGTATTCTTAAAATAAACAGCCCTTAACCCACCAGGAATCTATCCAACCCTCTTTTAAAGCCATTCAAGTTTTGTTTCTTTGTTTTTCCACTTACAAGTCAATCAGTATTTGTTATGTTCGGGAAGTAACGAGGCTGGAGACCAGGGTAGTGACAACAGCTCTTTAATATAGGGTGAACCCAGCGACAGGCTGGGGGAAAAACCTCTCCTTTTATATAGTTCTGCTGGAGGCTTCGTCCAATCAGCAACGTGCTGATTTCCCGCTCAAATATTTAAAGGCACAACTGTTAATACATAACACTCCTCCCCTCCCAGAAAACACTTGGTCTTATTTACATATTTATTCACATGTTATTTTTCGACGTAGTCACGCAAATAACCTGGGCGTCTCCTAGTTCTTTCTGACCTGCGGTTCAGTTCTGGGTGGTGTTTTGAGCTGGTCGGAGGGCTGTTTTCTCCTCCCAGCTCTTTCTCTGGGCCATCGGGCTCTGGATTATTGGCCGACTCTTTTCTTGGCCATCCGCCTTGGATTAATTTTGGAATTTTCCTTGCTGTTTCCCTCGGGACCTGATGGCGTCGCTGGAACTCTGGGACCTCAGCTAAGTCTTGCGCCTCCCGGGTCATTGTCAGCTGTGGATTCAAAGTGGTATTGGTCATTACCTGTCTCTGTTGGTTTGGTTTGGTCAGTTATTCGTTTCCTTAACTGATCTATGTGGCGCCGCCACATTCGGTTGTCTGGTAGCTCTACCACGTACGATTTTGGCCCTGTTACTTTTGTTTCTTGTCCTGCGACCCAACTAGGGCCGTCCCCATAGTTTCGGGCCCACACCGGTCGCCTATGCTCATTTCCTTGTTTTTCTAGCTCCCCTTGTAACCCTCGGGTGTGTAATGGGGGTTCAAGCGGTCAAGTGGGCACGGAGTTTCGTCCCATTAGCAATTCGGCTGGGCTTTTCCCAGTGGCTGTGCTTGGGGTTCTGTGCTGGACGGCTAGGAAAAAGTCTATTTTTGTTTGCCAGTCACCTGGCTTGAGCCTGGACAATGCCTCCTTAGCGCTCCGGACGGAACGCTCTGCAAGGCCATTCGGCGCAGGGTGGAAAGGTGCAGAGAGGGCATGTCGGATGCCTTCCTCTGCCAGGTACTCTTCAAACTGGGCTGCCGTGGTGGGGCCCATTGTCGGACACCAGAGTGTCCGGCAACCCGTGAGTTGCGAATAGGTGGCGCAGGGTTGCGATTACTGCTTCGGCTGTGGTGGACTTCATAAGTATGATCTCTAACCATTTGGAAAATGCGTCCACCACCACTAGGAACGTTTGGCCGTGAAAGGGGCCAGCAAAGTCAATGTGGATTCTTGACCAAGGCCCTTGGGGCTTTTCCCATTCTCTGACTGGGGCTGTTGGGGGTAGCGGTCTGGACTCTTGGCAAGCTTGGCATTTCCCTACCCTCTCAGCAATCTCTGCGTCCATGAGTGGCCACCATACATAGCTTCTAGCTAACCCCTTCATCCTTACGATGCCTGGGTGACCCTCGTGGAGGAGGTCCAATACCTTTTCCCTTAACTTAACAGGAATTATTACACGATCACCCCATAACAGGCACCCCTTGAGCCGAGAGCTCATCACGTTTTTAACAAATTCTTTGAACCGTTAGCCCGGCGCAGCCACCCTCTCTGTACCCAACCGAGTACAGTCCTTAACACAATGTCCCGGTATGATGCCGAGCCACTTCCTTTGATGTGACTGGGCCAGAGTCCAACGAGTCAATAAGGAGGATGGGTGTCCCGGAGTGGGGTCTTGATCGCCCTGGCAGTGGGCATCGGCTCAATCGTCTGCATGCCCCACTTCTTTTCCTGGTCGATGCTGCAGCTTGTGAGTAAGCGGCTAAAATATAGTCCATCGGGTCAAGCGTGGCGAAAGTGCCACAGGCGTTGGCGATCGCCAGCCAGTAATCCCAGTAACGGTCTGTGGTCAGTCACGATTTCAAAATTCCGCCCAAAGACATACTCATGGAATTTTTGACCCCTGATACAATGGCTAATGCTTCTTTGTCTAATTGGCTGTAGTTCCTCTCTGGGAGGACATCGTTCTAGAGTAGAACGCTATAGGGGCTTCTGTGCCGTTTGAAGTCTATGGCTGAGTACAGCCCCACCCCATAAGGGACGATCGCAAACCAGCACTAGGGGTAGTGAGTCGTGATATTGGATGAGCAGGCTATCACTTGAGAGCAGGTTCTTTACTGCTTCAAAAGCCCTATTTTCTGACTTTCCCCAAGACCAAACAGTATTTTTCCTAAGAGCCTATGCAGCGGTTCCATAGCAGTTGCTTTGTTCTTTAAAAGACCGCGTAAAATTAACCAATCCAGGAATGCCTGCAGCTCTGCTTTGTTTTTGGGCGCTGGAGCCTTCCTAATTGCCTTAACCTTGCTCTCAGTAGGGTGAATTCCTTTCTTGTCTATCCGGTAGCCCAAGAAATCGACCGATTCGACCCCTATCTGGCATTTATTTGTCTTGACTTTTAATCCGGCTGTCCGGAAAATGCTCAAGACCTTTCTTAACCGCTCCCCAATTCCTCCATGTTTTCCCTGAAATTAGGACATCATCAGTAGGAACTACCCTGGGAGCCCTTGCAGTAGTCGTTCCATCAGGTTTTGGAACAGCCCTGGTGCCACACTAACCCCAAATTGCAATCGGGTGCACTTGAAGGCCCCCTGTGCGTCTGTCGTTTGGGCTTGGCTGTGCGGGCGTCTACTGGCAGTTGTTGGTAGGCTTGGGCCAAGTCTAACTTTGCAAAGACTTGCCCTTGCCCCAAGAGTGCAATAAGTGTTGCACCACGGAACCGGTAGCTTTTCTGTAAGGCTTTGTTAAGCGTCGCCTTGTAGTCAGCGCAAATTCTAATTGACCCGTCCGATTTGATGGGGTGACGATTGGCGTCTCCCACTTTGCGTGATCGACTGGCACCAAAATCCCTGATTTATGAGCTTGTCCAGCTCCTTATCGATTTTTGGTTTTAGGGCAAAGGACTCTCCTCGCCTTAAGCCTAATGGGGGCTACCTGGGGTCTAAGTTGAAGGAAATAGGGGTCCCCTTGTACTTGCCCAGGCAGTCCTTGAAGACATCTTGAACTCGTTAAAGAGAATGTCTTTCAAATTGCAGTCACTTCTGTAGATGCCAGTCACTCCCATGCCCAGGGCACGAAACCAGTCTAGTCCCAACAGACTGGGCAGAGTTCCTTCGACGATCGTGATGGGCAGGGTCTTTTGTGAGGCCGTACTCGACTCGGACGGAGGTGGTCCCTCGAACAGGGATGCGATTCCCTGGTAGTCGTGCACTCGTAGCCGTTGTGCTTGCAGATGGCGCCGACGGACGGCAGCGACTTCGCCAGAGTGTCCCAGGACATGATGGTGATCGCTGATCCGTGTCTACTTCAAGCCTGCACCGTACTCCCTCGATCTTGGGCTTTGTGAAAATCTTCTTTTCCACTTTGGTTGGTGCGGCCTATAATGACAGTCGTTTGGTTGCGCCTTTCTTGTTTGAACCAATCGCGGGCCGCCTTTCCGGTTCAGCGTTTTGATTGGCGATTTGAATTTTCGGGAAGGTTGGGCGCTCTGCAAACCTGAGCTAAGTGTCCTTTCTTCCCACACCGCCGGCATGTTGCGTCTTTAAACCTGCAGCGTTGGCGCTGATGCTGCCCTCCGCAGCTTCCGCACTCGTCACGGTCCTCAGTGTCGCGTTTCTCGGTCCGGCAGACCCTTCCTCATCCTCGCCCTCACCTTGATTCGGACTGAATCTCCTCCTGGTGTACTGGCGTTGGCTTTGCGCTCGCCTTGGATTGAAGAGGCTTTTGCAGAGTCTCTGCTGCTTTAGTAGACATTTCGTGTGCTCTGGCCTCGTCCAGGCGGTGGCTAGTGTCAGGTTGCTCCTGGCTAGCAGTCGTCGCCGTGGCGGATGTCCTTGACCCCTCGGATGAGTTGCTCGAGTAGCACCTCGTCTAAGTCTCGGTATCCGCAGTCCTTGGGCGCTCTTCTTAGCGGCCATGTAGTCACCGATGGACTCGCCCTCCATCTGTCTCGTTCTCCGAATTCAAACCGCTGCGTATTTGGGCGGCGTCGGTGCGAAATGGTTCTTCAGCAAGGTCTGCAGAGTCGGCCACGATACCGATTGTATCGGCGTTGGCCCTGCCAGGGCTTCCGCAATCTCGATTACCTCCGGGCCGCAATGGCTTAGGAAGTAAGCCCGTTTGCGGTTATCTGGAACTCCTGTAGTTCGTTGGCTTCTAGAAAGCTTTCGAAACGGGTCATATATGTTCCCCATTTCTCCTTGCCCGGGTTGTACGGTGCGGGTGGCGTGTTTGCCATTTCCGCGTTTCTGCCCTGAGTTTGCTGGGTTCGGAACTAGCGTGCTTCAGCTCGGTTCTGGTTCCCCTTAGCCTCGAAATCCCATCCTCGTCGCCAATGTTATGTTCGGGAAGTAACGAGGCTGGAGACCAGGGTAGTGACAACAGCTCTTTAATATAGGGTGAACCCAGCGACAGGCTGGGGGAAAAACCTCTCCTTTTATATAGTTCTGCTGGAGGCTTCGTCCAATCAGCAACGTGCTGATTTCCCGCTCAAATATTTAAAGGCACAACTGTTAATACATAACAGTATTGACTTCTGGTGACCGCCTGGAAGGGTCTCTGCAAGTTTTTGTTTTCAGATTTCAGAAGTGGTTTGCCACTGCCTCCTTCATAAGGGTGAGAAAGTGAGTTACTGGCCCAAAGTCACCTAGTTTAGGCTTCATACAGAACTTAGAACTTGCAGCCTCCCAGTTTCTAGCCTGATGCCTTAACCATTATATTAAACTGGCTCTTTAGTGGTCTTCACCTAACTCACTTCTGATAATGAATTTCTATGATTAATCATAGGCAGCATGCCTAGCTCCTTCCAAACAGGTTTCATGGATGACTCTGGCCCTTTGCATTTTAAACAAAAGAGAAAAGTTTCTCTCTGCCTGCTTCCTCCATGCTGAGAGTGATTTTATACATTACAATCGTGGCCTTGCTCAATCATCTGATTTTTAAACACTGCAATCATGTCCTCATTCAGTCATCTATTTTTTCTAGGCTAAAGAGTCCCAAATGTTTTAGCCTTCTCTTGTAAGAAAGGTATTTGGTTGCCTGCTCCTGTGTGTTTTTCCACTCTGTAATATCCTTTTTCAAATTTGGTGACTAGAACTATGCAGAGTTTTTCCAGATGTGGATGTACACTTGAATAAGGGCTTTACAACATCAGGAGTTTTACTTTCCATCTCCCTAATGCTTCCTAGCATGAAATTTGTCTTTTTAAAATGCTTCCAGCACAGTAAGTCAGTATCTCTACTGAACTATCCACCACAGTCCTGAAATCTTTCCCAGATTATTTACAGACAGCTCAGCCCCTAAAGCTGCATGCAGAAATACCTTTAGCTTTATATGTCAGTGGTGTATTTAAATCTAGTCTGTCTTCTGAATTCTGAAAGAATCTCAGGCAGAATTATGCTTTTGTTTAAACCATGACTACATTGCTATGCCTGTTCAAGCTTGCAGTCACAGGAAACAAATATAAACCTTTTTGAGCAAGCTATATGACAGGGCTGTCAAACTCGTGGCCCGCGGGCTGGCTGCGTCGTGTGCTGGCCATGCCCACGCCCGGTTTAGCGAAGGAGAAAAAAGTCCCGCTACGTCACATGACGCCACCATGATGATGTAAGTTTGACATCCTCGCTATATGAGAAAAGGTAGTGAGAATTTGGAAATATCAACAACGTTCAGGACTCACTTTTCATAACTATATATACATTAATCCCTTAGATCTGTGATGGCAAACCTATGGCAAGCGTGCCATAGGTGGCACGTGTAGCCATATTGCTGGGCACGTGAGCTCGGTGGGACTGGAAGTTACCAAACAGGCTGTTTCCAGCCTCTGGAGGGCTTCCGGGGGGGTGGGGAGGCTGTTTTCACCCTTCCCGAGTTCCTAGAAAGGCTCTGGAGCATAGGGAGAGAGAAAAACGGGCCTACAGGGCCCACCGTGCCATCACCGTGCCGCGCACATGTGCGGGGCTGGGGCACGTAGAATTATGGATGTGGGCACACATGTGCGTGACCCCTCCCCTTTCCCCCCTGCTCCTGGCATGTGATGGCAAAAAGGTTAGCCATCACTGCCTTAGATCTATAACTTTCAGAAATCTGAAGTGCAAATTAAACATTTGATACAAATTCATTTATAAAGCTCTAACAGAAAGAGGCATTCTGACATTTTCCTGTTATTTTAGACTGCCTCTCCCACAGCTCCTTAATATTAACCAGGCTGATTGGGTCCCATGAGAGTTGAAATCTAAAATATTGTTTTTCTTATTTCTTCAAATCACTCTTGGCTCCTGGGAGCTGCTTGGACAAATCCCTTCAGTATTATTGGCAATATGGATATGGTTTGTTCCTGTCTTTTTCCCAGGACTGAAAGAGAGTGGGTAGCTCAAAGTCACTCAGCAGGTTTCATTCCTAAGGTGGAACTAGAACTCACAATCTCTCAGTTTCTAGCCTGGTACCTTAATCAGACCAAACTGGCTTTCCCAAAATGTCTAGCATGTTCTAAAGTACCTAAACCTAACTTACTACTTTGTCAGTGAAAATATCAGGATATTAAAAAGAAATTACAGAGAAGAGTATTGACTATTTCGGCATAGATGCTCTTCTGCTCATTATCTGTCATGAAAAAATTCAAGGTATACAAACATTTATCCACAGATAAATGGTGTTCAATAAAGCAGTCTCTTTTTCATAAAACAAAATATCTTGGATTTTCTACACAGTCCAATATGTCATTGAAATAACTGTACAAAAATATTTTCCCCCTGAAAGTGGTTCTTTCAGTATTTTAGAGAAAGATGTTCCCTCTCTAGAATAGAATAGAATAGAATAGAATAGAATAGAATAGAATAGAATAGAATAGAATAAAGTTGGAAGGGATCTTGGAGGTCTTCTAGTCCAACCCCCTGCTTAGGCAGGAAACCCTTTACCACACCCTACACCATATTTTAAGGCATGTAATATTTTGTTTCTTTATTCTTCCAGGCAGTGGTGTTAGTATTATAAAATGTTAGCTTAAAGATCCCATATCTCCTTAAAGATTTCTTTTACACAATTTTGAATTCAAAATTTGAATTCACAGGGATACCCAAGTATTCTAGTGACTTTTCTTCATGGCCTTTAAACTTTGGACCTAAACTAGTGGTGCAGCCACATAAAGAAATTTAATGTCAATTAGAACAAAATGCATGATATACTCACAGCACTTAGGAGGGGGTGGGTGGGAAAATAGAGATTTATTTTATATTTATTCTCATTTATTAGGTTCTGGGGATATTCCTGATTGTGGTAGATAAGTGATAATTGACCACCCACAATCAACTCATATTGAATTTTTGATCAATTGGTGCAGGTTTCATCATTGTAAGATGTTTGTCTCTATTTTCTCTCTTCATTAAATGTAACATTGGTGTTATTTTAGATAAGAATAATTGAGAGGGAAGTAAGTGCCTGTCATTTGGTTATATCTATAGAACATATTATAAAATAACTCAGAAACAATACCCAGTATTTATTATTGATCCAATTTTATTAACCTTCATTCCTAATATCAAATCTTATCAAATTCATTACATGAGACTTACCAACAATTTTTGGCTCCAGATATTGGAGTTCTATTAGATTATAAATGACATCAAATTATTATTATTATTATTATTATTATTATTATTATTATTATTATTATTATTATTATTATTATTATTATTATTATTATTATTTATTAGATTTCTAGACCGCCCTTCTCCCGAAGGACTCAGGGCGGTGTACAGCCAAGATAAAACATAAACCATATACAATTAAAAATTAATTAAGAAACTTATTATACAGATGGCCGAGAAATTAAAATATTTAAAAATCTAAAAACCCCAATTTAAAACATAAATAGAATTTAAAATTTAAAAATCTAGACAATTTAAAAAGAAAAGCCTTAAGCCAGCCCCGCGCGAATGAACAGATGTGTTTTCAATTCACGGCGAAAGGTCCGAAGGTCAGGTATTTGGCTTAAACCAGGGGGAAGCTCGTTCCAGAGAGTAGGAGCCCCCACAGAGAAGGATCTTCCCCTGGGGGCCGCCAGCCGACATTGTTTGGCGGATGGCACCCTGAGAAGTCCCTCTCTGTGTGAGCGTACGGGTCGGTGGGAGGCATGGGGTAACAGCAGGCGGTTCCGTAAGTACCCAAGCCCCAAGCCATGGAGCGCTTTGAAGGTGGTAACCAAAACCTTGAAATGCACCCGAAAGGCAACAGGTAGCCAGTGCAGTCTGCGCAGGAGAGATGTTACATGGGAGCTACGTGGAACTCCCTCTATCACCCACGCAGCTGCGTTCTGGACCAACTGAAGCCTCCAAGTGCATCTCAAGGGGAGCCCCATATAGAGAGCATTGTAATAATCCAGGCGAGAGGTAACGAGAGCATGAGTGACTGTGCATAAGGCATCCCGATTGACGAAGGGGCGCAACTGGCGAAGCAGGCGAACCTGGTGAAAGGCTCTCCTGGAGACGGCCGTCAAATGATCTTCAAACAGCCGTGCATCCAGGAGAACACCCAAGTTTCGCACCCTTTCCATTGGGGCCAATAACTCACCCCCGACAGTCAGCTGCGGCTGCAGCTGACTGTATCGGGGTGCCGGCATCCACAGCCACTCCATCTTGGAGGGATTGAGCTTGAGCCTGTTCCTCCCCATCCAGACCCGTACGGCTTCCAAACACCGGGACAGCACTTCGACAGCTTCGTTGGGGTGGCCCGGGGTAGAAAAGTACAGCTGAGTGTCGTCAGCATACAGCTGATATCTCACCCCGAAGCCACTGATGATCTCACCCAACGGCTTCATATAGATGTTGAACAGGAGGGGCGAAAGAATCGACCCTGCAGCACCCCACAAGTAAGGTGCCTCGCGGTCGACCTCTGCCCCCCTGTCAACACCGTCTAGATAGAAAAGTCTCCCTCGGAATCCCGGGTTAACTCCCTCCCGGGAAAGGGGCTCATGCAGTTCGGTGGTCAGATGGAACACCACATGCCTCAGAACCGCCAATATTGTCAATGCCGTCAATGCCGCCGCCGCTCCTAAGGCCGCCATTAATACCGCTGGGCCCATGCTAAATTCATGCCCCAGCGTGCCGCCGTTGGAAATCAGGCCAGGTCGCCAATGTGCCGCTGATGGAGGACACGGCCAAAAATCATGCCGCTGGTGACGATTGCGGCAGAGGCAAATGCTATTATTGAGCTGCCTTGAAAGATATTATTGATATTAATCTCTTCCAGACTATCACCATTACCCAACTGTGTCTTCCATTATGCCATTAATCTTTGCACAAGGTTTCTGACTTTTCTGCTAACTCCTGTTATTTGAAGGCATTTGATTATTCAATCATGTGGCAGGGAATCTAATGCCTTCATATAATTAATCCAAGCTATATTCAAGTTGGTCTTCTTTCTCTTGCAGTTTTCCAGAATTATCTTGTCAAATAGGAACTGATTTTTTTTTATCCCTCTGCTGTTGGGTAGTTTCTCTGTATCAGCTACCATACTGGTTAGCAATTTGAAAGTCATCAGTATATAGGTAATTGGCCTGTAGTTGCTGCTCTCTTTTTGTTAGATCTTTCATTATCAAGTAAATTTCTCCAGATGTTGACCGATCTTCACCGTTACCTGTTTGCATATGTTACTAAATTGCTTGGCAACAAATGGGTCTAGACCAGGGGTGAAATGCTACCGGTTCGGGGCAGTTCTCCTGAACCGGTAGTGAAAATGCTACTCGTTCACCAGAACCGGTAGAAAAAATGCTTTAAAAAGTAAAAAAAAAAAGCTCTGACGATCACACGGCACAGCTGATTGTCTGAACTTTTTTTTTTACTTTTTTTAAAGCATTTTTTTACTACCCATTCAGGCAATAGGTAGTAAAAAAATGCTTTAAAAAGTAAAAAAAAAAAGGTTCTGAGAATCAGCTGTGAGAATCAGCTGTGCCATGCGATCCTCTGATTATTTTTTTCCTTTTTAAAGCATTTTTAACTACCTATTGGGGGTCCGTTTTTGCTCCCTGGAGGCTTCCCTGAGGCCTGCTAGGCCAAAAGCAGGGTGGGGTGGGGGTGGGGGTGGGGTGTGTGCTGCAAAAGAAGAAAGAAAGAAAGAAAGAAAGAAAGAAAGAAAGAAAGAAAGAAAGAAAGAAAGAAAGAGGGAGAGGAGAAAGAAAGAAAGAAAAAAAGGGAGGGAGGGAGGAAGGGAGGGAGGGAAAAAGGAAAGGCAGGAAGGACCACAAACCTGGCACTAAATGTAGCTTCAGAGGATATCTTGAAAGAGCTCAGCAATCTAGGGCTGAAAGGGACCTGGAGGTCATCTAGTCCAACCCTCTGCTCCAGGACTCTTGTTAAAGTGAGTTAAAGTGAGTTACTGTCTTTTGACCCCCCCAGTCACATGACTACCTAGCCACGCCCACCCAGCCACATGACCCCCACCAAGCCACGCCCACAGAACTGGTAGGAATTTTTTTTTAGATTTCACCACTGGTCTAGACCAGTCAGATATTTCAGTCAGAAACTGCAATTCATCTTTACTTGGTGCCAACCAATTCTTGATCTTCCTTGCCCTTTTCTCTACTGTTTCTGCTATTATTACAAAGTTTTTTTTCATTACAGATCTAAAAATTTTTTTATCCATGCTAAGTTGCATTCTTGTATTTTTGAGGGGTTGTTCCAAAGCTGCTCCCAGAACTGCACTGTTTCTTCTTTGTCAGGTGTTGACTGGTTCATAGCCGTTTTTTTAAAGGATGTATTTTCTGATTTGACTGAAATTGGGGATTCTGCCTCCAGTCTGCAATTCAAACTTAGTATCTGCTGATCTTCTCTGATCTGACTGTTATTTGTTGCTTTGTTATTTTTAGTGTTTCCTTGATCTCCCTTGTTTCTAGGTGATCTTTCTTGTTCAGGCCTTCTTGTCTTTTCAGCTTATTTTCTTTCATCTATTCTAGATTGTTTACATCAGATCTTAATATGCTGGTACTAATTTTCCAGCCTGATTTTCTATTTTGGTGGTGCACTCTCTGGCTTTTTTTCTTGCTTGCTGATTTTGCATTCCAGGTATTCGTTTATAACTGCAGCCATGCGATAATGTATAACAACATTAATTGGCTGTTATTTTTTTTATTTTGATTCATCGCATAGTCAGCTAGATGTTCAGACTGGATTTGCCAGTTTAGCCACCTACTGAATCAGCGCTGATGGTGTCCGAGTGATGCTCCTGTTTTTGGATCGCACCCAAGCCAGCTATTACTATTACTATTGGTAATACTGTCTTTGCTTTCTTGTTCTTTTTTTTTTTTAAATTTGCATTTATATCCCGCCCTTCTCCGAAGACTCAGGGCGGCTTACACTATGTTAAGCAATAGTCTTCATCCTATTTGTATATTTATATACAAAGTCAACTTATTGCCCCCAACAATCTGGGTCCTCATTTTACCTACCTTATAAAGGATGGAAGGCTGAGTCAATCTTGGGCCTGGTGGGGCTTGAACCTGCAGTAATTGCAAGCAGCTGCTGTTAATAACAGACTGCATTAGCAGTCTGAGCCACAGAGGCTCCTCTTTTGCTATATTATTATTGTTATTATTATCTCTTTTATTCATTAAATATGAAACTCAGTCAACTGAACGTTTAAAAATTGCTTGACATAGTATAAGCCGCCCTGAGTCTTTGGAGAAGGGCGGGATATAAATGCAAAAAAAAAAAAATGTATCACAAATATCATTGACTGGTGCTCATGGTTGATACGGGTTGCTGCCAGCATCCTGGGTATCAACCAAGTATCTTCTTAAAATGTGCGATGTTCCGAGTAGCACAGTTTTTTTGCAGTTCCGCTGGTGTTATTGCAGGAAGCTGCACTTTCTTTCTTTCTTTTTTTGCCAATTTTTTTAAAAAATTTTTTACAAACATAATAAAAAAGAATCATTGTGAACAAATTATTGGTCAGGTACATCTTTAAACATATCAAGTTTCACCTAAGTTATAGTCTAATACAATGTATTTTCCTCCGTCTTTAAATTCAATTATTTGCACACAATCTGATTATAGAAATAAATCAAATTCAACCCATTCAGGAAAATATTTAAATGAAGTCTAGTCCCCATGCTTAATTCCCTTCAACATCATTAATACATTCTATTTATGTTTTAAAATTTCACCACTCTCAGCTTTATATCTACATTACTAATCAGAAGTCATCCTTTCTAAAATCTCTTTCTTAAAACTGCCCAGAGATCACATAGACAATTTCATTCTTCCCTTCGTCTTCTTCTGCCTCTCAATCAATAACATATATTTAAAGTTTTCTATCTAATCCATTTTAATTTCAAACAAAAAATTTAACATTTGCAAGGGTAGTCACTACTTATTTCCCCCAATTATTTTCCCAAAGTATTAACTGTTTCCTTAGAAGTTTTATCAAATCCTTTCATTACCTTACTTATTTTCTAAAATAAATTTCTTAACATAACTCTAAGCAGCCATTAGTTCCTTTCAAAATTCTAGTATTTTCTACATCGAATTCTTCTGTGGGAATAGTCCACTATTCCATTCTTACTTTCTTTCTTTGCCTCTGAGTTCTTCTTAAGTAAGGGATTCTCCGCTTAAATCAATAATCCAAAAACACACCATCTAGAAATCTCTTCTAAAACTGTTGTGTGGTCCCAATGACATCAATCCTCATGGGAATAGTCACAAGAAAGCTATTCGACACTTGCTATTTTCCTCTGCCTCTAAT
The DNA here is from genome assembly GCF_028640845.1 of Ahaetulla prasina. Classification (NCBI taxonomy): domain Eukaryota; kingdom Metazoa; phylum Chordata; class Lepidosauria; order Squamata; family Colubridae; genus Ahaetulla; species Ahaetulla prasina. The sequence continues at coordinate 125,764,443 of NC_080540.1, forward strand.
GGTAAAGGCAGTCATAAGTTCCTTTCAAAAAAATGTCGTGTGCCCACACCCACAAAACTTTCTCCACGGGGAATAGTCTGCTATTCCATTCTTGCATACTTTCTTTGCCTCTGGATTCTTGTTTAAATAGGGAATTCAATTTCTACAGTTCAAAGGCATGCCATCTGAAACTCTCTTCTAAAGCTGTTGTGTAGTCCCAGCAAGACCAATCCTCTAGCTGTCTTCCTCTGCCTCTAGATGTCTCCTTTTGAAACAGTTAATGCTCACAAATAATAAGTAGCCATTTTGGTGACAAGGTTCCTTTGTTCTCAAATGCTTTGAATAGAATAGAATAGAATAGAATAGAATAGAATAGAATAGAATAGAATTTTATAGGCCAAGTGTGATTGGACACACAAGGAATTTGTCTTGGTGCATATGCTCTCAGTGTACATAAAAGAAAAGATACGTTCATCAAGGTACAACATTTACAACACAATTGATGATCAATATATCAATATAAATCATAAGGATTGCCAGCAACAAGTTATAGTCATACAGTCATAAGTGGAAAGAGATTGGTGATGGGAACTATGAAACGATTAATAGTAGTGCAGATTCAGTAAATAGTCTGACAGTGTTGAGGGAATTATTTGTTTAGCAGAGCGATGGCCTTCGGGGAAAAACTGTTCTTGTGTCTAGTTGTTCTGGTGTGCAGTGCTCTATAGCGTCGTTTTGAGGGTAGGAGTTGAAACAGTTTATGTCCAGGATGCGAGGGATCTGCAAATATTTTCACGGCCCTCTTCTTGATTCGTGCAGTATACAGGTCCTCAATGGAAGGCAAGTTGGTAGCAATTATTTTTTCTGCAGTTCTAATTATCCTCTGAAGTCTGTGTTTTTCTTGTTGGGTTGCAGAACCGAACCAGACAGTTATAGAGGTGCAAATGACAGACTCAATAATTCCTCTGTAGAATTGGATCAGCAGCTCCTTGGGCAGTTTGAGCTTACTGAGTTGGCGCAGAAAGAACATTCTTTGTTGTCCTTTTTTATGATGTTTTTGATGTTAGCTGTCCATTTGAGGTCTTGCGATATGATAGAACCCAGAAATTTGAAGGTTTCTACTGTTGATACTGTGTTGTCAAGTATTGTGAGAGGTGGAAGTATGGAAGGGTTTTTCCTAAAGTCTACCACCATTTCTACGGTTTTGAGTGTGTTCAGTTCCAGATTGTTTTGGTTGCACCACAAGGCTAGTCGTTCGACCTCTCGTCTATATGCGGATTCGTCATTGTCTCGAATGAGACCAATCACTGTTGTGTCATCTGCGAACTTCAGTAGCTTAACAAATGGATCATTGGAGATGCAGTCATTGGTATACAGAGAGAAGAGAAGTGGGGAGAGCACACAGCCTTGGGGGGCCCCTGTGCTAATTGTACAGGTATTTGATGTGATCTTGCTTAGCTTCACCTGCTGCTTCCTGTTTGTTAGGAAGCTTGTGATCCACTTACAAGTCTGTTCCGGTACCTGTAGCTGGTTTAGCTTAGTTAGAAGAATGTCTGGAATGATGGTATTGAATGCTGAACTAAAGTCTACAAAAAGGACCCTTGCATAGGTCTTTGGAGACTCAAGATGTTGTAGGATGTAGTGCAGAGCCATATTAACAGCATCATCTGTTGATCTATTTGCTCGGTATGCAAATTGCAAGGGGTCTAACAGCGGATCCGTGATGGATTTCAGGTAGGAAAGCACTAGCCTTTCAAAGGTTTTCATGTTAGAGCAACTGGTCTGTAGTCATTCAGTTCCTTGATGGTGGGCTTCTTCGGCACTGGGATGATGGTAGAGCGTTTGAAGCAAGAAGGAACATAGCACATCTCTAGTGATTTATTGAAAATATGGGTGAAGATGGGGGCCAATTGGTCAGCACAGACTTTTAAGCAAGAAGGAGTTATCTTGTCTGGGCCTGGAGCTTTTCCTGGCTTTTGTCTGTGAAATAGGTCCTGCACTTCCTTTTCTGTGATCACTAGGGGTTGTGAACCCAATGAAATGGGGTCAGTTGTAGGAGGCTTGGCTGTTGTTGGTGTGTCTGAGATGGGGGTTGTGGAGATAGGTGGCTGTAGTTTCCTTTCAAACCTGCAGTAAAACTCATTCAGGTCATCTGCCAGTTGTTGTTATGTGGAGGTCAATTTTCCAAGATTTCCCCTTAATTATATTTATTTATCTTCCAGATTCTTATGTCCTATTAATATCTTTAATGTTCCATAAATTATAAAACAGAAGGATTTGAGATATTCGCATAAAAAACAGTTCAATAGCTTCTTTTACTTTTTTCTCCTATTTCTATTAGTTTCCAATATAATCCATAAAGACATCCAAGAATCTCCAAACAATTGTTTAGTTGAAAAAAAATTATTTTCCTTTTCTCTATTTAAATGGGGCTCTGCTTCCATTCCAAGCCGTATCTTCTCTCTTTTGCTTCCCGAATGTGTATTCTCCAAATTAACTTTCACTTTCAGTTGTTATTCAATTAGCTGCCAATCTACAAGTTCTCCCCAAGGCTTGCGCCTATTTTAAATTCTTATTTTTTCTTCGTGAGATCATCACTCACCCAACTTCAACAATATGTTTCTTGATGTTTCTTCCTCCTGCCCGCTCTTGTAGCCACGGCGGCTTTGGTGCAGCTGCCATGATGGACTATGGTGCTGCATTCCTCCCCGCTGGGTCAGGGGAAAAGATCTGGAGCTATGGGGAGTTTGCCATCTCCCTTTTCGCTCCGGTGGCTCCCCTACTCTTCGCTGCCTCTTCGAGGCAGCTATGGTCCGATCCAAAGTTCGGATTGACCCCCTGGGTGGGGGGATATCGGCGCAGACCCTGGAGACATCGGGATTTGCGACCGTCTCACCTGTGACACTGGCCACGCCTCTCAGGAAGCTGCACTTTCTTGATGTATTTTGTAAAATTCTTGGACATGGTACCAAGTGCCAAATGCGATGACAATAGGTATCACTGTTACATATTGTTATTATTTACCAAAATCATCATCACCATCTAGAGAATTTGTCCTGTGTGGTCTGTTCACAACAAGAAGCTAGGGAAACTATATTAACACCACCACATTTGGGCTGCAACATTCCAGATGACCATTAGATGACAGAACTCAAGCTCTTTGGTGCAATTTAGTGGTTGTCAGATGACTGCAGCCTTGATATGACAGCCTCACATTAGGAGATCTGCAATGGCTATTTCTCCACCAGTAAGCCAATTGTAACAAGTTCATATATTTCAATTTTGATTGGTTCTTTTTTAAGTATAAGGCACCAATGGTTCTATCAGGTTTAACAATTTAAAGTCAAATCTTAATGTAACCCTGTGTAAATATTTAACCTGTAGGTAATAAAATCATTGTTCCACAGACTATTTGAATAAATCAGACAGAGATACATTTCTTGGTTGTTAGTTACATACTTAAAGTATTGTGAAATTTATTGTAAAAAGATCTACCTCTTACTTTTCTACATTTGTTCTTCTGGCCTTTGGGGTAAAATTACCCAAATGTCTGTTTCCTTCCCTCCCCCTTAAAACCATGACATGTTGCTTAATTTTTTAGCTGTAGGAAATCCTGTAAATTGATGATAGCTAACAGCTTTCTGTCATAATATTCTGGAGTTGGCAGATGCTTTCTGTTTGGTTAAGAAATGAAGGGGAAATGGGATAAGAAAGGTTTAAGTCAGACCTGTGTTATCAAGTTGTACACAATGTTTGCTTGTATAAGAACGTGCAAATCTTGTATCATTAAAATGAAAGCAGACAAGCAGCTCAAAGAGTCAGATTTTATTATCTGTATTGGTCTGATAGAACTGAGAAGTTGGTGATGAATGTGTCAAAAGCCACTTAGTGTTCTTTTAAACTAAAATAGCTACACTGAGCAGATGGATTTAATTAAGATTTTACTGAAAGATAAGTATGCTTCCCACATGCAGTATTTCAGATGAATACTTTGGAGAAAATGACAGAAGAGTTAATTCAGTCTTAAATTGCTTTTGATATGTGAAATTTTTTTTTGAAAAATAAACAAACAAGAGGAACTGATATCTTCAGAAAGAGAAATAGTGCAACTCTACCTCCTTTTAGTAGGTTACTTTGTGTTTATCAGCTTACGTACCACAGAAATGGATATATTTTTTCATGATCCATAAAAGACATAGCTAACAACAAGAGATTTTGGAAGCTTTAGCTCAGAAGTTAGAAGACACCAACCTACCTTCCCTTGCCCTCTGCTCAGAATATTATTTGATCTATATGGCTGTAATTCCCAAACATTTGAAGATACAAATTAGCAAACAATTATTTTTTAAAGCTCATAATAGACATTTTAGTATATTTGATCTGTTGCAGGCTACTGACAGTTTGATTTGGCAGCATGTAGCTGATGATGAAGAAATTTTGATAACATGTACAAATGTTGTAGCAGAATATGCAGTCAAAAGCTCATGTATGGGTTTAAATCTCTTTACAGTAACTAGAAACAATTAGCAAGCAAGAATCTTGTTATACCAAATAAACCAGCACCACCATCTCTCCAACATCTGTTTCCAGCTATGAAACGTTAGTAGCTTTTCTACTAACGCTAAGCCTCTAATGGATCAAATGAAATTTAGCGTTTCTCCTCATATGAAAAGTACAACAAATCCTACAAAACCTAATGAGCCTCTCTTACTAGAGAATCTGCTTTGAAGAATTTTGGGTGATAGCCACCAAAGCTGCTTAATAACATGTAGAGTGTAATTGTGAGAGAGAACTTGGAGTCCTAGTAGACAATCACTTAAATATGAACCAACAGTTTGCAGCAGCCAAAAAAGCCAATGCAGTTCTAAATAGAAGCATAGAATCAAGATCATGTGAAGTGTTAATACCAGTTTATCATGCCTTGGTAACACCACACTTGGAATATTGCATCCAGCTTTGGTTGCCTCAATATAAAAAAAAATGTTGAGACGCTAGAAAGAGTGCAGAGAAGAGCAACAAAGATGATTAAGGCTCTGGAGGCTAAAATGTATGAAGAATGGCTGCAGGAATTGGGTATGTCTTGTTTAATGGGAAAAAAAGACAAGGGGTGACATCCTAGCAGTGTTCCCATATCTAAGCAGTTGCCACAAAAAAGAGGGGGTCAACCTATACTCCAAACCAGCTGAAGATTGGACAAGAAGCAATGGATGGAAACTAATCAAGGAGAGAAGCAACCTAGAATTAAGGAGAAATTTTCTGACAATTAGAACAATTAATCAGTGGAACAACTTGCCTCCAGAAGTTGTAGGTGCTCCAAAACTGAAGATTTTAAAGATGAAATTGGACAACCATTTGTCTGAAATAGTGTAGGGTTTCCTGTTTGAACAGGGGTTGGACTAGAAGCCCTACGAGGTTCCTTCCAATTCTGTTATTATAATTATATATTTATACCAGGGGTGAAATGCTCCTGGATCGGAGAGGATCGCATGATCCAGTAGCGATGGCGGCTGCTGGTTCGGAGGACCGGTAGCAAAAATCCCTGGCCCCGCCCCCACTGCCTCTGCTGAGCCGCACCATCTGCAGAGGTTGGTTTTTTTTTTTACTTTTAAAAGCCGGTTTTGCTTCAGCCGAAACAGGCCTTTAAAAGTAAAAAACAGCAGAACCTTACTTGTACTCTTACTTGTAGAAAACATGTTTTTTACAAGTAAGAGTAGAGATTCTAAGGCACTTACCTGATTATTGAGGAACGCATGGCCACAGCCCGAAAGCAGTTTCAGTTTCAGCCAGACAGCATCAATCCCTCAGCTAATCTATTTCCTCGGTGATCAACTGGCTGGCTTTGCTAGCTGAGGAACTCTGGGATTTGAAGTCCATAATAAAATAAAATAAAATAAAATAAAATATTTGTGCAGCTTTCTGAGATTTGGTGTGTTTCTGTAGTGTTTCACTCTAACTACACAAACACACAAAATCTCAGAAAGCTGTAGTGTGTGTGTGTGTGTGTGTGTGTGTGTGTTAGTTGTATGTGTGTGTAAAGTGTGAAAGTTGGTTTTTGAGCTTTTTGTGGCTGTGTGAAGTGTGAAGTGCAGCTGCTTTTACATTGTGTGTGAGTCAGTTGTGTTGTGTGTGTGTAAAGTGTGAAAGTTGGTTTTTGGTACCTCTTATTGTTTTTTTAAACTTTGTTTATTATTTTTATTATTTATTGTTTTGGCCACACCCACCAAGCCATCTGACCACCAAGCCACGCCCACCAATTAAGCCACGCCCACAGAACTGGTAGGGAAAATTTTTAGATTTCACCCCTGATTTATACCCCAACCAACCTAAATATTTTTGTCTATTAGATAGTTATTCTATAATTTTAAAGATACAGTAAGAATCTTTTGTCATTTTACCTGAATATTGTAATATGTCATTATTGGTTTGGTTTCTTCTGAATCATATAATTTTACCTATGTTAAAAATAGGTAATATAAATAAAGAGGAGTGGCTTGTGGTCTGTACACATTCCCAATTCTTATTAGTCCTCCAAGGGAAAAAGAGCAGATATGGTGTGTAAAATATATACATGAGCCATGGTGGCACAGTGTTAGAATGCAGTATTGCAGGCAAATTCTGCCCACTGCCAGGAGTACAGTTTTAACCATCTCAAGGTTGACTCAGCCTTCCATCATTCCGTAGTTGGTAAAATGAGGATTCAGATTATTGGGGGCAATATGCTGACATTTGTAAACTATTCACAGAGGGCTGTAAAGCACTATGAAGCAGTATATAAGTCTAAATGCTATTGCTATTGCTAAACTTAGGATCACTTTAATATATCTAAAACTACAGTCTCCCCTTCTTACAGGAATCCTCACTCACTCATTCAATCACTCACTGACTCACATCCCCCAAACCAAACCTTACACCCTGACACCAGGAAAAACTATATTTAAAAAAGTATGGCAAAAATTCCTCAACCAAACTATAAATAAATAAACTGACATTACATCATACCTAAACATTCAGCTGTCAGAAAGGCTGATCGGTGAGGCTTATTCTGACATGTGTAACATTTGAAATGTTTTGGAATTTTGCTACAGATAAGGCATTCCCATTCTGTCCACGTATCTGGTTTATACTTCCAGTCTAGCATAAAGCTGTACAGCCAGATTCCAAAAGGGAGAGCAGGATTCCTGCACCACTACAAAAAGTATAGGAACTCTAAACTGTTGTAAGCCATCCATAGTTACATACAGTACATGATATAAGCGCTCTATAAATTGAAATTAAATAAATAAGTATATGGGCCGTGGTGACACAGTGGTTAGAATGTAGTATTGCAGGCTAATTCTGCTGCCAGTAGTTCAACAGTTCAATTCTCACTGGCTCAAGAAGCCTTCCACCCTTCTGAGGTGGGTAAAATGAGGACCCAGATTGCTGGGGGCAATATGCTGACTCTGTAAACTGCTTAGAGAGGGCTGTTAGTGGTATATAAGTTTAAATGCTATTGCTATTGCTAAATCCTATTTTTCATATACAGCATGATGACTTGGTGGTCAAGACGCTGGGCTTGTCAGCTAGAAAGCCAATAGCCCAATTTTGTGACTCAAGCATTGCACAAAAGGGTGAGCATCCATCTTCGCCTAATTCCTGTCCATCTAGCAGTTCAAGAGCATTCAAATGCAAGTAGATAAATAGGTGCCATTTTGGTGGAAAGGTAACAGCGCTCTGTGATGTCATGTTGGTCACATGACTGCGGACACACCTCTGGACAGTGCTGGCTCATGGTCTCAAAATGGAGATGAATTCCGCCCCCTATAGTCAGTGATGACTAGTGGAGTAAAATCTGCAGGGACTCCTTTCCTTTCCCTACCTTTCCCTTCCTTTCCTTTCCTTTCCTTTCCTTTCCTTTCCTTTCCTTTCCTTTCCTTTCCTTTCCTATCCTATCCTATCCTATCCTATCCTATCCTATCCTATCCTATCCTATCCTATTCATAATTTGCAGGAATTTCAACTTATTTTGCATCTAGCCAACCCAGTGCAGTAGGAAGAATGTTCCGAGAGATGGAGATCCTTGTCAAATCATACTTAACAGATCTCTTACTACTTCTGCAGTAAATGGAAAAATATGAATCTGCCATGTACTTTCTCCAATTCTTCCTGTTTCCTCATTACTCAAATGCCAGGCTACGCCTCAGGAATGCCATGAGAACTAAATGAGAATGTTACAGAAATAAACTCTGACAGTTATAGGTCAGGATGAAAGCAGGAAAGGGCTTCAACTTACAGTTTTTGAATAATTTCTTTGCTTGCTGAATAATATATTACTGGCACCATATGCCAAGACCTATGAACTTCTATATAAGTTACAGTGATTTCATTGTTATTTTTCCCCCCCAAGCAAACTTTAGTATAGCTTTCTTAAAGGGAAAAATGTGGAATTTTGAACAATATGTATCTTCTTTATCTATTTGTTATATGAAATGGATGTATACTTTTGTATGCTACAACAAAAAATTGAATTAATTTAAATTTAATTAAGTTAAATGTAGCTATTAGGATTGTTCCTTATTAATATTTGTCTCATCCTTACATAGGAAATAAAATCATTTGGCAGCAGATTTCAAGGGACTGAACTGTGGATTATGCAATATCTAACTGTTGTTGTTGAGTTGCTTCTGACTTTTCTGACCTTATGGACATTATTTTACAAGGCAAGACTGTCACTGAAAGCTTCTTTGAGCTTTTTTAAGCTCATGTTTGAGTAGAAAAATAGGAAAACTAAAAAATGAATCGGAAAGAGATTTACCAGCATTATAAAATCTATATACCACTAAATCTCTCATTGTTTTTATCTGTTTGTATTTTGAACTCTTAAATTAGCCAAACAGTGCACTATACTACAAGAATTTTTGAGTCAAGAGTACCTAAAATCAACTAACTGAATATGTAAAAATCTGGGACTCATTACTCCTGTGGAACTGAATTTCCATGATGTTCACACCAGTTTTGTTCACAAAGTTGTGGCCATTGCAGTATCCTCGTGTTTTTTTTATTTGCATTTATATCCCGCCCTGCTCCGAAGACTCAGGGTGGCTTACACTATGTCAAGCAATAGTCTTCATCCATTTGTATATTATATACAAAGTCAACTTATTGCCCCCAACAATCTGGGTCCTCATTTTACCTACCTTATAAAGGATGGAAGGCTGAGTCAACCTTGGGCCTGGTGGGGCTTGAACCTGCAGTAATTGCAAGCAGCTGCTGTTAATAACAGACTGTCTTACCAGTCTGAGCCACAGAGGCCCCACATGGTGGTTATGTGATTGTCATTTCCAACTCTCCCTGCCAGTTTCACACAAGCAATTTCAATGGAGAAGCCAGTAATGTTGTGGTCTGCCAGGCCTGCAGAGCTGGCAGCAGAGTCAGACAGTGAGGAGGTGGGGGAGGAACATGGGCCAGTCCTGGAGTCTGCGAAAGGCTTGGACGAGGGCTCTGCATTGGAAGCAGAGAGGGGGGGCAGGGCCATCTGGAAGTTATGAGCTGCCCTCGGAGCCTCTAGAGTTGGACATCAGTGAGGCAGAGGAACAGGGGACCCTGTTCCCAGTGTGCGCATGCGCAGAGCTGCCAGAAGGCAAGAACAGTTAAGAAAAAAGGGACAACTCGGGAGTAGGGCTTGGAAATGATTGGCCACTCCCATAAGACATAAAGAAGGAGCAAAGGCACATGAGCTTTTGCAGGAAGCAACTTTCTTCATTCCGTTTGGTTTAAATTCTGAAGTTCCATTTTGACTCTGTGCTCTGCGTGGCCTTGCAAAGCTAATTGCCAATTAGGTCTTTGGCAGCATGTCAAGGGAGATAAAGATGGGTGCTTATCAGCCTTATCCCAAAGGACTGTGGCAGAATTCTGTTGGACTCTTTACCAATTATTTGTGATTCATTATGGGCTGTGAATGAACATAATTCACAGCCATTGAAATAAAAAGAGAGTTTTTGGGACTAATTGTGTGCTTTTTACTATCTCAGGAAGCCTAGGTAAGAACATGTAAGAAGTTGCCTCTCGTCCCATTACTTTTCTGCTCACCCATGGTCATTTGGGTTATCTATTTAGGTAATTAAATATTGTCATTGAAGTTTGTTTGCCACTACTATTTTTATAATAATTTTATGATATTAGTGTTAGATGTTCATGCCCAGTATTTGGGTAAAAAGTATGGTCACCTAAAATTTTAATATTTATTCTGGTCACATCAGACTATACTATCTTTCTTTTAAAAGATGAGCCAATCAATCTCACAATTGTCTAGTTAAATATACAGTAAATTTGAGAATACAATTATTTCTTTTTCCATATTAAACAAAGTTTAATATTTCATTATTAAAATCAAGGTTATATGCAATTTGTAATAACCAGTACAATATAAATTATAAATCAAGATAAGAGATTATAATAATTTCTACCTAGTCTAAAAATTTCATCCTCATTTAGTAAGTGAGTCTGAAATTTAAAGAAAATGTAATCTGATGTTATTTTCCTGAAGTAAATCTGGTAAGATGTTTTAGATCAGGCCTGTCAAATTCAAGGCCCGTGGGCTGGATCTGGCCCACGGAGTGCTTAGATCTGGTCAGTGGGACCTCCTGGAAACAACGAAGAACTGGTCTGTGGTACCTCTGTGTGGCCCTCCTGAGTTCCATTTTTGGTCGCCCTGGGCTCCATTTTTGCTGGCAGAAGACTGCAGGAGGCCATTGCGGCCGAAAACAGAGCCTGTTTGCTGGCAGAGGGCTTTAGGAGGTTGTTGTGGCCGAAAACAGAGCCTTGATGAGTGATGTTGAGCTGGCCACGCCCACTCCAGCCACACCCATACCCGGCTTCCCGGAGGTCAAACACAACCCTGATTCGACCCTCAATGAAATCGAGTTTGACACCCCTCTTCTAGATAATCCAACCCTGTTTCCTACAGTAGAATATTTACTTTAGAAAATGACAAACCATCCCTGGGATAGGGAGGTATAGGAGATAGGGAGAGGTACATTCTGGGACAAACAGGGAACATTTCAAGAAATATCAGAATGATTGTGATAAGTATACAATGTTTGTACACAACTACTACAATATAATCAATTCCAGAAGCCACAGGGGTTTTTTGTTTGTTTGTTTTGCTTTCTTTATATATGAGAAGGTTATCATGCAAGCACTGACATGCTTCTACTGAGTTGAAGAATAGGCTATTACTGAAATAAAATAGGGCAATTTATTTTTTTATCTCAAACTGAAAATTAAATGTTTAATCATTTTATGATTCAAGAGTTGTCTTGTGGTGTAACTAACTGAAATACAAAATATAAAATATCTACAAAGAATTTAAACAAGACTTGGCATGTCTTACCTATTGAATTGGCTAGGCTGCAGCTGCTATCATCCTGCATATTTGTTCACGCATAATCCCTCAGACATCTCATTGTAGCCAGACTCCTTTGTATATTCCAAGGCTCTCAAGGTGTTTTGCATATTTTATCCGAAGGTTCCCAAAACACAGGGGAAAATCCACATGAAGTACCCACTGACTGGTGGATTTAAGGAGGGCAGAGAACCGGGTTGTAATAATAATAAGCCCCATCACTCTTAGCCATTACTAAGGGCTACTAATGGTTACAGATTACCAGAAGTTTTTATCTTAAGAATTTGGAATTTTTGCAATATTTTTGGGAAGAAAGATATCCAATACTATGGGATTTCTCCAACAGAGCCCTACTTTATTTGTTAAATGTATAAACCAAATTATAAATGTGACTCTGTCTCTCATATTGAAATAAAAGCTGCCAGGATTAAACTCACAGATGATTGAGGTGACTTCTGGTAGGGTTCATCAGAGACAGATGTTTAGAGGAAATTGTGGGGATGTTCAGAATGTGATGCTGCGGAATCCTATTATTATGATTGTCATTTTGTTGTGGTGAAAGATATTCCATTAGTTCCCATCTCTCCAAGAAAAAAAAATAACCCTAAAGCCCTCACTTCTGAAAGCCAGGATTCAACATTACCATCTTTCCCTTATTAAAACAAACATAATATCCAATTTTTAGTAAATCTCTTGATCAAGCATAAATAGTGAACTTGCTTGCTTAAATACATATTCTTAAGTCTCATTACTGTTGTTTAACAACTCCTGTTAAGCAACTTGTCAGACCTGGAAGCCATCTTTTGTATTGGGCCTTCATGTCTGCCATAATTAGTGCTGTGGGAAATCGGGAGGGGAGATTGTATGAAGCATCGGTGATATATAGTCATAATAACATTCCTTTCTCAGAAAGTCAAGGCCGTCTTGCCCGCACTTGGGCTAGACTTGGGAGGCATCTCCAGTTGGGATGGAGCTTTGATTGGACCATGTGACAGACATGTGGGTGCTGGGCAGAGACTTGAACTTTTTTTTGGATGGGGAAAACCTGGAAACTTTCAGTTTCGGGTTTTCCCAGATGTGCCAATATGACATCTCTAATGAAATGGAACTTTGAGGAAACTTAAGCCTCGAAGTTTTCTTTCATTGGGATTAAGTTAAGTTGGAATTGTGTCATTTCATACTTAACTGTTCAGATCTAATTATCCTGCCTGACTCTCTGGAGGATTTTCCATCAGTCTACTTTTAGAGTCAAACTATATCTCCTCCTCACCTTATTTTCACCCCAAAGTTATGTAAAATAGACACAAACCTCTTCTAAGAAGAGGAGCTGCTGTGTCTCAGAAACAGTGTCAATCTTAGAGGAACTTTCCTTTAATCTGGAGCTTCTTGGCATTGTTGTCTTCCCCTGGTTCTTCACGGGTCTCCAAACCAGTGGTGGGATTCAAATAATTTAACAACCGGTTCTCTGCCTTAATGATTTCTTCCAAAAACCAGTTCACCAAACTGCTCAGAAAGCTAACAACCGGTTCTCCCAAAGTGGTGCGAACTGGCTGAATCCCACCACTGCTCCAACCATCCTACTCTCATTGCTTAGTGGCACTTACTTGCTCTTCCGTGTCTTCTGCTAATCTGCCTCTAATAGTCTATGGGTTTCTTCAGATATTTCCCATTGCTTCACAATCAAAATAGGTGGCATACATTTTATCCTTATTATAGCCATTTCATTGGCTAAGGGGGTCATTGCTCCATTGTTTTAAATGTGGTGGAAAATTTCCCATGGCCTTAACAAAACTTAAATTTGATTGACCACAAAACTCAGACAATTGCTAAAAGAGCAGTAAAGAGATACAGAAGACTGATGTTTTGCAGCAGACAAATTACCAGTTGTCTCATTTTTGCAGTCCAAGTATGGTAGCTCTAATTTAGCTATATACTGTATGCTCATCCCACCTTAAACACTGTTTCTTTATTGTCTGCTGAACTGTATCTGGCATGCTAAATCAAATATCAACTCTATCAACTCAAGTCACAGAACAACACAGCACAGTAATGGAGACTTCACGATGCCAAATATATTGGAATGGAGACTTTTTTTGAAAAATGGATTATATAATATAAAGAAAGCAAATGCAATACAATAGATGGACAGTTTTAATAAAGAACCTTCATTTTGTTGTAGAACACAAAAGTGCATCAATGAGTTTGGTGCTAAGAATGAGTTTGGCAATTTTTCCCCATTGGTATAACATCACGTGAAATATTACAGTTCTGCAATAACTTTGAAATGTGCAGTTTAGGTTTCAATGAGATATTTTGAAAGCCAATTTTTCTGGCAAAACTAGAAATCTTGTTGGCAAATGAAGTGCAAGATCTCAGGGGCAAAGAACAGATATTAGAATTTCCATTTCATATGAGATTTTCTCAATACAATCCTACAATGATATGAGTTTTTCCTGGAAGAATGTGTCATAAAAATATTAGATGCTTGATACCTAAATTCAAAATATGCTAGAAATCTGAGGTGATTTTATTGTGAGTCCAGTTCCATGGTAAGAAGATGTAATTAAATTTGTTTAAATTCTAGTACACAGGCTAACATTAGTAACTGAGAATGCTTATAAATCTTTTTTTTTAAAGGTCTGACTGTTCCAGTGATAAAGCACGACCAAACTGAAGGAGAAGTGACCATGATGCCTGCAAAATGATAGTGCTGTCAGAAATGACACACCTAGGTTGGAAAACCTTAATTAAGAAGGTAGCACTTTGTACTACTTTGTCAGAAATCAATTGGCATCGCTCGTCTGTTGCTTTTGCTTCTCTAAGGTGGCAAGACTTATATTTATGTTTCCATTCTATGGAATGGAGTACATAATTAGATACCAAAAAAACCATCCTCTGCAGATGTAATGATCTAGTTAAGTCACCAATTTTGTTGCAGCCAATCGTTTGCTAACTTCAAGAATAGCACTCCTATCAACAATTGAATCATTCAAAAGCTATCTAGTCTGCTGGGGGAAAAATGCTGTTCCAATGATATCAGAGAGATCAGATAATTACTGGCGTGTCCTGGTGTGTCCTCCCCTAGTCTCAAAAACTTTGGCATTTGATTGTTAAAAATAGCATTGGACATTCTCAAAGTGCCTTTTCATATAGGAATCATAAAGATGTACTTGGGATGATCCTGAAAGTAAGAAATCAGAGACTGGCAGGTGAAAGTGATATGTTATGTACTGTGTTATGCGCAGGCACTGAAAGGACAGAATTGACGTGGGACATCCTGCACTGAAGCAAGGGTTGTGTGAATGAGTCATCTTTAATGGAACAACCTTTTTTCAGCATTCTGTCTGCAGCATCCCAAGGTTCGATGAAATTGCAAAGGAGATACCAAGAGATAATCTCTCTCTTGGGTTTATTCCAGTCCAAAAAGACTGCAGAGCAGGGGAGGAGGAAGAAATGCCATCATTTATGCCAAAGTAAAGTGCATCAGGAAATAACCGGCAGGAAGTATTATGTCCTATGAATGAGATAGGAAAAATAAGCCTCTTTGGCATGGAAAGAAAACTTTCAAACACTGGGAAGCAGAAATTTTTAGCACAGTACTTTGTTTCATATTCCCTTGAAGACACCTATTTTGAGGCAGCTGTCTTTTGGGAGTGTCCGTGTTGCTGTTTGTTTATTGGTTTCAGATTTTTATTTTCTTTTGTTTTTAAACCTGGTTGTTGTGTAAATCCTTAAGAATTAGGAATTTTTCTTTTAATTTTTTTTTCTTTAGATAAAGGAAGCTAGAAACGTCTTATTTTAAATTTGATTTTCTCAGAATTCAATATAGAGGGAGGGAGGGAGGGAGGGAGGGAGGGAGGGAGGAAGATTTCTGATGTTCCCTACCAGCTTCCCGCAAAAATACTCAGTAGCGAGTAGGAAATCAGAAGTTGCTCTTGCTTCCACTGTTTTTTTGCCCACCCATGGTCAGTCTGTTTATGTCAGGAAATACCCCTGAAACAATAATCCAGTGAAACATAGGTTGTCTAGTAGTCATTAAAAAGGATTCTCTGACAAGATTCAGGTGAGTTTCATTTTTCATGGATCATTTTTAAAGAAGTAGAAGGGGGGTAAAGGAGGGTTTTTTCCCGCTGATGCTTTTCTGTAAAGTAATCCATTGACAAGTATAAGAAATTCCTAATTGATATGAACAAAACATCCATTGTTCATAATTAAACAGGAGTCTACATTGGCAACCTCCAAACATGTTATGTTTGAAATTTTATTTTTAATAGTACAGTGTGTCTCTCATCAATAGAGATGGTTAGTGGAATATACTTGAGAGAAAAGCATTAAAAAACCAATCCCCATTAATTCAATATCTGTTTCCTATTGCAGCCCTGTACATGAGAAGAAGTTCTACTGAAGTCAATTCTGAGTAATTATACTTAAAATGGCATATTTCTCTCTCAGTCTTGACTTATTCTCCACTCAGAAGAAAGCAGAACAACTGAACTTACAGTTTTTTTAAAAAAAATACCTCTTTACATCTTGTCACAATGAATTATCAGGAATCAAAAGGGCAAGTGATGTCTTGCAGCATCAACCACAGAAAAAATGTTTTGTAGAAGATTAAGAATAATAATAAAGAATTTGATGTACCAGTCACCGGTTTTCTTCCTGTGGAAATTCGAGATACTGGTCATTACCTATAATACTCTACATGGCATAGAGCCTGGTTACTTGTGGGAATGCCAATGCCTGTCTCACCCCAACCAGTTTGATTTGACAGGTTTGGTGTGCTCTAGGTTCCTTCAATTAAACAATGTCAGCTGGGATCTCAGAAATGTGTCTTCTCTGTAGTACCATCTGCCATCTGGAATGAGGTTCTCCACAAGATCTCGGTGGGCCCTACTCTCCTGTTATTTATAACAGCATGAAGACCTAACTCATCATTTCAGCCTTTGGCAAGGGGGAGTGAGGCCTGTCAATTTTCTGTATTTTATCTTGTATTAATTTTAGTGTAATTTCATGTTTTGAGCTGCCTATAGTCATCGAGAGTAAAGAGGCATAAAGTTAAAATTATTATTAAATACACAACAATGTGAAGTCACAATTGCCAGTTCTTTAGCTGATATTAGCCTTCATACTCATTAGGCTCTTCCCAAGGACCTTGGATGTCATATTGTATTGGTATAGCATATGTGTAGATCCAAATACTGTGGCCTTTTCTATTGACAGATGGAAGTTTTGTCAATGCACAGATTTTCAGCACACAAGATTAGTGTGCTGATATGTACTGGAACCATCACAGACATAATCTTTCCATTTCAATTTTCAGATCTTGATACTTTGTGATTGTCTCTGTTCTATTCTTAGAACAATGCGGGCAAGAATGAAGGTGAGGCAGGTTAACAGTTAACAGCTTGTTTATCTGCTAACAATAACATCTAACAGTGATTCGCTCGATGTGCTAACGAACAGGGTGAGCAAGTGGCTTTCTCAGAGCTGACAGCTCTTTTATACCAGAGCTGTCAGCGCCTCAGCCAATCAGAGGACTCCAATTTCCCGCCAGTCGGTTCCCAGCTGATGGACCCATCAGCTGTGCGTCTTTGTCACATGTTCGCTGGCCGGACGTAACAGTCTCCAATTCTTTGTTTTCTATTTCACTACCTCTTGATATTGTCACATCAAGTATTCACACTTTCTTCTTTTCAACTATAAACAAATCTGATGGGTTCTGATCCAAGGCTTTATCAGGTTGTATTCAGAAATTCCACAATATTTTAACCTCATTTTTACTGCTTTTTCAGTTCTATCTTCCTACCATTTTCTTCATTACTGGCATAGGATAATTTTTGCAGGTGTTCCAGTGAAACTGTGATGACCCGGCACAGAGGCAACACAGTCAGCTGACAGTTCAAACGCTCCCATGTTTCTGGCAAGTCTCAATGCAAAGTGATAACACATACCTCCAGCAGCCTCTAGCTGCAAATAGTCCAGCACAATACGGTGAGCACAATGGCTGCAAACAAGAAATCCAGCAGGGCAAGGGAATAAGTCAATTAGTCCAGGAGGCAATGGAACAAAGCAAGAAATCCAGGAAATGTCCAATGTCAGCAACAGCACACAACACTCTATGAATTTAGTGTTTGTTCCCAACAAATGCCCCTCTACACAGTGTCTCCTTAAGTCTCAGTCCCCAGGTAAGCCTTGTGAAGAGGGGCAGGACATTCTCCTTTCGAGTCATTGCGTCAGTCTGCGCTGTTCTTGCCTTCTCTCCACTTTCCGTGCTCGAGGATCAGGAGGGGGTGGTCATTGCTCATCGCCTGAGTTCTGTCTCCCATGCTCACTGCTTAGCTCTCTTGGTCATCCTGCCCCCCTTCCTCTCTGCTTACAAGCCATCCCAATCCTGAAAGGCCCTGGTCTGACTCAGCATGTTCCTCCCCACATTCCTCCAAAGCCAACGAAGCTGCCCCCTCGATTTCCCTCAGCTCCAGTTCTGGCTCATCTTCCTCCACAGATTCAGGCTCTGACAGGGGCATGACAAAATCATTTTGGTGACTGTGTTATTTTTTTGTTTATAATTGTGAAAATTTTTTGCAAGAGCCGAGTATATGTTCTATTGTTTCTGCTGTCACTTTACACACTCTGTACTTTGATGATTTTTCAGTTCTGGCCTCTGACATCCTAGGTTCTTGGGAAAAACTTGAAGCATATGAAGGCCAACACCAGCCAAACAACAGACAGCAACAACAGACATATAATAATAATTTCAGTTCCTTAGTTATAATTAAAGAATGTTTGAGAATCAGCAATAAATACAACTACAATAGTCAGATATATTTTTTTGGAAAAACTTGCAATATCCACATATGGATACAAATCAGAACAATAAACAAATTGCTTCAGATATTTTTTAGCTTTGGAATTGGCTCAGCCATCTCACTGCTAGAGATGGTTTTCTATGACTGATAAATATCCTTCAGGATTATTTCAGGAAGTTTGGCTTTGCTTTCCTGGCCAGCTATGTCATTTAAAAATATTACCTAGCAGGAGACCATTTTAATAACTCTCCAAAAATGAAAGAGTGTATGGTTCAAGTACCAAACTACATGATTTATTATAGTAGCTAAATGTGTTTGACACAGTTTTCCATTAGTCTCAGCTACAGATAGACCATGGAAGCAAGTTCAGAAGTACACAGTTGCTTTCTCAGTGAGGCTGAGGTGGCATGAGGTCCCAAAATTGGACTTCTGATGCCTTTTCTTCCCTTAAATTGAACATTGATTGAGCCAAGTGAAACAGTTACGGAAACCTTTTTATTTTATAATAAAAAGAAGCAGCAATAAAAGCAGTCACTTTTTCTGCTCCTCTCATGGCTTCGAATAGCACCTTTAGGAACAGATAAAGAAAAGAGAGAGGTGGCATGGTAGAAGGAAGAAGAAACAAAGGAGTGATAAGAGGAGTGAAAGAGTTCTAAGAATTATAACATTACAGTACAACTCATTGCTAAAGAGACTCAGTATCCTCTTCACAGAGAATACTCTGGAGCAGTGGTAGAATTCAATTTTTTTTACTGTGGGTGTGGCCTGGTGGGCGTGGTGTGGCCTGGTGGGCGTGGCCTGGTGGGCATGGCAGGGGAAGGATACTGCAAAATCTCCATTCCCACCCCACTCCAGGGGAACGATACTGCAAAATCTCTAATCCCTTCCCACATGGGGCTACCAGAGGTGATATTTGCCAGTTCTCTGAACTAGTCAAAATTTCCACTACCAGTGCTCCAGAACCTGTCAGAAGCTGCTGAATAGCATCTCTGCTCTGGACTGTTAATTTTGTGGTAATTTCCATATATTTTAATCACCAACTTTATTATTATTTAGGAAGGAACATATTGGAAAAACACAAATATATCTAAGTCCTTATGGCAACCTTTAACCAACCTCCCGGTGGCAGCCCCTAGCCAAAAAGGTTCCTGGAGAGTGACAATTAGCCTGTCCATATTCCTGAGAGATTGTGGATGAAAACTTTCTTACACATAGTCCTGAAGTTACAACCACAAGAGAACCATGAAAAATTAATATGGGGATGAAAGGATTTCTGGAGAAGATAGGGAGGAGAGAGGATGAGTCTGTCAATATTGATTGAAGAGAAGAACTCACTATACTTCACAATTCGTTTTGAGTATTTTTTTTTCTTTCTTTTCTCTCTCTTTCTTTACATTTGTCTTTCACTTTAAGAATATTAAACTGATGATAAAATCCCTAACCTACTAGACTCAAGTATCTTGCTAACACACTTGTTATTTTACAGCACTGGTACTTTTAATGGAATTTTATTAGTGGAAAGCTAAAAATCTTCCATTGATGAACTAAAACGAGAGCTGGTTCTCTTTGTAACATAATATTGACAAATATTCTCCACCTATTACCATGCACCGCTGGCTTCAAGAATCAGCAATAGGGAGTAATAATTTGCATTTTTATGAACTTCATTCTGTGAGCAAATCCTATGATGAGCCACTTTAGTTGTATGATATCTGAATCATTATCTGTATATAAAAGCTTGTGAAAAGCATAATTGAAAATGGAGGAGAGAGAGAGAGAGAACTTTTTTTTAAAAAAAACAGTTATTACCTGGAGCTGGGAATAATGACAATTGGCTCGTGTGCTCAGCTGTATGCTTTCTCAGTAAACAATCTCCCAAAGTGATGCCATTTAATCTGGTAATTGGATTTACCCAGGCAGATCTGCAAATCTTTCCATCTCTTGATCAAGATAAAAATTCTGGGATATTCCTTTTAACCATTTGGTTCTCATTCTAGACTTTCAAATTGATCTCTTTTTGATCCCTGACCAGTTTGTTCTTTCATCTTGATTCCTGGTTGGCTGTGATACCATCTCTTGATTTGAATTTGGAATTTGAAAAACGTTCCATGCCCAGAATGAAACATTCCAAAGAAGTCCAGAATATTCTAGTATTCCTTTGGAGACCAGTTCATTCCAGCCATTCCAGTATATTAGGGACTGTCTTTAACATCAATGGAACAACATTCATTTATAGTTCGATTACACATTTTGAAAATGTAGAAACTTTGGAGAGAAGTGTGTTATGAACATACTTGTTTTAATAATATAATAATACATTTATTTATTTTATTTATTTATTTATTTATTTTTCAAATTTTTATACCGCCCTTCTCCGAAGACTCAGGGTGGTGTACAACAAAATAAAACACCAATAATGAAAAAAAATTAAAATACAATATCCAGTTAAAAATCTAATTCAATAGCTGTATGTTAAAAATATTAAATAAAAAATCACAAAATTACAAAATAGATTAAGACCCCATTAAAAGCCCACTAAACCCACAATGTTAAAATTAATCAATCAATTAGGCCAGCCCCGCTTGGTGAAAAAAGAAGGTCCTGAGCTCGCGCTTAAAGGTCCGAAGATCAGGGAGAAGACGCAGTCCCACAGGCAGATCGTTCCACAGGGCCAGAGCCCCCACAGAGAACGTTCTTCCCCTGGGGGTCGCCAGCCAACATTGGTTGGGCGATGGTACCCTGAGGAGGCCCTCCCTGTGAGAGCGCACCGGACACACTGGACAATGGGAGGTACCTGGCGGCAGCAGGTGGTCCCGTAGGTATAATTGTTTTGCCCTCCTGGAATGTTGTTTTGCCCTCCTGGAATGTTATTCTAATGGAAAATATTTCTTGAATTGCTGCATGAGTGACTTTATGTTAGCCTCCTTTGATTTCAACTACTTTTTAATGATTGCAACTGTCATAATATTGTCTACTAAATTGTCTCATGCATTTTTTCACTAGCAGCAACATTCACATGCAAATAGATTAAACTGCACTGCTATGTTAATTTCTTCCACTATATAATTTTTAACAAAAGAGTTCATAACCAGGGGATGCCATCTACATTCCTGAACGATGTCTTATTTATTTCATGAGTCTGTGCAATATGAAACAATTCCCTTCTTTTTCATAAAAAAATTCTCAATCGGTGAAAACTTGGATTGGAAAAATCGGATTTGAAGTTCCGATGATCATCAACCCTCCAGTCACATGATCAAGGTTTGAGTGCTAGGCAACCAGACAGCATTTATGACTGTTTGCAATATCCCAGTCACATGACCACATTTTACAATGGTTTTGCTAAAAAACAGCATTTACTTCCAATTTTCAGCAAAATCGCACCCATAGTGAATTTGGTTTGCTTAATGATCATGACAGTCACTTTATGACTTTATGACCATGGTATTTGCGTAACTATTGCCATAAAAAAGATTGTGAAATCAGATCACTCACATGACTGACCTGTTTTATGACTGTCATGGCTTAATGGGCACACTTCATTAAGGCTGTAAGTCGAGGACTACTGCAAACAGTTTTTCTGTCAAATATGAGGAAAACTTTTAGAGAATCCAATTTGATTGGTTTCTGGGACCAGAGGTTTAGTCTTCCGAGCTTTTCGACTCATGCTAGAGCCCATCCTCAGGGAACCTCTCTCTAGTGCATTATGTTAAAAATTCCCTGAGAATGGGTTCCAGCATGAGCCCAAAAACTTGGAAGACTAAATCTCTGGTCCCAGGAACAGACCCAGATTGGATCCTGCAACATTATCTTGGGACACATATATTTGCCTTCATTCGTGAAAACTTCTGGAAGCCATACTTGCAAGCTTTAGCTCAAACTTTAGCTTAGAGTTATAAGTGGTGGCTCAGGCTGTAAGATAGCCTGTTATTAAAACACAGCAGCCCAAGGTTGACTCCCACCAGGCCCAAGGTTGACTCAGCCTTCCATCTTTTATAAGGTAGGTAAAATGAGGACCCAGATTGTTGGGGGGGCAATAAGTTGACTTTGTAAATATACAAATAGAATGAGATTATTGCCTTACACACTGTAAGCCGCCCTGAGTCTTCGGAGAAGGGCACGATATAAATGTAAATAAAATAAAATAATTGATTGATATGGCCGATTACATATCAACATTTCCTATATAAGTCTAAAAGTATGTCAAATACAGCAATCCTACTGAAAACAATCAAAGTCTGCACAGTAAATGGTTTTAGACTTGTTGCGTGCATCCCAACAGCTTAATACACAAATTGGTACCATCTGTGACACACGTCACAGATTCCAGTCTGAGAAGTGGTTAAGTATGTGATAGCTGTCAACTCAAATTTGGGCATGTATTCAAATGCATGCATCAAAATTCAGTTTGCTGTTATGAAATGGCAGATTTCATTCTACTTTAACTTTTAAAATTCTTGCTTGCTTGAGTTTACTCACTTGGTTGGGTTTCCTTTCACATTTTCCCTCCCCCTTGATTTGCATCTCTTCCTTTTTCTCTCATTTCCAGATGTCATTCTGGGTCATTTGTACATGATTCAAATAACTAGAAAACTAGCACCTGAGTGCTACTGCTTAAATGCAGTCAGATTAGCACCAGGTAGCAGCTGGTAATTTTCTACAAGGAAATTGTTCTGCTAAATAACAATAAAAATAGTGGATCCACCTTCCCTAATTTGTGTTCATGGATATGTGTTTGTGTAAGTGTAAAGAAATGGCCCACCTGTTTCTAAAGGTTGTTTTTAAAAAACAAAAACAAAACTTTTGCCTCTTTTGGAATCCAAACATTTGTTGCAAGGAGGTTTTATCCTTCTGCTCTCTTGCTTAATTTAAACTTGTAGAGCTCCTTGCGATTATTTCAATTCTCCGCTAATTTGCCAGAAACAAAAATAGGTTAGAACATGCAGTGCAGTTACTTGAAAGAGCATGTTGTGTTTCCTGTACAATGGAGAGGGAGGTTGGTGGATTTCTATTCCAAGCCTTTTAGGATCTGGTAATCACACAGAAACAAGTGATCTCTGGCTCTTTTGATGTTTCTGCCCATATAGATTTCTAGGTATCTTTCCTCAACTTTGTGCCTTCAGATAGTCATGCCAGAAGTGGGGAGAATGAGAGTCACAGTCCAAAGTGTTATTGTTTTTGGGGGGCTGGTAGTGAGAGTAATCAGTTTGACAAAGACAGGTGCAGGCAAAGAGCTTAAGTGACATAGCCTCTGCTAAAACCTCCACCTCTTTTAGATCAACAGAGGGAACCTATTATTACTAGTTACAATTACAATACTATCCAATTATAACGCCACCATTTTTAAATTATTGTTCAGGCTGGTTGGAGCTCCTAGGAACAGCAAATTCAAATATTTTCCATCTCGCTTCTAGATTGATTGTCTGTGGTTGAATAACTGGAGATGCAATGCGTGCCTCCACCCTGTTCATGGAAAGCATGATCCTATGCCTATGCAACCTGGCCATTGTGCTTGGCCTATGAACCATATTTACACTGGAGACCATTAATGGAGAAAAGTAAATGCAAAGTGTATGTCATGTCAGAGTATAAGACAAATAGTGCTGGATCAGACCAAAGACCAATTTAGTTTTAGTCCAGATTTTGTTCCCAAAGGGCCAATCAAATTTCTAATAAGCCCACAAGCAAGACATGAGCAAAGTATCCCCCCACTCCACTGGTCTTGCTCATATATTTTAATAAGAATTGCCAGACCTAAGGCCTACTACTTATTGGCACTAGACACATAGATCCCATTCTCAGAGAGAAGTCCAGATGATATACTGAGGGGAGGGGGAGGGGAGAAGAGACACCCATTTTCGCTTTAAATTTCACAAGTACTTGATAATTCAGTATTTTATAGGAGTTTTAAAGCTTAACTTTGCTTCTGTGGATTTAGAAAACTATAATTTCTCTTTATCACCAATCAATATTCCAACTATGAAATAGCAATAGCACTTAGATTTACAGTATATGCTGCCCCATAGAGCTTTACCACACTCTCTAAGTGCCTTACAGTCAGTATATTGCTTCCGACAATCTGGGTCCTCATTTTACTGACCTCAGAAGGAGGGAGGCTGAGTCAACCTTGAGCCGCTCAGCATCAAACTCCTGGAGTGAGCAGTGAGTTAGCCTGCAGTACTGCATTCTAACCACTGCACCACCAGGACTTTTTATCAGTTCTCATAAATCAGTTGCAGGTTTCTCTGGATCTGATTAAATAAATTTTCAGTCCTGCACAATAATGTTTTGTATGCTGTTTGAAGATATAGCATTTGTCACAGTACTTGACTGATTGATTTCTGCTTCCATCCATTCATATCATCTGTGATAAATTTGACTAAAATAGTAACTTGATTGATTTATATACAAGATAGTGAATTAGTGATGAAGCAGTAAACCTTTTTAAACATTTAGATTGTAAATGAAAATATAAGTACTTGCCAAGGTGTGTCCTTTTCAAAATTATGACATTTTCCAACTTTCTAGCTGCATTTCAATTCTTTAGTCATCACAGAATGTTTATTTCTCTGTAATTGTCAAATGTCATGGCAGTGCTTTGCAGTTAATCATAGTCATCTTATTCTGCCTGTGCCTTGATTTGGCAGAAGACTCTCTAACATGATTTAGCAAGATTTAGGAAGATTTAAAGCTGTAGACAAGAATGAAACTTTAAAAGACCTATAGTTGATTATTCATTGTTGTGCAATCCAGTCAGAAGTTCCCTGTCTCCTAAAATTTACACCCTAAATTACTTTCTCCCATCTTTCTCAGCTAAGGGTAGTTGGCCAATCTCTTGATAGCAATGGAGGGCAATTGAGGTTTGTGGACACAATGAATCTATTAAGGCTGGGAATATCCAGTACCTGTCCTGCCAGCCTCAGTCCTTACACCAGAGGTGGGATTCAGTCGGTTCTGTCTGGAACGCACAAACCAGTAGCAGAGATTGCGGGAGGCTCCGCTCACCCATCCAGACATAATGTGTGACTACTGCACATGTGCAGAAGGACTGCTCATGCGCTCGCGCTCACATTTGCAAACCGATAGGGAAGGTAAGTGAATCCCACCTCTGCCTCACACCAATTCTTTTAATTTACTTTTCAGCATGAGCAAGGGCCTTTCTCACCCTTGGGGAGTAGTATTACTGAATTAGAGATATTGATGAGCACAATTACAACTTTCAGTTGTTGGTCTCTCTTTTCTGGTACAATAGGCAAATTTCTGGTAGGCTGGCAAAGAGTTTTTTTAGAAAAGCTTTTTTTAAAAAAATCAATATATCATCTGTTGTATTTAGATTATCTGAGATATTGAGGATACATATAGAGAACCATTGTATAAGAAGGATCTGCTAAATTCAAAGAATTTCCAGTTTGTTTGTTTGTTTGTTTTTGTTTACTTTCACTTAATGAATAAGCTCCAATGTGCCATGCTGGGCCTCTGTGGCTCAGACTGGTAAGACAGTCTGTTATTAACAGCAGCTGCTTGCAATTACTGCAGGTTCAAGCCCCACCAGGCCCAAGGTTGACTCAGCCTTCCATCCTTTATAAGGTAGGTAAAATGAGGACCCAGATTGTTGGGGGCAGTAAGTTGACTTTGTATATAATATACAAATGGATGAAGACTATTGCTTGACATAGTGTAAGCCGCCCTGAGTCTTCGGAGAAGGGCGGGATATAAATGCAAATAAAATAAAATAAAATAAAAAAATAAAAAAATGCTTCCTTAGCTCCAGCAAAATATTCTGAAGAACTTTAAGCAGGCTCTTGCTTCTTTCTTTCCAAGCATAAGAGAGACAATTTTATCAGAGGCTCGCTTGGCAGTCAGTGAGGGGCAGCTGTTTTTAGCATGTTCCCACTTCCCTCAAAAATCCTGGAAAGAACAAAATAAAGAGCTTTGTCATCCTCTTCTAGTTTCTGAAGAGATACTAAAATTCTGGGCCTGCTGCTAATGTTGAAAAAGAAGGTTAGTTTCAGTAATATTTCCTTGTAATTGTAATCAAACTATCAATTAGTAAGGTATTATAGTAAGACACCTGGACTAGATACACAACACTACCTTGGCCATATGCATGGATGTATGACCTATTTCTGGTGCTAATTCTTTTTCTTTCATATGAGAATGGCACCACAGTTTTAAATTCCTATTTAGCAGGCAATATTTCTGTGTTGTTTGTTCTGTCCACGCTACCAGTAGCTTAAAGATGCTAGAGAAAGTGTGTGCTCTGGAGGTTTGAGTCCTAGTACCCCATGATGGGGAAGTTCCCATCATTTACTTTGGCTGCTGCTAATCTAGCAGTTCGAAAGTATGCTACATGCAAGTAGATAAATAGGTACCACTTTGGTGGGACTTTGTGCAGCAATATGAACCCAACTGGTTCCAGACTTGCCCAAATGCAACATCCAAACTCAAGGGGATACCAGTGGAGGAAAAAAATGGATGAAGCTGCAGAATGCCCTTAGACATTCTGGGTATGGAGCTAGTTCGCCTCCTGTGGTGCATTTCTGGATAGCATATGAACACGAACCAAACAGACTAGCAATCTTAGGCAGCTAAGCAACTACTCTGTATTAATACTATAGTCTCTTGGCTAATGTACCATTACCATTTACTAAATAAACCCACATTACTACTGTTTGATTCTCTGCCCTACCCACTGTAACAACTTTATGGCAATTCTGTTAGGCATACTCAGAAAGGAAACTCATGTACAACAAAATTGCAGAGGAAAGGCCATGACTATTTTTACTCTTTTTCACTGAAGCAGTTTACATTTGCACACGTTCTGAATTCTAACACTTGTAACCATAGCTTACCTTCTCTTCAGGGATCTTCACTGTATTCATCTTGGGGTAGAATAAGCAGGCTCAGATTGGTACTGATATTGGGGAAAGACTCTATCCTTTATTTGTCTATATTTATTTATAAATATTTGCAGACTCCTCACATCCTGGACATAAACTGTTTCAACTCCTACCC
The DNA here is from genome assembly GCF_028640845.1 of Ahaetulla prasina. Taxonomy (NCBI): domain Eukaryota; kingdom Metazoa; phylum Chordata; class Lepidosauria; order Squamata; family Colubridae; genus Ahaetulla; species Ahaetulla prasina. Next base: position 125,791,626 of record NC_080540.1, read on the forward strand.
TCAAAGTGACGCTATAGAGCACTGCACCCCAGAACAACAACTAGATACAAGAACAGTTTTTTCCCAAATGGCATCACCCTGCTAAACAAATAATTCAATCAACACTGTCAAACTAAATCTGCACTACTATTAATCTTCTCATCTTCTCATCATTCCCATCCCCCATCTCCTTCCACTTATGACTATATGACTATAACTTTGTTGCTTGTATCCTTACAATTTCTTTTGATATTGTTTTCTGATTGCTTATTTGTACCATCAGAATATAATTGTTATGGGTTTGATGCCTTAATTATCTCTTTTGCTGATGTTATCAAATGTCAGAAATGAGGTATGCTTTCTCAAGATATTTTTTAATCCTTGAACAGAAACCATTCCTGAATATAATTTGGCCTCTAGTATCAATTTCTAATGACATTTTTTTAGAGATTATGCATATATGAGACTTAGCAAATTAAATGCTGTTGCTTCTGTCATAAGCATAGGCATTATTCAGGGAATTCTCATCTTTTATCTTTCAAAAGTCACTTTTTAAACTTGGTGGCGTTAAGGTAATATAACGGAGAGGGACCTAAGAAACAAATGGTGAATTTGGTGAAAAAAAAGCTCCTGTATCAGCCATTTCTTACTTTGCTCATCCCGTCTCCATGATCATACCATAAAATCAGATTGTAAGCATTGTAAGGTAGAATGCAGTATTCCGTTTCAGTAGATATACAATCTAAGTTTCTCTGACTAAAAAACGTCTCTTAAGGATTGTGCCCCACAACTCTCAATATAGTAGAAAGTTCATTTCTATTGTTTGCCATGCACCAGTGAAATCAGGAAATCCAGGCAGTTCAAATGTGTATAAAGATTTATTGTAAGCTTCAGTTCTCTACAAGAATCTGAACTACTAACGATCAAGGGAAATTAGCAGGGGTTAAAAATAGAAAGGAATTCAAGGTGGTCTGGACTTAGATCTCTTGTGGGCACACAGCAACTCATGACTGATGATGCATTTGAATACACACACACACACACACACACACGATCTGCTCCTACCTGTTTCATATTTTCACTTGCTACTTATGGGACCGCCTGCTGTTACCTTACGCCTCCCACTGACCCGTACGCTCACACAGAGAGGGTCTTCTTAGGGTGCCATCCGCCAAGCAATGTCGGCTGGCGGCCCCCAGGGGAAGGGCCTTCTCTGTTGGAGCACCTACCCTCTGGAACGAACTTCCCCCTGGTTTGCGTCAATTACTTGACCTTCGGACCTTTCACCGTGAATTGAAAACGTACTTGTTTATCCAAGCGGGACTGGCTTAATTTTTTAAATTTTTTAAATTTTTCGAATTTTAATAATTTTAATTGGGGTATTTTATTTATGGGTCAAATTTGACAGTATTAATTTTCGGCCATTATAGAATAGGTTATTTTAACTGTGGTTTTAATTTGTATATTGTATTGTTTTAATTTGGCTGTACACCACCCTGAGTCCTTCGGGAGAAGGGCGGTATAAAAATCTAAATAATAAATAAATAAATAATAAATGGAGATTCTTTTGGAATATTTCATTATTAGAAAGCAGCCTTTCCCCCTGTGATATTGGCAAGTTTAGGTCCATGGGTTAATATTTAATCCTGTTAGCCTGGCATCCATTAAGCGTTTGTCAAAAGATTAGATGTATTTCAATGAAAGCAGGATTTAAAAGAAGGTATTTCTTTTACGAACATAAAAGCAATTATCAGGTTGTCCCAAAGGTGCCTTCTGAGTTGGTCAACTTCAGCCTGTATTCCAAATGGAGAACTGAGATGAATTGTCAAGTATTTTGGCAGAACCTAGCAGAGAAGTGTAAAACAGAGGAATATTAAGGATTATGGCCATTCACATTCAAGAAATTAAAACCCAAGAAAGTAAATGAAGCCTGGAAAAGATTATTCTTGCTATTTGATAAATAACCAGTTGAATAAAGTGAGAAAATTCACATCAGTGCCTCCCATTTATTAAAGGAGACTTAACATTTTCCAAATTCCCACATGAGCCTGGAAAACATATATATCAAGAGTATATATATATATCAAGGGTGAAATGCTCCTGGATCGGACGGGATCGTGCGATCTGGTAGTGATGGCGGCTGCTAGTTCGGAGGACCGGTAGCAAAAATCCCTGGCCCCTCTGCTGAGCCCGACCATCAGCAGAGGGTTTTTTTTTACTTTTAAAAGAAGGTTTTTCTTCAGCCGAAACCTGCCTTTAAAAGTAAAAAAAAAAAGCCTTTGAGGATCACGCCCCTCAGCTGAGATCAGCAGCCTTTAAACTTAAAAATAAAATAAAATTAAAGGCTACTCTGGGGATCTCACCTGAGTTCCTCATCAGCAGAATCTTAAAAAACTCCTTTTAAAAGAGTCTAAGCCACTTACCTGATTACTGATCGACATAATAATAATAATAATAATAATAATAATAATAATAATAATAATAACAACAACAACAACAACAACAACAACAACAACAACAACAATAATAATAATAATAATAATATTTTAATTTGTATACTGCCCTTCTCCCGAAGGACTCAGGGCGTTGAACAGCCAAATAAAATACAAACAGAAACATACACAATATTAAAAACAACCCTTAAGAAACTTATTTCAATTAGCCAAAAAATTTAAAATAACATTTCACCTTATAAAATTACAAAAATTTAAAACCCATTAAATTCAATTAAAATTTAAAAATCAGGCCAGTCCAGCCATACGAAATAAATAGGTTTTAAGTTTGCGGCGAAAGGTCCTAAGGTCAGGTAATTGTCAAAGCCCAAGGGGAAGCTCGTTCCACAGGGTAGGAGCCCCCACAGTGAAGGCCCTCCCCCTGGGGGCTGCCAGTCGACACTGTTTGGCTGACGGCACCCTGAGGAGTCCCTCCCTGTGGGAACGCACCGGACACTGGGAGATAGAAGACGGCAGTAGACGGTCCCGTAAGTAACCCGGTTCTAAGCCATGGAGCGCTTTAAAGGTGGTAAGCGCACCTGGAAAACAACAGGTAGCCAGTGCAGTCTGCGCAGGATAGGTGTTACGTGGGAGCTCCGAACCGCTCCCTCAATAACCCACGCAGCCGCATTCTGGACTAGCTGAAGTCTCCGAGTGCTCTTCAAGGGGAGCCCCATGTAGAGAGCATTGCAGTAGTCCAAGCGAGAGGTAACGAGAGCATGAGTGACCATGCATAGGGCATCCCGGTCCAGGAAGGGACGCAACTGGCAGATCAGGCGAACCTGATAAAAAGCTCTCCTGGAGACGGTCGTTAAATGTTCTTCAAAGGACAACCACCCATCCAGGAGAACGCCCAAGTTGCGCACCCTCTCCATCGGGGCCAACGACTCGCCCCCGACAGACAGCCGCATCTGCAGCTGACTGTATCGGGGTGCCGGCATCCACAGCCACTCCGTCTTGGAGGGATTAAGTTTGAGCCTGTTCCTCCCCATCCAGACCCGTACGGCTTCCAAACACTGGGACAGCACTTCGACAGCTTCGTTGGGGTGGCCTGGGGTGGAAAAGTACAGCTGCGTGTCATCAGCATACAGTTGGTATCTCACCCCAAAACCACTGATGATCTCACCCAGCGGCTTCAGATAGATGTTGAACAGGAGGGGTGAGAGAATCAATCCCTGCGGCACCCCACACATGAGGCACCTCGGAGTCGATCTCTGCCCCCCTGTCAACACCGTCTGCGTCCGGTCAGAGAGGTAGGAGGACAACCACCGATAAACGGTGCCTCCCACTCCCAACCCCTCCAACCGGCGCAGCAGGATACCATGGTCGATGGTATCAAAAGCCGCTGAGAGGTCTAATAGGACCAGGGCAGAGGAATAACCCTTATCCCTGGCCCTCCAGAGATCATCTACCAACGCGACCAAAGCTGTCTCCATACTGTATCCGGGCCGAAAGCCGGACTGGAACGGGTCTAGATAGACAGTTTCATCCAGGTACTGGGGTAGCTGACATGCCACCACACTCTCTACAACCTTCGCCGTGAAGCGAAGATTGGAGACTGGGCGGTAATTTCCTAAAACAGCTGGGTCATGGCTTTTCTCACAGCTGGAAAGCCCCAATTTCGCTTTTAGCACTAGACTGAACTAATCTAAACTTAGCTAATCTATTTCACCACTGAGTGATTAATGCTGTCTGGCTGAAGAATTCTGGGAATTGAAGTCCACAATAAAATAAAATAAAATAAAATAATAAAATAAAATAAAATATTTGTGCAGCTTTCTAAGATTTGGTGTGTTTCTGTAGTGTTTCACTCTAACTACACAAACACACAAAATCTCAGAAAGCTGTATATGGTATTTTGTGTGTGTGTGTGTGTGTGTGAGTTGTGTGTGTGTAAAGTGTGAAAGTTGGTTTTTGAGCTTTTTGTGGTTGTGTGAAGTGTGAAGTGCAGCTGCTTTTACACTGTGTGTGAGTCAATTGTGTTTTGTTGTGTTGTGTGTGTGTAAAGTGTGAAAGTTGGTTTTTGAGCTTTTTGTGGCTGTGTGAAGTGTGAAGTGCAGCTGCTTTTACATTGTGTGTGAGTCAGTTGTGTTGTGTTGTGTTGTGTGTGTGTAAAGTGTGAAAGTTGGTTTTTGGTACCTCTTATTGTTTTTTTATACTTTGTCTATTATTTTTATTATTTATTGTTATTGGCCACGCCCACACAGTCATCTGACCACCAAGCCATGCCCACCAATTAAGCCACGCTCACAGAACCGGTAGGGAAAATTTTTAGATTTCACCCCTGATATATATATATTTATTTATATATAGGTCTTTGGTTGTTCGGGTTTTCTCCCGTGTAAAATTGGAAGTGTCTTGGCGACGTTTCGACGAAGTCTCATTCGTCATCTTCAGGCTTCAGCTTCGTGCTTCTGGGAGCAATGTGTGATCGCAGCTGTTTCTTCCTTTTAACTGCTAGTGGGGATTTGAACTGATTGGGTGGGAGCTTGGCTGTGCTCTGATTGGATGGGGGGGGTTTTGTGCTCTGATTGGCTGGGGGTGTGTCCTGTGTTGGTGGGGGCTTGTTTGTGCTCAGTTTAGTCTGTGCTGCAGGGGATTTGAGCTGGTGAGCTGCATAGCTGTTGTTTGGCTTTGTGGTGGTGCTACATCTTCATAGTGGGTGTCAGTCTGCTGCATGTATGGATTGGAGGGGTTTGAAATGGCTAATGTTGCAGCTGCGGTCTGGCTTCTGGTCCTTGGTCGTGCTTCATGATCAGTGTGGGTTTGGGTCTGCTTTCTGGGTGGATGTGGTGGTGACATCCTGTGTGGACCTCGTGAGTGTGGGTCTGGTGTCATTCCTCGTGTTAGGGACTCGTTTGTCAATAAGGCGGGTTTCCAAATGGCTGGTAGGCAGGAGGTGTCATCTCGTTTGTTCATGCTGTGTGGGCGTTTTTCTATCTCAATGCCTTCTCTGATTATTCTGTTGTTAAAGTGTTCACTTTTGGCGATTGTTCTGGTCTTTTAAAGTCAATATCGTGTCCTGTGACTTTAAAGTGTTGGACCAGGGAAGAAGTTGGTTCCTCTTTTTGAATGAGTTCTTGTGTTCTTCAATCGTGCACTTATTCTTCTGTTGCTTTGTCAAATGTATGTGGTGGGGCAGGCGGTGCATGGGATTTCATATACTCCTTGATTTTCTAACTCAATTTTGTCTTTGGGGTTTCTTAGGATGGTGGATATTTTTCTGTTTGTGCAGAATGCTGTCTTGATGTTGTGTTTGTGGAGGATCTTGCTGATTCTGTCTGTGGTGCCTTTTATATATGGGAGGAGGGCTGTGCCGTTTTCTTGTTCTCTGTCTTGGATTTTAGTGGGGGGTTCTTTTTGGATTAGCTTGGTAATCTTATTTGTTTGGAATCCATTGGATGTTAGTACGTTAGTGAGAGTGTCTAGTTCGGGTTTTAGGTGTTGTTCATCAGCTAAGCATTTTGTTCTGGAGATGAGTGTCTTGGCTACGGAGTTGATCTGTGCTGGGTGGTGGTGTGAGAGTGCGTGCAGATAGCGGTTTGTGTGTGTTTTCTTCTGGTAGATGGTGTGTCCTAGGGAGCCATTGGGTTTTCTGTAGACTAAGACATCCAGGAAGGGAAGTTGGTTATTAACTTCTGTTTCCATGGTGAACTGTATTTTGGGGTGTAGGCTATTCATTTATTTATATCTATATATATTTATTTATATATATTTTGGGAAAGCAGACCCAAACCCACACTGATCAGGAAACACGACCAAGGACCAGAAGCCAGACCGCAGCTGCAACATTAGCCATTTCAAACCCCTCCAATCCATACATACAGCAGACTGACACCCACCATGCAGAGGTAGCACGACCACAAACACGAAGCCAAACAACAGCAATGCAGCTCACCAGCTCAAATTCCCCTGGAACTCAGACTAATCTGAGCACAACCAAGCCCCCACCCAAACAGGACACACCCCCATCCAATCAGAGCACAAAAACCCCCCATCCAATCAGAGCACAGCCAAGCTCCCACCCAATCAGTTCAAACCCCCACTAGCAGTTAAAAAGGAAGAAACAGCTGCAATCACACATTGCTCCCAGAAGCACGACGCTGAAGCCTGAAGATGACGAATGAGACTTCGTCGAAACGTCGCCAAGACACTTCCAATTTTACGCAGGAGAAAACCCGAATAACCAAAGACCTACATACGAACACCCACGAAAACCTCAGAAAACACACACACACACACACACACACACACACACACACACACACTCTTCTGGTTTAAGAAATTTAATCCCTTAAGATACTATAGCCCTTAAGGAATAGCATCTCTTTGCAGGATCGTGCAGAAGCCTGAAAAAAAGTCAGGCTCCTTTAATGCGTATCAGAGAGGTGCTGTACTCATTCAAGATATGAAGCATCTTTTTTGAATCATTTTTAAAATGTTCATAGCCTCAGCTACCAACCCAAGAATCCTTAAGGAATTGATTGTAATCACCAAAACACTATGCCCAGTCTCCCGCATGGTAACTCCAGGCAGTCAAGTAGTCTGAATGGGAAGGTTTAGAGTGTGCTTCAGTGCTTGCTTTTTGATTGAAATTAACTTCCATAACTCTCCAGGATATCTCTTTATGCCTTGCCTGAAGAAATTAAATATACTACTACTGCTTTGAACATGGTGTCTGATTCACATGTTCCAGACATTTATTTCCACTTATCCTCTCAGTTATTGCTACAGAAAAACTTAATGAGAGTAAATAACTCTTACACTGCCAGGTTGTTGTGTGTGTGTGTGCACATGTGCACTTGTAAACAGAATAACAGGGTTGGAAGGGATCTTGTAGGTCATCTAGTTCAACCCCCTACTCAAGCAGGAGATCCTATGCAATTTCTGACAAGTGGTTGTCCAATCTCTTCCTGAAAACTAACTGATAAAGCAACAACTTCTGAAGGCAAGCTATTCCATTGGTTGAATGTTCTCACTATCAGAAAATCTGTCCTTATGTCTAGGTTGAATTTAATCAGTTTCCATCCAATGCTCCTTGTCTGGCCTGTGGGTGCTTTGGAAAATAGGTTGACCCCTCTTCTCTGTGGCAGCCCCACATTTTGGAACACCGCTATCATGTCTTCCCTGGTCCTTCTCTTCATTAAACTAGCCAAGCCCAGTTCTTGCAACAAAGTTCTGGTAGCTAGAAAAGGTGAAGGATTTTATAGATACATGACATTTATCTATTGTTGTGGTAATGTAGGGTACCTTGCAACACTTGAATATGACAGTTCCTTTCAGTTCAGTTCAATTAATCCAAATATTATAAAGTGTGTGTTTGCTTCTCGGGTGTTGCTGCTGCTTGTTAGATAATGTGATTTACTGGGTCATTTTGAACTTAACTAACATTTGCCTGTGGTTTGCGGGAGTGGATTTTTGCTATGATAATATTCCCTAAAGCAATGTGTTTCACGAGAATGTCACATGCATGTTAGATATGGCTATGGAGATAATGTATTTTAGTGACACACAACCATAAAATTACTTGGGATTTTCTAATCAGCACTTTCTATACGTGATTATTACATGATTTCTGTAGTATCTAATATAGGTAAGCTGATTGACAACTCTCACAATCCCATCCCATTATCACTTTCTAAGGGCTGAATACAGTCAAAGGATAACACATCTAACAGACACCGGATTCCTCCTTCTTACTTGAATGAGTACTGAGTGGTCTTTCTCTCCCTGTGTGTATCTTCACACTTTTCTCTTCCTATTATTTATTGCTTAGCTTTGTTCAATATTAATTCCATCAGTGTATAATGGTATATATAAATCTCTTTACATGGGAAAATATTTTTATCACAGGGAAATTTTATATAAGATTAAAAACTATGGAAACATAAAATGGAAAATAAAAAATAGAAATAAGTGTGAAAGAATAAAATAAAAAGTAAAAGATAACAAGAGAGACATGGAAAGAGAGAGAGGGGGAGGGAGACAGACAGACAGACAGACACTTCCAGGCTTCTTTGGAGCACTTATAAACATAGTAATTACCCTTTCCACTCTCCCAAATTACATATCCTGGTTCCATTCTTGCCATAAATCATGAAATCATCAATTCATTTTTATCTATTTTCAGCAAAAAGCCCATAATGGCTTTCCCGCCTTTTATATGGATAATTGCTGTTACCTCCTTAATTGAACAAGTCAATTCAGCCATTTCTGTGAACTCTACCATCTTCATGATCCATTCCTCCATTAAGGGTATTTCTATATTCTTCCATCTTTCTGCATATAATAGCTTCAAGGAAATTATGTATATCTTTATTGACAAATAAGTCCCATTTTGTTCAGTGAAATTGACTTCTATTATTTATTTATTTATTATTTATTTATTCAAATAGATACATGTGTATACGTTTGCAGCTTTTCTATTTTGTTGAATAAATATTTTATTAGTTTCAGTTGATATTTAGAAGGTAAAATATATGGAGTGGTTTATTACATTTTTAATAAACGTTATTTCCTCTGTTGATGGAAACCCCAGCATAAACCTATCTAAATATCAAACTATTGCTCTGTTTGAAAAAGGACTCTTAATTGAAAAATATGGGTGGAAAATACTGTACATTTTATTCTAACCTTGCAATTCAAGGTTTCCCACTGCTGTGTATTGTTTATTGGAACTCTGTTCTTTACTGTTCGAAATGCCTTCCCATAAACCCTGCAGTTGGTTTTAATTTATTTTTCTAAAATTGAGAATAGATTTTCATGCATTTCCTAGGAGTTAAAGTAGGAACTTTTGCTAGTGAGTGAGTATAACTGAGAAGTGAGACCTTTTTTTTATTGAGAATCTTTTTTATTTTTTATTTTTTACCCCTTTTTTATTATCAAAAAGTTTTTTTATTTCCATTTTCCAACATCATATTAATGTATCTTGAGTCTCCAAAGACCTATGCAAGGGTCCTTTTTGTAGACTTTAGTTCAGCATTCAATACCATCATTCCAGACATTCTTCTAACTAAGCTAAACCAGCTACAGGTACCGGAACAGACTTGTAAGTGGATCACAAGCTTCCTAACAAACAGGAAGCAGCAGGTGAAGCTAAGCAAGATCACATCAAATACCTGTACAATTAGCACAGGCGCCCCCCAAGGCTGTGTGCTCTCCCCACTTCTCTTCTCTCTGTATACCAATGACTGCATCTCCAATGATCCATTTGTTAAGCTACTGAAGTTCGCAGATGACACAACAGTGATTGGTCTCATTCGAGACAATGACGAATCCGCATATAGACGAGAGGTTGAACGACTAGCCTTGTGGTGCAACCAAAACAATCTGGAACTGAACACACTCAAAACCGTAGAAATGGTGGTAGACTTTAGGAAAAACCCTTCCATACTTCCACCTCTCACAATACTTGACAACACAGTATCAACAGTAGAAACCTTCAAATTTCTGGGTTCTATCATATCGCAAGATCTCAAATGGACAGCTAACATCAAAACATCATTAAAAAGGACAACAAAGAATGTTCTTTCTGCGCCAACTCAGTAAGCTCAAACTGCCCAAGGAGCTGCTGATCCAATTCTACAGAGGAATTATTGAGTCTGTCATTTGCACCTCTATAACTGTCTGGTTCGGTTCTGCAACCCAACAAGAAAAACACAGACTTCAGAGGATAATTAGAACTGCAGAAAAATAATTGCTACCAACTTGCCTTCCATTGAGGACCTGTATACTGCACGAATCAAGAAGAGGGCCGTGAAAATATTTGCAGATCCCTCGCATCCTGGACATAAACTGTTTCAACTCCTACCCTCAAACGACGCTATAGAGCACTGCACACCAGAACAACTAGACACAAGAACAGTTTTTTCCCGAAGGCCATCACTCTGCTAAACAAATAATTCCCTCAACACTGTCAGACTATTTACTGAATCTGCACTACTATTAATCGTTTCATAGTTCCCATCACCAATCTCTTTCCACTTATGACTGTATGACTATAACTTGTTGCTGGCAATCCTTATGATTTATATTGATATATTGATCATCAATTGGGTTGTAAATGTTGTACCTTGATGAACGTATCTTTTCTTTTATGTGCACTGAGAGCATATGCACCAAGACAAATTCCTTGTGTGTCCAATCACACTTGGCCAATAAAATTCTATTCTATTCTATGTACAATCTGTTATCCATCATTAATCATTAATTTTTATTTAATACTTAATCGGGCCGGCCCGACTGCCACTTCCTTTCTTCACAACCTCTCTCTACCTTCTACTACTTTCCCCTCCTTCATCTCCTTCACTTTACTACTTCCTCTCCTCCTTCTCCACTCTCCTTCTTCCACCCTTTCTAACCTTCTTATTCCCCTCCTCCTTCTCACCTCTTTCCTACCTACTTTCTTCCCTCCTTCTACTCCTCTCTCCCTTTCCTTCTGAAATGGCAGTCGAGCAGCCCCAATCTCATTTCAAATTTTAATTTCATATCTTCAATCATTACTGTACATTGATAACCAATCCATATATCATTTCCACCCCACTCTCCCTCCATTCCCCCCTCCTCCCCCCTTCCCCCCCGGACTTCCCAGAGCAAATACCGGGTATTATAACCAACAATCACAAGCTAAAATATACTAGATATACATAAACTCCCACCCCTCTCTAAAACTTTAAGTCCCCTTACAATAAGAATAAAGAAATAAGAAAGAATAACAAAAAAAGAACAATACAAATACAATCTTCCTTCATAGATTACTTCTTCTTACAGTCCATTTTTAAAATTAGTCCATCTTCTCAAATTCAAATTTTTTCCACTTGTATATTTCTTCAAATTTCATAAATCCATTTCTTAAATTATAGTCCATCTTCTCGAACTCAAGTATTCATCACTTATATATTTCTTCAGTTGTGATAACGTTTACTGTCCAATCTTCAAATATTACTCCATCAATCAAATATCATTACAAATAAAATCTGTCAGATTTTTTTAAATACAGATACATATATTAATTCAGATTTTAAAGACTTAAGTACAGTTAAAACCAGAGACTTTTCTTTTGGAAGCAATGGACAGGTAACTTGAAAAAAGCCATGAAATTTTGTTTTTATATATGACAACTGCATAAGACTATTATACGCTCAAAGTGGAAAGGTTCAACACTATCTACCATGTTTTCCCGAAAATAAGACCCTCTCTTATATTTTTATATATATATTATTTGCATTTATATCCCGCCCTTCTCCGAAGACTCAGGATGGCTTACACTATGTTAAGCAATAGTCTTCATCCATTTGTATATTATATACAAAGTCAACTTATTGCCCCCAACAATCTGGGTCCTCATTTTACCTATCTTATAAAGGATGGAAGGCTGAGTCAACCTTGGGCCTGGTGGGGCTTGAACCTGCAGTAATTGCAGGCAGCTGCTTACCAGTCTGAGCCACAGAGGCCCCTTTTGAACCCTAAAATAAGCGCTTGGCCTTATTGCTATGTGCTCAAAAGCCCAAATGGGCTTATTATCAGGGGATGTCTTATTTTGGGGGAAACGGTACAACAGAAGAATGATTGGTGAAGATAAGGAAACTGGAGAAGACGGCTACATGAATTTCTTAAATCAGAGAAAAGACAATATATACATTTATGGGTGGCTGGAAACCTCTTACAGACTTTTTGGATGAAATGAAAAAAAAATACATCTATAACTAGCAGTTTTGATGATTATTTTAAAAAATAGAATAATAGAAAAAAGTAAGCTTTTTATTGTAATCATGTAGCAAGATATAACTTTGTAATTCTATTTGTATTTGCAGCAATGAAAATCAGATTTTTCCTCTTTCTATTTCTTTTTTATTGCACTTTTGTCCTTTTTTGCCTTGTTTTTTTTAGTTTCTTTATTATGTGTTAGTTTTCATGTTCTTTTTTAAAGTTTTAATAAAATGTATAGATAAAAACAAAAACTTGTAAGTCTGAGAGGAGATTTCTCCTTCCATTTTCTTTTCAGCCCACATACCACATCAGAGATTTCATGGTGAGCCTGTCTGTTTCAGGAGGGATAAATTATTGCACACTATTTATTTATTTTAAAGTCCATAACATTATTCAACTCATTCAGGTCATAGAGCTTGTTCTTATGCTGTTAATTGCTGTTTGCAAAGTACAGGAAATAGACTGGCAATTAATTTCACAGATTTGATTATAATCTCTCTAGAGGAGGCACCTACTGATAGGGCAGTTATTAAGCAATGACCCAAAACAAAATACTTCATGTTGCCTTTTCTGTAAAGGTGACACATAATTCACGTATGCCAAAAGCTGAATTATATGATGGATTTCTGTGTAGTTGAAGAAGTGAGCTATGGATTATTCCAATGGGCCAACCATTTGTAGGGAATGAGAATTAGATAATTTGTAAACAGCATAGAGGTTTTGAGGATAGAAATGCTTAACAGATAATCGTCAGAAAAAGTGAAAAAGTCTTGTAATGCTTGCTAAAATTGCTGATACCCTAGGGCCGTGATGGCGAACCTATGGCACGTGTGCCAGAGGTGGCACGCAATGCCCTCTGATGACAAATGAGCCATCACCCCAGTTCAGCTCTTCTGTGCATGCATGTGCATCTCCTGCCAGCCAGCTGGTCTTTAGGTCTCTTTCATGCATGTGCGGTGGACGGTGTGTGTGTGGGGGGCCCACGTGTGCACACATAAGGGAGCCACGCATGCATGGAACACTGGTTAGGTCATATATTAAGACCTACCTAGTGGCATTGAGGGAGGCTAAACGTACGTATGTTTCCTCCCTTATTGCATCGACAGATAACCGCCCGGCCGCCCTGTTTCGGGTGACCCACTCTCTCCTGCAACAGGAGGTGCGCGATGACCCCTTGCAGGGATGTGCCGAGGATTTTAGTGTATATCGGCACAATAAAATTGCTCAGCTTCGGGACAGTTTAGACCAAAATTGGGTAGATTCAGGTGAGACGTCAGAGCCTCGTCTTGTTGAGACTGTTTGGGATGAGTTTGATCTCGTGACTCCCGAGGAGGTGGACAGGTTGCTGGGAAGGCTTAATGCCACTACATGTTTACTGGACCCGTGTCCCTCTTGGTTGGTGCTGGCCACACAAGAGGTGACACGGGGCTGGCTCCAGGGAATCATTAATGCTTCTTTGTTGGAGGGGGTTGTCCCTCCCGCCTTGAAAGAAGCGGTGGTGAGACCCCTCCTCAAGAAGCCTTCCCTGGACCCAGCCATTTTAGGTAATTACCGTCCTGTCTCCAACCTTCGCTTTGTGGCGAAGGTTGTAGAGAGTGTGGTGGCATGTCAGATACCCTAGTTCCTGGATGAAACGGTCTATCTAGACCCGTTCCAGTCCGGTTTTCGGCCTGGATACAGCACGGAAACAGCTTTGGTCACGTTGGTGGATGATCTCTGGAGGGCTCGGGACAGGGGTTATTCCTCTGCCTTAGTCCTGTTAGATCTCTCAGCGGCTTTTGATACCATCGACCATGGTATCCTGCTGCGCCGACTGGAGAGTTTGGGAGTGGGAGGCACTGTTTTTCGGTGGTTCTCCTCCTATCTCTCCGACCGGTCGCAGACGGTGTTGGCAGGAGGGCAGAGGTCGACTATGAAGCGCCTCATGTATGGGGTGCCACAGGGGTCAATTCTCTCGCCTCTCCTGTTCAACATCTATATGAAGCCACTGGGTGAGATCATCAGTGGCTTTGGGGTGAGTTACCAACTGTATGCTGATGACACGCAGCTGTACTTTTCCACCCCAGGCCACCCCAACGAAGCTGTTGAAGTGCTGTCCCAGTGTCTGGAAGCTGTACGGGTCTGGATGGGGAGAAACAGACTCAAACTCAACCCCTCCAAGACGGAGTGGCTGTGGATGCCGGCATCCCGGTACAGTCAGTTGCAACCACGGCTGACTGTTGGGGGCGAGTCATTGGCCCCGATGGAGGGGGTGCGCAACTTGGGCATTCTCCTGGATGGACAGTTGTCCTTTGAAGAACATTTGACGACCGTCTCCAAGAAAGCTTTTTATCAGGTATGCCTGATCCGCCAGTTGCGCCCCTTTCTTGACCGGGATTCCTTATGCACAGTCACTCATGCTCTTGTTACCTCTCGCCTGGACTACTACAATGGGGCTCCCCTTGAGGAGCACCCGGAGACTTCAGTTAGTCCAGAATGCAGCTGCGCGGGTGATAGAGGGAGCTGTCCGGAGCTCCCATATAACACCAATCCTGCACAAGCTGCACTGGCTGTCTGTGGTCTTCTGGGTGCACTTCAAGGTGTTGGTCACCACCTTTAAAGCGCTCCATGGCTTAGGACCGGGTTACTTACGGGACCGCCTACTGCCGCCGTTTGCCTCCCACCGACCCGTGCACTCTCACAGAGAGGGACTCCTTAGGGTGCCGTCAGCCAAGCAATGTCAGCTAGCGGCCCCCAGGGGAACGGCCTTCTCTGTGTGGGGGCTCCTACCCTATGGAACGAACTTCCCCCTGGACTTCGACAACTTCCTGACCTCCAGACCTTTCACTGCGAGCTTAAGACCTATTTATTTGTCCGCGCGGGACTGGCATAGAATTTTTAGATGTTTTATGGGTTTTAATTTTTAATTAGTTTTTTGGGTTTTTAAATGTATTTTAAATTTGGGGCAAATTTAATAAGTTTTTTAGCTATTGTTTTATTTGTATTGTGTGTTTTGATTGTTGTTTTTATATGGCTGTTCACTGCCCTGTGTATTATGATGATGATGATGATGATGATTATGATGATGATGGGTGGGGCACGTGCGGGAAGGCCATGTGTGCATGGGTGAGGGGCAGGATGAGTGTGCGGGGGCTGCATACACATTACATTTTGAAGGTTTGGGCACACACGCATACATTCGCACATACATGCGGTGCAATTTGGGCACTCGGTCCAGAAAAGGTTAGCCATCACTGCCCTAGGGAAATAAATAGCATCCAGTTTTACCTCATGGCAAGTAATTCAAATTTGTTTCCATATTAAATAATATCAACTCAACACTAAGCAAATTTGCAAAATGACCATACACACGCATACAATATGTACTGAAATCATGGAAAAGGAAAGGGTGTCATTTAATCACCACTGGAAATAACAAAGGCCTGAAGGGAGAATTGGCAACGCTACTTGTCCCACCCACCCACACCCCCATTGGCACGTCACTGCCTGCAGTCCTTCATACTGTTCACATGTTGGGGTAGTAGATTTTGAATGGAAAACCTGCTTTAGACACTCACATTCCTCCTATGGTGCAGGATCCTATCATAACACAGAGAACATCATGAACAAATCAATGCTCCCCCTAGCTAATCAATGGGAGAATCAAAAATCCTTTGATCGGTGTTTTGCTCCATGAATTATGGCATCTCTTAGAATAACAGAAATCCCCTTACCCAGGTTCCAGATGGGGGGGGGGAGTGACAAACACCCTTCCCGATAATTTCAGTACATGTCATATGCATATGTATGGTCATGTTGCAAATTTGCTTAGCTGTCAAGATGATATTACTCCTGCATTTAAATTCCTTTAGGAAGCTTTGATGATAGGCTTAATTTGCATCTAAGTGCTTTCCACCTCTATAACCACTGAAATACCATACTTGCAATGTGAAATTTCTGTGTGTGTCTGCCTGTCTGGGGGTGGAGATAGTAATAGCTCAATTTAGCCCAGTGGCTGGAGATGGGGTGAGACCAAAACGTAATGCCTACTGCTTATATAATTTGGGGAAAATGTGGATAATGTTTGTAGGGATTGTGAAATGACTAGAAGCTGATAACTTAGAAATCCCAGGTGTGGATTTCAGTTGTTGCTCTCCTGGTCTGGAATAGCAGCTCAGCCTTGATATAAGAAAGGTCCCGACCCCCTTAAATTATTGCACAATTATTAAGATCTGGTTGCTTCAATGAGCCTTTTAGTTCTGAATGGCTGTTTCTGGGTCTCCACTGAGATGTATGCATATGTATGTATGTATGTATTTATTTATTTATTTATTTCGTCAAGCATGTATTAGATAACGGATACAAGTATAAATGTAATTATGAATACATGAAATAAATACAAATAACTGGGGGACAATAGGACAGGTAGGCATGCTGGTGCGCTTAAGCACGCTTCTTACAGTGCTCTTAGGAATGGGGTGAGATCGACAGTAGCCAGTCTAAGGTTAAAGTTTTGGGGGTTTGGGGAAGAAACCACTGAGTCAGGTAGTGCATTCCAGGCATTGACCACTCTGTTACTGAAGTCATATTTTCTGTAATCGATTTGGAGCGGTTTACCTTGAATTTATATCTTTATGTGCTTGTGTTTTGTTGTGGTTGAAGCTGAAGTAGTCATTGACAGGTAGGACATTGTAGCAGATAATTTTATGTACTATGCTTAAGTCAGTCCGAAGGCAGCATAGTTCTAAGTTGTTTAAGCCCAAAATTTCATGTCTGTTGGCATAAGGTATTCTATTGCGGGTAGAATGGAATGGAGGAGTCTTCTTGTGAAATATTCCTAATTCCTAAGCATTTGGGTAAACTGCAGGGGTGAAATCTAAAAAATTTCCCTACCGGTTCTGTGGGTGTGGCTTAATTGGTGGGTGTGGCTTGGTGGTCAGGTGACTGAATGGGCATGGTCAATAATAATAAATAATAAAAATAATAAAGTATGCAAAACTTAGGAGGTACTGGTCTACTTTATTTAAAAATAGAGGCCCCAGTCTACCAATTGCCTTTTACTGAGAGGCCCCGGTCTACCTTATTTAAAAACAGACCCCAGTCTACCAATTGCCTTTTACTGAGAGGCCCCGGTCTACCTTCTTTAAAAATACTACAGCGCTGATCAGCTGTAGTGCGGCTCTTTGAAGTGCCACGGCAGTCATTAGGCCATTTGCAGCTATATCACCACCGAGCACTTCAAGGATAGAGAAGAAGAACAGCGACGCGTGGGCAGTGGGGGGAGGGGAGTCAGGGATTTTTGCTACCGGTTCTCCGAACTACCTGCCCCCATCGCTATCGGATTGCAGGATCCGGTCCGAACCAGGAGCATTTCACCCCTGGTAAACTGTATTATTAGATTGCTGTTTCACATTTTAAAATTCATTGGATAAGTTGCTCGGAAATAGGCAAGGTTGGTGGTGTACAGTAAATCTAATAAAATAAAGAAGAATAAATTGTCAGTGGTCTGGTGATCAGGAGGTAGGGCTGAGCTTGTGCAAGCATTATGTTAATTTGTGACTGATAGGCCTGTTTTCATCTTGGCTGCTCTTTTATGTCTGTGGTTTTAGTCCTTCTGTTTTTTCTGCTTTTTTAAAAAAACACTGTTAGCGACCCATGAACTTGAGATGTGTGGCCATTCAAACTGAACGAATGAATAAATATGTTAGTGCTGTTCTATAAACTGAACGTATCTGAAAATTACAGCAGTTCATCTATCCAAGAAAGATGGTCAGATGTGATGTAGAAGTGGTTCCAAAACTATGTGTAGAATTGCCCTTTAAACAGGCAGCTTTTCTTTCTCGCCTAATGTTCAGATTTAGAAGTAATGAAATCCAGCTTCTTGTCTAATGTGTCTGGTCACGGTGCCCCTTTGATGACTGCATTTTGGGAAATCAAAGCTGCTATGTTCTTGTTCCTTTCCTGCTCTCCTGTGCTAGAATTGTAATAAAGAAGCCTGTCTGAATCTTGTCTGAACAGCAAAGAAATGGGCGCTTTAGAATTTGTCAAAGACTAGTCATTTTGAAAATGAGGTATGGATACATTACTATTCCATGTAAGAAAAATAAGATGTCATAATTTGATGCTGCAACAGATGCTTTGCATCCTATAAGTAAGAATCCAAAGACCTCTACTTGCTATTGCCTTGAAATACTTAACACTCCTCCGTGTGTTAACAGAAAACATATATGTTGGTATCAGTGGCCATCTGGGAGATAATTGGTTCATTAGTATTCAGGGAGAATAGGCTTAAACCAAAATGAAAAGCCAAAAAGCATTTTATTAATAAATATTATGGAAAAAGAAAAATATACCAATTTGCATTTGCATTTTCTCCTCTTACTAGGAAGCCCACAAGTGCCAAGGGTCAGACCCACTACAGCCAACTGTTGCACTATACTTCTTCTTCCTGGGACTTTAAAGCTATGCTGAGGTCTAAAAAAATCTATCTGGGAATTTTTGCTTATCTTTTTCTACTTTTCTTAAGAGATCAAGAGTGTAAACAATCACACTTGGAGATCATTTGGTCGTACAACGTATCAGTCGCTTGGACATTACTTAAGAAAGAGGATCCTCATCCACAGATATTTTCAAATCAGACAGGGACTGTAGAAGGCAACATTTGGGGATGGTTTGATAACTTATCTTGTCAACTGACCATCTTCTAGACAAGTGTTGAATAAAACCTGGGACAATATCTGGGGATGGACTGAAGACGTATCTGGCCAGTAACACTGTTCCCTCTGCTTGAAGATATTAGATTAGGGAGCTCACACTGTTCTGTGTATCTTAATTGCTACAAATAAGGTAAAAGGTAAAGGTTCCCCTCGCACATACGTGCTAGTCGTTCCCAACTCTAGGGGGCGGTGCTCATCTCCATTTCAAAGCCGAAGAGCCAGCGCTGTCCGAAGACATCTCTGTGGTCATGTGGCCGGCATGACTCAATGCCAAAGGCACACTGTTACCTTCCCACCAAAGGTGGTCCCTATTTATCTACTTGCATTTTTTAAGTGCTTTCGAACTGCTAGGTTGTCAGAAGCTGGGACAAGGAAGAGGAGCTCACCCTGTTACACGGCAGCACTAGGGATTCGAACCGCTGAGCTGCCAACCTTTCAATCGACAAGCTCAATGTCCTAGCCCCTGAGCCACCGTGTCCCTCTAATTGCTACAAATAGGAACAGATAAAAGATTCACAGGAGTGATTTTCTCATACAAAGATGCAATCTGTACAGGAATTTATAGTACAAAGCTTGCTAGGTTACACATTGCCATGTTATCTAAACAACCCCTTTTACACACTTACATCTTGTATATACAAAGAGGGAAAGGAATTCATATCACAAACTTCCTGCCATTCTTTTGTGATGTCGGGGGCCATTACCTAAGATTAGTTCAGCCTTCCATCCTTCTGAGGATGGTAAAATGAGGACCCAGATTGTTGGGGGCGATATGCTTACTGTGTATGCTGTTTAGAGAGGGTTATAAAGCGCTATGAAGTGGTATATAAGACTAAGTGTTATTGCTAGTGCTATATGAAATATGATAATGCCACTGCTGGTTCTTACCCTGCCTCTATTCCAATCACTAAAGTCATCTGATTTTCCACCAAGGTACTAGATCAGGGGTCTCCAACCTTGGCAACTTTAAGACTTGTGGACTTCAACTCCCAGAATTCCTCAGCGAGCTTTGCTTTGCAACAAGTCTTAAAGTTGCCAAGGTTGGAGACCCCTGTACTAGATGACAAAGCTTTAGAGATTTTACAGCTGCACTTGGAGGTCTTATCACTGTCAGAGAGAATATGCAGGTAGTCCTCAACTTACAACCACAATTGAGCTCAAAATTTATGTTGCTAAGTGAAATATTTGTTAAGTGAGTTTGGCTCCATTTTATGACCTTTCTTGCCACAATTGTTAAGTAAATCACTGTAGTTATTAAGTTTGCAACACAGTTGTTAAGTGAATCTGGTCTCCCCATTGAATTTGGTGGTCAGAAGGTTACCAAAAGTGATTGCCTGATTCCAGGACACTGCAGCTGTCATAAATATAAGTCAATTGCTAAGCATCTTTGATCATGTAACCATGGAGATGCTTAATGGTCATAAGTTGAAAAACAGCCATAAGTCACCTTTTTGCCATTGTAACTTTGAACGGTCACTAAATGAACCGTTGTAAGTCAAGGACTACCGGTATTTCTGCCTCAACTTAGTGTATCTGCAAAGGAAATATTTAATTTGCAGAGCTCAAACTCTGTAGACCTTGTGGGCAAATCAGAAACTTTGCCTCATCTTGTACCAGCTTCTGAGCTCAGATTAGTCTTCTCTCTCCCCATGGAGGTTTAGCTACTATAAGATTGGGCCAAGATTAGCCCTTCTTTCATAGGAATATTTAATGCAACAGAAAAAAAGAGTCTTGGTACCCCTGAACCCATGAGAGAAGCTCATCTCACATTCTGACTCATCCACTCAGTTTAGGTAGTTATAGCTAAGGATGGCAGAAGCATTTGAACAGCAACTTGGAACGCATAAATATTTATATCACAAATGCTTATTTTATAAGTCTGGAGAATGTGAGAACAAATTCAGGTCCCTGAGCATATCTCTCTTCTTCCAGTTCTTGAGCATCCAGATTTTAAAAGGATAAATAGAAAACTGATTGGTTCAAGAAATGAAAAAATGACCACTAATCCTATAGAGCAGGATTGCTTACACATTTTTCTTTCGGGACTCCCTCCCGCTTTTAAAAAATTATGGAGGACCTCAAAAGCTTTTTTTTTGTATGCATTATATTTATTGATATTTACCATATTAAAAATTTAGATTGATGCATTTGCTGCCACTACTCATAACTATTTGATGAGATTTTAATATTAAATTTTCTTTTTAACATAGACTGGCAAAATTTTGATTTTTGTGGATTCCTGCGGGGGACCCCAGGAATCCTAGCAGGGGTGAAATGCTCCCAGTTTGGACCGGATTGGGCAATCTGGTAGCAATGGGGGTGGTAGTTCGGAGAACAGTTAGCAAAAATCCCTGCCCCACCCGCCCATGCCCACCCACTTGCCTACTTGGCAGCTTCCTGCTTCTTTCGGGCTCGCCTTGCTTCGGCTGCTGCAACCAATTGCATCAGCTAGCAACTGAATCTGCCTGCCTCTAATCCATCTCATGGTGAGCAACTCAATCTGCCTGCCTTGTCCCTTGAATTGGGTAAGTAACTGAATTTTTTTTTAGGGGGGGAGCTTTAAAAAAACTAGTTAATTGGGGGGTTTTTAAGGAGTTTTTTTTAGACATAGCAATTTAAAGTTAAGGAAGTTTTAAATTTAGCTGCTTTTATCTAAAAATATAAATAAAATAAAATAAAATAATAAAATATTTATGCAGCTTTCTGAGATTTGGTGTGTTTCTGTAGTGTTTCACTCTAACTGCACAAACACAAAATCTCACAAAGCGGTATGTGGCATTTTGTGTGTGTGTGTATGTGTCAGTTGTGTTGTGTGTGTGTAAAGTGTGAAAGTTTTTGTGGCTGTGTGAGGTTTCTACTTGTTGCAGGAGCCATTTTGGGTGACTTGCAGCTGCTTTTACATTGTGTATGAATCAGTTGTGTTGTGTTGTGTTCTGGGTGTGTAAAGTGTGAAAGTTGGTTTTGGTACCTCTTATTGTTTTGTGTAATTTATTATTTTTATTATTTATTGTTATTGGCCACGCCCACCTGGTCACCTGACCACAAGCCATGCCCACCAATTAAGCCACGCCCACCAAACTGGTAGGGAGAATTTTTAGATTTTACCCCTGAATCCTAGGATTATGAAACACTGATGTAGAGACTTGATTGTGACTCTAAATCATCAATACATCGGCCAACTTCATCGATATGAATACCTGCAACTCTCACCACAGTGGGTTGCTAATGCCTTCTCTTTGCCTGACCTCTTTTTATAGAAGGATAAGTTTAGTCTTGCCAGAAGTCAGTTGGGAGACATCCCAAACTGGGGTTGATACCAGGCAAGAAAACCTAACTGCTTCCTTGATATCTTCTTCTCTATCTTGACACGATGGGGCTTATTACTATCTCCTGCTCAGAGAAAATTGTGAAAGTAAGAAGAAGTAACACTTTTCAAAAAAAGAAATAGGGAATAGGGAATTAGTGTATGATTTTCTGGTGAAAACAGTGATGTAGTAGGAGGAAGAGATTTTGATTAACCTCATAATGTAAAAATAGCTCTTCAAGTGTTGTAGCCCTTTTTTATTTTAGTGCTTTATTGTGTCTTTATTTTACAAAGTAGGAAACTTTCCAGGGGAAAGAAGATTGTGTTGTGACTATTACAGTTCCTAATAGATTTGACAGGCAGGATTTCCTTAAATCTTCTTCATTAAATTGACTTAGAAAAGACAGGATTGCCCAGGTTTCATTGTTATATGTAAGTTTTATATTTATTGTTTTGTGCAATGTTTCATCATGGTTTTTTGTGTTTTACAGTGTTAACTGCCAGGAATATAGCATGTGATTACAGTGAGATATAAAATTGAAAAAATAGGCTAATAATAATTTTTCACAAATAATCTCATTTTAAAGGTAAAAAGAAAGATAATTCCACCTGGTTT